>NC_060182.1:34706716-35364216 GCF_021184085.1 Oncorhynchus gorbuscha | reverse complement strand
TGATTGTGTCATTTTTACTCTATGTAGAGGGAAGACACTCAAAACCACGTCCATCATTTCTAAACTAATACAATCTGTTAGTTGTTGGCCCAATTGCACCCGTTACTGAGATAGTTGAACAAGTTTAGTTGATTTAGGTAGTCTCATTGGTCAATGATTGATCCCCTGCTGATTTTGTACGTTTGCACACTGACAAAGAAATGATCAGTCTATAATTTTAATGGTAAGTTTATTTGAACATTGAGAGACAGAATAACAACAACAAAAATCCAGAAAAACGCATGTCAAAAACTTTATAAATTGATTTGAATTTTAATGGGGAAAATAAGTATTTGACCCCTCTGCAAAACATGACTTAGTACTTGGTGGCAAAACCCTTGTTGGCAATCACAGAGGTCAGACGTTTCTTGTAGTTGGCCACCAGGTTTTCACACGTCTCAGGAGGGATATTGTCCCACTCCTCTTTGCAGATCTTTTCCAAGTAATTAAGGTTTCGAGGCTGACATTTGGCAACTCGAACCTTCAGCTCCCTCCACAGATTTTCTATGGGATTAAGGTCTGGAGACTGGCTAGACAACTCCAGGACCTTAATGTGCTTCTTCTTGAGCCACTCCTTTGTTGCCATGGCTGTGTGTTTTGGGTCATTGTCATGCTGGAATACCCATCCACGACCCATTTTCAATGCCCTGGCTGAGGCAAGGAGGTTCTCACCCAAGATTTGACGGTACATGGCCCCGTCCATTGTTCCTTTGATGCGGTGACGTTGTCCTGTCCCCTTAGCATAAAAACACCCTCAAAGCATAATGTTTCCACCTCCATGTTTGACAGTGGGGATGGTGTTCTTGGGGTCATAGGCATCATTCCTCCTCCTCCAAACACGGCGAGTTGAGTTGATGCCAAAGAGCTCCATTTTGGTCTCATCTGACCACAACACTTTCACCCAGTTGTCCTCTGAATCATTCAGATGTTCATTGGCAAACCTCAGACGGGCATGTATATGTGCTTCTTGAGCAGGGGGACTTCACGGCGCTGCAGGATTTCAGTCCTTCACGGCGTAGTGTTTACCAATTGTTTTCTTGGTGACTATGGTCCCAGCTGCCTTGAGATCATTAACAAGATCCTCCCGTGTAGTTCTGGGCTGATTCCTCACCGTTCTCATGATCATTGCAACCCCACGAGGTGAGAGGTTGACAGTTCTTTTGTGTTTCTTCCATTTGCGAATAATCGCACCAACTGTTGTCCCCTTCTCACCAAACTGCTTGATGATGGTCTTGTAGCCCATTCCAGCCTTGTGTAGGTCTACAATCTTGTTCCTGACATCCTTGGAGAGCTCTTTGGTCTTGGCCATCTGATTGATCTATTGCTTCTGTGGACAGGTGTCTTTTATACAGGTAACAAAATGAGATTAGGAGCACTGCCTTTAAGTGTGCTCCTAATCCCAGCTCGTTACCTGTATAAAAGACACCTGGGAGCCAGAAATCTTTCTGATTGAGAGGGAGTCAAATACTTATTTCCCTCATTACAGTTTTTCTCAGTCGCTTTGGTGCATTTCTTAGATCAAAAGTGCAATTCTTGAAGCTACTTGTACAAATTCTAAATCATCTAGTCACTTGTGCACATCATTAAAGCAATTTCTTATTCCTTTTGAGCAAATTGCAATTGATAATGTACAAGTGTCAGCTTTTTTACACATTATAAATTGCTCATGTCATGTTGATCAAAATGTAGTATAGTCTTACCCCTCAAAACATCTAGGCATTAGTTCCTTGCATAAGCCATTACATGCAAAATTGTTGAACTATTTGTCATAAACTGTCAAGCATAGTTTTACACATTTCTATTAGACCTTTTGTACAAAAATATGAATTGATGAATCGTGCAGGTGAAATTGACCCTCACTCATGAAGGAATGTAAAGTGTTAGTTCAACCAACAATCAACCAGTTGTCTAAATTTCTCAAAGGTGCATCTTATGAAGAATCAATTGGCAAGCATATATAGACAGACCAAAAACACAGAGTTGCAATTTTCCAATAATGGATGGACCAGGAAATGAACAGGGTCAACAGCCAAGAGGAGGAGGAAGAAGAGGAGCAAGGATGCATGGTGGAAGGCAAAACAGAGGAAGAGGCAGAAGAGGACATAGGCTCCACCCGGCACAGCCAGAAGAGGACTGGCCACCCCACATAGCCTGGTTCCTCTCTAGGTTTCTAATCTCCACCCGGCACAGCCAGAAGAGGACTGGCCACCCCACACAGCCTGGTTCCTCTCCACCCGGCACAGCCAGAAGAGGACTGGCCACCCCACATAGCCTGGTTCCTCTCTAGGTTTCTAATCTCCACCCAGCACAGCCAGAAGAGGACTGGCCACCCCACATAGCCTGGTTCCTCTCTAGGTTTCTAATCTCCACCCGGCACAGCCAGAAGAGGACTGACCACCCCACATAGCCTGGTTCCTCTCCCCCCAGCACAGCCAGAAGAGGACTGGCCACTCCACATAGCCTGGTTCCTCTCTAGGCTTCTTCCTAGGTTTTGGCCTTTCTAGGGAGTTTTTCCTAGCCACTGTGCTTCTACATCTGCATTGCTTGCTGTTTGGGGTTTTAGGCTGGGTTTCTGTACAGCACTTTGAGATATCAGCTGATGTACGAAGGGCTTTATAAATAAATTTGATTTGATTTAGGCGCAGATCTGATGACATAAGGGCCACTATTGTAGACCATGTTGTCAATCATGGCCTTACAATGGCTGAGGCGGGTCGAAGGGTCCAAAAGATTCTTTCAACGTTGCATTGGAAGGGAAAATATCCGGTGTGATGTGGATGAGAATATGTTGGTCGACAGACAGGAACGTCTGGATGTGTAGAGACAGCACAACAGTGCTGCGGGCAAAGTTGTGCCTTAGAGGTGGTTTCCGGTGTTTCTTTCTAATTTCGTTTTTTTTCCTTTGTGCCTTTTGGGTTGTCCAGTCTCTTTCAATCAATAACGCACATACAGTAATAAGTAAATAGCACTGTTAAAATTGATATATGCCATAAAAGTGCAGCCTTGGGCATTTTCAATACAGTAGCTGTCATCCAAACTGTAGCCTAAGTTTACATCAAATCAAATCAAATCAAATGTATTTATATAGCCCTTTGTACATCAGCTGATATCTCAAAGTGCTGTACAGAAACCCAGCCTAAAACCCCAAACAGCAAGCAATACAGGTGTAGAAGCACGGTGGCTAGGAAAAACTCCCTACGGTATAATACTGTCAAAGTACACAGTTACATTGACAACATTTTGACGACCTTGTTCGTGAACAATGACTCAATGACTTATCATTCTGATGACACTGACATGATCATTGGCATGAATATTTACTTTTGAGAGATGTACTAAGGATTTTTAGTGACTGACTAGCTTTAGAAACATATCTATTGTATATTGCAATTTGTACAAATTGTTCTGAGAAATGCACTTATTATTTTGCACATGTTAGGGATGATGTGAAAAATGCACCAAAGCGACTGAGAAAAACTGTAAAATGCAAATCAATTTAGAACATTTTTGACATGCGTTTTTCTGGATTGTTTTGTTGTTATTCTGTCCATCACTGTTCAAATAAACCTACCATTAAAGTTATAGACTGATCATTTCTTTGTCAGCAGGGGATCAAATGCTCTTTTCCCTCACTGTATATCCTCACTCTGGCTTGACTCCAATAGGAATTACACATCACTTTGCAAGCAAGCATGATATGACTTGCAGGCCTGATATGGCCTGTAAACCAGGAGTGTCCTAACACCACTGTGTTAGGATATAACTAGGCCCTCAAAGAAAGTATTCGGCCCCCCTGAATTTGCGACCTTTTGCCACATTTCAGGCTTCAAACATAAAGATATAAAACTGTATTTTTTGGGAAGAATCAACAACAAGTGGGACACAATCATGAAGTGGAACGACATTTATTGGATATTTCAAACTTTTTTAACAAATCAAAAACTGAAAAATTGGGCGTGCAAAATTATTCAAGGGGGCCGAATACTTTCGCCAGGCAATGTATTTAATGTATTGTCATGAAGAGTTTAATTTGAAAGGATAATACGGCTAGTGCGACCACTCATAGAGGGTTCTAGGAAGAACCTTTCAAATATAAAAAGGGTTATTGGTAGAACCATTCACCCTCTGCAAAGGGTTCTACCTAGCACCAAAAAGGGTTCTACCTAGCACCATTTTCTGAGAATGTGGTGCTGAAGCCTTACATGTAATGAAACAATAAGTAGTCAGAACTATGTCAAGGAGAAGACGAGAGACGGACTGACAGAGAGACGGGAAGAGGGGAAGGGACAGACAGACAGAACACAACGGTATGCCATTTAGCAGACACATTTATCCAAAGTAGCTTACAGTTATGCATGCATAAAGTACGGGTGGTCCCGGGACTCAAACCCACTATCCTGGCGCCATGCTCTACCAACTAAGCGACCGACAGACAGACAGACAGACAGACAGACAGACAGGCAGGCAGGCAGGCAGGCAGGCAGGCAGGCAGGCAGGCAGGCAGGCAGGCAGGCAGGCAGGCAGGCAGACAGACAGACAGACAGACAGACAGACAGACAGACAGACAGACAGACAGACAGACAGACAGACAGACAGACAGACAGACAGACAGACAGACAGACAGACAGACAGACAGACAGACAGACAGACAGACAGACAGACAGACAGACAGACAGACAGACAGACAGACAGACTGTCTGCTGAAAATATTTACAGCTCTCACAGCTGTCCAGCTGCAGTGACTCATGGGAGAGGAGAGGAGAGGAGAGCCACTACTTACACAGCTATGCAGTGAGACAAGACAGGAAAAGCCATGTTGGCGATGTCTAGAGACAAGCTGCATTGCAAAACCTTCACTCACAAAAAATAGTTTTGAGAAGCAAGCAAGAACTCTACCTTTTTTTAAATGATAAAACATTTGAGGAGGAACGATAAAGTAAAACAAAAAAAACATTGATTTAAACATTCACTATTTTCAATGGTTGTTTTGATAAAAGTTCCCCACTAGGCCTTTTATTATTGACTCCTATTCAGAGAGTAACATGTTTGGGTTAAACTGGGAAATATCTTAGCTGACTCCTTGGCGTCTTACGTGAATTGATATCTTTGCCATTGTCAATCTTGGTCATTATGATGCTGTTTATATTGGGAGGCGAGCTGAGAGGAGGGCAAAAGAATAGAAGATGAAGAGTTTTGGGCCCCACTGGATGAATGGAATCCCCCTCTCTGTAAACTGAAGAAACAAATGAGAGGACCAAACTTCAGTGATGTACAGTAAACACACATAGAGAGAAACCTCAAACTCACTACAACCTCATTGAATCATGTGTAGGCTACATTGTCTCCAACAAAGACCAGGATGAAAGGATTTCATTACTTAGGACCAAAACCACCATTCTACTACCAAGGGTTCCTGCCACCTGTTCCACAAGAGAGCACCCATGCTGGGGAAAGGCTGTGCCTATGCCCCCCTCATTAACACAGCATGTGTCTGTCCCCCCTCCAATAAAATACACACCCTGCCCCCTAGGCTGCCTACAAATCCACCACCACTACCCCCTCCTTGTCCTGACCTCTTTGTGATCTCTTTATTCCACCTTTTACTCACTTTTAAATGAGTTCTGGTCAAATATAGAACAATCAGCAAAAAGGTCAAGCGTTTTCCCTTTTTCAACAGAAAACATATCTGATTACACAACAACAGCACACACACACACACGCGACCACTCCAAGTACCATAATAACATGTACAAAAAAAAACTGTTCCTTAGAGTGGTATTCTCTCCATGATGACAAAGACAAAAGTGAGGAGGTAATGAATGAGAGGCAGCTGCTACCTCCACCACAACAAAGAGAAGCTCTGAATCACTGGTGTCTCCACAGGGAAAGCAAGCCACTAATCAGTAAATGAGGGATCCAGGGGGGAAAAGACTTCAGGTGGCTCAACAAAGAGAGCGTTGATTCACCTGCCTGTGGTAGTTAGTTGGGGGGGGCTGCTTGCTGGGTCGGGGTGGCTATGGAGGGAGGGATGGGGTAGAGGAAGGCGGTTAGAGAGAGAGGGTCTGTGATCAGAGAGGGCTGTGAGATGACCTCTCCTCCCTGGGTGAGTGGACACACTCTGCAGAGGACTAATGAAGGGTCAGAAACACGGGAGAGGGAGAACCCCCAACACCCTCAGGGGTAGACACCAGTATCTAAGTATCTAAGAGTCCTCTAATCTGGTGATACGGTCACACCCTACTCAAGGTACACTGGCCCTGGACACGTGTACTATCTGAAAAAGTAGACCCACATTCAGCACACTCCCATGTCCCCCTTTAAATCACAGAGCATGATCCACTATTCCACAATTACCCTACTAGCATGCTCTTGCTCGCCTATGTGAATATTAGAGGGATCTCTTCAAGCACACATTAATGATGTCATCCTTTTAATTGCAAGGCAAATGAAGTCTGCTTGGTCTAATGGAAAAAGTGTCTGGCCATTAGAGACCTGAGGTGTGGGGGAATACAGGAATTACCCATGAACTAACTGTACCTTCTGCAACCCCGGCTGTTGAGAGAAACGGTTAGGAGTGAGGCGAGAGTGCATCCGCTCTCATAGCCAAAACATCCCCAAGAGGTATGTGGTGCCCACCTCCTCCTAAACGGTCTTAATTAAGTCCTCCGCCAGTAAATGGATGCAGGAGACAGAAAACACGATGCTTTTCCTGACTGCTAATTAAATCAGTTTTGAACCTATGCACCTCAACAAGAAACAATAGCTTTTATCGTTAACGTTCAGGTTGTGTCTGCAGTGTGAACTTCACAACAGACGTGGTGTAGGAGAAAGAGAGAGAAACAGAGAGAGAGAGAAGGAGAAGGAGAGAGAGAGAAGGAGAGAAAGAGAGAGAAACAGAGAGAGAGAGAAAGAGAAGGAGAGAAAGAGAAGGAGAGAAAGAGAGAGAAAGAGAAGGAGAGAGAAAGAGTAGGAGAGAAAGAGAAGGAGAGAGAGAGAAGGAGAGAAAGAGAAGGAGAGAGAGAGAAGGAGAGAAATAGAGAGAGAGAGAAAGAGAAGGAGAGAGAGAGAAGGAGAGAAAGAGAGAGAGAGAAAGAAAGAGAAGGAGAGAGAGAGAAGGAGAGAAAGAGAGAGAGAGAAAGAGAAGGAGAGAGAGAGAAGGAGAGAAGGAGAGAGAAAGAGAAGGAGAGAGAGAAGGAGAGAAAGAGAGAGAGAGAAAGAGAAGGAGAGAGAGAAGGAGAGAAAGAGATAGAGAGAGAAAGAGAAGGAGAGAAAGAGAGAGAGAGAAAGAGAAGAGAGAGAGAGAGAAGGAGAGAAAGAGAGAGAGAGAGAGAGAAGAGAAGAGAGAGAGAGAGAGAGGAGAGAAAGAGAGAGAGAGAGAGAAGGAGAGAAAGAGAGAAGAGAGAGAGAGAGAAAGAGAGAGAAGAAGAAAGAGAGAGAGAAAGAAAGAGAAGGAGAGAGAGAGAAGGAGAGAAAAGAGAGAGAGAGAAAGAGAAGGAGAGAGAGAGAAGGAGAGAAAGAGAGAGAAAGAGAAGGAGAGAAAGAGAGAGAAACAGAGAGAGAGAGAGAGAGAGAGAGAGAGAGAGAGAGAGAGAGGAGAGAGAGAGAGAAGGCGAGAAAGAGAGAGAAAGAGAAGGAGAGAAAGAGAGAGAAACAGAGAGAGAGAGAAAGAGAAGGAGAGAGAGAGAAGGAGAGAAAGAGAGAAACAGAGAAGGAGAGAAGAGAGAAACAGAGAGAGAGAGAAAGAGAAGGAGAGAGAGAAAGAGAGAGGGGGGGTTTACGAATAAGAGGACACATTGATCCACAGCAGGTCATGTCCTATTAATTAACCAACCTGGCCCTCTAGTTTACATTACTGCCCAAAAATGTATGGCACTTTGGATCCCCCACCACTCCCTCTCCTCTGAGATTGATCCCAGGGACAGGAGTATAGGGTTACATTTCAAATTATTTTATCAGCAGCCTTGGAAATAATCCAAGAATGGAGTCATGTAAAATGAGTGAGATATGAGGTCTGTCCTCTCTGAAGTTCTCAGAAATTCCTTGACAGACATAGTTTTTAAAATCCAGATAAATGAAGACACTGTACTATGTGATCCCCTCTCCTCCCTTTGAGGCTCGTTGGGAAAACCGCGGCACCACGGGATGGGAAGTGCTGAGGCGGAAACACTCTAGACAGCTCTGGAACGGAACAGCTGGTACAGACTGGCAGTTGAAAGAAGAGAATAAAAAGGGGGATCGAGAAGAAGGAGGCGGGCAGCGTGACACCCTAAATCTCCACCAGAATGCGGCAGTAAATCACCCAGTCCCAGATCAGTGGGCTCAGGTGACCCCAGAGTCCAGCACATCCATCCTCAACCCCTCAACCTTGTCTCATACTGTTACTAAGGATGGGGTACCGCTTGATGAACAGAGCAATGCAAGACAAACGTGATACATACATACATACATACACCAGACAGATTATTTACAGCGGTAATAGTTTCCTTATGGAAAACATATTTATTTTCTTTTCATCTTTATGACTGATTTGCTTTACTCTACATTCTCTAAATTCTACACATTACTCTACAACTCTACGTTCCAGAGTACTGTATCTCTCTTTTTAGTGGCTGGGTTGACCTCCTGTCATCTTGTGATTGACAATAGAGGAAAACAAGACTGAAATGTAGACCCACACACTGTTACACAATAGAAAGCCTAAAGGCAGCTAAACAGGGCACACACACATCTCACATCGTTTGGCAGTAAAATATCAGTTTAGGAGAAGAATTGTGATTCAATTTCATTCTTAGAGTGGAGCAGAGTTCTGGATACTTCAATTCTCAATGAGGAGATCCCCCCCCTTTCCCTCAAAAGTGAAATCTATTTTTGCAAAATTGTGTTTTCCCAACACCAGTAAAATAGCCTCAGAATGTTTGCTTCTCGGTTTATTTTCTTCTACATAATCTTCTACATCTTAGAGAAGACAGGGCACACAACAACTGCTACTAAGAGATACATCTGGGTCTAAGGATATGAACTATGTAGTGTTTGACTTGGCTTTAGGACCTGTTGCATTTTTGCAAACGGGGGTCTCGCAGGGTTAAATCCCCTGGAACCCTGGAAAGGAGATATAAATAACCCAGTGATGTCATCACAAATGGTCATTAATGTGAGTCGATGTTCCCTGGTGAAGAGGAGCCTGGGGTATTATGACAGCTAGCCCCCTCCTTCCATCTCTTCTTCCACCCCTCCATCACCTGTTGGACTCCTACTAGTTCCGTTTGCACAGCAGTAATCTGAGATAGGATTTTAGGGGAGTAGAGTGCGTGGCCAGGAATAACAGAGATACCAGACAAAACAGTGCTTTAAACAGGAAAATAAAATCTGTCCCCGACCCCCTTCCCTGTGCTTCTCTCTATTCGTTTCTGGTGTCTTACTTTCGTCCACCTAATGAAACCTGTTAATGTCAAAGTTCCTTTGAAAGAATTCCCCTCATTAGCTGTACATTATGTCCCCACCCAAACAGATCACTCCAAAACAGGAAGCAAACTTTATTATGACATCAGACCCCTGTGGTGACACTGCTCAAACAGATCATTCTGAAACAAGTTAATGGATGAGAAATTGAATCACTGACAGGATGGGCTGAGTTACAACCTCCTATGTACAAGCTCACAGTGGGAGCAATAAACAAATGACATGGGGGAACTCCCTCCCCCTCAAAAGGTATCCTACAAGAGATAATTGTGAAGTGGAATCTTTTCAATAAAATTGAGTCAATACACATAAACAAGGTAGTCCTCAATGATATACAGCAGCTTACGGTATTTGCTCTTATCCAAACATGATAAAGGAAAACTCTCTTCTACATTGCCCTGTCTCAACCCTCCCCGTCCCCGATCATTCCACTAGTGGAAAGAACCCCCCCCCCCCCCTACTGCAAAAGGCCTGCATCGAGATAAACATTTCCATGACACCAACAGAGAAACAAGCCAAGCCAAGCACAGTGTGTGGAAACTCAGTGGAGAAAGACAGGAAGTTATGTCATCGGATAGTAGAAACAAGGATCAATAAATGTGACTGCTACTGAAACCTCCGTGAACAGCAGTTCAGTTGGTCCCCTGCTGGATACAAGTCGCATTACTCCTTTCAAATGTGCAAGACAGAAACCGAAAGAAAGAAAGTGATTAACAACAGTCAAGGGCTTCAATTAACTTGTGAAGTCAACTGGCCAGCCGGCGCAAAGTTTGAGATTTGCCATAAATCTGATGATGACTAGCGTATCCAGTAGGGAATAGAATACTCCGAAGGGAGGTGTTCGACCTTCCTTTCCCAGCTTTACAATCACATATGCCCCCTCAGATTTCCACCACTATGTAATCAAATGTAAACCTCTCCCTCCTCCACGCTCTAAAGAGTCCCTCTTGACATTCCGAGGTCCAGGGCAGGGTCAACGTCAAGGTCAGGAACAACATGATGTGGCAAAAGATGCAGTGGGAGAGAAGCAGCATTGTAGAGGGTATAGAAAGTGGGATAAAGCAGCTGGCAAGAGTCTAGAGAGGCCAGGAAAATGGCAGCGTTGGCAAGAGTCTAGAGAGGCCAGGAAAATGGCAGCGTTGGCAAGAGTCTAGAGAGGCCAGGAAAATGGCAGCGTTGGCAAGAGTCTAGAGAGGCCAGGAAAATGGCAGCGTTGGCAAGAGTCTAGAGAGGCCAGGAAAATGGCAGCGTTGGCAAGAGTCTAGAGAGGCCAGGAAAATGGCAGCGTTGGCAAGAGAAGGCAACATCCGGTGGCAATGGCCACAAGAGGCAAATGGAGAGAAGAGGAAAATGGACAGATGAGGCAAGAGTAGTGTAAGGATGGGAATCGGATGTTAGTGATTGGTTAGTAATGCCTGACGAGTCCCTATAAATTGGTGTGTGTCGCGTGAGGTCATTGAGGTGCTGGTTGCCTGTCAAGAAGAACATCACGTCTGGTAGAGCTCCTTTATGCTGCCTCTGTCTGGTCTTAACTTTCATTATAGTTGATGTTCCACTCTCTGAACATGCTGAACGTGTGGGGCACAGCACAGTCCAGCAGCAATGGACACAACAGGAGATGCATAAAGAGCATGGTTTTGCCCTGGCAGATTGCCTCACCACATCCTGAACAGAGCCAACAGACACACAGTCAGACAAACAAACATACAACATTCAGGGGCTTTAGCTGCGTCAGCTTTCCCAAGAAACACACACACACACAGAGAGAAACATTCCCTATTATCTGGTGTCCTATAATGATGCATTACTCAAGATGAGCTCTGCACAGTGGAGACTGGCAAAAGAGAACGAGGGGATAACAAAACTGGGTAACTCCTTGGCACATCACAGCAGCCCATTCTACATTTACATTACATTTAAGTCATTTAGCAGACGCTCTTATCCAGAGCGACTTACAAATTGGTGCATTCACCTTATGACATCCAGTGGAACAGCCACTTTACAATAGTGCATCTAAATCTTTTAAGGGGGGTGAGAAGGATTACTTTATCCTATCCTAGGTATTCCTTAAAGAGGTGGGGTTTCAGGTGTCTCCGGAAGGTGGTGATTGACTCCGCTGTCCTGGCGTCGTGAGGGAGTTTGTTCCACCATTGGGGAGCCAGAGCAGCGAACAGTTTTGACTGGGCTGAGCGGGAACTGTACTTCCTCAGTGGTAGGGAGGCGAGCAGGCCAGAGGTGGATGAACGCAGTGCCCTTATTTGGGTGTAGGGCCTGATCAGAGCCTGGAGGTACTGAGGTGCCGTTCCCCTCACAGCTCCGTAGGCAAGCACCATGGTCTTGTAGCGGATGCGAGCTTCAACTGGAAGCCAGTGGAGAGAGCGGAGGAGCGGGGTGACGTGAGAGAACTTGGGAAGGTTGAACACTAGACGGGCTGCGGCGTTCTGGATGAGTTGTAGGGGTTTAATAGCACAGGCAGGGAGCCCAGCCAACAGCGAGTTGCAGTAATCCAGACGGGAGATGACAAGTGCCTGGATTAGGACCTGCGCCGCTTCCTGTGTGAGGCAGGGTCATACTCTGCGGATGTTGTAGAGCATGAACCTACAGGAACGGGCCACCGCCTTGATGTTAGTTGAGAACGACAGGGTGTTGTCCAGGATCACGCCAAGGTTCTTAGCGCTCTGGGAGGAGGACACAATGGAGTTGTCAACCGTGATGGCGAGATCATGGAACGGGCAGTCCTTTCCCGGGAGGAAGAGCAGCTCCGTCTTGCCGAAGTTCAGCTTGAGGTGGTGATCCGTCATCCACACTGATATGTCTGCCAGGTAGGACGCAATCCAAGCGTGGGCCGCGCCAGAGATGCCCAACTCGGAGAGGGTGGAGAGGAGGATCTGATGGTTCACAGTATCGAAGGCAGCCGATAGGTCTAGAAGGATGAGAGCAGAGGAGAGAGAGTTAGCTTTAGCGGTGCGGAGCGCCTCCGTGATACAGAGAAGAGCAGTCTCAGTTGAATGACTAGTCTTGAAACCTGACTGATTTGGATCAAGAAGGTCATTCTGAGAGAGATAGCGGGAGAGCTGACCAAGGACGGCACGTTCAAGAGTTTTGGAGAGAAAAGAAAGAAGGGATACTGGTCTGTAGTTGTTGACATCGGAGGGATCGAGTGTAGGTTTTTTCAGAAGGGGTGCAACTCTCGCTCTCTTGAAGACGGAAGGGACGTAGCCAGCGGTCAGGGAAAAGTTGATGAGTGAGGTGAGGTAAGGGAGAAGGTCTCCGGAAATGGTCTGGAGAAGAGAGGAGGGGATAGGGTCGAGCGGGCAGGTTGTTGGGCGGCCGGCCGTCACAAGATGCGAGATTTCATCTGGAGAGAGAGGGAGAAAGAGGTCAGAGCACAGGGTAGGGCAGTGTGAGCAGAACCAGCGGTGTCGTTTGACTTAGCAAACGAGGATCGGATGTCGTCGACCTTCTTTTCAAAATGGTTGACAAGTCATCTGCAGAGAGGGGAGGGGGGGGGAGGATTCAGGAGGGAGGAGAAGGTGGCAAAGAGCTTCCTAGGGTTAGAGGCAGATGCTTGGAATTTAGAGTGGTAGAAAGTGGCTTTAGAAGCAGAGACAGAGGAGGAAAATGTAGAGAGGAGGGAGTGAAAGGATGCCAGGTCCGCAGGGAGGCGAAACTTTTCCTCCATTTCCGCTCGGCTGCCCGGAGCCCTGTTCTGTGAGCTCGCAATGAGTCATCAAGCCACGGAGCGGGAGCGGAGGGCCGAGCCGGCCTGGAAGATAGGGGACATAGAGAGTCAAAGGATGCAGAAAGGGAGGAGAGGAGGGTTGAGGAGGCAGAATCAGGAGATAGGTTGGAGAAGGTTTGAGCAGAGGGAAGAGATGATAGGATGGAAGAGGAGAGAGTAGCGGGGGAGAGAGCGAAGGTTGGGACGGCGCGATACCATCCGAGTAGGGGCAGTGTGGGAAGTGTTGGATGAGAGCGAAAGGGAAAAGGATACAAGGTAGTGGTCGGAGACTTGGAGGGGAGTTGCAATGAGGTTAGTGGAAGAACAGCATCTAGTAAAGATGAGGTTGAGCGTATTGCCTGCCTTGTGAGTAGGGGGGGAAGGTGAGAGGGTGAGGTCAAAAGAGGAGAGGAGTGGAAAGAAGGAGGCAGAGAGGAATGAGTCAAAGGTAGACGTGGGGAGGTTAAAGTCGCCCAGAACTGTAAGAGGTGAGCCGTCCTCAGGAAAGGAGCTTATCAAGGCATCAAGCTCATTGATGAACTCTCCGAGGGGACCTGGAGGGCGATAAATGATAAGGATGTTAAGCTTGAAAGGGCTGGTAACTGTGACAGCATGAAATTCAAAGGAGGCGATAGACAGATGGGTAAGGGGAGAAAGAGAGAATGACCACTTGGGAGAGATGAGGATCCCGGTGCCACCACCCCGCTGACCAGAAGCTCTCGGGGTGTGCGAGAACACGTGGGAGGACGAAGAGAGAGCAGTAGGAGTAGCAGTGTTGTCTGTGGTGATCCATGTTTCTGTCAGTGCCAAGAAGTCAAGGGACTGGAGGGAGGCATAGGCTGAGATGAACTCTGCCTTGTTGGCCGCAGATCAACAGTTCCAGAGGCTACCGGAGACCTGGAACTCCACGTGGGTCGTGCGCGCTGGGACCAGCAGATATGGGTGGCCGCGGCCACGCGGTGTGGAGCGTTTGTATGGTCTGTGCAGAGAGGAGAGAACAGGGATAGACAGACACATAGTTGACAGGCTACAGAAGAGGCTACGCTAATGCAAGGAGATTCGAATGACAAGTGGACTACACGTCTCGAATGTTCAGAAAGTTAAGCTTACGTAGCAAGAATCTTATTGACTAAAATGATTAAAATGATACAGTACTGCTGAAGTAGGCTAGCTGGCAGTGGCTGCATTGTTGACTTTGTAGGCTAGCTGGCAGTGGCTGCGTTGTTGACACTACACTAATCAAGTCGTTCCGTTGAGTGTAATAGTTTCTACAGTGCTGCTATTCGGGGGCTAGCTGGCTAGCTAGCAGTGTTGATTACGTTACGTTGCGTTAAAAGAACGACAATAGCTGGCTAGCTAACCTAGAAAATCGCTCTAGACTACACAATTATCTTTGATACACAGACAGCTATGTAGCTAGCTACGATCAAACAAATCAAACCGTTGTGCTGTAATGAAATGAAATGAAAAATGTGATATTACCTGTGGAACGAAGCGGAATGCGACCGGGTTGTTGAGTGCGGAAGTTCTATTCAGTAGACGTTGGCTAGCTGTTGGCTAGCTAGCAGTGTCTCCTACGTTAAGGACGACAAATAGCTGGCTAGCTAACCTCGGTAAATTAAGATAATCACTCTAAGACTACATGCTCTAAACTACACAATTATCTTGGATACGAAGACAGCAAAGACAACTATGTAGCTAGATAACACTACACTAATCAAGTCGTTCAGTTGAGTGTAATAGTTTCTACAGTGCTGCTATTCGGTAGACGGTGGACGTTTGCTAGCTGGCTAGCTGCTGGGCAGATAGCAGTGTAGACTGCGTTAGGACGACTGAAATGCTGAAGTTGCAATAGAAGTGCTGACTGTTTCACTTTGTTGTCCTCTTTCTTTTCCTTTTTCTTCTGTCCTTCTTTTGTCCTTATTTTGTCTTCCTTTCTTCTGTTAACTAGATATTTTTTGTTGTTATTCTTTGTAAGCTAGCTAGCTTCTTCCAGGAGAGTCCCTAGCAACTGCTTAGCAACAAGTAAACAATTCTGCTAGCAATTCAGCTAGCTAAGATAACTGTACAATTTTATGAAAAATAGTTCATTTTTCAAAAGCCTGTCTTTTTTGGTTTGTTCCTTGTTTTGTCTTCTATTGAGTCTTGCAGTTTTCTCTTGATTTTTTCGATGTACTTCACTCTAAAAAACCATTTAAATCTCAATATATACAGGAGCTCATTTTTCAGCAGCTGCTCAATTTAGAACTCCGGAACACAGAAGGCGGTGGTACATTATAGAGATAAAGAACCTCTCACAGAATCAGAGTCATTTTGTCTCACCAGTTCACGAGTTCAAGGTTTCGCTCGTCCGATGAGTGTGACTGACATGAGAGACCAGGTCGCAAAAATGTGAATGGTTTCTCTTTGGTTTTGAGTCTGTTTCTCGTCACGGATTCACACCCTTCAAAAAGGTCCAGATACAGAATCAGTCTCAGTCATACCTTGAATACCTTGAAAACACTCGCGTACTGTGTCGGAATCCTCTGTGGAATTGGTAGATAACAGTATTACAGTAGTAATACTGTGCTTTTCATGTCAACATTTCCTGTCAACATCTCAAAGTCGCTGTGGGTTCTTTATTTTCCGCTCGAATGCTGGATGCGAGTTTTAAGATCGAGGTCATTATTATGACTTCAGTAACTCTGTCTTTATAATGCAACGGCATATTGCTACAATATGAGGGTGATGATTTTACCAGCCATCCATCTGCATCACCAGCCCCCATTGCATCACCATTATCTGGTATAAGTAATCCCAGGCATGACATGTGATACTGAAGAGCCCTGTGTCTGTGTCCGCAGTGTCCAATCACAGCAAAGTAAAAGGGAACATGGGAATATCTCAAAACCAAGAAAAGGCTATTTTACAGCAAAGATCAATTTAGTTAAAGTAAAGTCAGAAGTGAACTCTTACTTGTTCACACTCAGCAAATGCATCATCATAAAATGGCTTTAGATCAAACAGTCCTACATTGCCACATGCCCCAACATCGACTTTCCCCAGACATCTGTGGCATTAATGTTTGTTTACGATAGAAAGTATTCAAATGAGGTGATCGCTGATTGTCGTAAAGAAACTATGCAAACCTATAACCATTCAAACACCTTAGGGGAAACTTGGCATAGAGCCAACTGCTTAGTTAATGGTCTGGATGGTTATATTACAGAAGCAGACACAATTGCTAGAGACACGAACTGAGTCGTGAGAATTTGTATGATTAAAAATCAATAACTGAGTAATAACAATTTGTTTGATTAAAAAACACATGGAAAAACTACAGAGAAATTTCTGTCCAAACTGTTTTTCTATGTTGCGTATGTTCCAGAAACCGACTGCAAACCGTCGGGGAGGTTGGATGTTAGAGTTGACGAAGTTCTCCATAGGGACAGAGACAGAACAGGGGAAGCATGGCCAACCGTCTCTCATCCAACACACAGCTGTTTTTCCTGCTCCCCAGGGCACAGCTCGAAAATGCCATCATGTTTTTGCCTTTGTTTATTTCCTGTCTTTTCACTAGTTTTGGCATCTTCGTCTCTTACCCCTTGAGTCAATGACATTGTCAAAATCATCTGGTTTCAGGCCCAGCCGTGCCCAAATAGCAGTCCATAACTCTCAGAAGGGTTATAGATCGAATCATGTAACAGTGGGAGGGTGGAAGGGTGGGCGGGTGATTGTGGGTGTGGGTGGGTTGAGAGGGGTAGGGCGGGATCCCAAGGTCATTAAACTGGCCTAAAAAGGCAAAACACACTAACTACACTTTTGGTCAAAATGTAACTGAAGCCACTGCACTTTGGCTTTGTTCCACCGTGTGATGACTGCAGGTACCCGCTCTGCCATACATAGGCAAAGAGAAGTGACTACGGCAGCAGTGGAACTGAGCAAAATGGCTTCAAAGTCGATTTGCCGTCCAGCCTAACATGCTGTAGGTAGATCAATTATAATGTACTGATGTAACATCTTATCATGAAGTCACGTTTTATGCATGTCAACCATGACCACTGATTTGACCTATGATCCCTAAAAGTCAAATAAACGACCATACAAAGTTAAACGGCAATCAACAAGACATTTGTATCAACACATTAAGATTGGAGATACTGCACTTTGCCTTTGCATTACCCATATATAGCTGTTGAAGGTCATACAAAGGCAGGCGGCAGTATCTGCATTTTAGGGATCATAGGTCAAATCAGTGGTCATGGTTGATATGCATAAAACATGACTTCATAATTAGATGATACATCAGTAGGTTATGACTTACTTGTATCTACCTACAACATATTTGGCTGGATAGCAAAAAATACTTCAAAGCCATTTTTCTCAGTTTCACTGTTAGCGTAGTTACAGCATTTTGCCTTTGTAGGGCAATATAGTTTAATGCGATTGCTCAACAGAGCTTGTGAGCAATGGAAAATGAGTTATCCTCGGTTGAAGTTAAGTGTGTGCTATTAAACTGGTCCCCAAGATACTGCGCTTATGGCAGTCTGACTGTGTATCACTGAAAGGGGACTGTATTGTGAAATGTAGGGCCCAGTCAGAAAAAAAGCTAATGGACTTTTTGAGTATGGTTGAGGTACTTGAATGGTACGTCTATGGCTTTTGGCTCACTCACTTTTGGCATAGGGGGAATAGCAGCTGTCATACAAATAGAATGATGTCCAATATTAACACACACACACAGAGAAACATACAGCATGTTTTCTCTGAAGTGATTTGTTTTTTTTCAGTTGCTGTAGAAGGCAGTGGCGTACTGCAGTTTCACGGTCCAAGCAAAAGCATTTTGAAAATTCCAAAAACAAATATTTTCACATATGAAATTCCCCTAAATGTACATTTTAAGCTCAAATAATGGAACAAAATCTTATTTTTTAAAAATTACTACAAAAATAATGATTTCCTGCTGGACAAGGATTGTCCCGACTTTCAAGAATCTCTGAACTAATTTCCTGCTATTCTACACATTTTGCCATGAGGCTGAGAGAAAATGGTGCCGTTTTAAAGCAAATTTCCTGCAATTCTAAACATTTCTTTCATGGTTTATGATGTCTTTGTGCGCTATCTGGGGGGACCGACCTCCTGGGGGACCCCAAACTCGTGAGCCCCCGCCTTCCCCAATGGTTCTGGGTATGACTGGCAGATGAGTGAGTGTGATATGAAAACCAATTACTTTTAACCTTTTAAAGTGACTAAAGACTCTTTATTCCCTAGGTAGTGGTTTACACACTAATTAGATTCTCCACGTCAGATATCGTCACCACATTTTCAGCACCACATTGCCTCATTGTCTTTCTTTCTTCGAGGCCTTTTGGGAGGCATCTGAGTCTGCCGCTGTCAACTGAACTACCAGTCTTAACTCAATGGCGGAGGGTCTGGATATTCTTCTATAACTCTCAGTTCCACTAGCATGTGAGTGAGGAGGGAAATAGCCATGGGCAAGTATTTATAAATAGTACCATTTAAGAGAGATTGAGCTCAATGAAACCCTAATGATGGTATAGCACTGACGTCACTCACAAGAGGGAGCACATTCTTTCCAGGCCCTGAAGCACAGTTTGCAGATTGGTGGACTGGAGCTGTGTGGTGTGGCACCCCTCCACTCAGTTCTCTCCAGTTCTCTGACCATTACAGTGCCTTTTCCACATTTTGTTGTGTTACAGTCTGAATTTAGAATGGATTAAATGGAGATTTTGTGTCACTGGCCTACACATAATAATCCATAATGTCAAAGTGGAATTATGTTTTTAGAATTTTTTACAAATTCATTATAAAATGTAAGCTAAAATATCCTGAGTCAATAAGTATCAACCACTTTGTTATGGGAAGCCTAAATAATTTCAGGAATAAAAATGTGTTTAACAAGTCACGTAATAAGATGCATGGACTCATTCGGGGTTTAAAAATATTTTGGAATGACCTCATATCTGTACCCCAAACATACAATTACACAGTGCATTTGGAAAGCATTCAGCTCCCTTAACTTTTTCCACATTTTGTTACGTTACAGCCTTATTCTAAAATGGATTACATATTCTTTTTTTTCTCTGAAATCTACACACAATACCCCATAACGATGAAGTGAAAACAGTTTTTTTGCCATTTTTGCAAATTTATAAAATTCCAAAACAGAAATGCCTTATTTACATAAGTATTCAGACACTTTTCTATGAGACTCTGAATTGAGCTCAGGTGCATCCTGCTTTCGTTGATACTCCTTGAGATGTTTCTACAACTTGATTGGAGTCCACCTGTGGTCAATTCACACACCTGCATATATCAAATCAAATTATATTTGTAACATGCTTACTTACAAGCCCTTAACCAACAATACAGTTTTAAGAAAAATAAGTGTTAAGTATTTCTTTTAATTAAATAGGTAAGTAAAACATTTAAATAAAAATAACTAATAGTTAAAGAGCAGCAGTAAAATAACAGTAGCGAGGCTAAATACAGGGGGCACCGGTACAGAGTCAATGTGCAGGGGCACAGGTTAGTCAAGGGTAATTGAAGTAATATGTACATGGAGGTAGAGTTAAAGTGACTATGCATAGATAATAACCAGACAGTAGCAGCAGCGTAAAATAGTGGGTCTGAGTAGCCAATTGATTAGCTGTTCGGGAGTCTTATGGCTTGGGGTTAGAAGATGTTAAGAAGCCTTTTGAACCTAGACTTGTTAGAACAGTCTATGACTAGGGGTGGCTGGAGTCTGTAGGGCCTTCCTCTGACCCTGCCTGGTATAGAGGTCCTGGATGGTAGGAAGCTTAGCCCCAGTGATGTACTGGGCCTTACGCAGTACCCTCTGTAGTGCCTTGTGGTCGGACGGCCGAGCAGTTGCCATACCAGACAGAGATGGTCTCGATGGTGCAGCTGTAGAACTTTTTTGAGGATCTGAGGACTGTTGGGGGTTACCCCGGGGGTCGGGTGTGGGGCTACACTAATGTCATGATTACTGTATATATGTGATAACCTTTGTATGCTTGCAATGCGCAATGATGGAAAAATACTGGGTAATGGGGATGTAATGCTTTAGTTCTCAGGCTGAGAACTAAAGCACCTGCTGATAGTCACGCAGCCTCAAGGCCGAGATAGTAGAGTGAGAAACCACAGTCTAGACACGTTTTTCTCATCTTAGATACTTTGTATCTAATCCAATGCAACAATGTCAAGGAATGATTGACAGTAGGTTGTCCACACCAACTAAGTGCTGTATAACGAGTGTTGTCTCCTGTTTCGCCACACATATATTTTCTATAGACTACTGAGGTACTCTGTATGTGAATCTCTGTCTGCAATTTCATGTTATTACTAAAGAGTTTTATACCAAGGTTCCTGTGTCTGTGTCATCTATCTGGAAGACTAATTGTTGAAGGAAACGTACATCACCCCATGCAAAGGACCACCCAACAGGACCCATGCCAAATCTTTTCAGTCTCCTGAAGGGGAATAGGCTTTGTCGTGCTCTCTTCACGACTGTCTTGGTGTGTTAGTTTGTTGATAGTTTGTTGGTGATGTGGACACCAAGGAACTTGAAGCTCTGAACCTGCTCCACTACAGCCCCGTTGATGAGAATGGGGGCGTGCTTGGTCCTCCTTTCCCTGTAGTCCACAATAATCTATTTTGTCTTGATCACGTTGACGGAGAGGTTGTTGTTCTGGCACCACAGGACCAAGTCTCTGACCTCCTCCCTATAGGCTGTCTCATCGTTGTCAGTGATCAGGCCTACCACTGTTGTGTCGTCGGCAAACTTAATGATGGTGTTGGACTCGTACCTGGCCACGCTTTCATGGGTGAACAGGGAGTACAGGAGGGGATTGAGCACGCACCCCTGAGGGGCCCCAGTGTTGAGAATCAGCGTGGCAGATGTGTTGTTACCTACCCTTACCACCTGGGGGCGGCAATCAGGAAGTCCAGGATCCAGTTGCAGAGGGAGGTGTTTGTCCTTGGGTCCTTAGCTTAGTGATGAGCTTTGAGGGCACTATGGTGTTGAACGCTGAGCTGTAGTCAATGAATAGCATTCACACGTAGATGTTCCTTTTGTCCAGGTGGGAAAGGGCAGTGTGGAGTGCAATAGAGACTGCATCATCTGTGGATCTGTTGGGGTGGTATGCAAATTGGAGTGGGACTAGGGTTTCTGGGATAATGGTGTTGATGTGAACCATGACCAGCCTTTCAAAGCACTTCATGGCTACAGACATGAGTACTACGGGTCGGTAGTCATCTAGGCAGGTCACCTTTGAATTCTTGGGCACAGGGACTATGGTGGTCTGCTTGAGACATGTTGGTATTACAGACCCGGACAGGGAGAGGTTGAAAATGTCAGTGAAGACACTTGCCAGTTGGTCAGCGCATGCTGACACGTCCTGGTAATCCATCTGGCACCGATGCCTGGTGAATGTTGACTTGTTTAAAGGTCTTACACATATCGGCTACGGAGAGCGTGATCACACAGTCGTCCGGAACAGATCTCATGCATGCTTCAGTGTTGCTTACCTCGAACCGAGCATAGAAGTAATTTAGCTCCTCTGGTAGGCTCGTGTCACTGGGCAGCTCGCAGCTGTGCTTCCCTTTGTCGTCTGTAATAGCTTTATGTACAAAATAAGTTATAAATAACTTGTTTTAATAATAATAATATCAATTTTACAAAACATGCTTCCTGTTTGCAATAAAGCACTAAAGTACAATTGCAAAAAATGTGGCAAAGAAATTAACTTTGTCCTCAATACAAAGCGTTATGTTAGGGGTCAAATCCAACACAACACATCACTGAGTACCACTCTTCATATGGTAGTGGCTGCATCATGTTACCGCTATGATTGTCATTGGCAAGGACTAGGAATTTTGGGGGGATAAAATGAAACAGAATAGAGCTAAGCACAGGCAAAATCCCAGAGGACAAGTTGGTTCAGTCTGCTTTCAAACCTGTCTGTTTAGCAATGATCAAAAACCAACTTGACAGAGCTTGAAGAATTTTCTAAATAGTTGTGCAAATATTGTACAATCCAGGTGTGCGAAGTTCTTAGAAACGTACCTAGAAAGACTCTCTGTTGTAATCGCTGCCCCTGAATCAGGGATGTGAATACTGTACTTATGTAAATTAGATATTTCTGTATTTAATTTTCAAGAATGTTTTCACTTTGTTATTATGGGGTATTGTGTGTAGATGGGTGAGATTTTGAATTCAGTCTGTAACTAATTGTAGAATTAAGTCAAGGGGTATGAATACTTTCTGAAGGCACTATAAAAAATGAAAAATAAAAATGGCTGCCAGTAAGTTACTGTAAAAAAAAGTACAGTACATTGCTGTAAATTCCAGAAAAACTTTGGTTTAACAGTACATTACTGACTGTGATCAAACCTGCCTGACCACCTTTGAAGGTAGTCAGGCACTCATTGTGTCTGGATATCAAACAACTGTAAACAGATCTGGATGGTCAAACCATTTAAATCAATATACCAGCCTCTAAAATCCTTGACAAGTTGCACCATTGATTTATGGCATCAGTAATTGTCTTTGAAATAAATAAATATTATTCTAATTTGCATACAGAGAGGCGCCAGCTAATCTGGTCACAGTGTGTACACAGTGGATGGATAAGACACATTTTAATAGAATGTGTAGACGCAACGAACCTTGATCAGATAGTGATTGGATCACAAAACTCACATGTTAGCGGATAGTGTACACAAGGCTTCTGTGTGCTTCCTGATCCTGGACCTCATAGCAAGCTGAGAACGACAATGTCTGTTATTTGCCTGCATTGGCAGCAAGCGTCAACTGACAGGAAGTCACTTCTACCCAGCGGCACTCATGGGAAATAGAAGAGAGACATTGTGTGACTTTTCCCAGCAAGCAGCTTCCTGCCATTGAAGCAAAAGGGGAAAATATGAGTTTCCCAAGCTAAAGCATTTAGCCTAAGCATTTAGCATTACTGACGGGTAGAACTTCTGTTGCATTGTTCTTAGAAATGTGAAAAAGTAAGAGTATTTCTTGTCCAGGGATAGAAATAAGAAGAGTTGAAGTTGACATAGTTAATTACCTTTTGAGTGTATTAATGAATGGCTAGCAGCAGGAGAACACGACACAGAGTGGGTGTGTTATCAGCCAGGGCTTTGGTCTGATGGTAGCTGAGTGTTCTTCTCCCAGTGTGTGTCTAATGTGTAAGTAAACTATAGGGATCACTCTGAGGCCCAGTTGCAGTAGACTGTCAATATGCCTTGTCTTTTTGGTACTCCATCAAATTGCGCTGGAGACCTTTAGAGGAGACATGGCTTCACAGCACATTCTTCTGATAAACAGAGAAATGTCGGGATTTCGAAAATCTGCTGCCAGTGCAGATTTATCTCTGGGTCCAAAGGAAGATAAGGGTAAGAGGAGAGACTTGTAGAAACAAAAACATAAAATGTATACATTGTCAGCTCAAAACAAAAGGTTGTGTTCAACCCAAAATATAGACAGCCTTTTGACATGGGCAATAAGGGGTAGTCCACACTGCAGAGCAACACTTTAAAACTGAATCAATGCTGCACTCTAGTGGTCATATAATTTAACACGGTAACCCATGATTAGAGTTTTACAAGTGGTAGAACTCTCTTCTCACTTAGGGGTCAGTTTAGTGCTGAAATGGCATAGAGTAGACCTACTCCTTTTTTGAAAGAATTGATTGTACTTAACTTTATCCAAATTCAGCTGTGTCCCTTTGGCACTGGGGAGATCATCAAGAGATGAAACTCACTTTTTCCAAAAGTATATCATCGACATTTCAGTTTATATGCGGCAGTGAATTTTAACTCGCCAATCTGGTGCTGGCCAGCCCCTGCAGAAAGTCTTCACCCTGGATCTTGTCCAGGTTACAGATTGAAGTCTCTAGTGACCGTTCCATACGAATGGCTTCTGAAGTTGTTGACGTCATTCTGTCCTTTTTACAGCTCATGTAAGCCACCTTGGGAGAGACAAGGAGTCAGCAATATAACACACAACAAATAGTCAAGGGGGAAAAAGTAGGACATCATGGAATCAAAACCAGAGTTTGTGTTTTATTTTTTTTAATGTATCTTTTCATTTACATTTTTTTTTTTGTATAAAATTTTTTGTCCACTTTTAGGCAACAGTTAGCATAAGAGTAATTATCACAGCTTTGAGATGAAGTCCAACCAAAACCTCAGTCCATCTTTTCAGTCACACACACACACACACACACACCTCTGCTCTTACACACAGACACATACAAACATAATAATCACATAGTGGGTTGGAGCTCATTTAGTGCAGTGGTCCCAAACCTAAATCTACTCATAGGGAAGCCAAAGACGAGGACTCAACAATAGGCAGCTTTTTAGTTTCACTCACCAATTACTAAGAAGCTGGAACTGTGTCAAGGTAAGCAATGATGTCAAATACATCTATTTGATTGAGAAGATCACCACAAGTCTTCAGAATGAATCAGAGCTGGAGACTCCTATTGAATCTTCTAGAAGCGGGTGCATGATGACAGCAATGAGTCAGGTTCGAAACCACTGCTTTGGGTGCAACTCTTAAGCATTATCATATTGCTAACACAACAAATGAAGGCAAAAAGACATATCAGAAACCTCATGCACAGCATCTCATCCTGTGTTAGTTAGGCCCATAATACAGTACATGATACACTGGGCAAGATGGCAGCGAGCTTTAAAATAGATCAGTCAAGCGAGGATGAAGACTGTGGTGCATGATGGGTCGGCACACTCACATACATAGGCCAGTAAGAACAGACACAGCACAAAAAATACATTTAAAAGACCAAAATATGTTATAGGATTGCATTTACATATACTGACAACCTATACAGTATGTCATTCAAAGCAAGTATCATAATTTGCAGACAGTGTGCCACAGCCATTGCATCCCTGTGTCCAGACGGCTTTAATGTAACGCTTCCCTTCGCCACAGAAATGGTTGGTTTCAATGCCATTTCCGTGGATTTCTGATCAAACTTTCGATCAGAAATGTCCGTGATTCAAAGTCCATCAAGATACATGTAGTCCTTGAAATGATATATTTCTTGTAACTTCAGAAAAAGTTACACATGTTTTAACCTATCACAGCACCTTTTAGGGAATATGACTAATTGTATGCACCCCCCCCCCCCCACCCCCAACAATCTCAAACACACACAAGGAAAATCAAACAACGTGCACACACATCCATACACACTCAACAAAAACTAATGCAATTAAGGTTTTGTCATATCCTCTTTACATAATTGAGCAACATCACATCATTATTCTGTAGTTCTGTATTGCTACTTCAAGCAGCTTTAGGCTTTCAGTTTCTTTTAAGTCTTCAAATTATATATATTTTTTAAATGATGCCGTAATGACTTAAAATAGCTGTGTTTCACAGAGAATCCCCCTATAGACTCGTGACGTGAAGACGTGACGGACAAAGCAGGTGTATTTTGTCCCTTCAGCATTACATGGTCCACTTCACATGGACTCTGACCACCTGTACGATCATCTGACATGCGAACTAAAAAACAAAGACCGGTTCCTTTCATTCATTGATTAAACAGAGACCACGGAGACCTCCGTTGTTGCTCAATATCAACAGCATCCCAGTTTTACAAATACACGACGTTGAAAAGAAGTGTCATAACATCAGAAGAGTGTAATGGCCACTACTATAGGGTAAACTTGTCTTTTAATAAATAAACTGTGTTTGCATGAGAGGTCTAAGGTAGGTAGACCCGGAGAGACGCTATTTAGAAAGAGGAAGCGGCGCAAACCTTCTGATCTTTACAAATGTTTCACCGTTTTGCCTCAATGCAGCGAGGGGCACATACCACCCAGTTCCTAGACAGACCACAACATGAAGATCAAACAAGCAGCTCTTTCAGCTCTGCCTTTCCCATTTCAAACACTTATACAGTACACCAAAAACAAGTATTTCCAGGATTGTTTGTTAGGTCTATTCTCAGTCGGGAAGGGGGAAGGGGGGTAGGTAGATACTGCCAGTGGCCCTAATTTTGGCTTCAAAGCTTACAGCTAAACAGCTGGACAAAGTGTACCAGACCAGTGTGACATTTACAATGCTAGCCAATTAGTCCAACGTTTTCAACACAACTGGTGTTTATTGTATCACTCAGTATACAACAGAGCACATGTTCTTCCTGACCCCACCTTCTTGTTTTAATCAAGCCACTGGAATCCTATGAATTATTCTGAAATGCTCCCTTGACCAACGTCTCCAAGCGCAAATGTTAACCCTCACACCACCACACCGTCTCTTAGTGGTGCCGGGAACTAAAAACAACACTACTTAGTTCTCAGTTACTGAGTACAGTCCATTCTTTCGTTAATGCCAACCAGGTAACTTCCCAAATGGCACCGTATTCCCTACATAGTGCACTACTTTTGACCAGAGTCCTATGGGCCCTGGACAAAAGTAGCGCACTATATAGGGATTAGCGTGCCATTTGGGACAGGTCCCATGATCTCCAGCCCGTTAGAATGAGAGTATTTCATTGACTTACAACTGAACTGACAGTACTACTGCAGGGGAAAGATCTGGGTGCGCTTTCAGGATGATTTTCCCTCCTTCACTTTATTTTAATGGTCAAGCTCATTTCTTCCAAATAGATTTTTCTAGTAATGACGGTTACTAATATGAATTCTAACCTGTAACATCATAGTCATTGTCTATCCATGTAGTGTAGGCTTTATTCAGCTCAAAATGAAGCTATTGTGCAAAACATTGACAGAGGTGCTAGTACTAAACCTCAGGGGGCAGTGGTGGGTACAACTCTCCTTCTGTGGCCAGGCAGGCCTCCTCCTGACACTGCCCTTCTAAGGAGCTTTGCTGGGGGCTGAATGGTAACTCCTTAGCACCCACGCCATTCTCTGAGCACAGAGCCACCGGGGGCGAAAGCTCGCCCTCACCATGCCCGCAGGTATTACCTCCATGCTCATCCCTCCCTCGCTGCTCTCCTCCCCCTGGTTCTCGCTCTACACACGCCTCCTCCTGCCCAGGCAGAGACTTGTGAAACGTCTCGTTCTCCATGGGACCTATCTGGTAGTAGAGCAGGGAGGAGGCCGGGTCTTTCAGGCCACCACAGGGGTTGTCCCCCTCCCCATCTCCCTCCTGGTTCTCTGTGATGCAGAGCAGGGTAGCCCCAGTGGGGAACGGGCCCTGGAGGAGGGAGATAGGGACCCCCTCCACCCCAACCCCTGTGTCCCCAGGCATCTCCCCCTGCAAGGCCCCAGGCAGAAGGCACAAAGCCTGCTCCCCCAGGCCGCCTGCTCCCCCCCTGCCCCGCTGTGCCTCCTCCTCCTCCTCTTCCTCCCTCATCCTCTCCTGCTCCTCTGCACTTTGCAGGTGGAGCACAGCGGTCTCATTCTCACGCTCGAGGCAGGCCTGGTCAGTCAGGAGGTCCTGAGCCTCTAGGACCATCTGGACCTCTCTCTCTAACTCAGAGTCCAGTCCATTGGCCCCTGTGGACAGGTCAGGTTCTGGGGAGGGAGGCCTGGTGGAGGAAGGGGAGGCGAGCAGGTCAGACTCTGCATACTGTTCCCCCCCGACCCCTACCTTCTGCCCCAGCAGCCTCCTCTTCTCCAGGTCCAGCTTCATGATGGTGTGCATGTAGTGTGTTCGCACGCGGAGAGGGTTGAACTCGATGCGGCCTGCCGAGTTCCCACAGCCATCACGAGAGCAGCCACAGGGAAAAGACATCCTGTCCACCTGGAAAGAGAACAACATTTGAGAGAATATATACAGTCATAAAATATTCAGCAAAGACAGTTTGTCTGTAGGACATTGATTTGCTGTTCATCTTTATACTAATTCTGCCAAATGTACTAGGGCCGGGACGATACCAGTATCGCAATACTCATGAGTATCGTGGCAAGGAAACAAAACACGAAGTGGATGTAACCTCTTTAGGAAAACAGCCCTAATGTTGGAAATATCCAAAGTGATTTCCAAGCTATAGCACACCATATTTTACATACAGCAGGTTTTTAAAAGGGCCAAAGATTTTGGTCTTCTTCGTGTTTTCATTTTTGCATTGGTAAAAATATTGTGATACTGGTATCATCACAGCCCTAATATGTACTGAGTGCTGAACAGATACAGTACCTCTCAACTCCATAGCCTTCTGTTATAAACTCCTTACCACGCACAAACACGCAAAAACACTCCCACATAAAACCCACACGCATTCTCATGCACACACGCATACTGACATAACACAAACACACACACATACATATTACACACACACTTTTATACTCATCATTTGCTGCTGCTACTCTGTTCTTTATTTTACTCTTATTATTATCTATCCTGATGCCTAGTCACTTTACCAGGCCTTCATGTACATATCTACCTCATATACCTTATTATTATCTATCCTGATGACTAGTCACTTTACCCTGCCTTCATGTACATATCTATCTCAAATTCCTTATTATTATCTATCCTGATGACTAGTCACTTTACCCTGCCTTCATGTACATATCTACCTCAAATACCTTATTATTATCTATCCTGATGACTAGTCACTTCATGTACAGTTGAAGTGGGAAGTTTACATAGACTCATGTAGAAGTCATTAAAACTCGTTTTTCAACCCCTCCACAAATGTCCTGTTAACAAACTAGAGTTTTGGCAAGTCGGTTAGGACATATACTTTTTTTTCTCCAACAATTGTTTCCAGACAGATTATTTCACTTATAATTCACTGCATCACAATTTCAGTTGGTCAGAAGTTTACAAACACTAAGTTGACTGTGCCTTTAAACAACTTGGGAAATTCCAGAAAATGATGTCATGGCTTTAGAAGCTTCTGATAGGCTAATTGACATAATTTTAATCAATTGGAGGTGTACCTGTGGATGTATTTCAAGGTCTACCTTCAAACTCAGTGCCTCTTTGCTTGACATCATGGGAAAATCAAAAGAAATCAGCCGAGACCTCATGAATAAAATTGTAGACCTCCACAAGTCTGGTTCATCCTTGGGAGCAATTTCCAAATGGCTGAATGTACCACATTCATCTGTACAAACAATAGTATGCAAGTATAAACACCACGGGATCACGCAGCCATCATCCCACTCAGGAAGTGGACACGTTCTGTCTCCTAGAGATGAACGTACTTTGGTGCAAAAAGTGCAAATCAATCCCAGAACAACAACAAAGGACCTTGTGAAGATGCTGGAGGAAACCGGTACAAAAGTAAAACAAGTCCTTTATCGACATAACCTGAAAGGCCGCTCAGCAAGGAAAAAGCCACTGCTCCAAAACCGCAATAAAAAAAGCCAGACTACGGTTTGCAACTGAACCTGGGGACAAAGATCTTACTTTTTGGAGAAATGTTCTCTGGTCTGATGAAACAAATATAGAACTGTTTGGCCATAATTACCATTGTTATGTTAGGAGGAAAAAGAGGGAGGCTTGCAAGCCGAAGAACACCATCCCAACCGTGAAGCACAGGGGTGGCAGCATCATGCTGTGGGTGTGCTTTGCTGCAGGAGGGACTGGTGCACTTCACAAAATAGATGGCATCACGAGGAGAGAAAATTATGTGGATATATTGAAGCAACATCTCAAGACATCAGTCAGGAAGTTAAAGCTTGGTTGCAAATGGATCTTCCAAATGGACAATGACCCCAAGCATACTTCCAAAGTTGTGGCAAAATGGCTTAAGGACAACAAAGTCAAGGTATTGGAGTGGCCATCACAAAGCCCTGACCTCAATCCCATAGAGAATTTGTGGGCAGAACTGAAAAAGCATGTGAGAGCAAAGAGGCCTACAAACCTGACTCAGTTACTTTTTTATTTATTTTACCTTTATTTTACTAGGCAAGTCAGTTAAGAACAAATTCTTATTTTCATTGACGGCCTAGGAACAGTGGGTTAACTGCCTGTTCAGGGGCAGAACGACAGATTTGTACCTTGTCAAAAATCACCCAACTTATTATGGGAAGCTTGTGGAACGCTGCCCGAAACGTTTGACCCAAGTTAAACAATTGAAAGGCAATGCTACCAAATACTAATAAAGGTGAAGTGTAAACGTATGATGTGATGACATAAATAAAAGCTGAAAAAAATCATTCTCTCTACTATTATTCTGACATTTCACATTCTTAAAATAAAGTGGTGATCTTAACTGACCTAAGACAGGGAATTTTTACTATGATTAAATGTCAGGAATTGTGAAAAACTGAGTTAAATTGTATTTGGCTAAGGTGTATGTAAACTTCCGACTTCATTTGTATATAGTTCCATATGTAAATAGTTCCATATGTAAATAGTTCCATATGTATATAGTTCCATTTGTATATAGTTCCATATGTATATAGTTCCATATGTATATAGTTCCATATGTATATAGTTCCATATGTATATAGTTCCATATGTATATAGTTCCATATGTATATAGTTCCATATGTATATAGTTCCATTTGTATATAGTTCCATATGTATATAGTTCCATATGTATATAGTTCCATATGTATATAGTTCCATATTTGATTTTATTCCTGATGTGTTACTGTTTTATTTATTAAACTCTGCATCGTTGGGGAGGACTTGTAAGCAAGTATTTCATTTGACTTAACACACCTGGCACTTGATGCCAGCCTGGCTGCAGCCACAGTGACGGGGGTCACAGTAGAAACGGCAGTCACAGCCACACTCCTCCCTGGACAGCCTGATGGTCCGTAGCTCAGCCTTCTCCCGGGCATCTATACGGGCGATACCGGAGGCCCTGAGCAGTGCCCGACGCCGCTTTGTGGGAAGCGGCTGCAGGAAGAAGCAGTCGTCCACCTCCACACCCTCTACATCCAAGTCGTCGTCTGACACGTCCTCCAGGGTCAGCAGGTCAGCCTGGGCACACTGCACCGTACCGTTACGCGTCAGCTAGAGAGGGGGTGGAAGTTATACATATATGTATTTAAACCTCGGGAGGTCTTGAAATTAAAACCATAACACTTTCAGCTCTCTCAGAACGACAAGTGCTTGACCTCACCTTTATCTTGCGAGCGTTGAGCTTCTCCTGGCGGAGGTGTTGGCGCAGGGCGTGGCGGTGACTGGTCTCCTGCTCGCGGACGAACTCTCCCAGTGTGTATCGGCGGATGGAGCAGTGGTGGCGTGCCATGCCTAGGGAGCTGCCCCCCTGGCTGGGCACGCTGGTAAAGCCCTGCCGCCTGGGGAAGTAGTACACCGTCACCACATCGAACCGCACCCGCTTCCGGCCTGGAGAGGGCTTTTGCCGTCTTAGGATGGAGGTTGCTGGAGAGGGCGGAGGGAGGTGGAGAAAAGAGGGGTAAGAATGGGTGAACAGTTTCCATAGACTGGTTATTACCACAGATAGTTTAAGGGTTATTACAGAGTAACAATCCATCATACACTTTAATGCCAAGCCTATTTTTAGACAGACTTGAAATCATCATTTTACTTCACGAACGATCTGCCTAGAGTAGTCATGCATCAGTCTAATTGGTAAGAAACTTAGCCGACAAGTAATGATGGTTGTACCGTACATACTTAAAAATAAGGGTGCAAGTTGGAACCAAATAAGGTTCTTGAGAGTGATCTGAAGAACCAAAATGGTACGGTTCTTTGAAGAACCATACAAAAATCCAAAACCAGAAATGTTTCGGCCCTCCAGCACAAGAATTGAAAAGCCCTTTTAAGCCTTATTTGCATATTTCCCAGGGTTCCTTTCAAGATAATTTTAGAGTTACCAGTATCACCCATGACCATGTTTGCTAGTGACAGAGACATGGTTATTGCATTCATTCATTTTCAGTCATGTGGCCTTTACCAATTGAGATCCCATGGCATCTAAGTATGTTGGTATAATTTTTTTACGACAATACAATAAATATTTCACAAGGCCTTCTTTTGAGGGCCTAGTTATAAGCTAATATAGTGTCCTGAAACTTGTAGTTTACAGGCCACATCAGGCCTGCACGTCACATTATGCTGGCTTTCAAAGTGATGTGTAATTCCTATTGGAATCCAGCCAGAGTGGGGATATCCAACATTTGGAATTTTAATTCATCCGCAACCTGCATTTAGAACCACTGCCACGGTTGGGAAGACTAATGCTGCATTTAGACGAGGGAGGCAAAAACTGTCAAACAAGTCAGCATATCAGGACAAGCAATACTGTTACGGCAAAAGCAAGCCAGCACGACTGCATGTGTTGCTATGGTGATTTCAGTAAACAAACAGTGCAAATCAACATTCTGTAGACGGCAAAGGTGAAATAGTTTAACTCTGGCGGAAAGTCCCGTCTACCTTGGCCGCTGATGTCATTCACCGCCAGCCTCAACAGCATTTTACCGTTGTGATCTCATTGAAAACAATGACATCCGGCTTGCCGTCTAGCGTCTACCTCGTACCATCTAAACACAGCATAAGATACAATATGAGACTAACTTCAACATCTAAACTGGAACAACCATTTCAGTATCGGTAGCAATAAGTCCAAGTAACAGATTGGAATAGTTTAGGAAATGTATGTTATCTATATTTGAGTAGCATAAGCTTAATTAATCAATTAAACAAACAATTCTAAAAAAATAATAATTTGCATTAGAGCATGCTGAGAAATATGATACTGAAGTGTGTGGTTTTGGTTCAACTCTGGTTATTAACACCAACACTGGAGTTATTTTACACCACCAAGTGTTAATTTTACTCAACACTAGAAATGTTACAATTAAATGTCAACACTAGTTAACAATGGACAAGTTGCTGTGTGCTATGGAAAAGGACACATCTGCAGGCTTCCAAACACTTCAAGAGCCTTTTAGAATTCTGAAGGTTCTTGAATAAGTCAAAGGTTCTTTATCAGGCAAGAGTTCTCCAAGGAAACTGAAGAGCTGAGGAAGAACCATTTGAGAACCATTTTTCAGTGTAGCATAGCCCTTACGTGTGAGTGCAGTGCTGGAGGGGGGGTTGAGGCTATCACAGCTGTCAGCGCTGTCACTGCTGGAGATATCATCGTCAGAGTCCTTTGGTGTAGAGTAGGGAGAGCCACTGTCCACCTCCTCAAATCTTCGCTTGAGGCTGAGAGACGAAACTGCCTCCATGGAAACTTGATGTCTGAAGGTGGAGAAACAGACAAATTGTGTTCAGAGACAGACAGATAGATGGTAGGTGGCCCCCACAGACAGAGATAGAGTATCAGCCTTGCACACATGCGTAGGTACACAATTGGAATGAATGAATACAATATTGAAGGCCATGGAGGCATATCTAGACATTTTACACCAAAATGAACTTTCATAAAGCCAAGGCATGAGAATAAGACACAGCAGACGTAGCAATAACACATTTATCCTATGGGCCCATCTGAATAACAAAATAGAGTATTATTCAACTGTAACTGTTTATAAACATCTATTAATTAAATCCAATCTGGATCAATTCCCGATACCACACCGAGGTGACATCAGCTTTTTGCTATAGCCTCACTCTCCTTTCATCTGTATTCCTAACCCATCACTCCCTCTCTTTCTGTCTCGCATGAAAATCTTGCTCCAAAATCATTGAGTCTGGGAAACATCACCATGGCAACTAGGAAAGCAGCCAGGGGTTTATATGAATGGCTTAGAAGAAAACAAACTGTTCTGTAGATAGATAGCCTTATGCCCCTTTAGCTTTTCCTTTAAAAACAAACTGTTCTGTAGATAGATAGCCTTATGTCCCTTTAGCTTTTCCTTTAAAAACAAAGCGCATGACCCTTCAATAGCACCAAATTTGGATGCCAGAGACAGGTCACTCCGGCAACACCAGAGGGTCAAATAAGGGCCATGCTGAGACTTTTGAATAGACTCGCTCTCTATACCCCTGTGTAGGCCTACTGTAAGCCATGTGTGTGCCCCTTCATGGTTTCCATGATCTTCACATCCACATAAATAGCCTCCCCAGCCCTCCGCACCTCTCTGATTCAGAGGGGTTGGGATAAATGCAGAAGACACATTTCAGTTAAAAGCACTCAGTTGTACAATTGACTAGGTATCTCCCTTTCCCTCCCATGAAGTGAAACCAACCCTCAGAATTCAAATGTGATCATATAGCCCTATGGAAAATGAGGGACTGCAACTTATTGCTTCTCTGTTGAGGTTTCACCAGAATATAGCCTATTGATTATTACTGTAGAGATTGCATTGCAAGTAAATGTGTCTCCATTGTTTTCTTTTACAGAGGAAAAGTATAATGCACGTTATGTATGATCCTTATTACAGAATGACCTTTCAGGAGGCAGCAACAATCCCCTACACAAAACATAGTGGTTATCGCAGAAAGTTCCTAAATGTCACAATGTCGACTGATATGTTTACAAGTATGCAGGTTCATCATGTGATACTGTCCACAACCAAGAGGCCCAGACAGCCAAAATCAGTTAATGATTAGACTATTACATACAAAGGATAATGTATCAGGCCTTGGTTCTCATTCTGTGAGCTGGTAGGCTTTGTAGAATACAAAATCTGTTACATTTCTATATTCTCCAGCAAAGCATTAGACATTACAAATGTCTATCAGAAGAACTCAATGAAACACATTCCATGACGATGACCTAATTTAGTTTAAACAAATTAGAGAAGCCAGTATCCTATACTACGTTATTAGAATTGCAATACTTTACATAGGCTAGACTCAAGTGTACATTTACAATAAAGGAGGACAATACTGTATGACAATCAGAGGAGCCCCGACAGTCCTAAAACTACGCACAGTGTAGGATATTTGCTGATAATAAACCGTTCAACGACCGAGTGCCTCAAACGGCCGCAAACGACAACAAACTAGATTTCGTGAAAGGACGATCGAATGACTGGGTGCAGTAGGAAATAATGTAAATCTAACTGCCAGACACAGGAGCCTCGACTGGTCCCGTCTCTCCAGCATACCATGTCAGCCCCCTTTGGCAATGGCAAACTGCCATGTAAAACGTTAATAAACCCCCAAGTGCCCCTTACCTTCGGCAGAAAAGGACCCTCTTCTCCCGATCAAAACGCGGAACGTTCCTTTTATTCACCGAGGATTGTTCTTGGATCTTGAAACGCCCTATTTAGATTTTTCCCCAGACAGTTTTAGCTTCTCTCTAATTGTAGTCTAAAGCTTTCTACAGTAAAACGAATAGTTACTTTATTCAGTAGGAATACTTATTTATGTGACAGTCAGCCTACTAATGCAGAAATACTGTAACGAACTAACTGACTACATAAAGGACATTTATTTTATGGTCGCTTCCAGGAGTGCATGTTCCATTTAACTTTGACGTAGCGATCCTAAAGCCGGGGCAGGCGGTGGGAAAGAAGGACGTCAAACAGTTTGGTTGAAATTTATTAGGCTACTGACATTATCCGTTTCGTTTAAGACGTTACAATTTGAGATAACTGCAGATGACTTATCTTCCTGGTTTGAGCCATTCAATGCTTGCATTGGAAGAGCAATCCGCTGACATCTGTTTCGTTTATCCTTTCTTTGCAATGGTGGTTTCAATCGGATCGATGCAGTTTTTCTTCAAGTATAAATACGGTTACGTTCTTCGCCTTGTTTGGTACAGTAATGTCAAAATGTTACGGACTTTTTGCCAGATTGACGTCCTCCTTTTCCTCGCCTCTGCCCCGGTTTGTTACAAAGTAACAATAGGGTAAGGAATGCTACAGTGTAACCGTATACTCATTGTGACATCACAAACGTACTATGCGCCACGTATGCTGGGAAGTGTAGTCATAATAAGCTCTTTGTCCATTCATTCCAGAATTCCAATTTTGTAATAAGCAATACACAATATCACGGACAACACGAATGACTTGATTCTTAAATCATAGTTTGAAATATATGCCTTATACTTCACACCTTCCTCTCACGGTGTTCCCTCATATCAAAAAGGAAAAATTGCCATAGCAAACTATTTTATCAAATGTAGAAAATACAATGAATACGAGTATTTCTGACATGGGGTTATCCTTAACAAGCTATTGTGTCCAACAAGGAGTCCAAACTCATTTAGTATATATATATATATGTATATATTTGGCCAATATGAATCTGCCTTTGTATCTTGCCCTCCATTTTTAGACTTCGTTTAATATTTACCCATTGTTTATTGATGAATATAGGCTACTGGTAACTTCTAGATGCCTCATGAGCATATCTTAACTGTCTTTCTCCATCAGAACCAAAAATAAGCTGTTTAACACATTTGTAAATAAAGTGAATGTTAAACACTGTAGATCATTATATCATGGATGGTCAGTCCCTGTATGCAAAGCACAGTCCATGACCTTGAGAGTGGTTACATTTCTCTAGAACCCATCCCTCAGCTGTTTACCAACTCCGTCATTTATTGTCGTAACATTACGTAAATCGAGCATCTGAACAAATTATGCGAGATTTAAGTTCTCGGTTAACCAAGATGACCAAATCAGTGGCGGGGAGGCTAAAACATTTTCTCAATGGTGCCCATCCAAAACGAGGCAGAGAAAAATACAAAACAGGCAATGTATAGGTAAGTAGTTTAATCGTTCTGATGACTTGGATGAGGGCCAAAGGTGGGCAACATCTAGCGTTCAGTAGAACCTTATTGAATGGGAACCAACTCTAGCTTTCCAAATGCAGCTTTGGTATACCCTAAACAACCCACTACAATATATTAATACTTGATAGTGGTAATATCCCAAAACAATGTAGACTGCTTCTCTTTAAACAAGGTAGAACAAGTCTGTTTACACATTTATAAAAACAGTCAAATTAAAACATGATTCAAAATTCACAACCATCTACTACAAAAAAAGTGAAATTGTCCAAAACCATCTTAATGACACTGTAAAGCGATACAGTATAATGGTATATAGGGATAGCGGGCAAGACAGACTGGTAGGTTGCTGGTGTTGCCACCTTGTGTGGTCAATAAAGAAAGTGATATCAATCAGTTTAATGAATAACGGGGAGGCATGAACAGAACACTGATGCGATCTTGACAGCGATTAAAGACCTAGAAAAGTTGCACAGATGGACGACACAAATACAACTTGACAGATGTGGGCTTTCAGGAGCACAGCGCTCCCTGGGAGAACAGAGGGGATCTCATATATGCTGCAGGTGTCCCTTTCATTTTCCATTATGACATCACTTCCGGTCAAGATTTTAGGTTGAAGATATGACATTGTCCTAACCTGGATAATTCAAAATAAACAAATTCATGGGACCAGCGCCGCTGTTGGATTCCACAGGATTAGCATCGAAAACATGACCAGCGGTCAGGAAATCAAAGTAATAAAAGGGCTGTAGATCATTTGAAAAACAGTTATGCTATGTGCTTGCTGAATAAATTCTCTACAATTGTTTTTATTTTTACACTTTTTGTACTGCTTCCAGTCATTTTCGTTCACATTGCTGTTCCCGTGGTCTAGAATGCTTCCGCATTTATGCAAAGAAGTATGGGATATTAGAACCCTTTTGTATCTTTAAACTAGTTAAGATTTTATATCCTGTGCAAGCTTTGTTGTCGTAGCTACTTAACCATGACCACGGTGCTCACAAAACGACTCCTTGATGTCCAGCAGCCTAGTAGCAGATGGAGACCGGAGACCATACGCACTCAATCTCTTGTTGTGGATCCCTTTCTATGCAAGACTGGATTCTAAAGACAAGACAGCTAAGTCGTTGATTCTGAAGCAGTGACAGGGTGTCTTCCATTCTCTTTTTCAAACACATGAGCAACAAAGCAGGAAAATGCAACCATTTAAAAAGTGTTTTTAGCATGGGAGGAGACTGGAGAGTTGCATCGATATGGCAGCTCAAATAGTGTCACTCCTTTCAAATAAGACAATAAGGTATCGAGGATGGGCAAGGTGCTTCAGTCAGAATGTTCCCCGTAGCGAGCAGCCTCTAGAGAATCGTTGAGCGAAACGATCGAGTCATCTTCAGCATGGTCCAGGTACATCAGGGGCTAAGGCTGTAGAGGGGCTGGCAGGGTTGGGTGTCAGGAGAGAGCGGGGGCTAGACAATCCCCCAGACAGTTTTCATTTCAGGATGATGTGGTAGCCGTCGTTTGTCTCAGCTGAGGATTAAAAAAACAGCGCCTATATCATGAAGGGTGATTTTACAAGCGTAACTACCACAGACACTTCTCCACCCTCCAATATTTGTTGTAAAAGAAAACTGGATGACACTCACCTTTCATTGTATCCAAAACAAAACATACTTCATCCTGGAAGTTTTGAATCATCTGTGAGAAACGAGAGATTCCGTCTTAGAGGCCAATAACGTTGTATACATTAGGACAACCTTAAGGCAGACTGAGCCAGAGACGAAGGCTGCGTCTAAAATCAGACCCTATTGTGTAGCGCACCTCTTTTGGGAATAGGGTGCCTTTTCGGGACAACACAACAGGTAGAATAAAGACAGCCTTACCTCGTCACTGACCAGGACATGTATACCAGTGGGTCCCTGTTTAAAGATCTGACTGATCTGTCTGGGTGAGATGTTGAAGAGCTGAGCGATCTTCTCTGTCAGCTCAACTGCTGTCAAGTCCTCCAAGTAGATGGCATGGTACACTGCAGAAGACAGACGTGTACAGGAAAACACCATCAATCACTCACTGTCTTAGCACCTTGCCCCCCAATCCATGTGTAAATATTGGACTATAAATAGTGCCTTCCTGTATTAAAACTTACACTAAAATATTTATTCTATTCTACTGCCATTTACTTTATGTTCCTATTCTTATATTATTTCTTATTGTTGTTGCATTGTCGAGAAGGAACCTGCAAGTAAACATTTCGTTGGACGGTGTATACCATGTGTATCCTGTACATGCCACTAATAAAACATGAAACAGTGTGGTATGCCGTAACAAACAGAGCTATCATTATGCCACATGATGCATTGCACCGCCATCAGCAAGTAGGTAAACATGAGTTATGAATGCTTTATACACTGAGTATACAAAACATTAAGAACACCTGTTCTTTCCATTACAGACTAACCAGGTGAATCCAGGTGAAAGCTATGATCCCTTATTGATGTACACTTCAAAAATCAGTGTAGATGAAGGGGAGAAGACAGGTTAAAGAAGGATTTCTAAGCCTTGAGACGTGAATGTTGTATGTGTACAATTCAGAGGGTGAATGGGCAAGACAAAATATTTAAGTGCCTTTGAACAGGGTATGGTAGGTGTCAGGCACACCAGTTTGTGTCAAGAACTGCTGGGTTTTTCACACTCAGTTTCCCATGTGTGTATCAAGTAAGGTCTACCCCCCCCCCCCAAAGGACATCCAGCCAACTTGACAACTGTGGGAAGCATTGGAGTCAACATAGGCCAGCATCCCTGTGGAACACTTTTGACACCTTGTAGAGTCTATGCCCCGAAGAATTGAGGTTGTTCTAAAGGCAAAGGGGGGGGGGTGCAACACACACACAGACACACCCATACCGAAAAAAGTACTGCTAGCTGCGTCTCCGTTCTCGTGTTTCTGCTGCTGTTCCCGAGCCTGCTGGGATTCCTGGCACACATACACCGTCAGCCTGGGACGTACAACCCTGCACACACACCAAAATAAGCTGACAAACTTCTCACTTAAAAAAAGGTGATAAAATTCAATAGGCATCTGAATAATGCAATATGGAAGTAGTGATAAGAAAGAAGACGAACCGTCCCTTCAACGCGTTGAAGAGCCTAATACCATCTGCTGGCCCACATATTTGAATGACATCTTCCCTGGTCAGCTTCAACAGATCAGCACCTGGAACAAATCAGCCTACTTTTAGACTGACTTCCACAACATGACAATGTTGAGAATATAAATTCACTGCAATAAATCAATAAATTATATAGACCTTACCTGAGAAATTAGTGAAGAGCCGACAGAACGGTGAAAAGCGGTTTCTATGGAGCCACTGCTGTGCATCCTGTGGTGTTGCCGCGGGTAACAGGTTCTGTTTGTTCCAAAAGAGACGCAGGTGGAGCAAACGCAATCCAAATGTTAATTCACCTCTGGATTGTACACCTTTAAAAACAATCAATTCCACTGTAAGGTCAGATGTATACAGCCAGGTATGAGCAGTTTATCTGAGCTAACATGCTACATGGAGGAATACAGACCCACTACAAATTTAGAGGAGATTCAAATTGTGTTCTAAGAGGTTTACAGTACACACAAAAATGACCGTAGACCACGGTAGCAGTCATCCACATCTGCACACATAAATTGTTTTGGTCTTGGTTGTTCTACACACACGCAAACATTTATGCTGGGAGCCTGGTCAGAGAAGACATTCAATGTACAAGTAACTGCCAAAATACAGGAAACGTGAGTAAATGAGGGATAGAAAGTATATTGAAAGCAGATGCTTCCACATAGGTGTGGTTCCTGAGTTAATTATGCAATTAACATCCCATCATGCTTAGGGTGATGTACAAAAAAATGCCCAGATGTCCATTTGTGGTCCTTCTGTAGCTCAGATGGTAGAGCATGGCGCTTGTAACGCCAGGGTAGTGGGTTCGATTCCCGGGACCACCCATACGTAGAATGTATGCACACATGACTGTAAGTCGCTTTGGATAAAAGCGTCCGCTAAATGGCATATATTATTATTATTATATATTATTATTTTGGCTACCATGTCTAGAAGAGGAGATCTCACTTTGAAAGAGGGGTCGCAAAGGAACATTAGGAGTTTAAAGGGTGTGTGTGTGTGCATCTCATTCACCAGATTTCAACGCAATTGAACACTTATGAGAGATTCAGGAGCGGCGCCCGAGAGAGCGTTTTCCACCACCATCAATGAAACACCACATGATGACAATTTCCCTCCAATAGAGTTCCAGACACTTGTAGAAACTATGCCAAACTGCATTGAAGCTGTTCTGGCTTGTGGTGGCCTAACAGCCTATTCAGACACCATGTTCGCATTTCCTTCATTTTGACTGTAAAAAGCCAAAAAAACGACATTCAAACTAGAAACCACCAAATAAATGAATATATACCTGATGGATGCTTTCCCCGTCTCTTGTAAGTAGATGGGATGGCAACTGTAAAGCAGAATGTCTCAATTTTAAAATGATCGTCATATTTCAAAACCTCCCTAATCCCCCAAAAACTTTGCTCATGTATTTCTGTATAAAAATGGAGGTAAAACACAAGTGATATTTTGACAGTGAAAACAGCAATGTCAAAATACAGTGTATTCAGACCCCTTAACTTTTATGTTACAGCTTTACTCTAAAAAGAAAATTCATACATAATACCCCATAACGACAAAGCAAAAAACTGTTTTTTAGAAATGTTTGCAAATTTAAAAGCAAAACTGAAATACCTTATTTACATAGACTACCAGTCAAAATTTGACACCTCATTCCAGGGTTTCTTTATTTGTACTATTTTCTATATTATAGAATAATGAATACATCAAAACTATGAAATAACATATATGGAATCATGTAGTAACCAAAAACAAAGTGTAAAACAAATCAACATATATTTTATATTTGAGATTCTTCAAAGTAGCCACCCTTTGCCTTGACAGCTTTGCACACTCTTGGCATTCTCTCAACCAGCTTCACATGGAATGCTTTACCAACAGTCTTGAAGGAGTTCCCACAGTGTGTAGATTGTTGAGGGATTTTGATTTTTTTTTAACAAGGCTGTAACGTAACAAAATGTGGAAAATGTGAAGGGGTCTGAATTCTTTCCAAATGCACTTTACATCCTATTGCTATATACACACTCGGCGCAGCATTTATTTCAAAACTAGATTGAAATGCAATGGTTACATGACTATTACGTAAATCATGTAGAAGCATTGTAATAAATGCTGGAACAAGTATTGGGAGTATTACAGCAGGCAGGTTCCAGATCTGTTTGTGCTCTGGCCAACTCTATTGCCAATGATTGGCATGGCAATGAGTGACAAGGAGGTTACATGATGGCACAAACAGACTGGCACTCAGGCGTTCGACGCAAACTGCACTTTTTTTTTCTTCATGTAAAAAATTCAAACAGGCCTTAGGGAGAGTTAAGGCAGATGTTGCAGCCTACAAATGACTACAAACTACCCAAAACAACTGGATACATATCATATCATATCATATCATTATCAGACGGCAAGTAATAGGGTTAATAAGTGCAATCAATCGTTTAAAGATCAGTGAATATTGCACATTCTGTTGGGAGTCGATCTAAACCGTGAAGTCTGATTTAAGATGCAGAGTCAGACATTTAGAAAATGTTGGAAACTTACAATTGTATCAGTCAGACAGCTTTCAATCTATATTGGATAATAATGCAGGAGAAAGAAGGGAGAAAAGGTGTACACACCCTTTATAAAACTGAACTGACAGGTGCACGGACATGGCTATCTAGGCTCATTTCAAGGTCTGTTTCCATCCATCAACCACATTAAATCATTGGGGATGCACGTGACACATCAGATTCTTTATGGAGGACAGCTTTGATGGACCCAAAAACAAAGGGCATGTTCTACCCATATATTAATAACTGACTTGGTTCTATGTATGCATTAATGGGAAAACAGAGGGAGTCACAAGAGAAGAAATATTCAATATAAGCACTGCACTAATTCAATGTTCGCACAAATTAATAAAAGTGTTGAAAGCAAAGGGACGTATCCACGTTTATTTTTTTTTTTTCCATTACATTTCTCATTCTGCAGGTTCTTATAAAATTAGTCAGGTATTCTAAACCAAATCTGAGATTTATCAATGCATAGCCTTTGCTTTTCCCAACTGTTGCAAATCAAAATAGTTTTGTCATATTCATTATTTTGGTAAACATGTTTGACTACATGCAAATGTGATCAATGGAGATCGGGTAAAAAAAACTGACATCTATCATGTGAAAACAAGATGTAAAGTCGTGCTGCTTTGAAAATAAAATAACGTACTGATTGCAAAGTTACATAGCCAGTCTCCTTAGCTGTTATTCTTACACTTCAGTTTAAATAGCACACTACCAACAATTTCCTACAATATTTCACTAGTGCTGCTGCCAAAAGCAAAAGGCAAAATGTGAACTTAAAGCATGACCACAATGTGCCAACTTCAGTTATGTGAAAAAAGCTGGCCTTTAAACATGTACAGTGGGTCAAAAAAGTATTTAGTCAGCCACCAATTGTGCAAGTTCTCCCACTTAAAAGATGAGAGGCCTGTAATTTTCATCATAGGTACACTTAAACTATGACAGACAAAAATTAGAAAAATCCAGAAAATCACATTGCAGGATTTTTAATAAATGTATTTGCAAATTATGGTGGAAAATAAGTATTTGGTCAATAACAAAAGTTTCTCAATACTTTGTTATATACCCTTTGTTGGCAATGACTGAGGTCAAACGTTATCTGTAAGTCTTCACAAGGTTTTCACACACTGTTGCTGGTATTTTGGCCCATTCCACCATGCAGATCTCCTCTAGAGCAGTGATGTTTTGGGGCTGTTGCTGGGCAACACGGACTTTAAACTCCCTCCAATGATTCTCTATGGGGTTGAGAACTGGAGACTGGCTAGGCCACTCCAGGACCTTGAAATGCTTCTTACGAAGCCACTCCTTCATTGCCCGGGTGGTGTGTTTGGGATCATTGTCATGCTGAAAGACCCAGCCACATTTCATCTTCAATGCCCTTGCTGATGGAAGGAGGTTTTCACTCAAAATCTCACGATACATGGCCCCATTCATTCTTTCCTTTGCACGGATCAGTTGTCCTGGTCCCTTTGCAGAAAAACAGCCCCAAAGCATGTTGTTTCCACCCCCATGCTTCACAGTAGGTATGGTGTTCTTTGGATGCAACTCAGCATTCTTTGTCCTCCAAACACGACGAGTTGAGTTTTTACCAAAAAGTTATATTTTGGTTTCATCTGACCATATGACATTCTCCCAATCTTCTTCTGGATCATCCAAATGCTCTCTAGCAAACTTCAGACGGGCCTGGACATGTACTGGCGGCTTAAGCAGGGGGACACGTCTGTCACTGCAGGATTTGAGTCCCTGGCAGCGTAGTGTGTTACTGATTGTAGGCATTGTTACTTTGGTCACAGCTCTCTGCAGGTCATCACTAGGTCCCCCCCCCTGTGGTTCTGGGATTTTTGCTCACTGTTCTTGTGATCATTTTGACCCCACAGGGTGTGATCTTGCGTGGAGCCCCAGATCGAGGGAGATTATCAGTGGTCTAGTATGTTTCTTCCATTTCCTAATAATTGCTCCCACAGTTGATTTCTTCAAACCAAGCTGCTTACCTATTGCAGATTCAGTCTTCCCAGCCTGGTGCAGGTCTACAATTTTGTTTCTGGTGTCCTTTGACAGCTCTTTGGTCTTGGCCATAGTGGATTTTGGAGTGTGACTGTTTGAAGTTGTGGACAGGTGTCTTTTATACTGATAACAAGTTCAAACAGGTGCCATTAATACAGGTAACGAGTGGAGGACAGAGGAGCCTCTTAAAGAAGAAGTTACAGGTCTGTGAGAGCCAGAAATCTTGCTTGTTTGTAGGTGACCAAATACTTATTTTCCACCATAATTTGCAAATAAATTCATTCAAAATCCTACAATATGATTTTGCCCAGCAACAGTCCCAAAACATCACTGCTCGAGAGGAGATCTGCATGGAGGAATGGGCCAAAATACCAGCAACAGTGTGTGAAAACCTTGTGAAGACTTAGAGAAAATGTTTGACCTCTGTCATTGCCAACAAAGGGTATATAACAAAGTATTGAGATAAACTCTTGTTATTGACCAAATACTTATTTTCCACCATAATTTGCAAATAAATGTATTAAAAATCCTGCAATGTGATTTTCTGGATTTTTTTCTCATTTTGTCTGTCATAGTTGAAGTGTACCTATGATGAAAATTACAGGCCTCTCATCTTTTTAAGTGGGAGAACTTGCAATTGGTGGCTGACTAAATACTTTTTTGCCCAGCTGTAGATGTGGGGGTTGGTGACATGGGAAGGGATGGTGCAGGAGACTGACCCATAGGTGGGTTTTGGACACACAAAGGGAAGGGACACAGGTACTTACATCTGCTACCTGAACAACTAGTTCTGGCTGGTGACTGGGGGATCCATTGCTGGAGGGACAGAGAAAAGGAACATGAAAAGGTTCAGGTGGACATTCTGGGAATAGAAAGACAATAGACAGACATCCCCAAAGAACAGAGGTATTAGACATTGCATCCCCATATAATCTTTTATAAATGTACATATAAAACAAAATAAACCATTTGTAACACAAGCAGTGTGGTTCAGTGCAGGCTGAATGTTTATGTCCTGATGCCTACCCCTCTGCAACTGGAAAACTGTTGTGTGAGCTGTTGAAGCCAGGTGATGGAGAGTTATTTACATAGGTGACCTCTGGCCAGGGAGAGCACTGCAAGAGAACATTTCTATTATTCTAGTAGGGAGGGACCTAGGCTCGTTACATAATCCAGCATTCCAGATGCAAGTTATTACTTCATGAAGAAATCCTGTGTACAGAATTGCTATGCATTATGATATTACTGAGACAAGTAATTAAAAGGATGCATCATTTTGCTCATGTTTCTTCATTCTGACTGCTACCATATCTTCCTCTCCATATCCTCTCATATCCAACATTTTCCTCCATCCCATTTACTCAGCACACTGACTCTAACCTCTGTTAGGATGGTGGTTTCATACGAGGGCTGGTATTTCTCCTTCTCCTGAGGAGCCCTCTTTTCCATCTTCTCTCTGTCGGTCTTCTGCTTCCTGTCTGCACCTTTAGGCTGCCACAGGTGAGGTAAAGTTGTTTATAATGGACAGTACCGTGATCAGGATCAAATGACGTTTTATGGCAACAGTAAATGTCTTTGGTCAGACTTTCTTCTCACCTTGAAGACTTTGACCTGACAGCTGGAAGAATGCAAGTGCTCTGTATAGTCTTCGCCATCATTCTCTTTGAAAGTGTCGATCTGGATGCGGAAAGGCACGCCCTTCTCTCCCCCGTGCTTCCGCATAGTGAACTCTGTGCTGATGCAGTGAACCTAAAACAAGGAATCGGCGTGCCTATTTGAAAACTGAAGGATTTTTGCTAAAGTTGTCATATTAGGACAAAACTATTAGTTTTATTCAGTACAAACATGGTGAGAGCTCTATTTGGCTTGAAAACCCATCTGTTTCCACTCCATTCAGATAGCCTTGGACTGACGTTAGGAGATAAGCTACGACCAGCATTATGAAAACAACCATGTGGTTGTGTTTATCCTGCTACCTGGATAAAAACCGAGGTTCTTTTTGAAGGGTCCCACAGGAACTCCACAGTGTTAAGTTGAGTAGGGTTAGCCCTGGGGTCGACCATGCCAACTGACATGGGGATATCTACAATGGAGCAACACGAGACAAGTTATCAGAAGGATTGTGTGAGCACTCAGTCTTTATGTTATGCAGCCTGTTGTCAACCATAATTTATTTCACTGAAGAAACAACTCAGTGTTATTTGAAACCATGTCAGTGCCACAGCAGCTAAAGTCTTAAAAGCAGCACCCTCCTATCCTTCTTCACCCAGAGTAGGCCACCACCCATGACGGACAGACAGTTTACCCAGGTCAAGGATGCGGTCTCCAGGCCTGTTCCAGCGCCAGCCCTCCAGCTGCTGGTGCTCTGCGTATTGAAGACGCCGATCATGGAAGACCACGCGGATGATGCTCTGGGGGCACACAGAAAACGTCACTGAGGAACTAGGAAGTACCTACATGACTGATAGACCACATGGGACATTCTCATTGGAACAGACCCATGCAATCACTTACTCACGACTCAGGGTTCCTGTTCATCATACCTTCACCATTTTGCCAGTGATTTCTGGGAGTTCACCCAATTTCCGATTGTCAAGCATTCGAGTTTCATAAGACTGTCCTGAAATCAAAACAGAATCTTTAGATAGATGTAACACACAGTGCCTTCAGAAAGTATTCACACCCATTGAAATCCCACATTTTGTTGTATTACAGCTTAAAATGGATTAAATTGAGATTAAATTTTTTTGTCACATCAATGTCAAAGTAGAATTATGTTTTGACATTTTTACAAATTAATTAAAGTGAAAATCTGAAATGTCCTGAGTCAATAAGTATTCGGCCCCTTTGTTATGGCAAGCCTAAATAAGTTCCAGAGTAAAAATGTGCCTAACAAGTCACATAAGTTGCATTGACTCACTCTGTGTGCAATAAGTGTTTAACAGGGTTTTTTTCATGACTACCTCATCTCTGTACCCCATACATACAGATAATTGTAAGGTCTCAGTGAATTTCAAACACAGATTCAACTACAAAGACCAGGGAGATTTTCCAATGCCTCGCAAAGGGCACCTATTGGTAAAAAAAGGAAAAAAAGCAGACATTGAATATCCCTTTGAGCATGGTGAAGTTACACCATCCAAAGTGTATCAACATACCCAGTAACTACAAGGACACAGGCGTCCTTCCTAACTTCGGTCCCAGAGAGGAAGGAAACCGTGCAGGGATTTCACCATGAGACCAATGAGGCCTTTGGAGTAGTTACAGGGTTTTAACGGCTGTGATTGGAGAAAACTGAGGATGGATCAACATTGTAGTCACTCAACAATACTAATCAAATGACAGAGTGAAAATTAGACTGTACAGAATAAAAACATATTTGCAAGAAGGCCCAAAAGTAAAACTGCAAACCATGTCAAAATGAACTTTATGTCCTGAGAACCCAACATATCACCGAGTACCACTGTTTATATTTTCAAGCATGTGGCCGCATAATGTTATGGGTATGCTTGTCATCAGCAAGGACTAGGGACTTGTTTAGGATAAAAATAAACAAAATAGAACTAAGCACAGGGAAAATCCTAGAGGAAAACCTAGCTGACTGCTTTCCAACACACTGGGAGACAAATTCACCTTTCAGCAGGACAATAACCTAAAACATGGCTAAATATAAATGGGTTTCTTACGAGACAATATTGAATGTTCCTGAGTAGCCTAGTTACAGTTTTGACTTAAATTGGCTTGAAAATCTATATGGCAAGACTTGAAAATGGCTGTCAAGCAATGATTAACAACCAACTTCACAGAGATTGAATAATTTTTTAAAGAATAAAATGTGCAAATATTGTACAATGCAGGTGTGCAAAGCTCTAAGCAACTTACCCACAAAGACTACCAGCTGTAATCATTGCCATAGGTGATTATAACATGTATTGACTTAAGGGGTGTGAATACTTACGTAAATATGATATTCCTGTATTTAAGTTTCAATAAATTTGCTAACATTTCTAAAAACATGTACTCACTTTGGCATTATGGGGTATTGTGTGTGTAGATGGGTTAGAAAAAAACACATTCAATACATTTTTTATTTAGGCTGTTACAACAAAATGTAGAATAAGTCAAGGGATATGAAAACTGAGGGCACTGAGTGTGTGTAAGAAAGAGATATTTATGTAAAAACACAAAGTCCATATTATTATTATTTATTTAGGCTGCAATTTCCGAGCCTGGTAACTAATGAACTTCTATGCATCATGCATTCTATGCATCAGTGGTAATTCTGGCACTTCCTTTCCTGTGGAGGCCCTAATGAGAACCAGTTTCATCATAGCGCTTGATGGTTCTTGCAACTTCACTTGAAGAAAATTCGTGAAATTTTACACAGACTGACCATGTCTTAAAGTAATGATGGAATGTCATTTCTCTTTGCTCATTTGAGCTGTTCTTGCCATAATATGGACTTGGTCTCTTACCAAGTAGGGCTATCTTCTGAATACCCTCCCTACCTTGTCACAAGACAACTGATTAGCCCAAACGCATTAAGAAGGAAAGAAATGTCACAAATTAACAAGGCACACCTGTTAATTGAAATGCATTGCAGGTGACAACCTCGTGGAGCAAGTTGAGATAATGCCAAGAGTGTGCAAAGCTGTCATCAAGGCAAAGGGTGGATACTTCGAAGAATCTCAAATATATTTTGATTTGTTTAACCTTTTTTGTAGAAAATAGTAAAAATAAAGAAAAACCATTGAATGAGTAGGTGTGTCCAAACTTTTGACTGGTACTGTATTTATAGTGCATTCAAAAAGTATTCAGACCCCTTGACTTTCCCCACATTTTGTTAAGTTACAGCTATATTCTAAAATGGATTACAAAAAGACAAATCCTCAATCTAGCCCATAATGACCAAATCAAAACAGGATTTTAGAAATGTACAACAGAAATACATTATTTACATAAGCATTCCGGCTCTTTCCTATGAGACTTGAAATTGAGTTCAGGTACATCCCGTTTCAATTGATCATCCTTGAGATGTTTCTACAACTTGGAGTCTGTAGTAAATTCAACTGATTGGACATGATTTGGAAAGGCACACCTGTCTATATAAAGTTTCTCAGTTGACAATGCACGTCAGAGCAAAGACCAAGCCATGAGGTCAAAAGGAATTGTCTGTAGAGCACCGAGACAAGATTGTGTCGAAGCACAGATTTGGGGAAGGGTACCAACAAATTCAACACATTGGTGCGGCTGGCTTCCAGGTTAAGCAGGCATTGTGTACAAGAAGCAGTGCGGCTTGGCTGGCTCGTGTTTCGGAGGACGCATGGAACTCGACCTTCGCCTCTCCCGAGTCCATACTGGAGTTGCAGCGAAGGGGCAAGACTGAAACTACCAATTGGATACCACGGAATTGGGGAGAGAAAGTGGCAATAAATAAATAAATACATTTTTAAAAGTCTGAATGTCCTTGAGTGGCCCTGCCAGAGCCTGGACTTGAACCCGACCGGTCATCTCTGGTGAAACCTGAAAATAGCTGTGCAGCAACGCTCTGTATCCAACCTGACAGAACTTGAGAGGATCTGCAGATGTAACGGATGTGAAACGGCTAGCTTAGTTAGCGGTGTGCGCTAAATAGCGTTTCAATCGGTTACGTCACTTGCTCTGAGACCTTGAAGTAGTGTTTCCCCTTGCTCTGCAAGGGCCGCGGCTTTTGTGGAGCGATGGGTAACGATGCTTCGAGGGTGACTGTTGTCGTTGTGTGCAGAAGGTCCCTGGTTCGCGCCCGAGTATGGGCGAGGGGACGGTTTAAAATTATACTGTTACATTGATGCTGTTGACCCGGATTACTGGTTGCTGCGGAAAAAAGGAGGAAGGTCAAAAGGGGGGTGAGTGTAACGGATGTGAAACGGCTAGCTTAGTTAGTGATGTGCGCTAAATAGCGTTTCAATCGGTTACGTCACTTGCTCTGAGACCTTGAAGTAGCGTTTCCCCTTGCTCTGCAAGGGCCGCGGCTTTTGTGGAGCGATGGGTAACGATGCTTCATGGGTGACTGTTGTTGATGTGTGCAGAAGGTCCCTGGTTCGCGCCCGGGTATGGGCGAGGGGACGGTTTAAAATTATACTGTTACACAGAGAAGAATGGGAGAAACTCTCCAAATACAGGTGTGCCAAGCTTGTAGCGTCACACCCAAGAAGACTCGGGGCTGTAATCACTGTCAAAGGTGCTTCAACAAAGTACTGAGTAAAGGGTCTGAATACTTATGTGAATGTAATATTTCAGTAGTTTTTTTTTTACATTTGCAAAAACTTATAAAAACCTGTTTTTGCTTTTTCATTGTGGGGTACTGTATGTAGATTGATGCGGAAAGAAAACAATTTAAATCCATTTTAAAATGAGGCTGTAAAGTAACAAAATGTGGAAAAGGTCAAGGGGCTTGAGTACTTTACAAATGCACTGTGTATGTATGCACACACACACAAAATCTGTCTATTTCTTTTAAATTGGCATCAAATTCAAAAGAAAAGCATGTAATGTAAAACAGACAGATGCTAACCTTGGTTGAGGTAGGTAAGTGTTTCATCGTGCAGTTTGATAGCAGGCGAGGTAGCTGCACACAGAACATACTGGAAAGGAAGAATCTTGTTCTCACTGTCAGGCGGCAGGTTAGATTCCTCCTGCTTAAAGATGGGGAGGGCCAGCACGTCGCTGGAGAAAGAACCGCAAGACAACATGGTCAATGAACTGGCAAGCCAAGGTCTTTTACAAGCACATGACATTGGCATAGTATCAAGAACTGTCTGAAACAACAACTCAACAGAACTTGTACCTCCAGAAAACGAGGCAGACTGAAAAGGTAAGCTCAACTCAACTCTTAAAAAAGTTTTCCAAATTAAAAACGTCAGGAAATTCTGTTACCCACCCAATAAATGTACATTAAAATGAATATCACTAGAAGCCACTGGAAAAGAACAAGTGATTTATAACACACTTTCTTCACAGTTCATTAGTTACGATAGTAAAAACTTGTGCAATCAACTACCTTGGTATGCAGCCTGGGTATCTCATCCTCCCTCTCAACATAAGAATTATACTGACAATGAGGCACTTTAGTATCATGTAACAGAACACTTGCAATACTAACAAAAGAGCAGTCTGAAAGAGAGGGATGTATCCCTTACACACAAACTGTTCCTGACACAGTAAAAATCCCAATTCTGACAGATTAAGGCCTCCTCTTTTCTGACATAAGAGCAATCCTCAAAAGAGTACTGATGGAAGGTTAGGCCTATGCTAGCCCAATAATGGACTAAAGGAGCCTAACGTTACACCTTATAGTCCAAGGACCTTACATGTTCTGTTTAGAGGCAAATTGGCTCTGGCAGCCAAATTCTCCATCTAAACGTGAACCGAAGCTCAAGTGCAGTACGGTTCTAGAAACACGTAAAAATATATATTTAACTAGGTAAGTCAGTTAAGAACAAATTCTTATTTACAATGACAACCTACCCCGGCCAAACCTGGACAACGCTTGGCCAATTGTGCGAAGCCCTTTGGGACTCCCAATCACGGCCAGATGTGATACAGCCTGGATTCGAACCAGGGACTGTAGTGACGCCTCTTGCACTGATAAGCAGTGCCTTAGAGCGCTGTGCCACTCGGGAGTGCAACATGAAGCCCTTTAGTTTCATAACACATCAAAATAATTTACACTTACTGTACACTGTTTTAAGCAGTTTAAACACCGTTACCGACAGTACACCCTAGACCCACTCCAATTTGCTTACCGCCCAAATAGGTCCACAGACGATGCAATCTCAACCACACTGCACACTGCCCTAACCCACCTGGACAAGAGGAATACCTATGTGAGAATGCTGTTCATCGACTACAGCTCGGCATTCAACACCATAGTACCCTCCAAGCTCGTCATCAAGCTCGAGACCCTGGGTCTCGACCCCGCCCTGTGCAACTGGGTACTGGACTTCCTGACGGGCCGCCCCCAGGTGGTGAGGGTAGGCAACAACATCTCCTCCCCGCTGATCCTCAACACGGGGGCCCCACAAGGGTGCGTTCTGAGCCCTCTCCTGTACTCCCTGTTCACCCACGACTGCGTGGCCACGCACGCCTCCAACTCAATCATCAAGTTTGCGGACGACACAACAGTGGTAGGCTTGATTACCAACAACGACGAGACGGCCTACAGGGAGGAGGTGAGGGCCCTCGGAGTGTGGTGTCAGGAAAATAACCTCACACTCAACGTCAACAAAACTAAGGAGATGATTGTGGAATTCAGGAAACAGCAGAGGGAACACCCCCCTATCCACATCGATGGAACAGTAGTGGAGAGGGTAGCTAGTTTTAAGTTCCTCGGCATACACATCACAGACAAACTGAATTGGTCCACTCACACTGACAGCGTCGTGAAGAAGGCGCAGCAGCGCCTATTCAACCTCAGGAGGCTGAAGAAATTCGGCTTGTCACCAAAAGCACTCACAAACTTCTACAGATGCACAATCGAGAGCATCCTGGCGGGCTGTATCACCGCCTGGTACGGCAACTGCTCCGCCCTCAACCGTAAGGCTCTCCAGAGGGTAGTGAGGACTGCACAACACATCACCGGGGGCAAACTACCTGCCCTCCAGGACACCTACACCACCCGTTGTTACAGGAAAGCCATAAAGATCATCAAGGACATCAACCACCCGAACCACTGCCTGTTCACCCCGCTATCATCCAGAAGGCGAGGTCAGTACAGGTGCATCAAAGCTGGGACCGAGAGACTGAAAAACAGCTTCTATCTCAAGGCCATCAGACTGATAAACAGCCACCACTAACACTGAGTGGCTGCTGCCAACACACTGTCATTGACACTGACCCAACTCCAGCCATTTTAATAATGGGAATTGATGGGAAATGATGTAAATATATCACTAGCCACTTTAAACAATGCTACCTTATATAATGTTACTTACCCTACATTATTCATCTCATATGCATATGTATATACTGTACTCTACATCATCGACTGCATCCTTATGTAACACATGTATCACTAGCCACTTTAACTATGCCACTTTGTTTACTTTGTCTACACACTCATCTCATATGTATATACTGTACTCGATACCATCTACTGTATGCTGCTCTGTACCATCACTCATTCATATATCCTTATGTACATGTTCCTTATCCCCTTACACTGTGTATAAGACAGTAGTTTTGGAATTGTTAGTTAGATTACTTGTTGGTTATCACTGCATTGTCGGAACTAGAAGCACAAGCATTTCGCTACACTCGCATTAACATCTGCTAACCATGTGTATGTGACAAATAAAATTTGATTTGATTTTATTTATGTTCCAGTGACAACATGTTCGTGGTGTCCATTTTCTGTTTACACAATGGTGTGTTGTATTTTTTATTTTTTATTTATTAATTATTATTATTCTCATTTCTCCCTGATATGAAAAATACATTCCTTATGTTTCCAAAACAGTCCCGCAAGCAATGAGTGTTAACGTTTAGAGCAAGCATTGGAGCTCTAAATAAAACTGCCCCAGCCAGAAGATACTATGTAGTTAGCGTCTATGAATAGGCTAACTTGTGAATTACTGGCAAAAAAACAAAAAAAAATCTGTAAAATCACTATAAAATGGGTGTGTGATGTGTTTAACAAAACACACACACAAAAAAAATACATTTGACACACACACCACCGAAGACTTTAGTATTTTGAGAAGCTGTCCTATCCACCAACACAAATAGTAAGCAAACAGTAAACTATAGCTTGGGAGAGACAATTTAGCAACATTGTGAATAGGATATATTCTAAATGCATTCCATTCTAGAATGGAATATACTGAAAGTAAACAGTAGCCAGATTTAGGAAAGCCGTTTCCACAACAAACTACTTTACGGCTTCACTATTCATAGGTTCTTTGGCTAACTCTCTCTCTGAACTGAAAACACACACACACTCCTAACATTTAAAGCAGCACCACCCGACAACATGCAAAAGGACAAATTACTAGAGAGCGACAGCCACTGACTCATTATAGGCTAACTGATACAGATGATAGGGCCCACTCTTGAATAGGTAAGTATTTCTAGTATCTTTTTTTTCACTGACCGATACTGATTTATGTAAAAGTACCATGTCTTGCCATATTAACATTTCAATAGACTTCCAATTATGATTCATACCTCATACTGTACGCCCCAGCTCCAAGCTCTTGTCCAATGCCAGAGAGACTGGCATCAAAGTCTTGGACCAGACCTGATTCAATCACCTCATCAGTGAGTGGCAGCTTCAGAGCCCAAGCCATGACGACGCGTGGATCTGATTGCAGTCGAACTTGTCTCAAATTCTCGATCCCTGGCCACAAAATTCCAAACTGCAAATTTCTTACAGCCTGGTAGATGTATTTTGCTACCAAACTGGAAGAGAAATGCCATGAAACATACACAGTTCAGTATCAGTGTAAAGACTATTTGTTTAATATAGGCCTAGCAAACGAATTTACAAGACATTCCAGATTGTATGGACCACAAAATGTCATCACACAGCTGGCAGGTTTAGCAGTATCGCACATTAAAGATATTTAAGCTAGAATGACTGGTAAGTTAAATGCTGTGTGTAGTAACTAGCGAATGTACAAAATTAAACGCTTTGCTATATGGCATAATGTTACTATGCTAACGTTAACTACTTGCTAACTCAGTAACGTAACTAACGTTACCTGGCGAACTTGAATGATTGTGGATGAATGTTTTACCGTTACCTTGCTAACGTTACAACTCAACGTGGCTTGTCGTGTTAATATGACGTTAAATTATGATAGCACTTCTAGCTAGTACGTAAATAGCTATCGAACTTACCTTTGAAACCAAGTAAGTTGACTAGCTAACCCTGCGACCATTGCATGCCATGTTGCTCCCTCGTTCTCTCCATATTGAGATAACCAACGTCAGCTAACTATATCCAACATGCGCTACTACTCTTCAGGGAAACAGCGATGTGAACACTGATTATTTGAATATAACGAGAACTAATTGAGTTGTATATGGTAGTTAATTAAATCTGAATTAATCGCTTACAAACCTAATAAAAAGTTTGTTTATCTACTCGGCTAGAAAGCTTATTCTTCTTCTATGATATCATGGCGATCCGCAAACAAACGTTTAAAGTGCATGCCGCCACCTACTGTGCTGGTCTGACTAATTCTATATTACAAAGATTTAAAAAATAAAAAAAATAATAATAATAATACAACATATAATAATAATGAATCCCGACTAACTTCTACCACCCCCCCATTTTTTAAATAATAAATAAAATCCCTTCCAAACCCCTTAAACTTTATCTATACTGAACAAAATTATAAACGCAACCATTTCAATGATTTTACTGAGTTACAGTTCTTATAAGGAAATCAGTCAATTTAAATAAATTCATTAGGCCCTGGATGGGCCTGGAAGGGCATAGGCTCACCCACTTGGGGGCCAGGCCCAACAACTGGGGAGCCAGGCCCAGCCAGTCAGTGAGTTTTTCCCCTGAAAAGGGCTTTATTACAGACAGAAATACTCTTCAGTTTTATCAGCTGTTGGGGTGGCTGGTCTGAGACCCTCCCGCAGGTGAGGAAGCCGGATATGGAGGTCCTGGGCTGGCGTGGTTACTCGTGGTCTGCGGTTGTGAGGCCGGTTGGAGGTACAGCCAAATTCTACAAAACGACGTGGGTGGCAGCTTATGGTAGAGAAATGAACGTTAAATTATCTGCCAACTGCTCTGCATGCTATTTGCACACTGCCTCAACATGATACATCTTTGGCAGTGTTGTGTGACAAAACTTCACATTTTAGTGGCCTTTTATTGTCCCCAGCACAAGGTGCACCTGTGTAATTATCATGCTTTTTAATCAACTTCTTGATATGCCACATCTGTCAGGTGGATGGATTACCTTGGCAAAGGAGAAACGCTCACTCACAGGGATGTAAACAAATTTGTGCAACAAATTGAGAGAAATAAGCTTTTTGTGTATATGGAACATTTCTGGGATCTTTTATTTCAGCTCATGAAACACAGGACCAACACTTTACATGTTGCATTTATATTTGAGTGGATCATTGGTTAATATACACATCATTGGCGCTCAAAGACGCCATAATTGGACAGATACAAAGAAGAGTCCTCTATCATTCTCTATGGTATTTGTGGCTCTGAAGAGACTGTATATGTGTGAAATATGACATAATCCCTTTGAAAGGCTAGAGCCACAAATCATTTTACTAGAGGTTAAGGTCTAGAGAAAGGACAAAGGATTGTTCTTGTCTGATTTGGACCTATTTTTTTAAGTCAAGACAATAAAAAAAACTCAGTGTTCAGTAAGCCTTTATTTGGCAGAGAATGCCCAGATCAGAAATCACATAATAGTCACTCTCATGACCTCATCTATTCAAATGTATTGCTGGTTCTATACTGCACATCTTATACAACAAGTGTAAATAATATTTGTTATGTCCAACATCAACAAAATGTGTGATATAGTTCAAATCTGAAAACTACACTATTAAACTGTGTTGACATTGGATTTGTGTAAGTCGCTCTGGATAAGAGCGTCTGCTAAATGACTTAAATGTAATGTAATGTAATTTGCATTTGCATTCTGTCATCTCAACATTTTTCAGACAAAAGACAATTCACTGGGGAGAATCCGAAAAAACATTTTAGGTTATAGCTACCTCGGAAATGGCAGTTGTGTAACATAACACATGATTCATATAGCAGTTATTTTCTTCCTCTCTGAAAACATAATATCAACCTTAAAAGGCAATTATGGGGAACAAATTAATTACACGGTTCAGCATGGCATATCACAGACATAGACAAACATCAGAATATGAATTATATTCATTTGGGACCACAAAGGACTAAATATTGTAGTTTATTCTCATTCGGTCATGTACCATACAAACTCATAGAAGTTTGACCATTAAAAATTGTTAGCATATGTATGTCAAGCAAAACATTATCAACCACTTAAATATTCTGGGTAACCAGTTGCCATTTGCTACATTTTCAAATATGTTGGATAGACCAGACATAAAAACCAATGAAGATTCAAATGTAATACACTTTATGTAGCTTTTGCCAGCCTACAAAGCTGTATCCTTCCATTGCAGTCGACTGCACGCACCTGCAATCAAGGCTTTTCATTAGTTATCTTGTTTGAGATAAGTTATCTCTAAAGTGCAAACAATTACGAGGTTATAGAAAAGGGCAGGGAAGCCATTAGTTCCTTCAATTTTTGTTTGTCCCTAAAATATCATTCCTTTTAGCTAAGAATCTGTATTTCATATACATGAATAATAATTTTTCAAAACTACAACATATGAATCAATTCATTCACATAGTCATGTTTTATTATTCAATCAATTTGATTTAATTAGATAATTATTTTTGTCATGTAAGTATTCTCAATATACAGTACACATTCAACCACCTGACTCAATTGAGACAGGCAATATTTTAAACTCTTCACTGTGTGACGTCTGCTGATGGACCATGCTGGGCTGACATCTGCTAACTATTTGAAATAATGTATGTGTGTCTTTATAGGTGAACTAATCCAAAATGAGAACCTTCACTATGGTAAACAAAGGGGCATTGCTTTTGGATGCATTTGCTGTTTATGTTTTGGTTGTGTTTCAGATTATTTTATGCCAAATAGAAATGAATGGTAAGTAATGAATTGTTTCATTTTGGAGTAACTGTTATTGTAAATAAGAAAATAATATGTTTCTAAACACTTCTACCATGATTACGGATAATCCTGAATGAATCGTGAATAATGATGAGTGAGAAAGTTAGACGCACAAATATTGTGCGTACCAGTTCCAAACCTATATTTTTGGTGGCACCCGCATAATGTCAGAACAGATTGATTGGATGTTGTACAACTGTAAGCAAATATTTTTAAAGGCCATTGCTATAAAATTCATAGACAGCCACTTACAAAATGGTATGGTAAGTGTATAAAACCAGGTGTATCAAAATTCTAGCCATTGCTTTACAAATGGCATAATATATCAATAAATGAAACAAGAGGTTGTCAAACTGACAATAGAGGGTCTGTGAACATTAACCCAATCACGTTTCACATGCAATGTCTTTCTTTCACACCCCCCCACACACACATCAAAACAAAAAGAGATAACTGAGTTTTCTATGTCCATATAGTAAGACTCAGTTCAAGTGTCATTCAGTGTCCTTATCCTTCCCAAAGTCCATATCATTTTTTACTTACTAAGCTTGACTGTAAAGACCGTAACACAGTCTTTACAAAACGTTTTTCTTGAGCTGATTATGCTGTCCTTCCAACTTTCCTACTAGTCAACGGCCGCTTACTGCACAGGCTTAAGGCTGAACTTGAAACACATTGATCTTGCTGGTGTTCTTCAGTGTCTGCCGCCTGTTGCAGAACCATACACGGACAACCTCACGGTCGTAGTTGAGCTCCTTAGCGATTTCCGTAATCTCCTGGCCCGTTGGCAGGGCATTCTTCTCAAAGTAGGTGTTGAGCACTTCGATGGCCTGCGGGGTGAAGCTGGTGCGACGCTTGCGTTTCTTGGACGGCTCACCACCCACAAATTCCATCAAATTCTGCTGACCCTTTTGGTTCCATAGCTCTGCTTCGGCCAGCCACCGCTCCAGCACGGGCTTCAGTTTCTGAGCACTCTTGGGTGTAATGTCCAGCTTCTCAAACCTGCAAGAAGCAACAACTTAGAAACTCAGCTACACAGTAGCCTCTGATCAACCAGATTGAACCCCACATCTACAAAAAAAATACCTGAACCCCAGTTCATCTTTATTTAAGTGTCAGAGCTACTATCCTATAACATTCCTACTATAGTATCAACACTTTAAAAATATAACCCTTGAAATACAATGTCCATAGCACACCAACGTACACTATTTATCATATTTGATAGAATGGATTTCAGAAACCTCCTACTGTGATGCCTGCAACCACCCCACCCAGTAGACCAGAGGAGTTTACCTGCAGATGGCAGACTGGCTGTAGGCCGGGCCCTCTGTAGCCGTCAGGGCCTGTCCCACTTGTGTCTGCGTCAGCCCCAGGGACAGCCGGCGGATCTTGAAGTTCTTGGCAAACTCTCGAATCTCTTCCAGATTAATGCCCTCCTCATCCGTGCACCCTTGCTGTGGCTCTAAAAATGCGAATAGACAAAGCAGATAGATATTTTTTACAAGTAGGTAGGTCGATATTTATATGTTTCGAGAGAAGCTGCTGCTTTTCCTTGGCTGGGTTCACTTGAAAAAATATGTAAATGTCAATGTGACTTCCCTGGTTAAATATAGGATTTAATTCATTAAACATTTTTTTTACAAATGTGAACCACGTACTGCTGACGAGCTGTCCCACGGTGGGTGTGTCTCCACAGGTGATAGGGACTGAGGAGGAGATTGAAGTGACTGTCTTCATTGCAAACGGTTGTGGGGCGATGACCACAGGTGATTGCGTAACAGTTGTTACCTGAGCCTGAGGGGAAATTTCTGTCAGCAATGGATTAATGGTAACATCCAAAAGGCGAAAAAGACTCACCATTCTCACATTAAACCAATTTCAACCAACACCACATAAAAACAGCATTTCTAATTTTTCTGAAATTCTGATGGAGCACTCATAAGGACAAAATTGGTGGAGAGGGGTACCTGGGTGCTGGGCTTCGAGAATGTCACAGGAACATTATGCTTGGGAATAATAGCAGCAGAAGTGGGGACTGTAGCAGGTCCATTTCCTATGGTGGCAATGATCTGGCCCTGGTTGTTCAGAACCAGCTGTGGCTGGACTGTCTGGACCTGCAGGCCTTGAAAGCCCTGGAGATTCAGAGCCTGAGTAGCAGCCCCCCCTGTCAGTGAGGCAGGGTTCAGCATCAGGGGGATGGTTCCAATCACCTGGATGCCATATTTAGAGAATTGTATTAATTCATTAGTAACACTATACAAAATAATTTATAAATATTTTATAAGTTCTTCATTAACTGATTATCATAATACTATAAACTTTAAAATAAATACAAGTTTATAAATCTATAATAACAGTCATAACACATTAGTTGAAATTGTGTGATTGTTATTTTGATCCTTGAAAAATAGTGGGCATGTTTGCTTGGTGGTTATGTTTGCACTATAACCCACCTGTCCCTGTGCGTTGGTGATGATCTGGCTGGTGATTCCAGACATGGCACTGGTGATGATGGGAGTGGAAGTGAGAGAGCTGATGAACTGAGGCTGAGCCCCTAGAGACGCAGCACTGATCTGAGAGGAGAGAAACGGAGGCATCCAGAACATATTGTTCTACTATCGATAATGTCATCATTTTGAATACAAGGTACAATATATTCAACAGTGTGGATGAACAACAAGGAAATATTAAACCATCTGCTCAAGTTATACAAACTTTAAAGTGAAAAACGTGGCTTGCTGATCAGCAATCCAAAACACACGTGTAGGTCAGAAAAACAAATACACGCACATCACGTTAACCCTTTACACGCGTACCTGTATACAGGTTGGAAATGGCAGATTTGGGCACTGACAAGCGCCTAAATTATAATGCAGTAGCTATACAGTAACATGCTATAAATGACATCAGAGTTCAGGCTCTGCGCTTCACAGCTCTATATGGGTTTTGACAGCCGTTCTGAACTTGAGCACCGCATGCGACAAGAAGTTGCCCCCATCCTACCGCTAATTGGTCAACTTTTACAAATGTTTTGTTGTCTGAGTAAGGGAAATGCTGTAAATTAAGAGGACTCAATGCATTTTGAAAGATGAGACATTGAGGATTATAATAAATACCACTTTGAAGTCATACAAGCAGACCAAACACCCGTGAGTCCAAATGAGCGCTTCACATTTTCATATCAAGCACTCTTAGAAAAATGGGTTCCAAAACAGTTAATTGGCTGTCCCCATAGGAGAACCCTCGTTGGTTCCAGATAGAAACCGTTTGGGTTCTATGTAGAACCCTCTGTAGAAAGGGATCTACAATATAGGTTCCACCTGCAACCAAAAAGGGTTCTTCAAAGGGTTCTCCTAGGGGGACAGCCGAATAACCCTTTAAAATGTCACATAGCACCTTTTCTTCTAAGAGTGTAAAACTCATGTCATATACAGTGACAACTGTTATGTTTGATGTACAGTTACAAGATGACATGGTGTCATACCCTGGGTTGTTCTGAATAGAATGATCTTGTTTGTCTATTGTGAAGAAAATCCGCTGCAGAACACACACCTGAATGCATACAAAACTCCTTTCTATGCGCACCAAAACTACGATCCACTTCTCTGAATTGCCCTGTGAACGACTTACACTGTAAGATCGTACTTTATAACTTAGTCATGTTGGCAATAGAACAAGCTTTCAAATGATGCCTACCTGACCCAGGCTGCGATTTATAATGGGCTGTCTTTGGATTGTGTAAACAACTACGGTAATGGCGGGGATGCAGTGTTGTGTTCCAAACATAACAAGTGTGCTTGCTCTAGTTCCTCAAAGCCACAGCTAGGAGAGATAAACATTTTAAAAAACGCATTGTTGAAGATTATTCTTAGAGTCCTGAAAGTGCATTGAAATGACATAGGAAATACATATAAAATGACCAGTGTAATGTTTGAATTAAGTCTTGTGTCAGGTGAACTGTTGTGTCCTCAACTTTGGTCTAATAATTTATTCTCCATATTTATTCTCTAAGAAATATTTCAATTTAGCCCCATCCATATGCTGTAGGCCAATTTCCATGAGTGTAAAGGGTTAACTCACATACACGATAATACAGAAACACATTCTTACAATGGCAGGGTTGATGGAGAGGCCTGCAGACTGGAGTGTTGACACAGACACACTGGGCTGAGAGACGGACGGCATGGCCTGGGTCAGTTGTGCTGCAGCCACCTGCGTGTTCTGCTGAGCCTGCTGCATAGCTGCCTGGACCTGCTGTAGTGATGCTGTCTGAGACTGGAAAACCGCCTGCTGGGTCTGGACAGGGTTTAGTACAGTGGCTGCTGGGAAAGAAGAACCCAAACACATACTGATAAAGCATCACTGTCCCCCGTGTGGTAGCCAAAAAACTATTGACTGTTGATTCAATGTGGATGAATGCAGTGATTCACATTCTGTGAAGTGTGTATGTCTGCCGTCTTACTTTGCAAGCCTTGTAAGCCTTGCAAGCTGGCAAAGGGTAGTTTGAGGAGGCCTCCGGACTGGCTGGCAGCTGAAAGGCCAGGGAGTGTGGCTACGTTGCTGGTGGGAAAGGTGAGGACAGCCAGGCCCTGGCCCCCCATGGACCCTGCCATGCTGAGGGGGATGAGCAGGGGCTGGCCCAGGGAGCCTGTCTGGGCCATCATCCCTGTCATCAGAGTGGCCAGACCATCCTGGGTCAGGACCTACAGGGAAGGAGGATGGGGTTTATTAGAAATAAATAAGATCCAAATTATTGGCAGATGAAGGAACCACACATGACACACACATTTTTTTGTTTGTTTAATTGTTCTCACCTGTTGACAGCCCTGCAAGCTCTGCACAGTGATGGGCATGGTGGCCTGTGGCTGCGACAGGGAGACACTGATGGGAACTGCAGTCTGAGCAAGAGTCTGGACCGCAGAGGCTGCAGAATCGACAGCCACCACCTGGTCCCCCAGCACTGATAGCACAGAGAGAGAACACACTGTGTTTATCGACCATCAGCACACATCACTCTTAAAGCATTTTTACACTGCAGCATCAAACAAGATGCAGTTTAACCTGTATTGCATGGAGTCTAACCTACCGTATCGGTATCCTACAAAGGGCTCACCTACTCCCCCAGTGTTGTGGGGTGCTGGCGGGCTGTCCTGTGTTCCTGCCTCAGGTTGCTTAGCCTGATTACTCACATCCTCACCCCCCAAATCAGCCCTCCCATCAGGCATTGAGGATGGAAGAGAGGCTTGATCTACCTCCACTTCCAGGACACGGATCGTCTCATGACCAGACATCACTATCACCTGTGCAGCAGAACACAAGACCGGGGCTCATATTTTAAAAAGTGTCTCAGAGTAGGGGTGCTGATCTAGGATCAGTTTTGCCTTTTAGATCATGTGAATAAGACTACATGGAAATGAGAGACCTGGTCGTAGATCAGCACTCCTGCTGAGATAAGCTTAATTGGAATACAAGCACAAGTCACGCAACTACACAATAAATGACTCTCAGCAGAGTAAATGTTTTTGCTCTGAGCCATGACCAGGAATATATTTCATTATGTAGTAATAATATAATTATAAGGCATATACATCCAGGCTAGGCTCAGTGTACCTCCACTCAAATTATCAGATGTTGCCATACCAGTCGGTCTCTATCTACTGAGACAACCCAGGTAGAGGACAATGTCTATTGGTTACTTGTAGAACAGAACATGAGTTTACACGTGCAAAACCATGCCACAGGAGCATAACCTGTCATCGTGTTTTGTCAACAATGGTGGTCAGCTACTCCCTCTCCATTTCCTTATACTAATAATCCGATGTGTATATTATTAGTAAATATAACTAAGCAAAGACATGATGCGTGCGTGGATGCAGCCATGAAAGATGTGAAGGAGAGGCACAGAAAACCTGAGCTGGAGGGCAAGGTGCAGACAGAGAGACAAAGCATACCTGGTTGTTTTTGGTAAGGAATTTCAATGGGCAGGAACCTAATGGCTGAAAAAATGTCTGCAGTCAGACAGTGAATGGCTAAGGAGAACAACAGAGAGGCCAAGCACACACAGGTTAGGACACAATGAACCAAAACAAAAGCACACAAATGGGAAAAAATACATTGGTACAACAAAACTACAACAAAGAGCATCAGCCAACAAGCATCTCAAGCAATGCTTTCTGAGAGCTCCCCTCGCAACAAAACATTATAAATTGCTTTATAGTTTGCTGACTATGAGTGTAAAGGACACAGCTGGAGTGAACATACAGTATATCAACCTCAAGATGACCGTGTGGGGTTAATCACTCCAAATATATGGTGACATGGAGGTGGCAACAGCTTATGACAGAGGACTATGAAGGAGAGGCAACACAGACTTTTAAAGTTGGGCAGGGGTGTGTTACTAATGTGATATCAGGTAGTGTTGACATTGAGGTTAGTGGTACCTGTTCATTGACAGTGAGGGGTGTGTCAGCAGCAGGGAGATCCTGAAGGTCCATGGTTCAGTGCTCTCACCACCAAGCAGTCACTGTCTTGACATTCTAAGAAAGTAGAAAGAATACTGTACCATCAAAACTACCAGGTTAGCCTATGTGAATTGTGTTTTCCCATCTACAGTACCAGTCAAAAGTTTGGACACACCTACTCATTAAAGGTTTATTTTTTATTATGTTCTACATTGTAGAATAATAGTGAAGACATCAAAACGATGAAATAACACATATGGAATAATGTAGTAAACAAAAAAGTGTTACAAAAATCTAAATATATTTGAGATTTGAGATTCTTCAAAGTATCCACCCTTTGACTTGATGACAGCTTTGCACACTCTTGGCATTCTCTCAACCAGCTTCATGAAGTAGTAAGCTGGAATGCATTTCAATTAACAGGTGTCACTTGTTAAAATAATGAATTTCCTTCTTAATGCGTTTGAGCCAATCAGTTGTGTTGTGACAAGGTAGGGGTGGTATACAGAAGACAGCCCTATTTGGTAAAAGACCAAGTCCATATTATGACAAGAACAGCTCAAATAAGCAAAGAGAAACAACAGTCCATCATTACTTTGAGTCATGAAGGTCAGTCAATACAGAAAATTTCAAGAACTTTGAAAGTTTCTTCAAATGCAGTCGCAAAAACCATCAAGCGCTATGATGAAACTGGCTCTCATGAGGACCGCCACAGGAAAGGAAGACCCAGAGTTACCTCTGCTGCAGAGGATAAGTTCATTAGATTTAACTGCTCCTCAGATTGCAGTCCAAATAAATGTTCAAGTAACAGATAAATATCAACATCAACTGTTCAGATGAGACTGCAAGAATCAGGCCTTCATGGTCGAAAGAAACCACTACTAAAGGATACCAACAAGAAGAAGAGTATTGCTTGGGCCAACAAACACGAGCAATGGACATTAGACCGGTGGAAATTTGTCCTTTGGTCTGATGAGTCCAAATATGAGATTTTTGGTTCCAGATGTTTGCGCTTAGTGGGACTATCATTTGTTTTCAACAGTACAATGACCCAACACACCTCTAGGCTGTGTAAGGGCTATTTGACCAAGAAGGAGAGTGATGGAGCGCTCCATCAGATGACCTGGTCTCCACAATCACCTGACCTCAACCCAATTGAGATGGTTTGGGTTGAGTTGGACTGCAGAGTGAAGGAACAACAGCCAACAAGTGCTCAGCAAATGTGGGAACTCCAACTCAAGACTGTTGGAAAAGCATTCCTCGTGAAGCTGGTTGAGAGAGTGCCAAGAGTGTGCAAAGCTGTCATCAAATCAAAGGGTGGCTACTTTGAGGAATCTCAAATATAAAATGTATTTTGATTTGTTTAACACTTTTTTTGGTAACTACATAAATCCATGTGTTATTTCATAGTTTTGATGTCTTCACTATTATTCTACAATGTATGAAATAGTAAAAATAAAGAAAAACACTTGAATGACTAGGTGTGTCCAAACTCTTGACTGGTACTGTATGTATATTTAATTTGGGTTGGGGGTGGGGAGACAGTCGTGGTCTCAACTTTCTGCTGAGTTAGATTATTTCGCTTCGGGCCCCAAAAAGGCCTTGACGGCATGTGTTTGGATGTCGGTACACAGACCCGGGAGCCACTGTGGCCCCTCATGATGAGTTCCGATTTCTTTTGTGGCCCCCACCCAAATCAAATTTGCCCATTCCTAAGTTAAAGAGTATAAAAACAACTAACCATATGATGCCTCAAGAGTGACAGCACTAGAAATAGGAGATTTACTAGGAGATTTAGTCTGGACAGAGTGTAGGCCTACTTGTACTGGGGACTACAGGGGTGCACACACACAGTAATAATATACTTTATGACTTGATTTTTCATGAAGGCAAAGTCTGTGTCAAATTAAACATATGAATAATGCACCAAGAATAGGCAGCTTCTTGATAATAGGTGGACTAGCCCTAGAAGATAGGCCCTCCTACAGTATGTCCGCCCAAAACATCTAGCTTTCTAGAATGGTGACAGCTGAAAAATGACTATTCGATTATCAAATATTTTAACGTAACATTAAAAAGATCAGTGCAGCGCAGGACACTCCAACACAGAAATTATATATCTGTCAGAACTTCAGCAGGTGTTGATCCCCGAACACCACCCACAATCTAGCCGCAATAAAAGTATCGCCGTGTACTTATTTGAGGACACGATTTTACCCATAAAATATGCCGCGACAAAAATCACCCGCTATTCCATGCCTGGGGTCTGCATTTTATGTATTTCCCTCTCTTTATCATAAATATATAAATTATGCTAATTAAGAGCATTGCATATTAACAAAAAAACGACTCTCCTCTCGCCATTTCGTCGCGCTATAGCGGATGGAAGTCTTAAACTGAAAGCAAAGCAAAGCAACTTACCGTAAATGTGTCTTATTTTCTGAGGTTCTCCTCTTTTAAAAATCTTTGCCACAGTTTGTTTTAGTCACATATAATAAAAAATGCATCTCACCGCTCCAGATAGGCGCTATGGCTGCACACAAAAGAGGCATTTGCATTGATAAGGAGGGTTGGCAACGTGAAGATCCTTTCTTTCTTAATATTTAATGACGGTCCCTTCGGTACTACAATTCAGATGACCTATATTCCTCAAGATACCATCTAAAATCGACTTCTGCTGTAAAGACCAATGGAAAATACCACCAATATTACAACAAATCTGGCCTTTTGCCCTACGTCATGAACATAATTTATGCAAGGGATATCTTGCATGGAAAAATGTCTGCCTCGATTTGAGAGGAGCCATGGCTGCCTTAAAGGGAAAGTGCATATTTAAAAGTATAGTTTTTTAGCACGTTGTCTTTTTTAATTATATATTTCTTTTATCTGTGGTACAGAATATAATGTCACAGCAAAGAGACTACGTGGAACTTTTCCCCCAGGAGGTCAAAAAGGGTCCTCTGGTCTAGAAATACTGTCCAGAAGTAATTACTTCATTGGACAGATGGAACACACCCATGAGCATAAATTGTTTCCCTAAATACTAAGGCTTTCTGTTTTCATTAGATAATAGTAACCTGTTGTCACATATCACATGTACCATTGGTATAGAGTTTTGATTGATTATATATGACCTACTATGCTGAGCACCATATTTCACTGCATTTCTCTTAGAGGAATAGACCTTGGTGTGTTTTCGCTCTATTTTTCTTGCCAGCTGGCAGACACTGGCATTTGCATGCATTTGTAGTGTATTGCCATGGAGCTCAAAGGGAGAGCTGAGCTTTTTGAATCTTTAATTAGCCCCATGGCAAGTGCTCTCTACTGTCTGTTCAATCACAATGTGATCTATCATCGAAGCTGAAATATTCCTGCCAAGAATTTACTAACTGTCACTTAATGATCAGAATAGTGTATAAAATTATTTTGAATCAAATTGCTATATCATCCTACATATCATCCCCCTGGTGCGCATTAGTGATGATGTGGTGAGGTACCCCAAATTGTTTTCTTATGGATCAGAAAAGCAACCAATTATTTTTTATAATGATCAACGTCAAATAGGTTATTAGACTAGGAATTATTTGAAGACTAGCAGAATAAACAGCCGGAAACGTAAAGCAAATATATTAATTTGAATTATCTTGAATGTTATTCAACAGTTTATATCTAGATCTGGTTGAGTACCTTCAGTACTTTAAATATACTTTAAATATAAAGAAAACTACAAATTAAATTGAACCAGTTAGGTAATGTAAAATAGCTTAAACAGCGCACGCACTTTCACCCCTAGAATGGGAGTGGCTAAGTACATATGACGTAATTGCATCAACCATCACAACAAAAATCTAGAGAAAAACAAGGAAGTGAACGGTCACGTAACTCTGAACTGTAATCTCAATTTTTAGTATTCAAACGGTGCTTCTATAAAATACTTTTAACTTCAGAATAATTGTATTCGACGCATTAAACTACACACCAATTCAGGACAATGAACAACAAAGGTAATTTAGCTAATGTCCACAACCTTTGTATTAGCTCACATGCTAGCTATCTAACAACAGCGGCCAAGGGTTAGTTAGCCAGCTAACAAGCGAGACTAAAATGTTCACTTGACCGACGTATTTTCCTTTTCATTATAAATTAGCCCAACCACTAAGGTAGATACTGCTGTCTAAATCGTAATGGAGTCGACATGTAAGTAGCCGGCTAGCTAATGTTACCCAATACGTAACGTTGGAAAGCTTGCTGTAGTTACTATATGCTATTTAGCTTGTAGCCGCGTACTCTGACCTCAATACCACTATCCAGTTAGCTTTTGCAATTAGCTTTAGGACTTGTCATAGTCACTATTTTGTCAGTTGGGTAAGTGTTTTGTTGTGACATTATTAACTTAGCTAGCTAACTGTAATCACCATTGATTAATTAAGTCTTTTCTCTATTTTATGTTAGCTACCTATCCGTTTATTTAATTAGACCGGTCGGTAGTAGATTAACAAACTATGTTAGCCCTCAATAATGTTTTGCTATTGTGTGGTGATTGAGTAAAACAAAGCAAGTGTGCGTATTGATAATAGTAGAATATTGTTTTGTGTATCACAGGTTCCTATCCCCAGCAAGCTGTGTACCCTCAGCAGAGTAGTGCACCCATCTACCCACCTGCTATGCAAGTGTCTCCCCAGGCACCACCTTATTCAGACGCCCCACCGGCATACTCTGAGGTAGCCATTTATACTTCGAATAGACATGTTAACTACTTTTGTGAATAGTATTCCCAATCATATCAATACAAATGCACTGACCGACTGTCTCTAACCCTCCCCTTTTCATATGTTCTCCATTACGCCAAAGATCTATCAGCCCAGGTATGTGCACCCATCTCAGGCTGGCCAGCTACAGCAAATGTCTCAGTACCCTGGCACTCAGATGTACATGCAACTGCCCCAGTCCATGGCAGTTGGACCAATGGGCCACAATGTCCCCATGGCGTACTACCCCATGGGAGCCATGTATCCCCCTGGCTCCACTGTGCTAGTGGAGGGAGGATATGATGCTGGTGCTCGCTTTGGTCAAAGCAACAGTGCTTCCATCCCAGTGAGTATCCTCAAAACGCCTAGGCTATATCTGGGGTGTCAAAATCAATTCCTGGATGACATTGATTTTGATTGGTTTTTGTTATTCACTTTTAATAAGTGTCCAATTAAGTCCTAGACAACCTGATGAGGGGAAGTAATCAATTACCTTAATACGTACGAGGGGTGAAAACCTGCCAACACTCAGCCTTCCAAGAATTGAGTTTGACACCCCAGACCTATGTTACACAATGTCATGTGGTTATATCATAAATCCATGTTCATATTGTGCTGGAGCCAAATATATATCCTGTGGAATTGATTAACAGATATTGGTAAAGTTACTCATGTATGTGACTATTTCTTCCCCATCACCTAAATGCATCACAGCCCCCACCTCCCGGCCACATGCCTAATGCAGCTCAGCTGGCCGCCATGCAGGGTGCCAACGTCATGATGACACAGCGCAAGAACAACTTCTTTGTGGGTGGCTCCAATGGCGGGTACACCATCTGGTAACAGCCAGCGTTTTCTGCAACCTCTCCCCTTACTCCTCTCCCTCATTCAAAATGATGACGCCCTCTCCTGTCCCATCCGCCAACCCCTTTCGGGGATACTAATATCACCTAACGGAATGTAATATTTTAGAGCCCTGATAAAAGGTACAGTACTCCACTTCGTAAGCAAAACGGTCCTAATTACTGGTTCATAATTTGGGCTGCTGAACTTGTTCCCTGACCTTACAAGGATAGTGCTGCTGCCTTAGGTCAAAACACATTTCACATGTTATATTTTCTTTAATGCATGACATCAATCTACTCTCTTAGCACTGGCATTGGCCTAATGTCTTCCTTACAAAGAGTGCTACTGATCCAAGTAGAGCATCATATATACTTTAGTTTAGCATGGCATGTTGAATAGACCCAGTTGGCCTATCTAAAATCAGTTTCTGCGACCACTGGATTCATTTCAATCGGATCAAATAGACACTTGCTGTAGTATAGTAGAATACTGGTATGTTAAACAACAAGAACCCAAACAAGAATGGATCACAAAATGATTACCAGATAACAATCCATGGTGGTTTACTGTACCTTCTTGGGCAACCATAGATGAACATAATCGGCGTCCCGAAGAGCACCGTCACTTAAATAAAGGCAAATGAACAAAATATATACGTAGAATGAAGTTGAGATTTGGATCATCGAAAGGGTTGGTTGGCTTTACATTTTTGCAGTTATTGGTTTTAATTTTTGCCGTTTTAGTTTTTTCCCCTCTAAATCGGATACCCAGACTTGTACATCATCCCAGTGTTTGGTTTCCTTAAGTAAAAAAAAAATGGCACCCACCTGTTCTTAAACACTTAAAAGCACTGTCATGTAAACGAGAATCATCTAAGATCAGGGGGTTATTAAGAGTTAAACACTTTACTTTAATCCTTCATTACATATAAGGACTGTGAGGGTTCAATTACAATGTAACCGGTTTGTTTACTTTAAATATTTATCACTTTCGGGCACATCTTGGTGATTTGTTTGAATTATTAGTTAATATTAGTATAACCAATTAGCTGGTTGTACCAAAGAAATGGTCTAGACTGCACTAGTAAATGTTTGGTTGTGACTTATAATTATAGTAATTGAAATATGGCACATTTTGAAAAGCAAACATCAGATTTAAGGATGCAGTGATGATTTTGATGGTACTTAAGACCTTCGATCTGGCATTGCTGTTGTATTTTTTAATGGGGGTGCTTAAATGTTTTAATGTAAATGTGACTAGGTGGTTCTGCATGCTTTTTTGCACTTTTGCTCTGTACAATTTTGATTTTTGTAAAGATGTATCATTGCTAATTTTTATAGAAATACCACAAGCATTAATTTATGTGCACTGCTGGAAATAGATTTTGCTACTTGTTTTTAGTACAAATGCTAATAACCTGCAAATACAGTGCTATGCATGTTACTCTTTCCTGTCCAACTTTTTTAGAATTCATTTAAATGTACTTTCACTCCAAAATGGGGGTGTTCCTAAATGTTTTAGGACTGCAGAAAATCACTTGCTTATTGTTCCCAATTAGTTTAATATAGTGTTAAGCCACATGATTTCTGAACATTTTCTTATAAATAAAAAATATGCATCAGTGGAGCTTACAACTGTTGACACAGTTTATTTTCCAATACACTTGTGCTGCTAATTAAACTACTGTATAAACTTTAATAAATATCTAACACTAGGTTTGATCTAGTTTGTGAGACCATGTCTGCATACAATAATTTGATATTTTGGTTGAAACATGATTCCTTGGTCTTTATTTTTCCTCCTGTTCGGATAGAAATGAATGTCACTGGGTATCTGACATAATAGCCTAGATTTGATAGTTGTAGCCTTCATGGAAATAGAAGTAGTCTTCACTGAAATGTGAATTCCAGGTCACTTTGGTCAGTTGACCAGCTGTCTGGTAAACTGCTAGCCAAGCATGCGACCTGTTTGCACATGTATTATCAGACTGCATCTGTTCTTGGTAACACTGATCACATGACCAGCCACCATTCCAAACATGGTTATCATGTCACTCATATTTTGCACAGCTGTAAATGTGTATCCCATTCCCAAATACATGATGATGCTTCATACCATTTAAAACTGTCGTGGCTTTCAAAATGTAAACAAAAATATATTCCTTCAAAATGTTACATTTTTTTTGTTTTCTTTGTCCAAGACCTGGCTATTGTTTAATGTAGCAACATAATGGTGGCTTAGACCCAGCAATATGATGTACTAATGCTTACCAGTAGATGCCATGCCAACCACAGCCAGTGTGGAGTAAACAAAGGATATACGGACATTTATAGTTCAGGGATTCTCTTAACATTTTTATAATATGGATATGTATTAAAGTGATTTGATGGTCTATGATACTTTCTTTTAAGATTAAGGAGATGTCACTGGTTTGCTGAAACATGCGTCTGGAAGAAAGAACTCTTTGCAAAGGAACTTTGGTGCACTTCATGTTTTTTTAAGAGTAAAATATGATAAATTTACAAAATATTTTGGACAGTAAGGTTTAATGCTACCTGTTCTTCTCCGTCATTTAGATTTTTTTGACACGCATCAGGACTCAAGCAGCTCAAGTGGCCCTGTACGAATTGTAAGAGTTGAAATGTTTATAGTGCATAAATACCTTCCCTGTGATGAAAATGAACAACTTGTTTCAAATACATATTGCGGGGTGTGAGATTGACACTTCAATGTTCTATCCACCTATCACTTATAGGTGTAAGGACATTCAACAATGAGTGTCCTTACACCAATGAGTGAAAAAAGGAAAAATCTTTATTGCCACATCTGACCTGCAGTCTTAAGATCATACAATCTCTAGCTGGTAATAGTAACAGATTCAATACAACATTTCCCATTTTGCTGCCCAGAAAGACAATAGTCAAATCCTTACAGTTTTGACCAACTGGTAAAGTATGGATAATGGCATAAGAATAATACAATTTCATCAGTGCCTTCTACTGATCACCAAATACAATTCCCCATTTAGCATCCTGAGATACTCATTAAATACAGAAAAATTAAAACAAAATTAAAAGCCTTCAGAGGTGACATGGGGAGCAGATGTATAACTGAATTGTGATGACACTGAAATGGAAGCATATTTATGATGCCATCTTAACACATTTACCTGCAAGAATCTCATGAAGTCTTCCATCCACCAGTGTTCCACAACAATCTCTTATGTGCACACAAGTCCATCAGTGTGCGCACACAGACCTCTTTAACTAATGCATCTCATCTCCTGCCCAGCTTCTGTGCCTATAAGTGAGTGTTTTCTTGGGTAGAATCTATGTAGGTTTTCCTCAAGACTGCAGAAATACTGTAGATGGCCTTCAAAGATGCTTGTCATTTTCCTGTTTCCTCTCAGTTTGGCACATAACATTTTAACACCCACAAACAGTTCTCCTCGCATTCCTCCTTTTCATCCTTCCATCAAGTTCAAATGAAGTACTCCTTTTCGTCAGTTACAATCTCACCATGGGCCTGATCAGGGCCTTCCACCGGGGAAGGTTCTTCTGTGGTTCTGTAGGCACCCTTGTGGCACAAGTACCGATGCAGAAGGAAACCCAGGCCAGCTAGCATCAGCAGCACACCTACGATGACCACTGGAGAGAGAGAGTCAACTTCTTTTAGAATAGGGACTGAAGTTTGGCTACACTGAAACATGCCAGAACCTCAAGTAATGCCGAAGTTTAATTTCTGAATCTAGATGACATTACGCAATGTCTTATTAATCAGAGGTAAACAGAGCCGTCACGAAAAGGGTTGGGCATCATCAACTCTGAAGGAAAGTATGGCTAAAGTATTTTATTGACACGCTGACTTCAAATATCACCAAATGTATTTTGTCTTTGTGAAATAAGTGCCACATAAAATGTCCCACATGTCATGGGTGGAATAGAAGTCATGGTGATTGATGTCAGATTCACAAGTCATTGTTTACACAACACACAAACTCTTAAGTAAAAAGCCCTGTATTCCAAACCAACTGTACTAAATTCAGGTAACATTACAATCATTTGGGATAGAGATTTGTAGAAAAAAAATAATCATGTTTGAATCATGTAAGCTATTTACAGTGGTAGAGGACATAGATGAGAAGACAGAAATTGGGCTACTTTGAAAACGATGTTGCGGGTGAAAGTGTATTGGTTGCTACATCGAAATTGCACCACTTTGTTAATTTTTACGTTTTATTAATTTCACTGTGACCTGCTACTGCTGACTATCAGTCAGTGATGCAGGCTGTTGCTGAGTGAGTCAATGATTGGTGGGGAGGGCAGAAGGGGTGTGTGTGTTGAGCACAGTCATTGGTGTTGAGAGAGCACTGCAGCAGGCAGCCATGACATGTGATGTGAGAACAATTAACTAATTAAGTAGTACTAACTAGCTACACACTACTCAGGTGTTCAAGATATGTAACTTTAAAAACACAGAAATCATCCCCTTTGACGCAAAATCCATCATACGGGATCATTTCTGTTGTTTGAAAGTTATATCTTCAAAACTTGAGTGCTGACAAGTAAAACATTTTTGGACTAATGAAACAAAGATCAAAATATAGTTTTGGGTGGAGTTCTCCCTTAAGAATGGGAAGCATAGAAATAGAGCACAGAACAGATTTATTAGCTTTCAATGAGAATGATATCTATAACTCACATTTCTATGTGAATTTATCAGGTGCCCAAAAAGTGACATATTGTCAATTTAAATATTATTTTATTTTTTAGTGGCAAATTCTGGCTCAGTTGATAGCCCCATTTATCTATCTCAGTAGTAGGCTACTCTTATTAGACATTTAAATCACTGTGAATGACCTAGGTCCTATGAGTAGACACACGTTGGCATATCAAAACATAAAACATATTATTTTTTACATTTGGGACTGTTCATCTTCACTTCGGGATGATTCTGAGACAGCGATGAAACAAGTTAAGTCTCAAGCCCTGTATGCAGCAAGCTAGCGAACATTGGCCAGAAAGCTGGAGTCAGAGGAGTGGCGCGCAGCGGCACAGAAAGGAACTGATTAACTCATTTACATTACATTACATTTAAGTCATTTAGCAGACGCTCTTATCCAGAGCGACTTACAAATTGGTGCATTCACCTTATGACATCCAGTGGAACAACCACTTTACAATAGTGCATCTAAATATTTTAAGGGGGGGGGTGAGAAGGATTACTTTATCCTATCCTAGGTATTCCTTAAAGAGGTGGGGTTTCAGGTGTCTCCGGAAGGTGGTGATTGACTCCGCTGTCCTGGCGTCGTGAGGGAGTTTGTTCCACCATTGGGGAGCCAGAGCAGCGAACAGTTTTGACTGAGCTGAGCGGGAACTGTACTTCCTCAGTGGTAGGGAGGCGAGCAGGCCAGAGGTGGATGAACGCAGTGCCCTTATTTGGGTGTAGGGCCTGATCAGAGCCTGGAGGTACTGAGGTGCCGTTCCCCTCACAGCTCCGTAGGCAAGCACCATGGTCTTGTAGCGGATGCGAGCTTCAACTGGAAGCCAGTGGAGAGAGCGGAGGAGCGGGGTGACGTGAGAGAACTTGGGAAGATTGAACACTAGACGGGCTGCGGCGTTCTGGATGAGTTGTAGGGGTTTAATGGCACAGGCAGGGAGCCCAGCCAACAGCGAGTTGCAGTAATCCAGACGGGAGATGACAAGTGCCTGGATTAGGACCTGCGCCCAGTGCAAGAGGCGTCACTATAGTCCCTGGTTTGATTGTAGGCTGTATCACATCCGGCTGTGATTGGGAGTCCCATAGGGCGGCGCACAATTGTCCCAGCGTCGTCTGGGTTTGGCGAGGTAGGCCGTCATTGTAAACAAGAATTTGTTCTTAACTGACTTGCCTAGTTAAATAAAGGTTACATTTAAAAAAATTAAACTCTTAATGTACTGGACTCATGATGGACTCCTCTTTCCTTTCCATCTTGCTCCAGAGGGATGTAATTACTGGGACATCAGGCTGCAGCCACACAAATTGAAATTTTTGTGGAATAAAATAAGCCAAAAACTTTGGGGGCTTTTCAATTTTTATACTCGTTGAAAATACGATTATTTTAGAGAAATGTGACTTCTATTAACACTATTTCACAATTTTAAAAAATTGTGTTAAAAGCATTTAATTTAACTTTTATTTAACTAGGCAAGTCAGTTAAGAACAAATTCTTATTTTCAATGACGGCCTAGGAACAGTGGGTTAACTGCCTTGTTCAGGGGCAGAACGACAGATTTTTACCTTGTCAGCTCAGGGATTCGATCTTTCAACCTGTCAGTTACTAGTCCAACGCTGTAACCACTAAACTATCTGCCACCCATTCACTATCAACCACTTCTATAGTTCAGATTAAATAATTTGGTGTGATGAACCAATAAAGGGAGAAATGCTGAGAACAAGGTAAAGCAATTTTACCAGTTTTATTTAGATTGTCATTATGGAGACACCTATTGGATAAATGTGGCAAACACCTCTCTTCCTGTGAAAACTGTTAGGACTAGTTCAGGCCTTGTATGGGCATTGGCTAGAAATATGCCTAGACCTGGCAAGCCTGGAAACCAGTCTCATTAAATATCTAGCCCCCACTCACTTCCTCATAATAACAGGCTTCACTGAAACCGATGTCTTTAATTATGTAATTTAGCAAAATATAAAACCAAAGTTTATTGCAAAGAATAGAATCTCATTCAATTATCATGGGTTATCTGCTAGTCTATGGGGGTATCACATGGTTCAATTCTCGGGCTGACTCTTTTCTCTATATATATATCAATGATGTCGCTCTTGCTGCTGGTGATTCCTTGATCCACCTCTATGCAGACGACACCATTCTGTATACATCTGGCCCTTCTTTGGATACTGTGTTAACACACCTCCAGACAAGCTTCAATGCCATACAATACTCCTTCCGTGGCCTCCAACTGCTCTTAAACGCTAGTAAAACTAAATGCATGCTCTTCAACCGATCGCTGCCCGCACTTGCCCGCCTGACTAGCATCACTACTCTGGACGGTTCTGACTTAGAATATGTGGACAACTACAAATACCTAGGTGTCTGGTTAGACTGCAAACTCTCCTTCCGGACTCACATTAAGCATCTCCAATCCAAAATTAAATCTAGAAACGGCTTCCTATTTCGCAACAAAGCCTCCTTCACTCATGCTGCCAAGCATACCCTCGTAAAACTGACCATCCTGCCGATCCTCGACTTCGGCGATGTCATTTACAAAATAGCCTCCAACACTCTACTCAGCCAACTCGATGCAGTTTTATCACAGTGCCATCCGCTTTGTAACCAAAGCCCCATATACCACCAATCACTGCGACATGTATGCTCTCGTCGGCTGGCCCTCGCTACATGTTCGTCACCAGACCCACTGGCTCCAGGTCATCTATAAGTCTTTGATAGGTAAAGCCCCGCCTTATCTCAGCTCACTGGTCACCATAACAACGCCCTCCCGTAGCACGCGCTCCAGCAGGTATATCTTACTGGTCATCCCCAAAGCTAACACCGACGTTGGCCGCCCTTCCTTCCAGTTCTCTACCGCCAATGACTGGAACGAATTGCAAAACTCGCTGATGTTGGAGATTTATATCTCCCTCGCTAACTTTAAGTATCAGCTATCTGAGCAGCTTACCGATCGCTGCAGCTGTACATAGCCCATTTGTAAATAGCCCACCCAACTACCTACCTCATCCCCATATTGTTTTTATTTACTTTTTTGCACACCAGTATTTCTACTTGCACATCATCATCTGCACATCTACCACTTCAGTGTTAATTTGCTCAATTACTTCACTACTATGGCCTATTTATTGCCTTACCTCCCTAACCTTACTCCATTTGCACACACTGTATATATATATATTTTCTATCGTGTTATTGACTGTACTTTTGTTTATCCTATGTATAACTGTGTTGTTTTTTGTCATACTGCTTTGCTTTATCTTGGCCAGGTTGCAGTTGTAAATGAGAACTTGTTCTCAACTGGCCTACCTGGTTAAATAAAGGTGAAATAAGTTTATTTTTCATTTTTAATCAGGACATATAAGAATAGCAGATGCAAATACTGAAATGCAATGACTCATTGTCGTGATGTGGTCGATGCAGATAAATAACTGTCTCTAGGGTAAAATGACTTAGCCGGCAAATAAAAAATACAATAAAGGGTAGAATATTGGTATAATTTCTGCATATCAACCGTTTAGGTATTTATTCAAACTGTCGCCTGGAACCGCATGTTTACTGGCTAGTTGGGTACATCACACTTTTAATGCTGCCATTGTTCATCATGCAGCTGTGTACGTTAACATATTAAATTAGGTCCCTGTTATCCGGAATACCCTAAACCTTACCCAACTCATTTATCATGTCAACTTCAAAAGGGTAGAGACATCCCAAATGATAGCAAGGACCCAATTGAATATGTTTACATAGTACGAGCAAAAAAGTCGCTGGTTTTATTAGCTATTATTTTTTATTAAAAGTATGAATTTCAGCACCCCGTGGAAGGGACCGCTGTTGTAAAGGACACACACAGGCACAGGAAAGCGTTTTCAGAACTGACATTTTTACAAGAATCGACTGATAATGACACAATATTGCTAGCATATCGCGCGACCAGTCATCTCAACTCCGCGGCGATATAAGAGAAAGGAGCTGAGGTTTCCCAGGTACTTTAGATGAGGAAGTAGAGATATCTGCTTGCTGGTCACATTTCTTTAGACACCACTTTTCTTTAAAACAAAACAAAAAGTTACGAAATGCAGTATTTTAAGCGAGCTAGCTTTAGTAATCCAGCAACGAAAAAGAAAACACATAAAAACAGACAGCTGTGCTCACCGCTTAAACTTTCTTGCCTTGCGCGCAGCGTTCTTGAAACGCACGTGTGCTAGCTCCCGTGACATTGCTATAATGGCTCTTGGGAGGTTTCATGTTGCACCAATATTGTTGCAGATCTAGAATATTTACAGTACTGACAAATCAAGACACAAGGGGCAGAGATGTTATCACTTTAATGATAAATTGTTTATAAATACATAATTAATCAAAAGACACCTCTAGGTTTCCTTTGATTTTACATTCAGTCATTTGAGTTTTTCAATTACAGGAGTATCACTCAACAAGCCATTATATAAAAAAAACATTTGTTTAATCAATAATCAAGTTCTTCATGTACAATTTAGCACACACAGATAATAAATAATTGTTTTCTATGGATTTCTATTCAATTTTGCAAAGTCAATCACAGTTTAGTGAACTTGCTGTTTCTCTACAATTAAATTAAAAGACAATTGGGTGACGCAGTATTGGATTATTGGCAGAAACCTATGCAAAGCACAAACAGGCATACCACTCATTTTATTAATAAAAGCAAAACAGCTCTTTTGAAAATATATTGTCCACAAGCAAGAACTTTCAGATCTTAGGCAGCTGGAGGAAACCGCAGATATTATTATATCCTGCCTGTAATATTGAGAAGGCTCTTCATTTTTATCCTATGTCCCTCGTGCAGTATTCAGCCCCTCTCCCTTATTACTATAACTACTTCTGTGAACAAACACAAAACATTTTGACAGTTAACAAATAAGAAAAGCAGCCTTATCCATAATTATAGTTACTTCAGACAGGAACCAACATTTTCCTCAGAGATCCTTCATTACACCACAGTGTTTTTCACATCCTCTGGCTCCTGGATATGCAATTTTTCTGCCTAAAAGTAAAAGACGAAAGTGACAAGTTAGATCAAAAAGGTTTAGCAGCTGTCGATGGCATATCATTATTATACTGCCTGTCTTGATTACAGTAGACCGGCATGTAAATCAAACGTACCACATACGAGAGCCCATAAAAGGTTGCGTCTGTGTTTTTACAGTGAGATCTCATCCTGACAACTCACCTCTTGGACAAGCCCAGTAGCCTCTATGTCAGAATCAGAGCCATCTGTAGCCGCTCGGTTCTGCACACCATGAACCCCAGCGTCCTCAGGGGCCACAGAGCTCTCTATGGTCAGCTGGGGGGTGTCTATGGCCGAGAGCTGGAGCTCAACACTCTCCAGGTCATGGGAGTTTGTCACTTCGGGGGTACTCTCAGTTAATGCAGCAGGGTGCTGTTTTGAAGAAGGCTCAGACTTTCCCCTTTTAACACCCTTTTCTTCCTCGGCCAGTTTCTCTTCCCCTGACTTTTGACCACTGCCGGAGGCCCCTTCTGTGGTGGTGGTGTCATCCCTGCTTTCAGACCCTGATTTCTTCTCTGTAGAAGGATCCTCACTACAGGTGGAGTCTGCATCCAGGACTCTGGCCCCTGAGGAGGGCTCTTCAATAGGTAGGGGCCATGAGGAGACTGCAGGTGTGCTGGTGAGTGACTCATCATAGCGAGGACTACTAGGAGATCTGAAGCTGGACCTGTCTCTAGTGAGGGTGCCTGACTTGCCTGGACTAGAACTCTGATGGAAGTCAGAGAAGCTGGCCTTCCATGACTTGGGGGACATGAGAGATCGCCTCATCAGAGAGCCAGTCCTGAAAGATATGTGAGAGGGGGGATATGACTACATGTTGATACACTTACTTTTGCTTTGACTACTGTTATGCTTTATAATACAATCTGTGTTTAGTTCATCCCAGACCACAACCCATTGATAGACTCAAATTTGAGGAAAGTCAATTAAGATTTTTTTTTTTTTAAGTGCCGGTGAGAGATGTAAAATCCTTACCAACTTACCGATTCAACCCCTTGATGACAAATACCTTGTCTGGATGCTGATCCTTCAGATCCTTCATCACATTCTGCAAATCACTGTTGAACTGAAAGAGAGGAAGTTACACCAGATCAAGAAAATAAATTAATCGAAAGAGCTAGGACTTTTGTTACCTAAATGCAGACAAAACAGTTCGGTTCATTTGTATAAACCTAAGCAAAGCCCCACATGACTGCTATTGTTGGATGTGTATTCCCACCCAAGTTATTGTGAATAATATGAACTGCACATACAGTAGTCATTTCCTTGAAGAAGGTGTCCCGCAAATTTGAGATGGCTGTGAAGACTGACACATAGCATCCAATTCGGCTTTAGGAACAAAATGAAAGAGAAAACATTATTAATTTGAATAGGTTATTAGACACTTGACATGATGATGTATTTATTTGAATGGTATGTCATTCTGCTATCTGGCTCTGTGCTGACTTCTGACTCCTTACCTGTCATAGAGAGCAGGGAGCTCATCCCTCAGCTCTCTGTTGATGCCCTCAAAGACACTCTGGGCTATGTTCACTTCATCAGCTGCCTGTACAGAGAAAACCACCATGATAAGATTGAGTTTTGTAGCTTATCTTAAATGATCATTGCTGTGCAAAGTAAGTAGACAGGGGTCTTTTGTCTGTCTGACCTTGGCTATTTTGACATCATCTTTCTTTTTAGCATTCTGCATCGCCTCCAAGTGGTGACGGGATGAATCGTAGTCAACCAGCTTCCTGCCTCGTTTGGCCACCTTCTCCTGGGGATTTGGAGGAGAGGAAGGATGCACTTGAAAGATAACATACTGTATTTAGGAAGTGTGTGTGTGTGTGTGTGTGTGTGTGTGTGTGTGTGTGTGTGTGTGTGTGTGTGTGTGTGTGTGTGTGTGTGTGTGTGTGTGTGTGTGTGTGTGTGTGTGTGTGTGTGTGTGTGTGTGTGTGTGTGTGTGTGTGTGTGTGTGTGTGTGTGTGTGTGTGTGTGTGTGTGTGTGCCACCCGCACATTTTCCAGCCTTACCCTGACATCTGGGAACTGGCTCATATAAGACTCCATGGTACGAAGCGCCTGATCTAACAGCTTTGCCTCATAATCATTCCACAGGAGGTCTTCACCCTGTTGGCATAGGATATATTTATATATATATTCGTTTTTTTACATAAATGTGCGTTATAACAACCAACAAAGAAGTCATGCATGTCATCCTTAATAATACAGCAGTGCGATGACTGACCTCTACAATGGCCCCCAGGTCCTCTTCTCCATTCCAGTCTGGCTCATAGACATCATACAGAGACTGGGAAAGCCGCTTCGAAGCTTCCCGCATTTCTGTGAAAAAGTGGACAACACGGATCACATTTTATCAGGCCTTGGACACCGCTGATGGTAAAGCTATAGAAAACCATGCAATTTAGGGACAACGTCATACATGTTACATCATCATGCATCATGTTTTTAAATGTATGTAAATTGTAAAGTATTTTGTCTGTAAATGTTGTTTTTTTTCATTGTGTTTATGTGTTGGACTCCAGTAAGACTAGCTTTTGCCATTGGCGTCGGCTAATGGGGATCCCAATAAATCAAATCAAAAATCAAATACAGATCACAATCATTTACAACATAGACAGGCAGAACAAATGTTTACCTTTGACAGAACTAAGGTAATGCTTTAGGTCTTTGTATAACCGGTTCCCATCAATCTGCAAACAGAGGTTATCGAGTCATTTGTAGGCTATACATTCATTTTTGGCATTTACAGGGGCAGATTGAAATGCCTTTGCTAAATCATAAAATATCGGTGAATATATATTATTGGTTCATGCATGGAGATTGACTGCCAATAAAGATTACCTGTTGGTCAGTGAGATTTAAGAGGCATTGCTCAAATCTTTCATCTTTGGTCTCCACTGTCTTTCCAAACTTCTGCAAGACCTAAAAAGTCAGGAACACAATACATGTACACGTCAAGCTACCTCTAATGGCTTGAACCTTTATGCTTTTCTTCTAAAGTTAGATTGAGAGGCATATGGAGATCATGCTGCGCATTATATTGAGAAATGTAAAGCATACCTTCTCCTTGCCCCTGCTCAGTTGCCTTTGGACTCTTTTGGCAAAGACCCCAGCACCTCCTTTTGGACTGTGGCCTTCTGACATACTTTCCCCTTTTCCTTTCTTGCTTTTCCCTGTTGAGTTTTTTTTTATCCTTGGGAATGTAGAGATAGGGGAAAGAACAGATTACAAATATGAATCTGTCTGTATAGAATGGAGAGTTCTCATTTGGCAACCTAAAAGTAGTTGATTAGAATATTGGTGGGACAGATATATCGTCAAGCATGCAGTCATTTACGTGCATCATGTCAAAAGTGCATAATCACTAGTGTATTCATTATTTCACATAGGATTCAAGGTATGTTGCCTGTAAAAACAATTGGGTCATGTATATCTTTACACCTCGTCGGCATTCACCTTTTATATAGCCATTATTAAGGCGGCAACGGATTAAAAATAAGAAATAACGAGGAATAACCCGACGAAGATTCTTGCAGGTCAGATAGAAACTTTGTTTGTAAAAATAAAGGTACGTGGCGGAGCTTATGAGTGTGCGGGCTATATTTCTTTATTGGCAACTGAGCAAGAGACATTCAACGTTGACCTTTGTTGTTACAACCGTTGTCATGGTAACACGATGCGTTTTAAATTCCTCCAGATTTAAAGATTGCAATGCACTGCTTTAATTTCTTCACATTCACAAACAGTAAATTAGCAGCTCGCCATACTTGTAAATAATTACCATGTAATATGTTAATTTTACTGTTATGGTGAATACAAAGTTGGCTACAGTTCAATTCTAAACGTTGTCAGATATGTTCTGGTAGTAATGAGCTGGCTCGTACAGCTATTTAAATGAGCTAGTTTAGCAAACCAAAACTTAATTGGCTAGAAAGTAGCTTTTAGTTGTCTGGCTTGTTAGATTTACATATCGTAAATAGCCAATTTACTTATCCTAAATAGCCACATTTTTAAACGAATGTTGTTGTTTTTTTGGGTGCAAAGAATTGAGCAGGTAATGTTGCTATTTGCCCGACCAGGCTGCTGGTTGCATGCAGACTACCGTTTTGTTTATACTTTTCCATATCAATGACAATTACACGTTTTTTAAACGTTGGACAACAATAATAGGTTGTTGATGCGTGCCAAAGCCAGTAAGATGATAAGGTATACTGTCTGAGGGATTAGCAGGACTTTTAAACATTACCGCAATCGTGAGTCATGACCAATGATGTGGTTGGCGGAAATAAAAGTACAGGTTTTTGCCGCGTTCAAAACAACTGGGAATTAAAAAAAAAAAATAAAAAAATGTTTCTTTTTTTATTCATAATACAAAAATCAGCAATTTACATTGCTACATCAAACATGTCTAACAAAACAAAGCACAGGTATTAGCAAGAAAATACTAAAACATGCAAAAAATATATAAATAAAAATGATAAAAAATAAACAATTCCAGTGCAATTGTATTCACTCTGAAAAAAAAGTTATTCTTGTTGTTATTCACGGGGGATAATGTCTTAACAAGATAATTAAATTCAATCAAAAATATGTGTAATTTTGGTATAGAATCCTGGAATTTTTGTTTGTGTATAAAGTATTTGGCAACAAGAATTTTAAAAATGCACAATCATTTCAATGGTCTTGTTATCATTGCAATAGTAACATATCCTTCATGTCAAAAACATGGGTAGTGTTCATAATGGTAAATAAGTATTTTGCAAGGTTTTCCCAAAACTCTGACAAATTTACATTCAAAGAACGAGTCAGATTCTCACCTTTTTTTCACAGAAAACGCAGATATCATCAATAGCCACAAATTTGAACAACATAGAATTACATGGATATACCATATGTAGAATTTTAAAGTGCACTTCCTTACATTTGTATGGTATACAATATTTGTAAGGCCTTAACCAAGCTTTTTTTCCAGACAGTGTCAGGAATAAGCATGTTCCAGAAAAATATTCCTCTATGTGTAAGTTGGTTCCGTGAATGAAGAATTTGTTATATATATTTATTACAACAAGATTTCTCAAGTAAGCCCCTGCCTTCCAAACTGAGTTCTGGATAAGCTTTGTGATGATCACAAATGATGAGTTTTCATTAGTGTAGTTGGACCACTGGGACTGGCTTTGATCAACGAAATAAACTCTCTGAAAGGTATTAGAAAGTCATTCAATGTTATAAATTATTCATACGTAAGATTATTACCCCTGTTGTCAAAAACATCAAGAACAAAGTCAATATTCCTCTCATGCCATTAAACCCCTACAACTCATCCAGAACGCCGCAGCCCGTCTGGTGTTCAACCTTCCCAAGTTCTCTCACGTCACCCCGCTCCTCCGCTCTCTCCACTGGCTTCCAGTTGAAGCTCGCATCCGCTACAAGACCATGGTGCTTGCCTACGGAGCTGTGAGGGGAACGGCACCTCAGTACCTCCAGGCTCTGATCAGGCCCTACACCCAAACAAGGGCACTGCGTTCATCCACCTCTGGCCTGCTCACCTCCCTACCACTGAGGAAGTACAGTTCCCGCTCAGCCCAGTCAAAACTGTTCGCTGCTCTGGCCCCCCAATGGTGAACGACTTGATTAGTGTAGTGTTAGCTAGCTACATAGTTGTCTTTGCTGTCTTCGTATCCAAGATAATTGTGTAGTTTAGAGCGTGTAGTCTTAGAGTGATTATCTTAATTTACCGAGGTTAGCTAGCCAGCTATTTGTCGTCCTTAACGTAGGAGACACTGCTAGCTAGCCAACAGCTAGCCAACGTCTACTGAATAGAACTTCCGCACTCAACAACCCGGTCGCATTCCGCTTCGCTCCACAGGTAGTATCACATTTTTCATTTCATTTCATTACAGCACAACGGTTTGATTTGTTTGTTCGTAGCTAGCTACATAGCTAGCTACATAGCCGTCTGTGTATCAAAGATAATTGTGTAGTCTAGAGCGATTTTCTAGGTTAGCTAGCCAGCTATTGTCGTTCTTTTAACGCAACGTAACGTAATCAACACTGCTAGCTAGCCAGCTAGCCCCCGAATAGCAGCACTGTAGAAACTATTACACTCAACGGAATGACTTGATTAGTGTAGTGTCAACAACGCAGCCACTGCCAGCTAGCCTACAAAGTCAACAACGCAGCCACTGCCAGCTAGCCTACTTCAGCAGTACTGTATCATTTTAATCATTTTAGTCAATAAGATTCTTGCTACGTAAGCTTAACTTTCTGAACATTCGAGACGTGTAGTCCACTTGTCATTCCAATCTCCTTGCATTAGCGTAGCCTCTTCTGTAGCCTGTCAACTATGTGTCTGTCTATCCCTGTTCTCTCCTCTCTGCACAGACCATACAAACGCTCCACACCGCGTGGCCGCTGCCACCCTAATCTGGTGGTCCCAGCGCGCATGACCCACGTGGAGTTCCAGGTCTCCGGTAGCCTCTGGAACTGCCGATCTGCAGCCAACAAGGCAGAGTTCATCTCAGCCTATGCCTCCCTCCAGTCCCTCGACTTCTTGGCACTGACAGAAACATGGATCACCACAGATAACACTGCTACTCCTACTGCTCTCTCTTCGTCCGCCCACGTGTTCTCGCACACCCCGAGAGCTTCTGGTCAGCGGGGTGGTGGCATCGGGATCCTTATCTCTCCCAAGTGGTCATTCTCTCTTTCTCCCCTTACCCATCTGTCTATCGCCTCCTTTGAATTTCATGCTGTCACAGTTACCAGCCCTTTCAAGCTTAACATCCTTATCATTTATCGCCCTCCAGGTCCCCTCTGAGAGTTCATCAATGAGCTTGATGCCTTGATAAGTTCCTTTCCTGAAGACGGCTCACCTCTCACAGTTCTGGGCGACTTTAACCTCCCCACATCTACCTTTGACTCATTCCTCTCTGCCTCCTTCTTTCCACTCCTCTCCTCTTTTGACCTCACCCTCTCACCTTCCCCCCCTACTCACAAGGCAGGCAATATGCTCGACCTCATCTTTACTAGATGCTGTTCTTCCACTAACCTCATTGCAACTCCCCTCCAAGTCTCCGACCACTACCTTGTATCCTTTTCCCTCTCGCTCTCATCCAACACTTCCCACACTGCCCCTACTCGGATGGTATCGCGCCGTCCCAACCTTCGCTCTCTCTCCCCCGCTACTCTCTCCTCTTCCATCCTATCATCTCTTCCCTCTGCTCAAACCTTCTCCAACCTATCTCCTGATTCTGCCTCCTCAACCCTCCTCTCCTCCCTTTCTGCATCCTTTGACTCTCTATGGCCCCTATCTTCCAGGCCGGCTCGGTCCTCCCTCCCGCTCCGTGGCTTGATGACTCATTGCGAGCTCACAGAACAGGGCTCCGGGCAGCCGAGCGGAAATGGAGGAAAACTCGCCTCCCTGCGGACCTGGCATCCTTTCACTCCCTCCTCTCTACATTTTCCTCCTCTGTCTCTGCTGCTAAAGCCACTTTCTACCACGCTAAATTCCAAGCATCTGCCTCTAACCCTAGGAAGCTCTTTGCCACCTTCTCCTCCCTCCTGAATCCTCCCCCCTCCTCCCTCTCTGCAGATGACTTCGTCAACCATTTTGAAAAGAAGGTCGACGACATCAGATCCTCGTTTGCTAAGTCAAACGACACCGCTGGTTCTGCTCACACTGCCCTACCCTGTGCTCTGACCTCTTTCTCCCCTCTCTCTCCAGATGAAATCTCGCGTCTTGTGACGGCCGGCCGCCCAACAACCTGCCCGCTCGACCCTATCCCCTCCTCTCTTCTCCAGACCATTTCCGGAGACCTTCTCCCTTACCTCACCTCGCTCATCAACTTATCCCTGACCGCTGGCTACGTCCCTTCCGTCTTCAAGAGAGCGAGAGTTGCACCCCTTCTGAAAAAACCTACACTCGATCCCTCCGATGTCAACAACTACAGACCAGTATCCCTTCTTTCTTTTCTCTCCAAAACTCTTGAACGTGCCGTCCTTGGTCAGCTCTCCCGCTATCTCTCTCAGAATGACCTTCTTGATCCAAATCAGTCAGGTTTCAAGACTAGTCATTCAACTGAGACTGCTCTTCTCTGTATCACGGAGGCGCTCCGCACCACTAAAGCTAACTCTCTCTCCTCTGCTCTCATCCTTCTAGACCTATCGGCTGCCTTCGATACTGTGAACCATCAGATCCTCCTCTCCACCCTCTCCGAGTTGGGCATCTCCGGCGCGGCCCATGCTTGGATTGCGTCCTACCTGACAGGTCGCTCCTACCAGGTGGCGTGGCGAGAATCTGTCTCCTCATCACGCGCTCTCACCACTGGTGTCCCCCAGGGCTCTGTTCTAGGCCCTCTCCTATTCTCGCTATACACCAAGTCACTTGGCTCTGTCATAACCTCACATGGTCTCTCCTATCATTGCTATGCAGACGACACACAATTAATCTTCTCCTTTCCCCCTTCTGATGACCAGGTGGCGAATCGCATCTCTGCATGTCTGGCAGACATATCAGTGTGGATGACGGATCACCACCTCAAGCTGAACTTCGGCAAGACGGAGCTGCTCTTCCTCCCGGGGAAGGACTGCCCGTTCCATGATCTCGCCATCACGGTTGACAACTCCATTGTGTCCTCCTCCCAGAGCGCTAAGAACCTTGGCGTGATCCTGGACAACACCCTGTCGTTCTCAACTAACATCAAGGCGGTGGCCCGTTCCTGTAGGTTCATGCTCTACAACATCCGCAGAGTATGACCCTGCCTCACACAGGAAGCGGCGCAGGTCCTAATCCAGGCACTTGTCATCTCCCGTCTGGATTACTGCAACTCGCTGTTGGCTGGGCTCCCTGCCTGTGCCATTAAACCCCTACAACTCATCCAGAACGCCGCAGCCCGTCTAGTGTTCAACCTTCCCAAGTTCTCTCACGTCACCCCGCTCCTCCGCTCTCTCCACTGGCTTCCAGTTGAAGCTCGCATCCGCTACAAGACCATGGTGCTTGCCTACGGAGCTGTGAGGGGAACGGCACCTCAGTACCTCCAGGCTCTGATCAGGCCCTACACCCAAATAAGGGCACTGCGTTCATCCACCTCTGGCCTGCTCGCCTCCCTACCACTGAGGAAGTACAGTTCCCGCTCAGCCCAGTCAAAACTGTTCGCTGCTCTGGCTCCCCAATGGTGGAACAAACTCCCTCACGACGCCAGGACAGCGGAGTCAATCACCACCTTCCGGAGACACCTGAAACCCCACCTCTTTAAGGAATACCTAGGATAGGATAAAGTAATCCTTCTCACCTCCCCCCCCTTAAAATATTTAGATGCACTATTGTAAAGTGGTTGTTCCACTGGATGTCATAAGGTGAATGCACCAATTTGTAAGTCGCTCTGGATAAGAGCGTCTGCTAAATGACTTAAATGTATGTAAATGAACAAACTCCCTCACGACGCCAGGACAGAGGAGTCAATCACCACCTTCCGGAGACACCTGAAACCCCACCTCTTTAAGGAATACCTAGGATAGGATAAGTAATCCTTCTCACCCCCCCCCTTTAAGATTTAGATGCACTATTGTAAAGTGACTGTTCCACTGGATGTCATAAGGTGAATGCACCAATTTGTAAGTCGCTCTGGATAAGAGCGTCTGCTAAATGACTTAAATGTAAATGTAATGCCAGCTGGTGTAGAACAATTACTTATTCCTTACAGATATGTCTGAATTATTCCACAAAGGAGCTTTGTGGGGATAAATTGTGCAGGAAACATATTTTCCAGGCCATTAAAGCTTGTTGGTGAAACCTAGCCAATTTAGCGAGTAAACTTTCAGGAATATAATTACATTTCAGTAAAATGTTAAGACCTCCCAACTTATTAAAACCCATTATTTGGTATGAAGTACCATATTGATTCAGCATTGATCAAACATCTTTTCAACCAGTTGATCTTGAAAGTGTTATTTATGTCAACAAAACACTTCCAGACCTCCTTCAGCTCTTTTATTAGAGAGGACTGACTTGTTTAGTTTGTGAGACTTCTTTTTCCAGATTAAGTCAAGAAAGGTATTGTTGATCTCTTTGAAATTAGAGGGAAGATATACACTTATATAAATAGTTCTGTGTTACTAAACCTTAATACATCCAAAATATTCACTAACAGAAGTGTATGACAGGGATGCCCAATTTCGGCATTTTTATTCATTGTGGTTGTGGAATATCTCTAGATATTCTAAATAATGCAGATCTGCGTGGTTTAACAACTTGTAACTCTGGAAAATACGAAATCAAATCATGACGTCAGTGATCGTTAGGCCGAAGTTCTAGAAAGAGGCCAGAGTCCCCGAGTTCTAATTCCTAATTGGATGACCGTTAAAAAAATGTTTTTTCTAGTAGGAGCTCGTTTTTTCCGAGTTCCCAGTTGTTTTGAACACAGTGAAGTCCGGGATTTCCGAGTTCCCAGTTGTTTTGAACAAAGCATTTGTTGACGGCAATACCTATCAGATAACAGTGGGGAGAACAAGTATTTGATAACCTGCAAAATCGGCAGTGTTTCCTACTTACAAAGCATGTAGAGGTCTGTAATTTTTTAAATCATAGGTACACTTCAACTGTGAGAGACGGAACAAAACATCCAGAAAATCACATTGTATAATTTTTAAGTAATTTATTTGCATTTTATTGCATGACGTAAGTATTTGATCACCTACCACCCAGTAAGAATTCCAGCTCTCACAGACCTGTTAGTTTTTCTTTAAAAAGCCCACCTGTTCTCCACTTATTACCTGTATTAACTGCACTTGTTTGAACTCGTTACCTGTATAAAAGACACCTGTCCACACACTCAATCAAACAGACTCCAACCTCTCCACAATGGCCAAGATCAGAGAGCTGTGTAAGGACATCAGGGATAAAATGTACACTTGCACAAGGCTGGGATGGGCTACAGGACAATAGGCAAGCAGCTTGGTGAGAAGGCAACAACTGTTGGCGCAATTATTAGAAAATGGAAGAAGTTCAAGATGACGGTCAATCACCCTCGGTCTGGGGCACCATGCAAGATCTCACCTCGTGAGGCATCAATGATTATGAGGAAGGTGAGGATCAGCCCAGAACTACACGGCAGGACCTGGTCAATGACCTGAAGAGAGCTGGGACAACAGTCTCAAAGAAAACCATTAGTAACACACTACGCCGTCATGGATTAAAATCCTGCAGCGCACGCAAGGTCCCCCTGCTCAAGCCAGCGCATGTCCAGGCCCGTCTGAAGTTTGCCAATGACCATCTGGATGATCCAGAGGAGGAATGGGAGAAGGTCTTGTGGTCTGATGAGACAAAAATAGAGCTTTTTGGTCTAAACTCCACTCGCCGTGTTTGGAGGTAAAAGAAGGATGATGAGTACAACCCGAAGAACACCATCCCAACCGTGAAGCATGGAGGTGGAAACATCATTCTTTGGGGATGCTTTTCTGCAAAGGGGACAGGATGACTACACCGTATTGAGGGGAGGATGGATGGGGCCATATAGCGCGAGATCTTGACCAACAACCTCCTTCCCTCAGAAAGAGCATTGAAGATGGGTCGTGGCTGGGTCTTCCAGCATGACAACGACCCGGAACACACAGCCAGGGCAACTAAGGAGTGGCTCCGTAAGACGCTTCTCAGGGTCCTGGAGTGGCCTAGCCAGTCTCCAGACCTGAACCCAATAGAAAATCTTTGGAGAGAGCTGAAAGTCCGTATTGCCCAGCGACAGCCCCGAAACCTGAAGGATCTGGAGAAGGTCTGTATGGAGGAGTGGGCCAAAATCCCTGCTGCAGTGTGTGCAAACCTGGTCAAGAACTACAGGAAACGTATGATCTCTGTAATTGCAAACAAAGGTTTCTGTACCAAATATTAAGTTCTGCTTTTCTGATGTATCAAATACTTATATCATACAATAAAATGCAAATTAATTACTTAAAAATCATACAATGTGATTTTCTGGATTTTTGTTTTAGATTCCGTCTCACAGTTGAAGTGTACCTATGATAAAAATTACAGACCTCTACATGCTTTGTAAGTTGGAAAACCTGCAAAATCCGCCGTGTATCAAATACTTGTTCTACCCACTGTATGTATATATAAAAAGTTGGCGGCATGCTAAAGTGAAGCTATATAGGGCAGGTTTTTGACTACAATTCAGTCTTCTTAGCGGGCGTATCATATCTTTCCAAGTCAAGCCACTCCTACATACTATTATGGAATTACATAGTCAGGAAGGTAAATGAAGCAATTGGTGAGGTAGGGCAGTGGGCATTATTGTGGAGATTCAGGTTCTCTGTAGAGAACTCAGACAGTGTTCTTTACCAGGAGAAAGGTGGGAGATGAGGTACGCTTGAGGTTATATGGGAGAAACTTGGAGAGGGTGGGGTTCCTCATCGAGGACCATGCATGTTGTATTAATCTGATCTGTAATAGACTATAGCAGTAAAGCCTTTGATTCGGAAGTTTGGACCTTATTGGAATGTCTAGATGTCATACAGAGGCAAGGACTCAGAATATGTAGTAGGGCGTTTCAGATGTCCCCAGTGGCTGCACTACAGGTGGAGATGGGGGGGATATGCCATTGCAGATAAGGGAGACAGCAGCTGGCAATTCATTACTGTGTCAACCTACAGGGCCATGGGGTGTCTCATCCTTCGAAAAGGATTTTACAGGCATGCTGGGAACATGAGCAAAGACGGAACACAAGCTTTGGGTGGGTGGGTAATACGCAGGCGAACGTATTACAGATCATCTGGCTGTATATACGGCGGAGCTGATGGCCATACTGTTGGCCTTGCAGTGGGTGGAGGACATCAAGCCAGACAGTAGTTACAGTATTTTCTCTGATTCATGTGCAGTGTTGATGAGTCTCCTGTCATTTAGCTCATGTAGCATACCAGACCTTTATGAGGTAATACAAACCCATGGCAGGATTAGAGCGATGGGTATACAGATAAGGTGTACTTGGGTCCCAGCCCATGTGGGGGTGGAGGGGAACGAGGCAGTTGATGTACTGGCTAAACAAGCACTTAGTAGTGGGGCTATTGTTGTTATGGTTTCAATGAGCAAGTCCTTCTGTAGCTCAGTTGGTAGAGCATGGCGCTTGTAACGCCAGGGTAGTAAGTCGCTCTGGATAAGAGCGTCTGCTAAATGACTTAAATGTAAAATGTAAATGTAGTGGGTTCGATCCCTGGGACCACCCATACGTAGAATGTATGCACACATGACTGTAAGTCGCTTTGGATAAAAGCGTCTGCTAAATGGCATATATTATATTATTATTAGAGGGAAAAAGCCTGATATTGACAGTGATGGTGCAGAGATGGCAGGACCAGTGGAATAGAGATACTAAGAGCAGGCATTTATTTCAAGTACAAGGAAAGTCGGGAAGGGGAGGATGGCAGGAAGAGACAGAAGAGAGTGAGCATTTTTTTTTTTACAAGATTAAGGGTTGGACACGGCCAGTTAAATAAGACATCCAATCTGATAGGAAATCATCCAAAGTGTGATTATTGGTAGGAAACAGAGGAGTATGTATTGATACAGTGTGGGCAGTATGAAAGCGAAAGAGAGAGGCTGAGATCTAGTATGATGTGAGAAGGGGATACAGAACATTTGTTTAAATGGTATATTGATTATAACGTCGTTAGATATAGTCTCAAATATGTTATCTTTAAGAGAAACGGTGCTGGCAGGTAGGATTTAGTTTCTCCCTGTCGCTGACCCACACTACAGTACAGTAGGTGGCGGTAATGCACCGTTGGATGCCAACCGCCGGTAAACCCCACCCAAGAATAAGAAGCAAAATGTTATGGAAGAAGTGAACTTTATACTGGAGTGTTATTTGAAGAAAGTGGGGGTGGTCCGATGTTGGAATACCAGTTGTTGTTTCAGAATTTACTGGACATGATAATGGGCAGTACGATAGTGAAATGTGCAGCTACAGACCTGGGAATCCAGTGGGCTGGATGGGCCATTGCAGCAGCTCTCAAAACCGAGAAGTTCTATGATTTAGCAGGTAATAACACTTGATTTAAGCCTATCGGTATGTCAATTCTCACCGAAGCGTTTTGTTTGTTTTGTGAATCGCTATGATTTCATGTTGTGGTTGGTTGAATAAATGACCCAGTGTATATGGTTTTGTCATAAAATATAAACATTCGTTCAGTCAAACTAAACGTATGCGTTGGAATCAAGCATTGTGTTTTTCATTCAAGTATAGCATGTTGTATCTGATGAATATCAATGTTACAAAACCACTGTTATCTAAACCGCTTTGTTGTAAAACAACTCAAGGACTCCTCCCTCAATCGGATAAGCTTAAGGATCTTCCGAAAATCAGCTTAGTTTAACATTACGGCCAACTGACTACCAATTTTACAAGCCTCCACTCAAAGGTTAAAATTAGCCAGATAATGCTGCAACATCCATCTATTAACTAGCTTCGATAGCGCATCCGGATGATTTTAAACAAATGTTTACATTGTAGCGCGAGATTGGTGTAAAATGTGTTGGCCTATCGCGAGATGTTTGTCACACATCTTTACGTTGTAGTTCGCGCAAATGCAATTGGTGCTGTAAGCCCCAACTCCAGTCATCAAGTAACCACAGCAGTACAGTTTTATTGTAGCCCGTCTTTTGTCGATCATCCAACAATAGCATGGTAAACTAAATGAAAACATAAGTTATGTAGGCCCTTGAATTTGATGGATTGAGTGAGAATTGTTGTAGGGTTTTTAATTGTTACAGTATAATATTGTCGACATCTATATATGATCTGTGAAAGTTCAATGGGCAAGTAAAAACTGTTGTGACAGTATGTGCCATTCAAGAATAACATAATTTACTTCACTGTTAGTTATGTAAAAGACTGCAACTTACCTGTAGACACTGATGAATGGGCATTCCTTGACAAAATTATTGTGCCACTCCTCTGAGCTGTCTGTGCTCTTGGAAAGTTTTGCCCTTGTACTTTGGAGCCAATTGTCACTCTGTCAGTAGGCTCCTGGGTAAAATATTCATTGAACACGCCTTACTGTGCAACTTCTGTGTGATAGGAGTGGGCAGAGCCATGTACCATGCCCAAAGGGACACATGTCTTGTGCTGATGAACCTTGGTTGTATTTTTTTAGGGTCTGGCACGTTTATATTACTCGCCCACCTGAGTCGCTATTGGGGAGGGACTCGTCATTTGAGGCAAAATGTGCAGACCGGATTGGTGACAGCATGGGGCGTAAGGTAAGCTTGACAGGGTGACAGCAGGGTCTCCAATCTGTCACCTGCTATGCCCAACAATGAATTCCCATCCTAACAATGGAGAAGAACAGAAAAAAGCTATAAACACCTGCAGAGCTTTAGTGTTCTCTGATCATTTACTTTTCAATCAACAAAGTGTTGTATCAGTTTAGTAGTCTTATCCAAGGCTGAGGTTTGGCCCAGTCCAGTCGCAGAACCCTCTGATGGGACTCATTAAAGTTGAGTTAATGAATAATGGCGGGGTTAATGTCAAACTAATGCCTATGTTCTAACCTCTGCAGGCTTGGAACATTCCTCTTCATGCGGATCTTAAAGGACGGCCAGGATCGCAGGTTTAACAATGTCAGAGACAGCCCAGGGACATTCTTTGTGTACTGGAGTGTTCAAGGTACTTTGAATCATTATGGTCGCGGGCTTTTCTTATTCTCACTCAGCCACCACAGCAGTTATTTTACTTCGTCCTCAAGCAATCAATTTTAACTCACTGCTCAGCCATTTCGCTCTTCATAAATGTATGAAACCAGATTAGAATAGCCACTGATATTAGGGTATTGTGCATTTTGCCCAAATGGGAGAACATAAATGAGGTTTACCATTGAACACTGACAGTATAGTACTCTTTTGAAAATGTTTTATATTTTGGACCCAGGTGAATTTCTAATTGAGAGTAGGAGCATTATCTTGACATGTATGCAATTATTATTTATAGATTGGTAGGATAGACTATTTCTGTGGACTAATCTACCATTGGTTCAGTACATAATTTATTTGTCTTTCTTTCAGCTGTTTGGGTGTTCATGACCCTCCTACCTACGCTCATCCTGAACAGTGAGCAGCGAGATGAGCCATTGGGCCTGAGAGACTACCTGGGCTGGGGGATATGGGGCCTTGGCTTTGCCACAGAGGCCATTGCTGACCAGCAGAAGTGGCTCTTCAAAGGAGACCCAGATAATGCTGTGAGTCAGCTTGGTGGGCTGTTTCCTTTTCTTCAGGATGTTGACTTTTTATAATTATCATGGATGCAGTGGGAGAGTTGCAAAGTATTCTCACTACAACATGCTGTCATATGATGAAAACCCAACCACACTCAAACCTTTGAAAATAAACTTCCTGTATTTGTATGTTAATTTACAGAATATTTATTTACCCAGAGAATAGCCTCAATTCAGCCTTTCCATTCTCTCCAGGGAAAGTTCATCCAGAGCGGGCTGTGGGGCTACAGCAGGCACCCCAACTACCTCGGGGAGATACTCCAGTGGTCTGGACTCTTCCTCTCCGCCTCATCAGTGATGAAGGGTCCCCAGTATGCTGCTATCTCCTCTGTTTGTCTGGTTCCTGCTGCGTTACGTCAGTGGCATTCCCATCCTGGAGAAGCAGGCCATGAAGAAGTGGGGCTCAGACCCTGCCTTCCAAAACTACGTTAAGAACACTCCTCTCCTTTGGCCAATTCCCAAGTTCTGATGTGCTACATACTTTTTAATGGGGTGTTCTGGCACAAGGGGAACTTACTGAACAGGACCATTTGTAATCATGAAGCATCCAATGTGCTGGTTGTCTTTGATATTCTCATATCGAAGCACACATACACACGCAGAAACTTCAGATTGTATCTTGCACAAATGTTTTGATACAGGTTTACTTAAAATCCACAATTTTAACTATACCACTTTTCAGTTGTCTAAAGTCCAGTGGTGTAAAAATACTTGAATGTACTACTTAACCCCCAGTTTTTTGGGGGTTATCTGTACTTTACCATTTATATTTTTGACAGTTTCACCTACTGCCATACTCACTAAACACATGATTTGTTTGTAAATGTTGGTGTGCCCCTGCCTATCCGTAAATAAAACTAGAAAAATCATGCGGTCTGGTTTGCTCAATAAGGAATGTGAAATTATTTATACTTATTTTTTTTTAAAGTAGTATTTTACTGGGTGACTTGAGTCACCTATATAGAAAATATATTGACAATTGGGTACTTTTTCAGTCAGTTTAAGTCAGTTGATGTAGTAAACCTGCTTGTATCAGTGCTCGGTCTAGTCTGCTTTGGAAGATAAGCAAGGACTGTTATTCCTTGCACTTCTGAGCAAAAATAAACTGTTTAGAGGAAGTGAGAATACAACTTGAGTAATGACCCAACTACAGTAATATTCTGAATTATCTACATTCTTCTACATGTAACTGACAAAATGAAGGAAACACCAAGTGTCTTAATAGGGTGTTGGGCAAGAACAGCTTCAATGCACCATGGTATAGATTATCACTGGAACTCTGAGGCAACACTATTCTTCCACAAATTCCATAATTTGGTGATTCGTTGATGGTGGTGGAAAGTGCAGTCTCAGGCTCTGCTCCAGAATCTCCCATAAGTGTTCAATTGGGTAGAGGTCTGGTGGTTGATATGGCATACATTGTTTTTATGCTCATCAAACCATTCAGTAACTATTTGTGCCCTGTGGATGGTGGCATCGTCATCCTATAGGGGCATAGCCATGGTAGCCAAAATAACAGCCGGATCAGCATTTTCATACATGGGATGTTAATTGCTTCTTTAACTCAGGAACCGCACCTTCTTTCAATACTTTGTAGCCCTCAAGCATTTCCTGTATTTCTTTAAGTTAGTGCAGCAACAATGAAAGGTAACGAGAGACCAGTTTAAATGTACTGTATACTGTTTTTACAAATCACAGATCATACAGCATGTACAAAACAAATTGACCAGAAAAAGCTTTGATCAAAGGAAATGTTACATTCTTGTTGAAATGCCCCCATTTCTACACACAGATTCTCAGTTACGCAATGCAGCGTTCTAGGCCACTAGGGGCACAGAACATTATAGCCAGAACCAACCTTCCATTGTGCAAACAAAGATGGTCATGAGTGTGTAGTAAATCAAAGTAAAGTAATCAATGTCCAAGGACTACTTGTAGTATAAGCTATATTATAGAACGCTCAGAAAAGTGAAACGGGTGAAATGTTAAACCTAAGTTGTATCAGAACCGGCCGTGATTAGGAGTCCAATAGGCCGGCGCACAATTGGCCCAGCGTCATCCGGGTTTGGCAGTCATTGTAAATAAGAATTAGTTCTTAACTGACTTACCTAGTTAAAAAGGTAACAGTTAAAAATAAAAAAATAAAGTTAAGAAAAAGTAAAACGTATAATCAAGTTGTATGAATGAATGGTCAAATGTACTTGGACTCACCAAGCATACAGCTACTTGGTTACCTCTGTTAGATAATTATAGCTAAAGAACACTGCATCATTAGTATTGCCATACGGTGGCTAGTCTTGAGTATGTAAAAAACAAATGGAGTTAAACATGTACAATCAAACTGCTAAAGCATGTAGACCTTTCAAAAGTGATTATACAAATACAGGGGGGGAAAAAAACAGAAATATAATGCCACCCGCAGTGCCAACTCCGTTCAAGCCAGTCATAAAAAGCTCTATGCAAAGTTGTTTTCTAACTGGTGATCCGCAAATTGCATGTTAGATATTCATATAAGAACAGCCCTTTTTCCAACAGCCTAAATTCAGACACGCACATTCGCAACCAATGTTCAAATGTTTCTTTGTAAATAAATCACAGGAGGATACTGAAGAAAAACCTTAAATTGTATCGACAAACCTAGTACATGACATTGTCAGAGGTGATGCGAAATCAACGGAAAGCATCTAGATTCAGAGCCAACTTTTAGAAAAACTGAGCTCCAAAGAGACCCTCTCTTTTGATTGGAAAAATATATTTTTTTTTGCACACGTAAAAAAAGACAAATCCTACCATTTAAAAATATAAAACATCTGTGGAACCATTACTGTCTCAATCGTGTAAAATGGTCTAAAATAAAACAAGTAAAAACCTATCTACTGCTAGGTATTGAACAGAGCTGTTCTGCAGCGGCTTTGGATTACTTGAGGAGCGGAGATGCAAAAAAGTTTCCTTGGCGACTGGTGATTCCCACTCCCACGACAGACTTGCTCTTACTCCCAAACCTGAAAGTTACAACAAAAACAGTAGTATTAACATTAGTCAAATGAAGCAAATGTTAAAAGGGAACCAATTATGAACTTGGTGAAAGAACTTATTCAGAGGTAATCTACATTAACCTAAGGCTGTCGGTTTTGTTGAACAATGGCATTTGCATTGAGACTAGTGAAAACCCAAGTCCTTCAGCCAGGAACTACATACACATTGCAGTGTATAAGTAAAATTAATAGGCAAAATGCATGACAGGACAGAGCGCTTACTTGGGTGTAGTCTTGCTCAGGGTGGACCTCATGCGTTGACCCAGAGAGCTGGAGGATGGGGTTTTGTTCATTTGGTGGTGCTCTGGAGTGGTGAGAGGCCCCAGCATGCTCACTAGAACAATATCAATACACAGTCAACATGAGTCACATTACCCCAGTTGGTAACCAACTGATTTGCATTTGTTTTTAAATATAACATATTTTCATAAATTGTCAATGTAATAACACATGAACCTAAATCGAGGACCTGGCCAGAGGCAGGCACTCACGTGGGATTTGGTACGGGGTTGCTGAGATAATGCTCGACTAGGCTCACCTTTGTGGTCAGGGGTATAACAGTTATTGTTCTCGATAATCATGTGTTCAGGGTGCGGCTGGTCATGGTCCACCATCATGAACTGGCTCCAGTACTCCACCGGCAGGCCCAGCAGACGCTCAATAACCTGGGTAATAATAGAAATGCATTAGCTTCTGTTTTTTCCTGAAGAATTACAGCATATTGCCACATCCTCTTTGAACAGATCAAACAACTTGCAAGACTTAAAATAATTAGATGTTCAAATGTAACCATGGTTAATTAAACCAAGACTGTTGCTGTAATGAGTTACCTTGGGCTGGCGTTTGGTGTCCTGCAGGATTGTCACGGGCTCTGGGTCAGGCACTGCATGGCCAACAATAGTTGGCCCAAACACCCGAGCCAGGTTGGTGATGTCCATCTTCGTGTCCAGGCTTTGTGCAACCCTGAAAGAGAATGAATGTTGGGCAATAGGAGCCCATTTATCAAGGGGGAATACAAGCAACAAAGCTCAAAGGGTCAATGATAGGGAGCAACAATTACATTTAAAATGAGTAAGGAGAGCTGCACAGCAGATGCTAACCTCTGAAGATGAATGGCCAAGAAGGCCAGGGTGTCCCTGTTAGCCTGTGGCAGGTCACTGATTGTCTGGTACATCAGGGCAATGCTGTTATCCTCATCCGCCAGCTCTGAGGACAAAGTGAAACATCAGGAGAGCACAGAAGATGAGTTGTAGACAGATTATTATTTGTTTTAGTCCAGATGAAGAATTTAACATTGCAGGGACTTAGTAACTACATTTATTGGTGACCAAGAACATCACGAAGGAACACTTAACTGTATTACTAACCAAAACATTTAGTGTGCCCATGGCTATGCAAAGCAACTAAAAGACACCTTTATCCAGTCTACCACTGGCCAAACCAACCACAGAGTGATAAAGTTATTGTTTTATCGCTTAAGGGCCAACACCAACCTGCAGCCTCCATGAAGGTGTGGTTGAGGCGGAAGGTGAGGAGGGGCTCTTTGAGGTTCCTGAGGAAGTCCTTGAGGAGCCCAGTGACACAGTGGATATCATCCACCTTGCTGAGCAGCGGGACAGTCTTCCCACGCAGGAACTTCTCCTTCAGTTCCTTGACCGTGCGGTCTGAACCGGACAGCCGATAGAGGCCGGTCTGGGAGAGAAAAGAGCATGGTGAAACTGGGCTCAATCATAGATCGCTTCAAACTATTTACTGTGTGTCACACTATATTACTACTGTATAAACTAAGAGTAAAAAAAAGCAATTACACAGCTCGGTGTGAGGCTGTATTTAAAAAAAATGTTTTAAACAGACCGGAGATGACAACTCACCTCATGTAGGCCCCTCTGCTCAATCTCATTGACGCAGTGCACCACCAAAGAGGGAATCATGGGAGATTGGACATGGGAGACGTAGTCTGTAAGCGTACCCTGGGATCGGTAATACATTTAAGAGGGAATGGTTATCCCATTAGACTACACTGAAATCACAAGATATTTGAAGACAGACAAGTTGCATGTATCAGAATGAACATATTGTTTTGAGTATATGAATACAAGTTGAGAATTCACAAGAAATAATCCTGTACCTGTCCGATTTTGACAGGAGTGCCACTCAGGCTGGGGATGCATGGCAGGGGACAGCGTTCACGACACTCTGGGTGGGTGACCACTCTGCAGTCACGACACTTCAAAGAGATCTTTCCGAACTTAATCCTCTTGCCACAAGGTACACATGACTCTGGCTTGATTACCTGTGAGTGAGGTAAAACAAAGCGTGGTTGATACAAGTTCGCACAAATCATAACTTGTCATTTTAACCTGAAAGTAAGAACCAAAGCAACACGTTTTTATTACAAAAGCTAATTCAATAAAATAGCCTTTCTAAATTCACCCATGTGATAACGCTCTCTGACTGAAAACAAAATGACATTCCTACCGTTTTGGAGACAAACTCGTGCAAACGGACACCCCCGTTGCCCTGGGGCGTGCTGGGTTCCTGAGGCCTGCTGGGCTGTTTGAACATGACATCCTCAGACTTTACTGACTCCGAGTCCCACTCCTGTGTAGCTGAACAAGTGGGAGCGAGAGAGTCAAATACTGCTCTGACAAAGCAGTTATGAGTTATGAACATGTCACATTGTCAAGGATAAACTAATACAGTCCCGCTGCATGCTGCTTCCCAAATAAATAGCACATCATGCTTCGACATAAAAATACCATCTTCCATTTTAAAGTTGACCAAATAAACAGTAAATGAGTAAGAGCTGTTACCAGTCTTTCTCCTGCTCCGAGTCCAGTAGGGAACAGACTCAATAGTAGAGACGGCTTCGATGGGACCTCCATTAGCAGGCACGGTCACTGTAGTCCTGGCCACAAGAGACTCATTTCCCTACAGCCATTAAACAGATCAGTCAAATCACTTTAAATCTCAACCGTATAATGAGGAACCGCTCTCAGTTACCTACATTTAATTCATTTAGCAGATGCTCGTATCCAGACTTACAGTTAGCGCATTCATCTTAAAAGATATATTTCATCATAGCACCACCCCAACAGCAACATATGTGAAAATGGTGCATTCCTATGTTTGGTAGTAAAAAAAAAAAAAAAGAACAGGAAGATAAGTGTTTCTAATGACATCGGTGTACATCATGTGATTTTAACCAATGAGTAAGCATTTCCTACTAATTGGTTGAAGTGCACTGGAAACACAAGCACAACAGTCGTAGTAAGTAATTTCTTAAATAAAAATAAAATAGTTATCAGCAAAGTCATGCTAGTAAAAAAATAATATTTGCATTAAAAAATAAAGTGTGTGACATCTGTCTTTTTAAGATACCCTTTAAAGGGTTTCAGATGTTTTTGGACAATGGGCATATTTACAGAAATGAAACCTTTACCTTTTCAGAAGTTCTGCCTGTTGATCGAGACCTTTTGGAAGCACATGGGGGACCATCAATGAAATTTCTTGAGGCAGACCGCTGTAATGAAGATGTCAAACATGTTAATAACAAATACACCACCGCACCCTTCATTTAAACATCCATTAAATAATTCCAATGAACTGCTTACCCTCTTTTCACGTTTCTTCAGTCGCACAGTTCTCACGATGGATGAGTCCCAGTCCTGGAATGGTTTAACAAACAAACAGACCAGGTTCATTATTGCAAAATATGCCAACTTATCATCTCAATTATATTATGCATATATATTATGAATTGATTTAGCCATTCTCCAAGCTAAAGGTTTGGATGAGTAATATACTTGATTCAGAGGCTTAAGCATTTAGACAAGACAAATATAAAACTTACCAGAGAGTCATCAGTTTTATCATAGCTGATGTCTGATGAAATGGAGGCAGACTCATCTATGGTCTTCAATCTATGGAAAATAACCAAATTAAATGGTGTAACTTTTCAGATGTTGATATGTTAATAGAAAATGCATTGGTAAGCTTTCCAACTCATGAACAGGAGCAAGGCACGAGAAGTGGGTCCTTACCTTCGGCTGGAGTTAAGGTTGGCTGGTGCCGCCTGAGAACGAGCATTAAGGAAGGCCAGAGCAGAACGCTGCTCTTCATTCAGCTGGATGCTATTGCTTGAGCCCTCGGTGATCAGAAGCTCCCGAATCAGCTGGATCTGGCGGTCCTGTAACACAGGAGAACAGAGGTGAGAGGAGTCGTATGAAGCCATTCGACAGTTTATTGGGAGAAGAGTGAACCAGTCTGAGGGTGCCAGTGAAGAGAAGAAAATATGAAGATAGACTTTGTCTGTGCATACACACCAACTTATCACAGTCAGCTTCTGCCTTCTGGCGGCGGCGGATCTCCACGTCGACTTGATTTCGAGCATGCTTGAGTTTGACTTCCAGGGCTCCCCTCTCCGTTTCTGCCTTGGAAAGCACTTCCTTGCAGGACCCCAGGTCCCGTTCAAGCCTGAGCCATCTACGACGGCAGTCCTCAAAGTTGAGGGCCATCTGGATGAACTCTGATAAGGGAAGTTGCACAATAATGTGTGTTAGCTTTAAATACATCTTATCCATTGTCTATATTATTAATCTCCTTGTCAAATCAAATTAAACAGAATTACTTACGGGGCTCAATGCTCTCATTGAGTATGTCTACATGAGACCTCAGATTGCCGAACAAGCTGTGTAGGTTCATTACAGCAGTGTCCATCTTCTAGGAAAAATAAAGGGCACAAAGAAACCAATACTGATCATGAACTTCTATGAGGCTCATAAAAATAAAATGTCAATATTGAATAACGTCATCCCCAAGCTAATTGTTTCGGCACAATTGTCTGCTGGTGAACCCTAATCAGACCTTGTAACGTTAGTCCTATAAACCGAAAAGGATTTACCTCTGGTTCGTTCAGCCATTTCTATGAGGAAAGAATCTTGTTTTATTTAACTAGAATACGGTCTTGGCTAAACTCAGAATACAAGGTCCGAGGTTAACACAGCCGTAGAAGATTTTGCGTTGCGTTTTATGAGATTACATCAGTCAGTTAAAATTACCGTTATGAATTATTGAGCCTGTGCTTTTTATTTTGATTATATAAAATAATCACATTTCACAAAAAGGGGATGTTAGAAGATTATCTCATAGAACAAAAATGTGTAAGATATCCTAAGCCTGTGTTTGCCACAGACCTGATTTTCGGCATTTATTCAAAATGCCCACATTTTTGTCCAACGAACCATGACGGAGTTAACGTTAGTGCCTAAAAAGACGCCATTACTATTACTCTATTCATCATAGTAACCGAACTAACGTTGAAAATTTGAGTAAACACGTTGATTGTAATTTTTTCAAAGTTTACTCGCACATACAAAACATTTAGCTCATTTAGCAAGCAACAATAGATTTAGCTAGGCTAGCCAACATTGTTAGTGATGTAACTATGATTCAAAAAACTACAGCTAGCTAGCATGCTAACGTTAATAGAATAACTAACGTTACAATTACATACCCGCTTGCTGAGTCCACCACTCTGAGTAATGAAATAAGGCAGATAAAACACCTAAACCTTTTCACAGCCAAATGTTTTGACCTCTCTTTTGGCACTGGATAAGCAAGTGTGTTATTCTTTTGTTCGGATCATCTCAAGCTCAGCTCCTAGAAGTGTGTATTCAAGTAAAATAGGCACGTTTAATTTCAAATGTACCCACTAGCCAATGAATATCAACTGACGTTCTTCACGTAGCTGTACGTCAACGCGTATAGGGGCCAGCAGCCCCATAAAACGGTTACCTCTTAGCTCTGATCCTGGATCAGACAGTCCTGCAAGCAAGCAACAGTAGCCTAAATAACATGTGGCAAATATGAATGAAAATTTGAGAAAATTCACAATAATCAATATTACGTTTTAATGATGATGATTATTATGATAATTATTGGGATGTTATACTTACCCACTGGGCAAGTGAGTATGACCATGAAATGTTGCTGAGGTTTTGACCGTGTCCTGATTCATTTCTGAGCTAATCAGTGGTATGGGTGGAAAATCAGTGAGTAATTTTCAAATGACCATATACAGAACAACACACACACACAAAACTCTTCCTCCCTGAGAGAGAGAGAGAGAGAGAGAGAGAGAGAGAGAGAGAGAGAGAGAGAGAGAGAGAGAGAGAGAGAGAGAGAGAGAGAGAGAGAGAGAGAGAGATCAATGTTTTCACTTGGACAACGTGCAAACGCATGCATGCAGACCAAACGCTAAAGGAGCACGATTTAATTCTAAGAAGACGCTTGTTGAAGACAGCAAAGATGATTGCCACTACTCAACAGAACATGACCACGGACCTGGTAAATGGCTTACTGAATAGTTTCATTATTTTTAAGTTGCTTCCACGATTTATTTTTGTTGTAAAATATAATTGAGCTGTATCTGTGTAAATATAATTGATGCAGCTCTCTGATAAGCATGCATAAACGTTGAAGTTGCGCGTGTGCGTGATTGTGAGCGTGTGTGTTTTTGGCTACTGTTGTAAATGCGCCTATTAGTATTTCTCTGTTGTGACCAGTCCGCTTCTTTCATTTAAATCAACATGATTTGATTATCGATAAGTATCTGTTTTTGCGTTTTAATCTTTCATTCATACTTTAAATATGTAATTCATACTGCTTACTGAACAAGCTTCTGTGCTCTGACTGCTCTGACTGCAGTGGTCGTGCATTGTAGCCCAAAACATATCAGCATTCCGCTCTTCTATCGCAAACTGATTTAATGTGGTGACTTTTTTTGTTAAACTGACACAGTTAAATTATGTAGATTTGAATACATCTCATACATTCCCATTGCGGTTATCGCGATTGAAATATGTATGTTTGTTTTGTGAATAGATCTGACATGCCTGTTCAGTTGTAGCGTAATCTGAAGTGAAATCATGACCGGATTACCAATGCCAAAGGGGAGGATCTTACTTTATTATATATTTATACTGCATGCTGATAAAGAGAGCTCTGCAATCACAGAGTGTGAATGAGCAGGGGATGGATGGACAATCAATTGTATTCTGTAGCCTAATTGTATAAAGTTTATAAGCAATCTACCCACTCAATTAAATTGATGTAAAATCTGAATATCAAAGTAGCCTATTATTTGTCGCCAGATCCTATGTTTTTCTGCATTTTATATTTCATACTTTTTTTTGCCACTGAGTTTAATGTCATATTTCTTTGCCCCTTTGTAATGAATTGTCCACTACATACCCATTCAGCAGTTCTGTGAGCCTATCCAAACAGAGAAGTAAGAAGTTGCAACAGTTTTTGCATGCTATGAAGCCCAACTTGCAGGCTGTCAATAGGTCGCAGAATTGCCGACACCAAGAAATATCAGTCACAACATGTGACGGTAGTCGGCTGCATCTTTGTGGACAGTTGCTGATCGCTTCAAACATTTTTTTAAATGAATTCTCTGAGAATTATATTGCCCCTGGAGATTAGTTAGTCTGTTGCTGTATGCTTTTCATCTCGAGTACAGCAATACTTTATAGCCTTGACAAATTGTCTAACTAATAATATACATCACCCATCACCTTCTCAGTGACAGCAGCAATTGAACCATGGCAGCATTTCAGTTCAGAGCTGCACTAATGCATATGGCTGACCAATCATGTCAGACTGTTAACAAAAATGTTTTTAATCAGTGCTGTATTAGGTTGTATTGGTATGTTTCATAGTGTGTGACATGTAAATAATTTAATATACATTATATGTATTTTCTGTCTGAAGTAGCCAGTTTGGATTTTTTTTACATATCCCCTCAATTTAGAATACATTCCTTCAATTTTGTAGCTTAAACAAGGAAGCCACAAACACTAGTCAGCGTATCCATATCCCTTATCGTTTCCCAGGCTAATGTCTCTCTGTGCTATGGCCCAGTCCCAATCAATGCCTTTTATTTTACACAGCAAAGCAATTCATGTAGCTCCTGCACCTCAGTGCTTGCTTCTGTCTTCACAGATTTCACACTTCTGTAGACAGATAGGGAGATCTTATCTGTGATGGGTTTGGGGAAACAGAACATTCAGGCTGTATTTATCAGTCGTGTGTGCCTGCATCAGGATCTGAAAGGATACGCACATCTCTCTCATATCTCATCTCTCCTCTCGCCCATGCTTTACAGTGGCATCACACCCCATTCTCCCCAAGGCAGACACGACAATGAGGAGGAGTAGTCGGGGGGGCAGCAGTCATACAGTACCCACCCAGAGCCCTTTTGTACAGTCATTTTATAATGCTTGGTGGGATGCATGAAAGGGAAAGGAGAATGCCTCGCAGCAGAGGAGGCTAAAGCAGTGTGTCTGTTCCATGTGAATGAGGCAAGTGCTGCATTATGTGGTATTATCCCAAAGGGCAAATTTGTCAGCCTCCTCAACCCCACATCCATAGCCCACCAACTACAACCACCTACAACCCCCCTCCCCAGAAAGCATATGATAGCAAAATGTGTAGAATTGCAAGAAATAAGCTTTAAAATGGCATCATTTTCTCTCAGCCTCGTGAAAGTTGTGTAGAGCAGCAGGAAATTAGCTTTAAGACAGCAACATTTTGTCTAAGCCTCATGGCAAAATGTGAACAATGGCATGAGATGAGCTATAAAACAGTGATTTTTTTCTCTATGACCCACCAAAATATGATGGGAAAAAGATATGTCCCCACCCTCTGCTCACTGTACTGTATTGTACTGTACTTTACTGTGCTCTACTCACTATACTGTAATGTACTGTATTCTACTGTGTTCTACTGTACTCTACTCACTGTACTGTACTGGACTGCACTGCACGGCCCATTTATGGACATTAACATCAAGGCCAGGGTGGAATGACCAAATTTCAACTCTCCCAGTAAGAGCTGGGAAAGTTGATATTAACTGGAGAAGGAGAGGGAGGGGTTTTCCAGACTGTTTTAACACTCTTGGTTTGACCACCAGATAACAGAAAGACAAAGAAAACAATTCTGAGCTGAACTTATCAGGATGCCAGTGGAAGGGAGGACAGTAGCAGCTGACCAAACTGTGGTTTGTGACTATTATGATTTCCCATTGTAGCCAATTCAGTTGCAGTAATTTCGTTAATGATATTTTGGTAATTCCATTACCAATTTGGTAATGGAATTAGGAGTTTAAATAATTTACTAATTCATAAAGAAAATGTATATCAGTAAAATCCCTATAACTAATTGATAGGTCTACCTTTACTTGTTACTTCTGTAAACGTTCACTATCCTCCCTCCTCATGAGGGAGAGACATTTGAAAACATCATAAAGATGTGTGTGTTTTTGGTAACAGAATTACAAAGCACAAGGAAATATTTCTTCAATTTACAGAATGTCAACAATTTCTCAGGAACTAAATATAAATGTCTTTATGTCAATATTACTGTGTTTTGATGTATTTCTTATACCTTTTAAGACTTTTCTAGGTAGATGTTTTCTAAGACCCCTTTTCACCTGTTTATCCAGATACCAAAGCTTTTACCTATGACAATTTTTGGGGGGATGGAAAATGGTTGAAAAAGGAATCTATGCCTTAATGACCCAAAAATATACAGTCTTAGCTTTCAGTTGATGCAACATTTGATACACTCCTATGAACTTTTACATGGAAATGACCATATGTAGATGAGAGTCAGTGGCAGCGTAGCCTAGGGGTTAAGAGCGTTGGATTAGTAACCGAAAGGTTGTAAGATCGAATCCCCGAGCTGTCGTTCTGCCCCTGAACAAGGCAGTTAACCCACTTTTCCAAGGCCGTCATTGACTGATTTGCCATTAACTGACTTGCCTAGTTAAATAAAGGTTAAAAAAAACATGTCAATAGTAGCTTCACAAGTTGTGTTATTCTGCTTCAGATGATTTATTATGGTATGTTCACCACCTGTTCCAATGAAAGACCGACAAGGAGTTAAGGAGATCCCCTAGAGTCTAATTCATGATTTTTTAAACAGCCATATGGAATCTCCCACCAACTAGCTCTGGTGCATTGGGAGCCAATTTAGTAATTCATTGTATTTTGTGTGGTTTCTCTTATTGAGTCTGTAGCCAATCAATACAATTAATTTATTACAATGTACATACAGCATGTGTTTCATTTAAAGAAGAGGCTGTTACCTGTAATCGTTAGTTGTGTTTCTCAGTGAAGGGGTCGGGGTATATGTCCCGTTATTCCACAAGTTGTCATATTTTGCGGGGAAGGACGCTCTGCAGTGGTCCGTCCAACTAAAAGTCCCTTTTATGGCTTGCTTTCTTTCTATTAATTGTTCCCCACTGGACCTTGTTCAGCTGCACTCGGTATCAATCATCTCATTTTGTTGAGGGTAATTCCCTTGATCTGCTCTGTCTGTTTGCCATGTTGGGAGTGGAGCTTTGTTACCTCTTACTGATGCAATGAACTTAGTCAGCACTGGAAATGTTTGTGGAGGACTCTCGCAAGGTGCTCTCCCCAAGAGATCCAGGGTCGGTTGCCCTTACAAATCTACATTTTGCATAGCAGTAGATTGCCCGTGTGTCGGTTTGACTGACAGCTTCATCAAAGCTTTATCTGGAGGCTCCTCTCGACTCTATTTCGGATGGATGGCTCACTGAGGAGTGTGTTAAACATGATTCATTTATTTTCATTTCATGAGGATCTTTTCTGGGTCAGCAGAAAGTGTGCCTGCTGTTGATATTAACATCAAGCCTGAGCAGGTTGCTCACTGACAGGACCTAATCCCTCATCTGTCCACCTCTTCTGGCAGCCAGTGCTGTGTTGAATCCTCAATTCCTCAGATTTAGCATCACCATCACTGAAATCCACCCAGACTGTGTTGGCTGTGTGTATCCACACTTGGGATTCTCTTCCTGTCTCCTGTATCTGTGTCTCTTTTGCAACAACTTTGACAAAACTCCCTCTTCCCCCAGCCAGCATGCACAGGGTTCTCCCTCTCTATCTTCTTACAATGGTGCATGCAGCCTTAATTGGAAGTGTAGTCTAATGCACCACGCCTCCCGTCGCGGTGCATCCCATTAGGGCGGATGTTTTAGCAGAGTGTTGTATGCAGTCATTAGGGAAGGACTTTGAAATCAAAACACTGTCTATAGTAGCTTCATCAGAGCAAAGGAATTAGGTTAATCATGTGTGTGTGTGTGTGTGTGTGTGTGTGTGTGTGTGTGTGTGTGTGTGTGTGTGTGTGTGTGTGTGTGTGTGTGTGTGTGTGTGTGTGTGTGTGTGTGTGTGTGTGTGTGTGTGTGTGTGTGTGTGTGTGTGTGTGTGTGTGTGTGTGTGTGTGTGTGTGTGTGTGTGTGTGTGTGTGTGTGTGTGTAATCGCAAGGTACAGTGAAATTCTTCTGCTCCAAGCTCCAAAAGTGCAGGTAAAAAGAAACAGAAGGGAATGAGATTGTAATAATCAAATCAAATGTATTTGTCACATACACATGGTTAGCAGATGTTAATGCGAGTGTAGCGAAATGCTTGTGCTTCTAGTTCCGACAATGCAGTAATAACCAACAAGTAATCTAACTAACAATTCCAAAACTACTGTCTTATACACACAAGTGTAAGGGGATAAAGAATATGTACATAAAGATATATGAATGAGTGATGGTACAGAGCGGCATAGGCAAGATACAGTAGATGGTATCGAGTACAGTATATACATATGAGATTTACATTTTTACATTTACATTTAAGTCATTTAGCAGACACTCTTATCCAGAGCGACTTACAAATTGGTGCATTCACCTTATGACATGAGTATGTAAACAAAGTGGCATAGTTAAAGTGGCTAGTGATACATGTATTACATAAAGATGCAGTAGATGATATAGAGTACAGTATATACGTATACATATGAGATGAATAATGTAGGGTATGTAAACATTATATTAGGTAGCATTGTTTAATGTGGCTAGTGATATATTTGACATAATTTCCCATCAATTCCCATTATTAAAGTGGCTGGAGTTGAGTCAGTGTGTTGGCAGCAGCCACTCAATGTTAGTGGTGGCTGTTTAACAGTCTGATGGCCTTGAGATAGAAGCTGTTTTTCAGTCTCTCGGTCCCAGCTTTGATGCACATGTACTGACCTCGCCTTCTGGATGATAGCGGGGTGAACAGGCAGTGGCTCGGGTGGTTGTTGTCCTTGATGATCTTTATGGCCTTCCTGTAACATCGGGTGGTGTAGGTGTCCTGGAGGGCAGGTAGTTTGCCCCCGGTGATGCGTTGTGCAGACCTCACTACCCTTTGGAGAGCCTTACGGTTGTGGGCAGAGCAGTTGCCGTACCAGGCGGTGATACAGCCCGCCAGGATGCTCTCGATTGTGCATCTGTAGAAGTTTGTGAGTGCTTTTGGTGACAAGCCAAATTTCTTCAGCCTCCTAAGGTTGAAGAGGCGCTGCTGCGCCTTCTTCACGATGCTGTCTGTGTGGGGGGACCAATTCAGTTTGTCTGTGATGTGTATGCCGAGGAACTTAAAACTTGCTACCCTCTCCACTACTGTTCCATCGATGTGGATAGGGGGGTTTTCCCTCTGCTGTTTCCTGAAATCCACAATCATCTCCTTAGTTTTGTTGACGTTGAGTGTGAGGTTATTGTCCTGACACCACACTCCGAGGGCCCTCACCTCCTCCCTGTAGGCCATCTCGTCGTTGTTGGTAATCAAGCCTACCACTGTTGTGTTGTCCGCAAACTTGATGATTGAGTTGGAGGCGTGCGTGGCCACGCAGTCGTGGGTGAACAGGGAGTACAGGAAAGGGCTCAGAACGCACCCTTGTGGGGCCCCAGTGTTGAGGATCAGCGGGGTGGAGATGTTGTTGCCTACCCTCACCACCTGGGGGCGGCCCGTCAGGAAGTCCAGTACCCAGTTGCACAGGGCGGGGTCGAGACCCAGGGTCTCGAGCTTGATGACGAGCTTGGAGGGTACTATGGTGTTAAATACTGTAGTCGATGAACAGCATTCTCACATAGGTATTCCTCTTGTCCAGATGGGTTAGGGCAGTGTGCAGTGTGGTTGAGATTGCATCGTCTGTGGACCTATTTGGGCGGTAAGAAAATTGGAGTGGGTCTAGGGTGTCAGGTAGGGTGGAGGTGATATGGTCCTTGAATAGTCTCTCAAAGCACATCATGATGACGGAAGTGAGTGCTACGGGGCGGTAGTCGTTTAGCTCAGTTACCTTAGCTTTCTTGGGAACAGGAACAATGGTGGCCCTCTTGAAGCATGTGGGAACAGCAGACTGGGATAGGGATTGATTGAATATGTCCGTAAACACACCAGCCAGCTGGTCTGCGCATGCTCTGAGGTCGCGGCTGGGGATGCCGTCTGGGCCTGCAGCCTTGCGAAGGTTAACACGTTTAAATGTTTTACTCACCTCGGCTGCATTTACAACATTTACAACTGTAGCAATGATAAATGTCCATTTGGGAGGTGGGGACAGGGTAACTGTAGAATACCCATGGGGGGAGCAGAAATGGGGGGAGGGGTAGGGAGTCCAGGGGGCAAGAGGGGGACAGAGGGAGCAGTTAGCTGACTTGTGGCTATTCAGCAGCCTGATGGTCTGGGGGTGGAAGCTATTGGCCAGTCTGTATTTGTATTTGCCATGATACTCTTATACTTCCCAGAAGAAGCAAGTCAAGCACAGTCGATGAGGTTGGGAGGATTTTGCCTGCACATCAATTTATTATGATTAAACTTTATTTAACTAGGCAAGTCAGTTAAGAACAAATTCTTATTTACAACGGCGGCCTACACCGGCCAAACCCGGACAACGCTGGGCCAAATGTGCGCCGCCCTATCGGACTGGATTGGTTTGGTATCTCTCTGGACCGCGGTGGGGGTTGTCCCTACTGGCCCAGCAAGTAGTGGTTTTAATATGGATGTGTTATGAAACCGGAGCCAGGATGATCCAATAAAGATAAGACATTGGCTGTGTGTCCATATATGCTGACGATTTAACCCTATACGTGTCAGCAACCACAGCTATTGTAGTGAAGTCAGTCCAACCCTAAACAAAGAGTTGCAGTCGGTTTTAGACTGGGTGGCCAGTAATAAACAGTAATAAACTGGTCCTGAACATCTGTCAAACTAAGAGCATTGTATTTAGTACAAATCATTTCCCAATTCCCAGACCTCATCTGAATCTGGCAATGAATGGTGTGGCTATTGACCAAGTTGAGGAGACAAAATGACTTTGTCTTACCTTAGATTGCAAACTGCCACGGTCAAACCATATTGACTCAATGCTTGTAAAGATGAGGAGAGGTCTGTCTGCGGTAAAGAGATGCTCTGCTTTTTTGACACCACACTCCACTGAGCAAGTCCTGCAGGCTCTAGTTTTATCGTATCTTGATTATTTTCCAGTTATATGGTCAAGCGCTGCAAAGAAAGACCTAGTTAAGCTGCAGCTGGCACAGAACAGAGGGGCACATTTTGCTCTTTATAGGGCTGATATCAATACTATGCATTCCAGTCTCTCTTGGTTAAGAATTGAGAAAAGATTGACTGCATCGCTTCTTGTTTTTTTAAGAAACATTAATGTGTTGGAAATTCCAAATTGTTTGCATAGTCTAACTTACACACAGCCCTGACACACACACTTACCCCACCAGACATGCTACCAGGGGTCTTTTCACAGTCACCAGGTCCAGAACAAATTCATGATAATGTACAGTATTATACAGAGCCATGATTGCACGAAACTCCCTTCCATCTCATGTAGCGCAATTGAATAGCAAACCAAATGAAGAAACAACTCACGGCACAACGCCACTCCCCCCATGTGACCTACTTGTTGTGTGTAAGTACCAACATGTACTGTATGTGTAACTGATAGATGCACACTACATGTTGATGTGTTTTGGTATGTATCAGACCCCAGTAAGACTACCTGATGCCATTGGCATCGGCTAATGGGCATCCTAATAAAATCAAATCTATACTGGCAACCAGTCAAGGTATAGGAGTTGTCTCCTCGTTATCTCCACATTTTCCCATTGTGAGACATTCCACATGTTTCAGGTATGCAGACAGGTTCTGAGTATGTGTGACCAAGATTGGGGATTGTACATTGCATAAGGAGAAATTAGTGTGTGTGTGTGAGTGCTAAAGTTGCTGTATAGTGACGGTTCAGAGACAGTTGGTGTAACACAGGCCTGGATTGAGGATCAGCAATCTGTCAACTAGCGATCCGCATGGCTGTTCCCAGGCCACATCAAGGTCTGGAGGAAGGTGATAGTGATGGGGGACAGCAGCCCGCCCGTGGCTCTGTGGCTCCAAGGACAAGGCCAGGCTACAGAGGCAGGCGGCCATAATGAAAGCCGAGCTTTATGGCTGCTCTGTGATTGAGCTCTCACACATCAGTGAGCATTGGGCTCCAGCATCCGGTCTCAGACAGGCAGACACTCTGAGGGATCACAGAGTAGCTCGTCTGCCGTTATCTTTAATTGCTGATACCATGGCTCTCTCTTTCTTGGAGAGCTCGAAGGAGCATCTGATGAAAATATACAGACATAATATTCCTATGGCAGCTGTTTCTTGTACTGTAATGCTCAATCTTATTTATGTTTCACCTTGTGTTCTTAAACGTTCTGTTAAATTCCCGCCAAGTCTGTTTGATTTATCATGTTGCACCACAGACTTCTATACAGATGTTTCCAACAAATGCTTTTCTTGCAGACTGTCTCCTGGTCTTCTAGTTTTCATGGAAAGTGCGCCCCTCCCCCTCCCTCCCTCCCTCCCTCCCTCCCTCCCCCTCCCAACCCCTCCCAACCCCTACCATATGCCCCATTAAAGCTGTAACAGGTGAAATGAGGCGTCAGTATCGAGAAATTACGCCATGACAGAAAATATAGTCTGCAATTAATTTCAAGCTTTTCACTGGCAAACTTTCTCACTCTGCTTTAAGGAGAATCACTCTAAATCACACAGATTGCTGTCATAGTGAAGGGCTTCGAGAAGCTTTTATTCCCCCAGAGTCTCACTGTAGCCTGCACAGCAGATCCGCTTGTCTGACAGAGAAACCCCGCTGTGAGACTACGGAAATGAAGCAGCACTAATGTTCTCTCCCTCAGCTCTGTGTGTGTGTCACAACGCTCATCACTGTGTATGTGCATGTGTTTCTATGTGTGTGTGTTTCTCTTGGCAGGACATGCATGCTTCTACTGGTCCACCACGGAATTGGAAGGGCATTGCGATCGCCATGGTGGTGATTGTGGGTGTCCTATCGCTGGTCATCCTCTCAGTCATCATGCTCACACCTGGTAAGAGGACACACAGAGAGAGAGAGAGAGGGAAGAGAAGGAATAGGGAGGGAAGGAAAGGTAGAAAATAAAGAGAGAATCTGGATGCAGGAGGGTGAGCAGAAGGGAATAAAGGCAAGGGATGGGTTGAAGGGGGAGAGTGGAAGAATAGAGGAAGTGAGAGGGAGGGAGGGAGAGAGAGAGAGAGAGGAGGTGAGAGGATGCAGTGGGAGGAGGAGTGGGAATGGACTCACAAGGCTTTCCATCAGACAAACATATCAACAATACCATTACCTGTAGGACAAAACAAGCCAAGATAAACACAAAGTTCCTCTGCATTGAAAAGACACTCAGACAAAAGCAGAGACTCCAGTGCTATGCTAAGAAGAGGCTATTGTCCAGGAACAGCTGTGCATTGGACTGTGTGAAATAAAGCAAGCTTCATGTTCATTCCTGGGTAGATATAGTGTACACAAACATTCCTTTCATTCCTTCTCTCTCTCTCTCTCTCTCTCTCTCTCTCTCTCTCTCTCTCTCTCTCTCTCTCTCTCTCTCTCTCTCTCTCTCTCTCTCTCTCTCTTAACATTCAATTCAAAGGGCTTTATTGCCATGGGAAACATATGATTACATTGCAAAAGCAAATTAAATAGATAACAAACAAAAGTGAACAATAAACATTACACTCACAAAAGTTCCACAAGAATAGAGACACTTCAAATGTCATATTATCTCTCTCTCTCTCTTTCTGGAAGATGAGTCTCATCTATCACTGCAATCCCGTTTCACCATGGAGGATCTGGCGAACGAGAAGTATACAGTTCACGACCCCTGTGTGACCTGGCTGAATGGTAAGAGCTTCTAGCTCTATCTGAGCTAACCCAGATTATCCTGTTGCCCCTGTTTGATATCTGAAAGCTCAGCTGACTCATGTCAGTATCAGGAGATTTAGTGAGCTATATTACTGTCAAACCTAAGAACAAATAACCAACATTTATGTGCCGGATACTTTAATAACTATCATGTCACTTGAATCATATTTACGTATCTTGCATTACTCATCTCATATGTACATACTGCATTCTATTCTATACTACCTATTGCGTCTTATTCTATTCCGCTCTGAAATTGCTATTCCATATATTTATATATTTTTATCCATTTTTTTACTTAGATTTGTGTGTATTAGGTTTTTGTTGTGAAATTGTTAGATATTACATGTTAGATATTGCTGCACTGTCGGAACTAGAAGCACAATCATTTCAATACGCTCGCAATCACATTTGCTAAACACGTGTCTGTGACCAATAAAATTTGATTTGATAAACCTTGATACCCCGACGGAGGGGAACAAGATACAACATGTGTAGGGAAGCCTATGCAAACTTCCATTCATGTTGTAATCGAGTGAACCAACTAAAAGGTTCACATTTCCCTTGGACCTGTGTTGTCCCTTCCAGAGAATGAGGTTGCTCTCAGAACCAGAGAGGGCCATATCCTGTCCTACAGCCTCCACTCCAACCTCACAGCTACCCTGCTGGACAACAGCTCCCTGGTGAGTAACGGCCCGTTACAGCCCTGGGGCCCTACAGTAGAGGAGACGTATTCCACTATTGATTGGATCATTTACAGAGACAGCCAGACAAATGGACCGTTCAATAGACTGACAGGGCCTCCCAGATGGAGAGAGGATACAGAATGACTGTTCAAACTTTTGTAGTTTTAGAACAAATAAAGAGCAGTAGTAACTTTCACTCTAATATGTAGAGGAGGTCTATTTGGTTCCCTCACTGTTCAGTTGAAGCCCTCAACATATGGCTTCAAAGAGATTTTTCTTGCAAGGGCCTCATTTTGAAGAGTGCCTGGGTTGGCAAAGCGATGCTGAAAAACCTATCTGGGTCATTGCCTAGGAGCTACGCGGGGTTCTGTTGTCAAGATGGGGAGAAGTCTCCTCTCTGGCTCTCACCAGTTTATCATCTCTGTTGCTATGTTAATTCTACACTGTAGTTGATAGCCTACAAAAGTATTTAGCGTTCAGTGGATGATATAGGCAGGGATACTGCACCTAGGGCCATGGCTTTCCAAGTGCAATCCCTGACGTTATCCATATGAGCCCCGAGGCGATGTTGTTCTTGAAGGTTAAGGCTAATATGAGATCCAAGTAAGTTACTGACACGTGTATAATTTAATTTTAGGAGGTATGCATGTTGTTGATATATTGTTCATTCCGTGTTTCCAGGACCTGACGACCACAAAGTTCCATGTGTCTGCAGACAAGAGGTTTGTCCTGTTGGCATACAACATTCAGCCAGTGAGTGATGCTTGTTTTGACTAAATAACATGCCCATGGCTTGCTCTTTCCGTATTTTTTACAGTGTCAATCATTCGGATCAATTATCATACTCACAGCCGTAGTAATACCCAATGACACCAAAGATGACTTGCATGCCATGTGGTTTCCCACTCACTCACACACCGTTCTGCACAGCAGCGCCACAAGCTTATTCCAGACCATCAGAGAAAATCAGTTGAGTCAAATCTGTTTCTGTTGCGACTAACGACACGTCTGTTTCCGCACAGCATGGTGGCATTAATGACATGCATTCTAATCCAGCCTTTACAGTCAGTGGAATGAACGAGGGGGAGGAAAGTCTCTTATGAAACAGTAGGAGAGAGCGAGAGAGAGGGAGAGGGAGAGGGAGAGGGAGAGAGAGAGAGAGAGAGAGAGAGAGAGAGAGAGAGAGAGAGAGAGAGAGAGAGAGAGAGAGAGAGAGAGTGCGAGAGTGCGAGAGAGCGAGAGAGAGAGAGAGAGAGAGAGAGAGAGAGCGAGAGAGAGAGATTAGGTGGGAGCAGGGTGAAAGTAGATTCTTCCCGGTACAGGGTCCTCCTATGTGTGAATGCGCTTTTTAAAATAGAGAACTAGTGATGCTACTACAGTACTGCAGCAGTCTTTAAAAGAAAATGTTACCTTTATTTAACTGGGCGAGTCAGTTAAGAACAAATTCTTATTTTCAATGACGGCCAAGGAACAGTGGGTTAACTGCCTGTTCAGGGGCAGAACGACAGATTTGTCGTTCTGTTGTTTTACATGTTTTACATGCTATTCAGACACAGCCAATAGTCAAATCACGGGCAAAATGTATGGGGAATATTCAGACTAGGTAATTATGGGGGAAGTGGTGTAGAAGAATGGAGGGAATTAGATGGCTGAGAGAGAGGGATCAGTTTGATGTAGATAGCAGTGTGCGGCGAGGGGGAGGCAGAGATGTAATGAGGGAGATGGGGTGTTAAAGTTGGAGCTGCATGCAGTAATGAAATCGCCCTGCTGGTTTGGTGGGGAATGTTAATGAGGAGCTTATACTAGAGTCTAATGTATAATGCACAATTGCAGGTGGTTTGAGGCAAACCCCAGCATAACAAACAACTCTAATAACACATGCATTTTCTCATCTCTCTTTCCCTTGTAATAGCTTTCCCTGTTTCCCCCGCCGACCCTTTCCTTCTGTAAATATCCTGTCGCTTAATAAATAGCTTCCCGTTTCCCCAAAGGAGGGAGCAAGAGGTGTAATATACGGGTAATGGGGGGGGGGGGTGGCTTCAGCACAATTTCCACCTTATTAAAGAGCCCAGAACAGATACTGTATATTGCTGTTCTGAGTGTATAGGATATGCTCTCTCTCTCCCTCATCCTCTTTCTCCCCCTCTCCCTCTTCCTCCCTTTCTTTCATTCTCTCTCTCGCTCTCTCTCCCTCCCTCTCTCTTTCACTCTGCTCTAGGATCTGCTCTCCTAAGTTTTCTTATTTAGTAGTTTATGATCATACCATATACCATTTGTAGGGCGGCCCAGCTCCCAAAGTGACTCTACACTGTATGCAAGGATTTCCTTTGTGTTGTCTGAGTAATTCAGCCTTCTCTGTGTTGCTCTCCTCTTGTGTCACCTTTGAGAAGCAGATGTTCTGTTTTCTTTACATCCTGTAGGTCTGATATCTGATTGGAGGTTAACTTTGCAGTAATGCCATTGGTCAACAGCTCAGATGTTATAAAGGGGCATCAGATTCATTGCCTTTTTCTTCTTTGTTCCTGACCTGCGCTGGTGAGATACTCTCTCCACCCCATGGACTCTTGGGACATGGCCTTTCAGGCTATGACTTCTCTTCTCTCTCTCTCATAATGCTTTGTAGTTTAAGCATTATGCCTTGTATAATGTTATCATTCATTTTTACAAAGTTCTTAAATAGTACTTGTGTTTTGTGTTCGCTTCTCATGACCATTTCAAGATCTTAGTTAATAATAATTCTTGGTTGCACCTGGTTTTACTATAATATTAAATGGAGTCAGATCTATCACGAGGATGAGACCCAGATGCAGACACAGGAGGCAGTTTGATTCTCAGAATATTTAGTATTCGAAAGGGGCAGGCAAAAGGCAGGTCGGGGGCAGGCAGAGGTTGTTAAAGCAGGTCAGAGTCAGGCAGGTACAGGATGGCAGGCAGGCTCAGGACAGGCAGAAAGGTCTGAACCAGGAAGACTAGAAAACAAAAACTTGAGAACAGGAGAACCGGGAAACACGCTGGTAAGACCTGACAAAACAAGACGAACAGGCAACAGACAAACAGAAAACGCAGGTATAAATCCACAGGAGATAACGGGAAAAATGGGAGACACCTGGTGGAGGGTGGAGACAAGCACAAGACAGGTGAAACAGATCAGGTTGCGACAAGATCCGTCTTTCCCTCTCTTTTTGCTTTGCCTGTCTCTCACTCCCTCACTCTTTCTATCTATCTATCTCCACCTCGCTTTTTTCTCTCTATCTCTAGGGGTTTTCTGCTGACAATAGCCGTTTGCCCGCAAGCACAGGCTTTCTTGTTGGGGAGAGGAGCGGTGTGCCACTGAGAATGGCAGTGAGACAGAGAGATAGAGAGAGGCAGGGTGGGAGGGAGGGAGAGAGAGAAAAGAGGGGGAGAAGAGAGAGAGAGAGACGCAGTAGCAATAGGGGGAGAACAAATATTTGATACGCACCATTCGCCCCTAGATCACCCTGTCCAGTCGAAATCAATCAGAAGGGGTGTAAAAGAATGAGTGGGATGGATGCTTAGAGGAGAGGGCTGCAGTGGTGGGAAATGGATGAGTGGGCTGTGTGTTAAGTTGAAAGGCTTCTCCCCTGGATTTCATATTAGCTGTGAGGCTTTGGGGAGGTTTGTGCCTAGTGGGCGAAAAATACATAGATTTTGAGAGAGGTGGTATAGTTAGAAGTACGGGTGGCGGGGGAGGGGGGCATAAGGGAGAGAACAAATTCAAACCTCCTGTGTAGCAGAGGTTTCAATCTCTCCTCAAAATGGCCAATAGTCTGACAAATGTGTGTGTTTGCGTGTCTGCGTAGGTGCGTTGATGCATGCGTGTGTTTGCGTGTCTGCGTGGGTGCGTTGATGCATGCGTGTGTCTGCGTGGGTGTGTTGATGCATGCGTGTGTCTGCATGGGTGCGTTGATGCATGCGTGTGTTTGCGTGTCTGCGTGGGTGCGTTGATGCATGCGTGTGTTTGCGTGTCTGCGTGGATGCGTTGATGCATGCGTGTGTTTGCGTGTCTGCTTGGGTGCGTTGATGCATGCGTGTGTTTGCGTGTCTGCGTGGGTGCGTTGATGCATGCGTGTGTTTGCGTCAGTGCTTGTGAGAGTTGTTCCCTTTGTTTGACACAAAAACAGGGGAAGGAGAGGATGGATGGAGATAGAGTGGAAGGGATGAGGAAATGCAGCCAGAGCCAGACAGGTGGAAACTGCCAAGACTGTGCAATTTAGAAAGAAAGGAAATACAATTGGAGGGTTGGGTCTGCTCTGCACTTACAGACAATGAAGTGCTTGTATCAAAGACAGCATATTGAGGCACTACCAGAGAGAAATGCAGGTTTAGTACTAACAATGGGCTGGGGGAAGAAATCTATTATCCCTGTATTGTGTGTACTGGGTCATTCCACAAAATGGTGTCCCTTTTGCTTCCCTTTGATATTTAAAGTAGAAATTATGCACCAATATTGAATTTTAAAAGCCTGTTATATTAAATTAATTCCCCTTAATCTAGACCACATAGAGAATTCAATAAATCAGATTTTTTATGAGTAAAGACTTACTACAGTGACAAAATGCAGCATTTTGACATGACCCTCAGTGAACCCTCTGTGAATTCTAGGAAGATTTTAACCCACTTAACCCCATGATTTCTCAAATGTTTCACCTTCATTGTTAAGCCCTCATTATTTTGCTGTTTTGAGAATGTCATTTCTGAAGATTATTATTTATTTCATGTGATTTGTGATTCGGGCTTAATAGGCACTTATCATAATAATGTGTTGGTCCCACACGGTAATGCCGGCACGTTTTGGACTTCTCACCTCCTGGATCCGTCGACATCTGTTGCATCCGCTGATACATTGTGCTCCACCCACAATAACATCTGATAAATACATGTATGAGACCAATAACATGTTATTTTCTTTTATTACTTGGTGTGATTAACTGAGTTAGAGCGATGTTTATAAGGCAAGGGCGGATCCCAAACACATTTTCTTCTCACAAAACATCTGTAAAGTAAGAACAGTTTTAGTTACAAACTATTGTGACCTATCTATGAAAAGCAGAGACTTTTGCGAACACGCACATAAATGGCATATATATATATATATATATATATATATATATATATAATTTGCTCTATGACACTCCCAAGACACACAAGAGTCGCTAGAAGGTTAAGGGGTTCTCCTACACAGAAGATCATAGGAAATCCCAGGACATAGTGTCTATAATACTGTAATAAGCTCACATAGTTTCTGTCTCAAACGTCAAACACCACACAGTTGTCACTGACTAGTTGGATATTAATTTCCCACTGAGCAAACCATTTTTCTTCTTACAGCATTCATATAAATACATTTTTATCAGGTTTTTGCTTGGCAGACCAATTTGTTTTTATTGACATTTATCAATAAAACTCATGCATGCAACTGTTTATGTCAAATTCATTTGTGTTCTACTTGCAGCCCAGGTTGTCCTGAAAAGAAAATGTCCAATACTTCATTGCGAGGCTAAATATGAAGACAGCTCAGCAGATGAATGAAATGAGTGAATTTCAGCTTGTTTTGCTGTGGGATGCCTGATTCCAATGGAGCTAACCTCTTTAGAGGGGAAAGTGTTTTTCATGAAGTTCAACATGTGCTCTCTATGACATAATGTTACAATTTTGTACAATCTAACTAAACTAAAAAATAAATCAATCAAGTTACACTTCTCAAAAGGTACCTATAATTGATGGAATGACCCTACTGCAGCGCAACAATACCTACCAATATCTCGCCTCATACAAGGAACGTTGTAATCTCATTACTGTCCCATTGTCGCCAGGTCCCAAGTGAGCCCACACACGCTGGTCTCGCCTGTTTACGGTGTGGCTCCTTCATTTGGGGTAAAGTCATGGGGGGGGGACAATCCGCCAGAAGAACAATCTAGCGGAACACTGGGGAAAGATTTATGACTTACCTACTTAACGGCCACCTTACAATTCATTCCCTTTCTCTTAGACACGCATACAAGGGTGAGCACAGATACATACACGCAAAGGCCCATGCCCACGAACACACACAGGAACTGTAACACACAGTCCCCTCCTCGCACTCAGTATCCTTCTTCCCTCCCCTAATGATAAATGATGAGCCACACCTTTGTCTATTTTGTTGACAGTTCCTAAAGAGCTAATTAACCAGAGTGCGGAATGATAAGGCGACACCCCTCCACCCAGCGGGAGGGACTCGTCTCGTTACACTGCCACCACACTGCTCGCTCTGTGACCTGTTAAATAGCCGTGAACTCCTCTGGCTCAGACCCTCATCCTTTACCTCGGCGCCTCAGTTTTCTTCAGATCTCACTGTTTTCTGTTGTCATTGTGTTTTGTTTTGGGTGTCGTGGCCTCTTCCTCAAAAGCAATGAAAGGGACCTTTCTCTCTCAGGGTGACTTTTTCTGGTGTGAAACATAGCCCTTCTTTTTACAGTCATGCTCCTTTGCCTCTCTGTGTTTCTCGGTTTAGAGGACCAACAATATGGGAAGCAATCCAATTGCACTGTTAAGTATGCTACTGGAGACGTGACATTCAATTACATTAGGGACACGCTTTCCCAGGCTTTTCCTTTGGCTTCTTTCAGAAGCTAGTGGGCAAACAACACACTTCAAGTCTTTGTTTTAGAAATGGAGTGTCCTCTTCAGCCTGCCGAGCTGCTCACTTGTCAAGATGAGTTACCACTCTGGATCTTTTTCAATCTGAGGGATATTGGCTGTATTTATGTTACTTAGGGAGTATGTCCTTCTCTAACCCCTATCTTTCACACCCTCACATGACATCATTCCTCTAATGTCTCCTATTCTCTGTCAGGAGAGACTGAGTTATCATTGTTTGCGCTGTTTGACTGGGTAGTTAGAACGGATGTTTGCGACAATGCTATGTGATTGATGGAATTGTTGGCCGTTCATTCACTGAATTGGATTGTCCTATGGTCTAACTGTAATGCGTGTGTCTGTGCTTGAGATTGAGTGTGTTCTTGAGTAACTCTGGACCACTGTGCCCATCATGTCCTCTACCTCCAACAGGTTTTCTCTCAGTCCTTTACCGCATCCTATGCCATCTACAATGTGGCTAATGGGTAGGTACTGTAGATCCGTGAATGCTAATGCATGGGCTGCACTGGGCATGTGTATTGCCAACGCAAGCGGGCCCTGGCCTCGACTGACCAAGCACCTCCAAGTGTGTCTCTTTTCATCTGAACGTCATCTGTTATGTCAGACATATCCATTACTCTTAACATTGTCCTTGCTGACTGTAAACTATCAGAGTAAGCTGGGAAATTGACAGCCAGAGAGTCCTCCTACCTGCTGGCTCACCAGTAAAGAAGAGCTCCCCTGTATCTGTGGATGAAAGCCTGGGCCTTGTGAGGAGCATCAATGCCTCTCAAAGAAATTCAGAAGGATCTGCTCGTTTTACAAAAAATGAAATGCCTGGTTATGTCTTGTTACAAGATGCCTGCCTGTTTTTAGGAGGAACATAGTGCTGTTCCGATGCATTGAAAGAGGTATTGATCCATTGCATGAACCGACCTCAATCTCTGTATGGTTTTTCATTTGCATCTTGTCTTTTTTCCGATACCTATTAAATGCTTATGAACAGGCATGGATGGATCTACGTTCTACTCCGTTATCCACTAGTGGCTTTAGAGAGGCCATTCGTTCCTAATGGAGGGATTCTGTGTTTGTCCCAGGGATCTGCTGGAGCTTAACTGTCCAGCGGGGGAGAAGGCAGGGATACAGTACGCAGCCTGGGGACCGCAAGGGAACCAGCTGGTAAGGCAGCAGCTCTCACTCATTCTGCATCCCCCACCTCAACAGTGTCTGGTGGACTAGAAATGTGTTTAACACCACAACAAATCTACAACACCTCTATTTATCTGTGTTTAATATTGGAGTTATAATGATTAAAAAACAACATGTCAGTGTTTGTTGCAGATTAATATTGGATGATTTTGTGTTATGAATGTAAAGTGTTTTCAGTGCAATGTTTGTGTTCCAATGGTACTTCAACACATTCAGTCAGTGGCAAGCTGAGATGTATTGGCCTCTAACTTGGCTGGCTGATGCATTCCCACTTGGAGTCAACAGGACGTTTGATTCAGCCAGCCAACACTGAGCTCTCTATCTGCTTGCTTTGCTGATGGATTAGTACTGTCTCTCTGTTGCTGCCAGGCCTATGTGTTTGAAGGAGATATCTACTACCAGCCAGCCATGACCAGTAAGCCCCTACGCCTCACATCCACAGGCAGAGAGGGGCTGGTGGTCAATGGTCTATCCGACTGGATGTATGAGGGTAAGAGATACTGCAGCCACATCCACTAACACCTTAAAGGAAAACAACTCGATTTGCTTAAGTAGTCCATGGTTTTGCTTGTCAGCACTCAAGTTTTTAAGATAAGTAACTTTCAAAATACAGAAATCATCCCTGTATGATGCATTTTGCATCATATGATGCTGCGTTTTGCATGATTTCTGTGTTTTGAAAGTCGCATATCTTGAAAACTTGAGTGGTGACAAGCACAACATATCGGGACTATGTCAACAATGGAATAATGAAACAAAGACCAAAGTATTGGTTTTGGGTGGAGTTTTCCTTTAACCTATCTCTATCATAGCCATTGATTGACAACTGTTGCCGACTGTTCCAAAATTGCCAACTGTTTGCAAAATGAGATTTGTCGTTTTGAAAGCTGTTCCCTGAGATGTATGGTATTGCAGATAATATATGACTTTGATACATTGTTTGCACTATTGGCAATGTGTAACATTTGGACTTCCATCAGTAACAAATGTGTATTGAAACTGATTGCTTTGTTCTCTTGTAAAATGTTTACAGAGGAAGTGCTCCTGACTTACTCTGCCCACTGGTGGTCCAAAGATGGCGCTCGCTTGGCATACTTCACCATCAACAACTCTGCCACACCCTTAATGGAGATACCTTACTTCCTGGGTGGAGTCTATCCCTCCAATGTTTTCTTTCCTTACCCGAAGGTAAACACTGATTTTTAAAATATATAATTAACCAATAATGCAATGTGTAAAAGCTCCAAGACTGTCATGTAATCTAACTAATGTTATACTAATGTAATAGTCTGAACCTGTGTGTCTGTGTGAACAGGCTGGCTCCACTATCCCCACAATCAGCCTGTTTGTGGTGAATCTCTATGGTCCAGCTCACACTCTAGAGATGATCCCTCCAGACTCTCTCAGGGCCAGGTACCTTCTCCAAAATATAACTTCATACTGTAGCTCAACTAAGGACTAATGTTGTTAACGTTTATATTTTATTTTACTGTCCAAGAAACGTTATTTTCTTGTATTTTTTTTCTTCAAATGTCTCCCTAGAGACAGCTACATCTCCATGGTGAAGTGGATCAGCAGCACTCGTCTGGTGGTGCGTTGGTTGAACCGGGCCCAGAACCAATCAGAGCTCTGTGTGTGTGAGGCTACCACAGGGGCATGTTCAGAGGTGAGAGGTCAAAGGTGATTTCACAGTAATTCAATAGGGTCTCCTCGCTCTGCTGCCATGCATTACTTTTATAGCATTTTCATCTCCTTTACACACTGGGGGGTTTGGATTGATTTTCTTAAACCACCATATCTCTTCCTTCCAGCTTAAATAAGGTCAATTATACTTCCTGTGATGAATTTCCAATGACACGCTGCAGCATTTCTCTGCCATCTCTCTCCAACCAGTCCTTATGGATTGATTACAATATTAACATTGGCTGCTTGGCCTCCCGGGTGGCGCAGCGGTTAAGTGCGCTGTACTGCAGCACCAGCTGTGCCATCAGAGTCCATGGGTTCTCGCCGCGACCTGGAGGTCCGTGGGGCGACGCACAATTGGCCTAGCGTCGCCCGGGCTAGGGAGGGCTTGGTCGGTAGGGATGTCCTTGTCTCATCGTGCACCAGCGACTCCTGTGGCGGGCCGGGCGCAGTGCACGCTAACCAAGGTTGCCAGGTGCACGGTGTAGCCTCTGACACATTGGTGCAGCTGGCTTCCGGGTTGGATGCGCGCTGTGTTAAGAAGCAGTACGGCTGGCTGGGTTGTGTATCGGAGGACGCAAGACTTTCAACCTTCGTCTCTCCCGAGCCCGTACGGGAGTTGTAGCGTTGAGACAAGATAGTAGCTACTACAACAATTGGATACCACGAAATTGGGGAGAAAAAGGGGTAAAATTCAAAGAAAAAAAAATAAAAAAAAAAAAAAACATTGGCTGCTTAATTATGTTGATACATTTTCTTTATTTTGTATCTCTGTTTTAATTCCACAGAAACACACTATGGTCATGGACTTAATGCAAAACCAACGACAGGTAGGCGTCACTCATTTCCCAAAATCTGCTACTCATTGAAACTGGTACGCTGATACAGTCTCAATCGACCCATTTGTGACATTTCCTGGATTGTTATTGTCGACCATGCCTGACTCATTTGTCCAACAGGAGGTGCCATTGTTTTCATCCGATGGCTCTTGGTTTTATTTGACACTGCCAGCCAAGCAGGGTGCCCGAGGGGAGTTCCGCCACATTGCCAGTCTCCCTGCGCAGGTCAGTGTGAGGGCAATAAAGTTGAACACCTCTGTGTCATCCTCCAATGGTTTAACGTCAGACTGCTTGTTAAGCCTTCCACAGGGTGACATACAACAGTATGTGATTATACAGATTTTAATAGCAGAGAACTGAAGTCTTGTCTAGGCAGTGATTATTTTAGGTATATGTGACTGTGTATCTGAATTGCGTGTGTCTGAATGACTCTACATTCCGCTGACAATGTTATTCTCGGCATCTCCTCTCCACTGGCAGTCTGTCTGTTTCTGTTATTCATCCCCCTCTCTTTCTCTCTCCTTCAATGTGACACAGCCTGCCATCCCCTCTGTCCCTCCTCGCTTTCTGACGTCCGGGAACTGGGATGTCACTGTGCTGTGTGCCCTGGACGAGGACAACGGGAAAATGTATGTGAGAGCCCCTGTGTGTGATGCTACATAGCATAACATGTACAGTCAGAAGTTTATATACACCTTAGTGCAAAAAAATGTAACTCGGTTTTTCCACAATTGCTGGCATTTAATCAGAGTAAAAATCCCCTGTCTTAGGTCAGTTAGGATCACCACTTTTTTAAAAAATGTGAAATGTAGAGAATAATAGTAGAGAGAATGATTTATTTCAGCTTCTATTTATTTCATCATATTCCCAGTGGGTCAGAAGTATACATACACTCAATTCGCATTTGGTAGCATTGCCTTTAAATTGTTTAACTTGGGTCAAACGTTTCGGGTAGCATTCCACAAGCTTCCCACAATTAGTTGGGTGAATTTTGGCCCATTCCTCCTGACAGAGCTGGTGTAACCGAGTCAGGTTTGTAGACATCCTTGCTCGCACATGCTTTTTCAGTTCTGCCCACAAATGTTCTTTGGGATTGAGGTCAGGACTTTGTGATGGCCACTCCAACATCTTGACTTTGTTGTCCTTAAGCCATTTTGCCACAACTTTGTAAGTATGCTTGGGGTCTTTGTCCATTTGGAAGACCCATTTGCGACCAAGCTTTAACTTCCTTATGACGTCTTGAGATGTTGCTTCAATATATAAACATAATTTTACTCCCTCATGATGCCATCTATTTTGTGAATTGCACCAGTCCCTCCTGCAGCAAAGCACCCCCACAATATGATGCTGCCACCCCCCATGCTTCACGGTTGGGATGGTGTTGGTCTGGTTGCAATAACGATGGTCATTATTGCCAAAACATATTTTTTTTGTTTCAAAACATTTCTCCAAAAAGTACGATTTTTGTCTCCATGTGCAGTTGCAAACCGTAGTCTGGCTTTTTTTATGGCAGTTTTGGAGCAAAGGCTTCTTCCCTGCTGAGCAGCCTTTCAGGTTATGTCGACATAGGACTCGTTTTACTGTGGATATAGATACTTTGTACCTGTTTTCTCCAGCATCTTCACAGGGTCCTTTGCTGTTGATCTGGGATTGATTTGCACTTTTCGCTCCAAAGTACATTAATCTCTAGGAGACAGAACGCGTCTCCTTCCTGAGCGGTATGATGGCTGCGTGATCCTATGGTGTTTATACTTGCGTACAATTGTTTGTACAGATGAACGTGGTACCTTCAGGCGTTTGGAAATTGCTCCCAAGGATGAAACAGACTTGTGGAGGTCTACAATTATTTTTCTAAGGTCTTGGCTGATTTATTTTTATTTTCCTATGATGTCAAACAAAGAGACATTGAGTTTGAAGGTAGGCCTTGAAATACATCCACAGGTACACCTTCAAATGACTCAAATGATGTCAATTAGCCTAATAGAAGCTTCAAAAGCATGACATCATTTTCTGGAATTTTCCAAGCCACAGTCAACTTAGTGTATGTAAACTTCTGACCCACTGCAATTGTGATACAGTGAATTACAAGTGAAATAATCTGTCTGTAAACAATTGTTAGAAAAATGTATTGTGTCATGCACAAAGTAGATGTCCTAACCGATTGGCCAAAACTATAGTTTGTTAACAAGAAATTTGTGGAGTGGTTGAAAAACGAGTTTTAATGACTCCAACCTAAGTGTATGTAAACTTCCGACTTCAGCTATATGTGAAAGCCTCTGCAATTTGATGCTAGAATCAACCCACATCTATTTAACATTTTATACAGGCATGGTTAAATGCTGGAGCAAAGTATTCCATTCTGAGAAATTATCATTAAAACGATATGGGCTTATATTTATTTGCTTTGCATGATTAGAAGTGAGAAGTAGGCAGGGTTGGGGAGTAACTTATTACATGTTGTTAGTTACATGTAATCTTGTTTTTTATGTAACTAATCAGTTACATTACAAGCAAACATATTTTTATGAGATTACACGTGCTTTTGAAAAACTAGATGATTACTTGGATTACTTTGAAATTTAGAAAGGATGTTTGCTAAAAAAAATATGTTATGACACTTTTCTGTTTTCTCAATGACATTCAATTCAGCATTGTGGTCAGCGAGTCTCTAACACACCAAATGTGTTTGATAGATCCTTTTTGTCTTCTTCTAATGCCTCTTAAAGCATCAGATTACGTTACTGACTTTTGGTAATCCAAAAATTACATCACTGAAAAAAATGTTGTTCAGGTAACTAACTAGTGACTGTAATAGATTATATTTAGAAAGTAACTTACCCAAACCTGAAAGTAGGCTACGGTTGTAGAACGATGATTTGTCAGAAAAACACATACAGGTATTATTGCAATTTTAAAGAACTAGCCCATGATCCCTAAAAGTTAATGGATCTAAGTTAAAGAGAACATGTAGTATTCACTTAAAACAGATCTGGCTTTGTTTTCGCTCAGATCAAGTCAGCTGAAACTGAACAAGACAGGATTAGATGGTCTTCGACTGAGCGGTCCACTGTTTTATTCTGTCAGTACCAGGCTCGGGGCACAAGTCCTTCATGCTTAGACAAATTGAGGTGTAGTGTGTGTGTGTGTGCGTGTGTGTGTGCTAGCATCATCCTCATGGAGCATGATGGGAACCGGAAGGTGTAGCCAGATGGTTGCACAAAGTCCCAACCCAGCTAGCACATAACGTTCTGAGAACCATTGTTTCTTAGAGCTTGGTGAGAGCGTGGTTGTCCTGTGGTTGTTTAGCATACAACCTTCCTACAACTTTCTGGGAATGGTGCAGAATAGTTACTTGGCTGTAGAACATTTTCTGCACATTTAATGAACTTGAGATTTTGGTATTTCATTTACTTTAACAGAATGTTTCTTAAAAGTTCAAACATGATTATATTTCATTTCAATTTTGGTAATGTTCTACGAACGTTCTCCAACTGTTTTGACATTGGGAATGTTCTCAAAGAGTTAATGGAACGTTAAGAAACAACGTTCTTCTGTGGGTTTATTTCAGACATTGGTTTCCTCATGGTTCTATTAAAGTCATGTTCTCAAAGAGTTAATGGAACGTTAATAAACAACATTCTTCTGTGGGAATTTCAGTATTTCAGCATAACGTTTCCTACAGGTTTCCTCATGGTTCTATTTAAAGTCATGTTCTCAAATTGTTCAGAGAATGTTAATAAACAACGTTCTTCTGTGGGAATTTCAGTATTTCACCATAACGTTTCCTACAGGTTTCCTCAATGGTTCTGTTAAAGTCATGTTCTCAAATTGTTCCGAAAACGTTATACATTCTGGGAGTGTAAAAAAATCTATATATATACATATATATATTCATTCACATTTATTAACAAAAAATTCCATTCTTATAACATGAAGAAAACTTTCCATAAAAAACACAAGAATACTTTAGTAACATTCAGAGTAACAACGTTCTAAGAATGTTATTTAAAAACATACATTCCATTCTCAGCATCAAAAAGATTATATCTTGTTAAGTGTGTTGGCCACGCCCACTAATTGGCTACACCTGATCTTAATGAGTGCTTGTTTCCTTTGAAATGGGGTTTGTTTGAATAGACAAAAATTAACAGCTTTGTATGTGTAAAAAAACATGCACCTTAGCTCCATTCTGGTAACACAGTGGACTAATTCCATGGATAGAGAACAGAAGAGCATAGGTTCAAATTTCACAAACGCCATGTCACAATAAAAAATACATGTATTTGCATGATTAATGCCTAAGGAAATGTATTTCTATGTCAATCAATCAAATTTATTTATAAATCCCTTCTTACATCAGCTGATGTCACAAAGTGCTGTACAGAAACCCAGCCGAAAACCCCAAACAGCAAGCAATGCAGGTGTAGAAGCACGGTGGCTAGCAAAATCTCACTAGAAAGGCCAGAACCTAGAAAGAAACCTAGAGAGGAACCAGGCTATGTCAGTCCTCTTCTGGCGGTGCTGGGTTGAGATTATAACAGAGCATTGCCAAGATGTTCAAATGTTCATAGATGACCAGCAGGGTCAAATAATAATCACAGTGGTGGTCGAGGGTGCAACAGGTCAGCACCTCAGGAGTAAATGTCAGTTGGCTTTTCATAGCCGATCATTCAGAGTATCTCTACCACTCCTGCTGTCTCCAGAGAGCTGAAAACAGCAGGTCTGGGATGGGTAGCACGTCCGGTGAACAGGTCAGGGTTCCATAGCCGCAGGCAGAATAGTTTAAACTGAAGCAGCAGCACGACCAGGTGGACTGGGGACAGAAAGGAGTCATCAGGCCAGGTAGTGCTGAGGCATGGTCCTAGGGCTCAGGTCCTCCGAGAGAGAGAAAGAAAGAAAGAAAGAAAGAAAGAAAGAAAGAAAGAGAAAAAAAAAAGAGAGGAATTATGTGTACTTGAGGATTCAGCAAAATGTATTCAAAATGGTAGAAGTGTTATTAAAAGTCTTATTGAAATATTCAGTGAAAGTTTTACGGAAGTATTTTGAAAGCCACCAAATAACATATAGGAAAACTTTAAGGGAACCAGAGTAAAATGTTCTTAGAACCTCCCTGCAACCTAAACATATATGTTCCCAGAACAGGAGAAATGATCACTTCTGTTTTCAAAACGTTTACAAAACGTTCAGTTTTACCAGTCAGGAAACTCATGGCTTCGTTCCCACAACCAATGTGAAACCAAAAACATACCTTCCCACAACTTCCAAGGAACCAAATGTGCTAGCTGGGAATTGCCCATGTGGTGGCTGGCATGGCTGTTTCCCTCCAAGCAAGACACTCATACTGCACAGCATTCATATACTGTACATTCTGCTGTATAGACAATGGAGTCAAAGTGAGACTCAAATCACTGGGCATGTTCTGTAATTCACCCTTATTGAGAGTGTCTGCGAATCAACTGATACCATGAATTTGTTGAGTAAAGCGTGTAAATCATAAATACCAGATGGACTAACATACAGTATCTCCACATTCAGCAGTCCTGGAAGATGGGAGTTGATTGACTGTTTCCTATTGACCTCATCACTATGTCTTCTCCGTTTGCAGCTACTTCCTCAGCACAGAAGAATCCAGACAGAGCAGACATCTGTACAGGTGAGGCCATCCCCTGTCAAAAACGATTTGATCCAGAATTTCCTCCTTTAAAGGCGTGCTGGCTTTAACTGATGAAATCAAATTGGCTTTATATCCCAAAACCAGACTTTTAGTTATTAAAACATACTCTTGTTTTAAGGAATGTAATTTCCGATTTTTAAGACAAAGGTTTTAGTTTGGCAGCCAACGAAACAAAACTAGTCACATGAAATTCAAGTCAAAGCAATGGTGGCTCAACAGCTTTTGGATTTAATGAGAAGGTGGATGGTCAGAATAGTGAGGTGTGAGCTGAAGGGTTATATAGCGCAGCAGCTGAAGCCATTCCTCTCCAGTGCGCTTTAGGCAGACTGCCCACCTAACACATTTATCAGAGAGGGGACCAAGCCAACTCAGTGCTGTGGTAGAGAATGCGTCCCAAACGGCTCCTTATCACCTATATAGTGCACTACTTTGGACCAGAGTCCTAATGGGCCTTGGTCAAAAGTAGTGCGCTGTATCGGGAATAGGGTGCCATTTGGGACGCAGGCATAAAGACTGATCCACAACCTGTGATTAATGTGCTCAGCTCCCCAGGTTCATTCACCTTATATGTTATATATAGTTTTTGTATTACTCTGCTTTGGGCCTCGCTAGATGATAGAGCAGATGGAGAGAAAGGTGTGGTTTAAAGTGAGTTTTCTGGGGAAGGTGTATGCATTCTTTTGTTGTACCTTGTACCCTTATTTTCAACGTTGGAAGAGTCGTATTCTTGCTTGAGAAGTCAGTCGTATTCTCGCTTGAGAAGTCAGTCGTATTCTCGCTTGAGAAGTTCTTTCTCGCTTGATTCTCGAAGTCAGACTCTTGCTTGAGAAGTAATTCATTTTCTCGCTTGAGCATTTCTATCAATGTATTATTGTTTAATTAGTAATTCATTTTAGCATTTCTATCAATGTATTATTGTTTAATTAAGGTCTAATTTACAACCTTAGTAAGATATTGATTGGGACAGCTGAATAGTTTCAGATCCATTAGTTCTTTAAGGTATATGGTCACTCTGTTGTCTTCCTCTCTCTCAGTGTGGACCTCGAAGGGATCTTTCAACGCCAGTGTCTGACCTGCTACCTTCTAGATGGTTGCAGCTTTTTCAAAGCAGAGTTCAGCCCCAATCAGACATATTTCACACTTTATTGTCTTGGTAGGTGCCCCACACACACAAGCACATCCTCCTGCTTGAATCAAGGATAATCAAATATGTACGTTTTCCTTTTCATTGTCTTTGATCATTGTTTCTCCAGGCCCCGGAGTCCCCAAGGTGACAGTTCACAGCACTAAGGACCCCTCCAGTGAGTTTTACAGTCTGGTTTCTCTGACTAGCCTGCTCCACTTTTTCTACCATCAGACACTTTTGACAGTGGCCAGTAGAGAGCAGTATGTACAAACAAACATAACCGGTAGTGAACAATTTAAAGCATTTTCAGAAACTGGGTAGGGGGAGTAGCTGTGAATAGGCTGTATAAATGTCAATATATGTTTGTATGATCTCCTTTAGCATACATAGTTCTGGAGGACAACACACCTCTCTCTGAGTCTCTATATGGGAAGAGACTCCCAGAGACTGTCTTCAAGACCCTCACAGCAGACACCCACGGTAAGCGTGTGATATCACTCTGGGCCCATAGTCAGTCTAAAATGATCATTCATATTAACTGACATAACAAAACAGAGACTGTTTTGGGTTCAAATGGTCACACAACAGACTAGTTCCAGTTATATCAGGCCTCTAAATAACAAGCCAAATATAGAAGCATGCCCATCAAGAAAATACTTTCTTTAATTAGCTGATTAGGGCTCCATGGGAGCGAGTGCCTGATTCATGCTCTCCGGGGAGGACTGTGTGTGTGTGTGTGTGTGTGTGTGTGTGTGTGTGTGTGTGTGTGTGTGTGTGTGTGTGTGTGTGTGTGTGTGTGTGTGTGTGTGTGTGTGTGTGTGTGTGTGTGTGTGTGTGTGTGTGTGTGTGTGTGTGTGTGCGGTTGCGGTTGCGGTTGCCTGTGTGTGCTTTTTGTGTGTGTGTGGGTGTGCGGGTGTGTGCACTGCACACATACTCAATGAACTAACTCATTGTTACAATGACGCACATGACTCGGGGGAGTTCATTTACTAGTGCTTTAGTTTAGCGCACACAGATTTCAGGGGGAGAATACTGATGAGCTCTGCTACAGTGTACCGTAAAACTTCAATTAAACTCTTGAATCTTGAATAGCAGCCTGTCCCTTTTGATTGTTGGGCTTCAGCACGCATTTCAGCAAATAAACGCTGCATCTAAATGAATTGTTGACGAGCACCATAAACATTTTACAAAAGAAGATAAAGGAGAGCAACATCATTGACAAGGATGAAACAGCAGTTTGGGAATAAATGTCTATGGGTGAAGTGAAAGTAGGTAAGGGTTAATGTTGTCAAAACAGAAAATATTTTGATGGTTAAAATTAAAGTAATACGTACTCACGTGGATGGTATTGAAGGCATCTCCTGACATCCTGGGGACCAGGACAAGCATTGAATTCTGAAGTCTATCTGCTGTGATCTTGCTGCAACTCCAGGAGGTACAAGGCACGACAAGGTGCAACAAGTGAATGTGTGGTGCGGAAACATGAAATCGGGGGTGAATAGCGATTGCTATGGGTTTGTTCTGATGTTTATACTGGTCACACTGGTCACAGTAAACAGTGCGGTAGTCTTTTCAACCATTCACTGAGCAAAAGATTTGTGCATTAAGGAAACAGACGCCTGGCTCAAATAGAAGCCTGTCTCTAAAAAGCACTAGTTGTGCTCAGTGATTGAAGCAAATGAACACCATGGCTATTAGATGAAGTTTGAACATATATCGCTCTATACACTACTTGACCAAAAGTATGTGGACACCTGTTCGTCAAACATCTCATTCCAAAATCATGGGCATTAATATTGACTTGATCCCCCCCTTTGCTGCTATAACAGGTTCCACTCATCTGGGAAGGCTTTTACTAGATGTTGGAACATTGCTGCGGGGACTTGCTTTCATTCTGCCACCAAGACCATTAGTGAGTTTGGGCACGGATGTTGGGCGACTAGGCCTGGCTCGCAGTCGGCATTCCGTTTCATCCCAAAGATGTTCAATGAGGTTGAAGCCAGGGCTTTGTGCATGCCAGTCAAGTTTTTCCACACTGATCTCGACAAACCATTTCTGTATGGACCGCTCTTTGTGCACAGGGACATTGTCATGCTGAAACAGGAAAGGGCTTCCCCAAACTGTTGCCACAAAGTTGGAAACACAGATTTGTCTAGAATCTCATTGAATGCTGTAGCGTTAAGATTTCCCTTCACTGAAACTAAGGGGCCTAGCCCGAACCATGAAAAACAACCACAGACCGTTATTCCTCCTCCACCCAGTTTTACATTTGGCACTAAGTATTGGGGCAGATAGCGTTCTCCTGGCACTCGCCAAACCCAGATAAGTTAGTCGGACTGCCAGATGGGGAAGCGTGACTCATACAGCTGGCTGATTATATGATGTACAGGCAGGATAGAACAGCGTCGTCTGGTAAGACCAGTCTATGTATTTTTGTAAACAACAGCTGGTGCACGATATCTAAGGAGGTCTTGAGCCATTGCTCTCCTGAGGTAGAGTTTCTCAGGATAAGCTGCAGACCACATTACCTACCGAGAGAGTTTTCATCTATATTATTTGTAGCTGTTTTCATACCACCACATGTTAAATGTGCAACCAGAGGGAAAAGAACTCTGGGCAACCTATACTCCACACACAGAGACGCATACAAAGCTCTCCCTCGTCCTCCATTTGGCAAATCTGACCATAATTCTATTCTCCTAATTCAATTCCGGTTTACAATCAAAAATGAAAGCAGGAAGCACCGGTGAAGGGATCAATAAAGAAGTGGTCAGATGTTTTGCTAGCACAGACTGGAATATGTTCCGGGATTCCTCCAATGGCATTGAGGAGTACACCACATCTGTCATTGACTTCATCAATAAATTAATCGATGACGTCGTCCCAACAGTGACCGTACATACAGTACATACCCCAAACAGAAACCATGGATTACAATTACAACGCAATGAGGGTCCCCAGTCCAGGGTCAGCGACTAGGGTCCTCGCACCAGAGGTGCCACCAAAGTGGTGGGAGCCAGAGGCTGAGGGGGTCTATGTCCTGCACCAGAGCCACCGTGGGAATGGAGATGCCCACCAGGACACTCCACCTTTAAAGTCAGGGTTTGCGGCCTCACGCTCTGGCCATAGAGAGGTTTTTATTCTCTATTTTGGGTAGGCCAGGGTGTGACTAGGGTGGGCATTCTAGTTTCTTTATTTCTATTTTTTTTTGTTTCTATGTTTTGGCCGGGTATGGTTCTCAATCAGGGACAGCTGTCTATCAATGTCTCTGATTGGGAATCATACTTAGGCAGCCTTTTTCCCGTAGTATTTTGTGGGTAGTTATCTTTGTTAAGTGGCACTATAGCCCTAGTAAGCTTCACGGTTGTTTCTTTGTTTCTTGTTTTGTGGGCGACATTTACATAAATAAAGGAAAATGTACGCTCACCCCGCTGCATCTTGGTCCGGTCATTTCCATGACGACGCCCGTGACAGTGAGAATGCTATTCATTGACTACAGCTCAGCATTCAACACCATAGTGGCCTCAAAGCTCATCAATAAGCTAAGGACCCTGGGGCTTAACACCTCCCTCTGCAACTCGATTCTGGACTGCCTGAATTTGCCGATGACACAACAGTTGTTGGCCTGATCACCGACAACATGAGACAGCCTATATATAGGGAGGAGGTCAGAGACCTGGCCGTGTGGTGCCAGGATAACAACCTACCCCTCAATGTGATCAAGACAAAGGAGATGAGTGTGGACTACAGAAAAAAGAGGACCAAGCATGCCCCCATTCTCATCGATGGGGCTGCAGTGGAGCAGGTTGAGAGCTTCAAGTTCCTTGGTGTCCACATCACCAACAAACTAACATGGTCCAAGCACACCATGACAGTCGTGAATCGGGCACGACAAAACCTATTCCCCCTCAGGAGACTGAAAATATTTGGCATGGGTCCTCAGATCCACATAAGGTTCTACAGCTGCACCATCGAGAGCATCCTGACTGGTTGCATCACTGCCTGGTATGGCAACTGCTCGGCCTCCAACCGCAAGACACTACAGAGGGTAGTGCGAACAGCCCAGTACATCACTGGGGCCAAGCTTCCTGCCATCCAGGACCTCTATACCAGGCGGTGTCAGAGGAAGGCCCTGAAAATTGTCAAAGAATCCAGCCACCCTAGTCATAGACTGTCGTCTCTGCTACCACATGGCAAGCGGAACCGGAGCGCCAAGTCTAGGACCAAGAGGCTTCTAAAACACCTTCTACCCCCAAGCCATAAGACTCCTGAACATCTAGTCAAACTGGCTACCCAGACTATTCAGGGTACTATTTCAGGAAGCTGCCAGTTGAGGACTTGTGAGGTGTCTGTTTCTCAAATTAGACACTTGTCCTCATGCTCAGTTGTGCATCGGGGCCTCCCACTCCTCTTCCTGTTCTACAATATTTGCAGCGCCAGTTTGCGCTGTTCTGTGAAGGGAGTAGTACATAGCGTTGTACGACATCTTCAGTTTCTTGGCAATTTCTCGCATGGAATAGCCTTCATTTCTCAGAACAAGAATAGACTGACGAGTTTCAGAAGAAAGTGCTTTGTTTCTGGCCATTTTGAGCCTGTAATTGAACCCACAAATGCTGATGATCCAGATACTCGACTAGTCTAAAACAGGCCAGTTTTATTGCTTCTTTAAATCAGGACAACCGTTTTCAGCTGTGCTAACATAATTGCAAAAGGGTTTTCTAATGATCAATTAGCCTTTTAAAATGATAAACTTGGATTAGCTAACACAACATGCCATTAGAACACAGGAGTGATGGTTTCTGATAATGGCCTCTGATTGCCTTTGTAGATAGTTTCCAGCTACAATAGTCATTTACAACATTAACAATGTCTACACTGTATTTCTGATCAATTTGATGTTATTTTAATGGGGGAAAAAATTGATTTTCTTTCAAAAACAAGGACATTTCTAAGTGACCCCGAGCTGTTGAATGGTAGAGTATGTATATTTTGTATATCTCAGCTGAGATTGAGTGTGGGCCCACCTTTGTTTGTTTTCATTTAGATCTGCACCTGAAGCTGTCTATGCCCCAGAGGTATGAGGCCAAGCTGCTCCCTCTCCTCATCATTGTGTAAGTTAGTATGCATTACAAATTAAGCTCATCAATGGTGTTATAAGATGCTAATGGAATTGTATTAAGCCTCATAACATGAGCCAATATCAAGGATTCACTTTTACAGTTTTGCAGCCTATTACGTAAATTTGAACAGACATTGATTTCCCCATAGTTGACCAACAGGCTAAACCACTAATTGACTTGTTTGGCTTCCACATCCTATTTACAATCTCTAAACCCCTGCCCTTTGCTCAGTCCTTCCAAATTGACATTTTTATCCAAACCAGCTCACCCTGTTCCTCTTGTTGTCATGCAGGGATGGAGTTCCAGGCAGTCAGTCGGTGACGGAGGAGTTTGCTATGGGATGGCCTGAGGTGCTCGCTAGTACTCATGACGTGGCCTTAGCCTGGGTGGATGGAAGGAGTGGTGTCGGCTGGGGGCAGAAGATCAGCAGTGTGGATCCCCGCAAGCTCAGCTCCCTCAGAGTCAAAGATCAACTAGGAGTCGTGGAGTTAGTTACCAACCTACAATGTTATGGGCCTTGATTATATATACTAAAAATGGTTACATAATGTACATATTAACTATGATGGTTTTTGTTTGGCCTCCCACAGGTGGTTGATGCAATTGCCTTACATTGATGATCGGCGGATTGCCCTGTATGGCAAGGTTACTTTGTTTACTAAGAAAACATTAAACAATGTTATCTGGTCATCTGACCAAGTGCACACATCGGTTCCATATACTGTACATAATGTTGCAAAAGCATAAATCGTAGGTATTTGTGTTTTATGTTGCTCATGTTATTCTCTACAGGCATTTGGTGGTTATTTATCCCTCAAGATGCTAGCTGCATCTGACCAGCTGTTTAAATGTGCAGTCGCTGTTGCTCCCATAACAGACTTCAAACTCTACAGTGAGTGAAGACCATATCATTATTACAATAGTGTCAAACCTACTAGCACAGAACATCCATTAATTATTAGCACACTTGTTCTACCATTTATAGATGCTGCCTTTTCAGAGAGGTATCTAGGTCCCCCAGCTACAGAGGAGCACACATACTTGGTGAGGATCATCTTTACCCACAAACACCAATATGCTTTTTATTAAATAACATGGGTAAAGGGTAAAGGGTAAAGATTATAACAGTACATGATGTTCAAACGTTCACAGATGACCAGCAGGGTCAAATAATAATAATCACAGTGGTTGTCGAAGGTGCAACAGGTCAGCACCTCAGGAGTAAATGTCAGTTGGCTTTTCATAGCCGATAATATAATCTAATATATGCCATTTAGCAGACGCTTTTATCCAAAGCGACTTACAGTCATGTGTGCATACATTCTACGTTCAGAGTTAGAGACAGCAGGTGCGGTAGAGAGTTGAAAACAGCAGGCCCGAGACAAGGTAGCACGCCCGGTGAACAGGTCAGGGTTCCATAGCCACAGGCAGAACAGTTTAAACTGGAGCAGCAGCAGGTGGACCCGGGACAGCAGGTGGACTGGGGCAGCAAGGAGTCATCAGGCCAGGTAGTCCTGGGGCATGGTCCTAGGGCTCAGGTCCTTCGAGAGAAAAGAGAGAGAGAGTTAGAGGGAGCATACTTAAATTCACACAGGAAACCGGATAAGACAGCAGAGACAGCAAGGGCGGTTTGTCGCTCCTGTGCCTTTCCGTTCACCTTCACACCCCTAGGCCAGACTACACTCAATCATAGGACCTACTGAAGAGGGGAGTCTTCAATAAAGACTTAAAGGTTGAGACAGAGTATGCATCTCTCACATGGATAGGCAGACAATTCCATAAAAATGAAGCTCTATAGGAGAAAGCCCTGCCTCCAACTGTTTGCTTGGAAATTCTAGGGACAATAAGGATGCCTGCATCTTGGGACCGTAGCGTTTTTGTAGGTATGTATGGCAGGACCAAATCGGAGAGATGGGTAGGAGCAAGCCCATGTAATGCTTTGTAGGTTAGCAGTAAAACCTTGAAATCAGCCCTAGCCTTAACAGGAATCCAGTGTAGAGAGGCTAGCACTGGAGTAATATGATCACATTTTTTGGTTCTAGTCAAGATTCTAGCAGCCGTGTTTAGTACTAACTGAAGTTTATTTAGTGTTTTAAAGTAGAGCATTGCAGTAGTCTCATCTAGAACATTTTTCTGACATAAAGTTTCCTTAGAAGAAACAGTCTTGATATGTTTGTCAAAAGAGAGATCAGGGTCCAGAGTAATGTTATAATGTCCTTCCTGTCTATGTTGTGACCCCTCAGACGGCCTCTGTATTGGAAGATGTTCACAAGCTTAAAGATGAGAACTTCCTCTTACTACATGGGACTGCAGACGGTGAGACTTAGCTTTGCTTTTAACATCTACATTTGTCATTTACATGTTTTTTCAGAAATATTAAATTCTACTGATGAATACCTGACCTGCTTACTTGATAATTTGTGTTATTGTGTCTCGTGTGTTTGTTTGGCTTTGGGCATGCAGCACGGGTTCACTTCCAGCACAGTGCGGAGCTCCTGAGCCGTCTGGTGAAGGTAGAGGCCAACTACTCCTTGCAGCTGTACCCAGACGAGGGCCACACCCTGAGAGAGCAGCGTAGCATCCAGCATTTTCAACAGACCCTGGTGCACTACCTCCAGACCTGCCTGAGACATAACCCCCTCCTGGCCTCCATAGAGGAGCCAGATGAGGATGAGGAGGACGACTAAGTACTCCCACCTCTGGTACTGAAGAGACATACTGAGAAGTGAGGACTACTCTCCTATGCATTACCCCAGGTCAGACTACTACTGGACACTAGTCTCTTCCCACAGCAAGAACACCGGAGTGGCGATGGACCAAGAATATCAGATCACAGCTGAGCCTACTGTACCACTTATGAGTAACTTTGGGAATATAGCATTTATTTTGTTTGTGCTGTTTGAATTGAGTCTGCGCTGATTGTTTACATTGTGTTGATCCATTATCAAAGAAGTGACCGTGGCCAGGTCTTAATGTTGATTCTACATAATGTTTACAAAATAGTCTAAACATGCATGTCGTAATGGCTGCATGAAGTAAAGTGGTTTACTATTCTCTTATGTTTTGTTATCCTGCAGATCCTAATTTGGTTCAAATCAGCCTGTTATGCTGTTATGTAATGCATATACAGAAGGGGCCTACTGTCACTCTAAATGTGCCAAATACATTATATGTTTACAAGCCTATTCATTCACCATGCAAACTCTGAGATGTATCCAATCTTGCAGATGTTATAGACTTTGTATTTCCCATGCTTTTTGCACGATTCTTTTCAACAGTTGTATTTGGTAACTTTGGATGGATACAATCAGAATGAGCAAACCCAACAAAATATAAAAGCACATTTCTTGGACATCTATTTCAGAAGTTAGTTATGTTTTTCTTTATTTAATTTGATAGTCATGTATACTTTGTTGTTCATTGTGTACTGCAACACCTCCCAATCAAAGCCATGGAACATCCATGGTGCACTGCATGTAGTCTGTTTGCAATTGAATGCCCGACTTGAAATGTTTCCTTTTTGTTTGTTTGACTAAACCCTTACAATAAAGAATCAAGTCCTTGTTTGCAATATTGTTTAGTGAGTTTCCTGGAAAAGCTCCCCATCACTGACGGCTTTGGAGAGGACAAGTGGAGCCTCAGCCAAAGTACCAGGTTTGAAATAGTGAACTGTCTGTGTCACGCAGAATTTCTTGAAACTGTCTCGTTGGTGCCAGGTGCTTTTACCTTACCCTACCCTCCCTAAACCCCAACAGCCGTAACCCATAGATTTGGCAAGAATATGGCTGTGCATTTTCCCCATATTCCTTATATGTATCCAATTCATTCAGATCTACACCTGGAGTTTATATGGTCCTGTCCAGAAACATCCCCTGACCATACTTAAATGACAGTTTTACCACGGAGTTTCTCTGCCATCTTTGGTTTTACTCTGACTCAATTCATTTAAATTGTGTGACAGACTGAAACGGAAACGTGTTCTCAAACATACCCCAGTGTTCCGTCTGCCTTAGCCAATCGTTTCGATTGATAGAGACACACGAGTCTCAACTGACCAATCAGGTTACATTTCGTTACAACCACCATCCAATCAACGATAAGCCTACATGCGGGCCCCAATCCATTTTCAACCTTCAGTAGTGCTTTTTCTGTCGGGGCACCTTCAACCATTGACTTTCGGAAATACAATAAATTATATTTTCTCCACAGACATCATGTCCTTTCTGACTACAGGTATCAGCAGGTTAGCGCCAAGACTCCTTAATTCAAAGGTAAGTCGAGGCAAAGAACATATCCCAAGTAGGGTGGGCGCGTCAGTGTTAGCTGTAACTATAGTAGTTTGCTTGCATTTCAACTAACGTTAGCTAGCTAACAGTAATATTTTCGTCAGGAAAAAATGTTGGTTATTTTCAAGCACATTCATGTACGCTAGTAATGGCTACACATTGCCACACAGTTTTGGTGCTTGGCAACGATGGTCCTCTTTCATGTAAACGATGTTTGTGTTGGCACTAGCGCGTTTCGTCAGTTAAGGTTATCTGCGAGCTAGTCAGTTGACACAGGAGATGGCACATGCTAGTTAGCTACGATTAGATAGCCTGAGGAGGGTCATGTTTGACAGTTAGGTGTCTATCCTCTCACATGGAATTAAGTTGAACTGCACTCTTGAATAATCCAAAATCTTTACTATTTCTTATCGCTAGCTACTATTACTGCCAACAGTGGCAAGTTAATTGGCTGGCTCGTCAACATGCTCATCCACATCATTTTATTCCCCTTATTTGACCTTCAGCGCTAACATGTCCATTCATAGCTATTAGCCAACACAACAGCAACTTTCTAGGTTTGTTCATTTCCAGGTGTTGTATTATTGCTACGTCTCCATCTTGCTAGCAATGTAGCAAGAATGGTAAAAATGGTTTCCACGAGTTCATCCGACTCTGGGGAAGTAGATAAAGGGCCTCATGGCCAAAATCCCGAAGTGTCCCTTTAATTTAGCTATCTAATAAGTCTATGCCTGTGTCACGCTTAAGAACACACATTGTTTAGAATTCTGTCTTGTGTTTGTTTCATAGAGGTCCGTATTGATTCCTGGGTGCCACTGCTACCTTCCTGGTTAGGCGTCAGATTGTAACCTACAGTACTGCTTAATCAATTAGCCTCCTGCCCAGATATTTCTATTGCCAAGACAGATGACACATCACAATAATCCCCTTCTTTGGACTGTGCACCTTCAACTCCTCCGACAGAGATGATGCCTCAGGATTTTGTTTCTGAACTTTGTACAGAGTGGAAATTCCTTGTCAATTATCCGAGCATTGCAGTTAGGAATCTTTGAAATGTCTTTGATTTACCAGAACCTGTCATTATATCAGCTAGAATTTGATGTTCAGGGACTGTCATTTGAGGGAATTTGTAGGATATTTCAGTATGACTCCCAGTAGGCCTATCCAAGGGAATATATTATCCATTAAAGCAGACCGCTTCAGATGTTACATGTTGTAATTAGACATATGCATAGTGATTTAAGACGGTGCTTGCCCATTAAGAAACTTGGTTGCATTTCTTCCTAGTTCCTTTGTCGGCGTTGTCTTTTAAAGGTTTGTTGGCTAGCCTGTTCAATACCTTGTCTATTTCAGTTCTGCCAGATGGTCCTCTTATCCCTTCTCCAATCTCTTTTTGTGCGTTCTCTGCCAAGGATTCTTTGTCCTCCTGACTGTCATCCATGATTGTGCTACTATTTAAAAAGGCAGGTCCTGCTTGTTTCCTTCGGCACAGACAGTGGGTCAGATGGCTTGCATACAGAGCAGTCCTTCTCAGATACTCCACACAGGCCTCTCTTAGATTTTTCTATGGTTGATGTTGGATTGTAGCTGGAGTTTTTGCGTAAAGCCACAGGTGATGTTAAATCAGTAAGGATGTTGATTGCCCTATCTATAATCCAGGAATGGCACTGCTCTGGAGTTAGATATCTAGGCCAGGGCTCATAAACTACATTCAGTGGCGGGCCAATTTATTATTTTTGTTCTCGAGCGGATGGTCAGGGGGCCGGAACATAATTACATATCTCTCTATTATGCGTGGGAATACTTTGTAACAGATTTCCCTAATTAAAATTGCTTGGGGATGTTTTGCAGGTGTTTTTTACAGTCTTTTAATGTCCAACAATAAAAATATGAACTTGGGGGGGGGGGGGGGGGGTAAAATTACTTGTGGCACCAAATTCTGCACGTGGGACAACAGTTGGAGAACCCTTACTTTGTATTTAACGAGGCAAGTCCGTTAAGAACAAATTCTTATACAATGATGGCCTACACCGGACAAATCCGGATTACACTGGGCCAATTGTGCGCCACACTATGGGACTCCCAATCACGGTCGGTTGTAATACAGCCTGGATTCGAACCAGGTTGTTTGTAGTGACGCCTCTAGCACTGCAATGCAGTGCCTTAGACCGCTGCGCCACTCGGGATATAGGCTAACTGAGGAGCAGCAAGCAATCAGGATTTCATGATACTGTCAGCTCAATGATTCAATTAGGCCTAGTTTTAGTAGATGCAGGTATTACAGTTTGGAAATTGGAAAGCAGACAACTCTGGTTTTTGACCATATATACTCAGGCTGATGTTTTCTGATAATTGCATTTTCCTCTGCAGAATGTCACCTGCATCCTTGTGGCGTCCAGACATGCCAGCTCCTCAACAGTAAGCACTATCAGACTACCTCTTCAAGAGAACTCATCAATTTGCCCTTTATTATCATCATTGTTAATAAAGCATGATGTTAATCTGTTTTAATAGGGGTTGACAAAAAGAGTTTCCCTCTCTGTTCTCTCTGTCATTATGTAACATGCGGAGAACTTTATAAACCAGTGTCTTTCAAGTGAATGTTTTGGATCTAATGTTTGTTTGACTAACACAAAAGTGCACTAGGGTCTCTGTAGTTTTCTTTTTATATAGGCTGTTTTTGAATTGATGTAATTTTTGACTAAGCTTTTAATGAGACATGTCTGTGTTTTTGCAGAATCTAAAGGATGTTCTAACAGACCTTATTCCAAAAGAACAAAGTAGGATCAAGACCTTCAAACAGCAGTATGGAAAAACCAACATTGGATCGATCACTGTTGATATGGTAAGTAACTGACCCATATTCACTAACTCAGAACCTGATGTTGGTAAAACCATACAAGAGAATCAGAAAGGCTTTTGATGTAGAAATAAACCACCATACAGATCAGAGAAACCATGGTATAACCGTTTTCTAAATTCCACCAGATTGGGTCTGATGTTGCCCCTCAACCATCTCCCTTTTAGCATACTAGAGGTCATGTGATGTCACATGTCTAAGCCAGTTCCCTGCCAGCTGAGCACAGTCATAGCTGAGTCACAGCTCTTGCCTCACACACCATTTATCACTGCAGGCTCACTCCAGGGTCACACACACCTCCGCTTTGCCTGTGTCATCCACGCATGTTTATCATTCACATGACCTCTTCACCCTTATTATGCCTTTGAAGAATGCAGAAGGATTAGGGTCATGGTTCATCTGATTCCTTACGCATTTGATTTTAGAGCCTCATGCTATTTCTGGACTGGTCAAAGAGCAAATCAGTCTAGCCTTAATTGAGCTTTCTGTACCGAATGTAATTTGTTTGTTTTTTGTGTTGTTTTACAGGTCTATGGTGGGATGAGGGGCATGAAGGGTCTGGTGTACGAGACCTCAGTGCTGGATCCTGATGAGGTGTGTTTCCTGTCCTCACAACACACACAATCCATTAAACAGTAACACCCATTAATTAATTGAAGTGTTGACGCTGAGCACCATTAACCTTTGTGTGTAAGCCATATAGGCACTTATCTAAATTGCTTCTGATCACATGCATTGAATTGTAAAATAAATTGGTGTCAATGGAAGTGTTATCTCACTGGTCCTCCAGTAACCTCAGCTGGTGGCAGTTAAGAGTCCTAGAATGTTAAGATATTCCAAATAATTATGTTGATAAAGCTGCATTTGCAGTAACTACTGCCCCTTTGTTGTGGTTTGTTGTGCCATCATTTTAGACTATGCTCATTTGCCATATATGATGACTATATTAAGCATGACTCCTTGTACGTCCTGTTCCTTTCATTAGGGAATCCGTTTCCGGGGCTACAGCATTCCGGAGTGTCAGCAGCTGTTGCCAAAGGCTCCAGGAGGTCAGGAGCCACTGCCTGAGGGCCTCTTTTGGCTGCTGGTCACAGGACAGGTCCCCACAGAGGAACAGGTGTGAAGGGGATAACACTGGATGGGCTAGGGTTAGAATGGGAGGAATTTCCTATGTTATTACATACTACAAGCAAGTTATTTTATGGTTTAGGAGGAAGGCATGACAACAATCGAGTTTTACTTTTGTTCCTGATGACTCACATTGAAGTTCTACAACTGTAGCCATGTGGCGGAGATTTATAGTGTTTGGGATTAAAGAACATTTCCGTTCTGACTTGTGGCATTTTTATTGTCCCTATTTGAACCCGCCAATCCTATTTGCATCCCATCTTTTCAGGTGAGCTGGTTGTCCAAAGAATGGGCTAAGCGGGCAGCACTCCCCTCCCACGTGGTCACCATGCTAGATAACTTCCCCACCAACCTGCACCCCATGTCCCAGTTCAGTGCTGCCATCACAGCTCTGAACAGCGAGAGCAGCTTTGCCCGGGCCTACTCTGAGGGCGTCAACAAGGCCAAGTACTGGGAGGTGAGTCACACACACAGAATCTTCACAGACCTAGTATTTGAAATTTTTCACATACTTTGGCTGTGTCTTGATTGAGCTTGCCTAGCAAAATTAATAACAATAGTCCCGAAGGTGTAAACTTTGCACATCTGGCCCTCTAGGCGGGCTAAAGCTGACGATCAAAGTACTTGAAAAATATAAAATACCATTTTAAAATCCAGGTTTGCATTCATTATATTGCAGTACAGTCAGGTGTGGGTAAATAGATTAAAGCAGAGGGTGATGCTGGATGGATGAGTCATCCTCACTAAAGTGCTTTTCAAGTGTCTGTTCATTCTTTAATGGCAAATCTTAACATGCACACCAGGTCTCCCTTGAAAAAGAGCATATATTTTCCTCAACTTCCTTGTTAGAATAAGAGGCTAAAATAAATCAACACCGTTTCTTGCGGGGTGCAAGGAATTACATCCCTAGAATTCGACAGACAGTCTAGAAAAAGCTCACAGACCCAAATGTCAACAGAAAATAACTACACTAGCAGAAGTAATTGTGTGATTTATCATGTCGTTCAGTTAGATCCTGTGGGAGATGGTCTACTGACTGTTGATTAAACTACCTACTCTATTCCAGTTCATCTATGAGGACTCCATGGACTTGATTGCCAAGTTGCCGTGTGTTGCTGCTAAGATCTACCGTAACCTGTACCGTGAGGGCAGCAGCATTGGCGCCATCGACTCCAACCTGGACTGGTCCGCTAACTTCGCCAACATGCTGGGCTACAGCGACTCTGCTGAGTTCACTGAACTAATGAGGCTCTACCTTACCATCCACAGGTATTGTACTATGGGCCAGTTTCAGATTAAGCTGAAGAATTTCCATATTAAGTAGGTTATTTTTTTCAGGACTAGGTTGAAATTGTCTGGGAAACCAGTCTTAAGGACGTACATTTCAACCATTATTACCATCTAGGTGTTTTTGGGCCATTGACGGACCCAAAAATGAACGCACGCCAAATGCGGGTAAATTTTGGCATTGGTGGGTAAAGATGTCTATTTCACCAGCCATGTTGGAGGGTGGTGTGCTCAGGGTTCCACAGTGAAGCGTTTCACGTAAAATAGAGTTAGAAGTTAAGTATGAGCTCATTTAGCTGTTTTCAAAGTGTTTGTCCTTTTTGTTTCATGGCTGGCAGCTAATCGCACAAAGAACTACGAATCCTATAATGTATATCCCACTTAACGCAGCAACACTGCCTGGTTGGGAAGCTGTGCGCACTGAAGATTAATTTTTAGAAGAGCTTCTCGTGAAATTTGGTCTAATTGACTAAAGTCTACTAAAGGGAGTGTTTCTCGGCTATTTACATTGTTTTGTTCAATAGCGAGGTTGTTTTTCAATGTTTGAGTTTGCTTCAACTGCTAGCGACGACGCATCGGCTACTAGTCCGATGCTCTCACAGGCACGCTGTGACTGACGACTCGAGTTTAAATCTTACTCCACAGACACTAGGATGCGATAATCCAGCACCCCATTGTGACGTGCTGTAGATACGTGGCTCTGAGACCACCATCAGTGGGGGGACACAGCCCCGAATGCTTACCTCCCCACAATTCCCAACCAGAGCGTCTCCGGTACGCATCCTCTATTCAATTCAAATCAAATCAAGCTTTATTCATACAGCACATTTCAGACATGGAATGCTAGACAATGTGCTTCACAGGGGGAAAAAATCATTTAAAAGAATGAAAATCAAAACGGATATATTTACTACACAACAAACATAAGATGATTAAAAAACAAACGGAATAACAATAAACTAAGTTGAATGTGGTGACGGTTGGAGAAATGACTTGAGCTGTGCTGAGAATTTTGAAAGGTATGAATGCCAACGGTCCAATATTCAAGAACATTGCTGTGCGTAGGCATACATGTGTTGGGACTATGATAGAGCTTCAAGTGGTTCCAAATGCCACGGTAACCCCCGCCCTTAAAGGGGTAGCTGAACATTTTTGTCTTATTAAATGTATATTTTAGTCATTTTAGCAGACGGTGTTATCCAGAGCGACATACAGTTAGTGCAATCATCTTAAGAAAGCTAGGTGGGACAACCACATATCTGAGTCATAGTAAGTACATTTTTCCACAAAGTATCTTTCAGCAAGGTCAGTGCTAGTAGGGGGGGAGAGTCAGAGCTTTTAATTTTTAAATGTATTTATATGTTTTGGTTAAAAGGCTCTGGTCACTTCTTACTAGTAATACATTTTATTGTTTTAGAGACATTACTAAGCATGTTAATTTTTGGCAACAAAAACCTGCCACAGTGGTTGGTGAACCAAAAAGTTAGTTTCAGGCCCTGGTCATTGAAACGCGCTATACAAAACCCATGTATTCATATTAGAATGAACCATTATGTCATTGATTTATTTGACTTTTGGGGGGCAGCCATTTTGTCTATTAAATTCTGACATTGAAGGATAGAGAATTGTGAAACCCTCAAATGTATGTTCTCTGCCCTCTAGTGTTCATATATTGCACTTGACAGAACAACAATTCATTGTTAGACACAATTAAAAATTGGATAAATCTGTATTTGAATATAGGTCTGTAAAAACATTAGTAATTTACTGTCAATTCCAATTTTGTGATGAATAACATAGTAACCAACTGTCTCTGGGGTTCCTGTTTTAGTGACCACGAGGGAGGTAACGTCAGTGCCCACACCAGTCACCTGGTGGGCAGTGCTCTCTCTGACCCTTACCTCTCCTTCAGTGCTGCTCTGAATGGGCTGGCTGGACCTCTGCATGGGCTAGCCAACCAGGTCTGTCAATCCTGTCCTCTGCTCCGCTAGAATTTACATACTCTTGACTCACTGACCTGCTCTCTCTTGGAGTCATGAGTGGATAGATGGATAGACATGATCCTTATAAACATCATAAGCAGTCATTGAGTGGCATTATAATAGTATTTCTGTTTTAGCCTTGCTGAGGTTATTAGTGTTTCTCATGCATTTCTCTGTGTGCCCTGTAGGAGGTGCTGGTGTGGCTGACGGCCCTGCAGAAGGAGATGGGAGGGGAGGTGTCTGATGAGAAGATGAGGGATTACATCTGGAACACACTCAAGTCTGGCAGGGTAAGAGATGGGTCAAAACATTTGGCTTCACTACTATGACACATATTGCCTTACCCACCAGTGACAGCCTTATGAGGCCATATGGCATCACTAGTGTGGTTTTCAGTTCCATAAAGTATTTGCAATTCTCGGTTTCAAACATCCCTTGCGTTAAGAACCAGTTAACCCGGAGAGAAGGGTAAACCTTGCTAATCACCCTTCACACCCTCTCTCACCCCCAAAGGTGGTGCCAGGCTACGGGCATGCTGTCCTGAGGAAGACTGACCCCAGGTACCAATGCCAGCAGGAGTTTGCCTTCAAGCACCTGCCCAACGACCCCATGTTCAAACTGGTGCACCAGCTCTACAAGATTGTGCCCCCAGTACTGCTGGAGCAGGGCAAGGCCAAGAACCCCTGGCCCAATGTTGACGCACACAGTGGAGTGCTGCTGCAGGTGAGAGAGATGTTCTCCTTAACAATGTCCTATTGTACTGTATATATTGTCATGTAATACAGATCTGTTTTTTTGGACCACCTTGAATTTGTAAGTGGGCTGTTTGACTGGTCAGTGTTAGCCAGATGTGTTTTAATCAAAAGCATCACAGCACATATTAGCACCTGTGAGTTCAGCCTTTCAATCATCACTGACCTCTGCAACAAACATTTGATCTCTCCCTGACCTCTCTCCTTCTCCGCTACAGTACTATGGGATGACAGAGATGAACTACTACACTGTGCTGTTTGGTGTGTCCCGAGCTCTGGGTGTGTTGGCCCAACTTATCTGGAGCCGAGCCCTGGGCTTCCCTCTGGAGCGCCCCAAGTCCATGAGCACAGACGGACTCATGACCCTGGTGGGGGCCAATAAGTCCGGCTGAAGATGAGGGGGAGGAAATACCGTGTGCAAGTGACGCGTTTCTACATCATACTTCTGTGTTCATGTCCCTGGTCTTTTGAATGGGCTTCAAGATAATATCATCAAATTCATTAAAACGACCATTGCGCTACATTTTTGCTCATTTGAAGACCATTCAAAAAGCCTAGAAGTTTTTTTTTTTTAACTACAAGGCTACTTGTCGCGTCACTTGCATGGCGTATTTCAAATGAAAGCTGACCTTGCCCCCATCCCCATGGAAGAGATTCAAAGAGACGGTACACTTAAAAAAAAAAAAATTAATCCAAAAAGGGCTTCTTAATATTTACATGATTTAGCGCAGGCACGTGCACAGATAGAAGTCAACCTATGCCCAGCTCCTGTCCCTTGGCCCTCCCACTCGCCAAGTGCCCTTTTGGGTTGTGGTATAATTTTATTTTTTTGTATAAAGTTTTGTTCTGAACCCATTGCCCGCAAGTCGGTGTGACGTTGTCAAGTTCACCCACCCCGTCCGTTGGTTGCCCCTATTGGTCTGCCCTGTACAGAGCTTGCGCATGCCAGGTTGCACCTTTATCCCAGACTGCCCTGTACTGAGATTGTGTATGCTGGTCTCCAAACATGCATGGCTTGAGATGTGGCCACTGGTCGAGTGTGTGTAAATGTCAACAGTACTACCGCAGCAGCATAACATTTTGATTAACATCATCAATATTCGGTCTGGTTGGCTGATACGTGCAGCAGAGAGAGGCAAAAAGACGGAGAAGAACGGTTGCATCAATGACCCTCGCTCCAACCAACTCCATCCCTTCCTCAGTCGGCAGCATCACAGGCAGTCTAGATGCTCGCTAATCACCATATACAAAAATATCCACAAAAGCCACTTGCCAGCCATATATCTTGAGTTAGAAGATAATTAATATTATTTCGTTATTATTTAAGAGCATTGAAGATAAATCACAATCATTAAAAAACAATGGAGCTAGCTAACCAGCAGGTCAATCAATGATCTGCTGACAACTCACCCTCTTTTCCCCATGTCAATCAGGAGGCACTGTAACTAGCTTCCTTACAATATGTGATGAGTGAGTGTTTTGCAAAAATTAATGTCTATGCTCAGATTTGGTAAAATGTTCACTAGAGGCAGTTGGCATGTTCAGAATTTTAAAATGTGAATTATGAGTTGTTTTTTTTGGTGGGGGGGACACTTGCCCCCTGAAAGGTCTGTGCATGGCCCTGATTTAGTGTGAGACTGTGTTAGGTAGGTAATCATGTATACACTTCACCTGCCTAGAAATTACAACTATAATTTATTTCCAGTGTTCTCTAACCCCATGCCTCTGGTAATGTGGCCTGGACTGCCCCACCTCGGTATTAGTTTCCACCTACCTCTGTTCCTCAGACTCAGGCCACTTACAGTACAGTAGGCCAATGCAGTCTGCTGGCATCTCATCCCCATGTGCCTGTGAGGACTGGGCTGCACCAACTGATTGAAGATGTCAAGGGGCTTAAGTTGTATGCAATCCAACCTGATGGCTCTGTTTTACCATTGTTTCACTCTGAGCAGTTTGATTTCCAGGCTACATAAAACATGTAATTTTATGTGGGTAATTAGAGAAATCACAAATTGTCATCACTTGAGTATGTCTTACATCTATATTTAACTTGAGCGGTAGTTTGACATCAAACATTTTTGCTAACTTAATAAGGATGCAAGTAACTTTTAATTTGAGTCACATTTTTCTGCTGATGTTTGCTGAAGTGTCAATATTGTCTGGAAAGTCTTGCCTAATCTGAACCAACAGGGAAATATATTTTTTGTTGTTGCCTGAAACCCTCACGTTTCTCTATGCAATTTCTCCCTGACTACTCTAGCAGTAGCTACACTCCAGTAAAGGAAAAAGGTTCAACCTTGTGAAAGTATCTAACTTCTTTTGAAGATGTTTAATATATCCAAGGAAGAATGCAAATCAGTTAAAAAAAAAATATATATATATATATATATATATATATAAAAAAGGTACTGCCCCTTTAAATCTTTTTGTCTCACCAGATTCCCTGACTTCAATGGATTTAACCTTGAACACACCTCTGATCAAAATAACCTTTTTTTTGTTGTCATTCAACTTGTTTTACATTCTTTCCTTTCATTTTCTGTCTGGGCATCTTTTGAAATGTAGGATTGATATGTGTAGGTAGGAGCATATGATCGAAGACCTTTGGTTGTAACCTGGAGTACCCAAAGGCCTGATAGTAATGCCATAGACCTATATATTTGGAGAATTGAGAGAAGGACATGGTGTTCTGCTTTTTAGTATGTGCTTGAACATAAGTATGCAGCCAAGAAGAGCTTTTTATCTGTTGTGGTCCTGTCTAATTTTGGAGTATAATGTATGTTGTTAATTATGCGCCAGAAGAGTGCTTCAGTGATTTGAGCTGCTACTCCAAAATAGGAAAATAGAAATAGGAAAACCTCTATTTTGATTTAATCCTTTTTTAGAGGTTTTGGGTGTTGACTGAATAACCATGTAATGTATAGAGAGGATAATCCTATAGTGAGTACATCATTTGTAGTTTTATTTATACTTTGTATATAGTTATAAATATGTATAGCTTGAATGTATGAGCTCCTACGCAACCATATTGCTCAGTCATACAGCTGTGTGACTTCCAACCAACCTCACTCATCACCATATTTCAGTTTTACATGTTTTGACAGTTACTCTTACAATGAAGTAGATGTACGTACTCTGGCTGTCTTGTAAATAAATCTATTGCCCATTTGTATGGGCTTCTGCTGCTGCTAAGTGGATGTTTGCTTTGACTGATTCAAGCTGGCTCTCAGGCCCATAGCAGCAGTTGGTCCATAGCAGCTTTCCTTGCCTGCTTCAATATAGGATTATCAACACTCCATCTTGTGTCGCATCAGTGGGACCCTGCTCACTTGAAAAACAAAATAATCCGTGTTTGACTTTTACTTCAATTTTATATACCTTGCTTTTGTCTCTTGGGTTTCACATTTTTCAGTTTTTTAATTTTCTTAGTTTGTGTTGTGGAACATCTGTTTCTGATCAAAGCAGGTGTAGGAGACTGAAACCAGGGAAGAGCCATTGAAGTTGGATGCATTTGGGAAACTATAGCGGGATGGGGCTGGATAGGTCAAATGGGAGAAAGGAGCCGAGGACAACAAAAATGGAAAACCAATAAATGAGTTTAACACTTGGTGTCATGTGTTTGTTTTTAATTGTGTGTAAAGAGGTTGGAAACTGACTAGCTTTATTCAATAACAGATGGAAACTTCAAAAGTCACTGGTAATCCATTCCTGGATGACTGTACATGATAGGATTTTGATAGTCTGGGATTTCTAGGTGTTGAAATGAAGGAATATACTGTGCATGTAGAAGCACACACAACCAGCCGGTTTACCATAAGGACAGTGTCAAATCTGCCCAGCAAGTCTCAGCTCTGCCTCTGAAGAACTGCAGTCATGAGACCAGCCAGAGGATAATGTTACACACACTGAAACAACCAATTAGTGTCAACCGCTGTTGCGTAAGGGCCAACTGTAGTCATGAGGCTCTGTTTACAAGGCTTGATAGCTGAATTATTAACAAGGAAGTGGGGCTTTTAGTGAACTTTATTTAATGTCCTCAACAATCAATTGATATTGTTCTGGTTAGGTGAAGTATCATGCAAGTAATTGTTTTTCTTATTTTGTGATTTGAGTGTCATGGATATGGTGGTTTACAGGAGATTTGTAATAATAGGAAAATAGGTATTTTAACTATCTCCTCTGTGTCGTTATTAATAACTGGCCCAGATACCAACACGCCGCTCTCGTTGCTTGCGCTTTGGTTTCCTTTTGAAAAGGCCGCATCACACTCACCCCTGCACGTCCCTTGCTACATAGCGACAAACCAAGGCATTCTTAAGAGTCCCCACAGCTCTACACCACCTGCCAAAGTTTTCTAACTTGAGCAAATCCCAAAGGTGACCTGAACAGCTTGCTACATGCCACAACTTCTGAAAGCAGTGATTTATGGCTAGATTACATTACACTCCCATGATTCTCAAAAAGTATATAGTCGGGAACAATCCCATTTTATTTTTTTAAACAACTCATTTACGAGTGGTGGAAATATCTTTGGCTCTATAACTACATTGCATGCACACCTATTCCCAATATTCCATTGATAACTCATTTTGTATTGAGCAGTGTCCAGTTGCTCATTGTCAAAACCAGAATTTCTAATGGAAAAGAAAAGGAGAGCACAGAACACTGTAGTGTTTGCTGTACAGCTGATACCATAGCTACAGGTGGAAATGCATACACACTAAAGTATGATTAACAGGCAAAACAACTGATCAGCATGCAAAACTCAAACAGCATACTATGCTCATACACTCTATGGGTCTCAACACCCATCTGTGCATTATTGCTCACTTAGAACTAATTGAAATAATAAGTAATGGTAGGCCCAATTATGAATACAGTAGGATGATTCATTCCACTTCCATTTACAATACACACAACATGCACACAAATGCAATTGCCTTACATTCACACACACTTAATGGTTTCATTTTCCATATCCAGTCTCTTACAGCTCACTGATAAGAAAGGACTGGGTAAATGAATGCAATATGGCATCAACACCTAGCTTTGTGGCTTGTACTACATTGCTTCTACTTGTCAAGTGCAATTAGATTCAAAAGTAGTACTACTACCTGTGTTTGATGCCGGAGGCTGGATAAAGACAGGAAGTTGCTTTGAAGTATTGAGACATTTCTTATGAGTCCGGGATTCTTGCTGTAATAACAAACGAATAGTCTTAAAATACGTACACTTGCTTCCCATGTTCACCTTTCATGACACCTGAGAGTAAATGCCACCATCATAGCAGAGGGCAAATACATACCGGTATATTAAACAAAATCGGTTTGACTGAGCCCTTTGTTATTACACGTGAACTAAAATGAAATTCAAATGTATTCCCATTAAAACAAAGGCAAAACAAACAGAAATGCAATTCCAAAGAAAATATCATACACAAGTAGCCATATTGTGCATGCATAAATAATTGCAATACTTTATCTTGTTTCATTTATGAACTCGCTAGGCAGCTTGTGTTGACACTTTATAGAATTTTCACAGCTCCTGTTCTCCATATTTACATAAAGCTTAACATTGAAGACAATTTAATGTGCTTAATGTGTGTAAGGTGCAAATGACCAATGATTGTTTTAATCTATGAAAAAGCGAGCACTTTAACAACATTCTCTCTACACACACAGGAAGCAGTTGGCTTGCTATTTAAAAAAATATATATAATAAATAATTTTTAAAAAGCACTTATTGGTATAAACAATACATTTCAAATATATTAAAAACAAAAAAAGGGCCAATCTGCAGTTGCTGAATCCATTTTTGGACATATAATTAGTTTGATTCTTGACAAATAACTTAAACACCTCACGAGCTTACCCCATCAGAAACCAAAATATAAACTTGTTTTATTACCAATGTTTGTAAACAAGCAAACAAAGCAAATGTAAAAAATACAAATAACTGTATGGTTAAAACTATCATTTTGATATCATGGATAGTCAGTCCATGTATCCATAGATCTGTCTATGAATTTGAGAGTAGTTACATTTATCCAACCCAATCCCTCAGCTTTTTACCGAAACAGTGGTTGGGGAGCATGCTTAAATTGTTATTGTTTCAACTATGGATTGCCCCTTTAAGATATATTCATTTTACAGGATTGGATGACTAGAACCTAGCAGTGGACCTGCACCTGCACCCACTCTTCAGCAATCTACAGTGTCTAAAGCAGTCATATACTATGACGTACTCAAAATGGTCCATGTCATTCGTTCACTCAATAGTGTCCTGCTCACACAGCAATAAATTCCATCTATTCTGATTTGCGTAGTGGCTTTTTTGTTTTACAATTAGACTTAGAAGGATTATTATTTTAAAATTGTGCACACACGTCAATGCAACAAGGGGTCTGTGCTGAAGAGTGTACCCTTGTGAGGAGGTAAATGGCAGCTTTTTACAAGAAAATGATCCAGGCTAGGATATGGGACTGTCAAGTCAACTATAGTTGTGTAGGGTGATAAGCCAGGCTGATGCCCACACTGATTGCTTGGTCCTTACTCTATAATGTGAGGAGGATGCACTAGTGGCAGCTTAGCCTGGTCACAGATCTGCCATCACAGATGGTCCAAGATCGCAGAAGAGCTGTTTGTCATGCCAATGTGACCATAGGAGTTGGCAAGACGGCACAAACAGACCTGGGACCAGGCTATTGGTATCTGGGCCTTGGTGGTAATGGAGACTGAAGGCGGTTGATGGGGCATGTAGTGTCCTGCTGCTCCAGCTAGGTGATACAGGGGACTGCCAGGGTGAAGGTGCAGGCTGGTTTGGGGCAAGGGCACACAATGCCAGATGGACCTCACGTTTGGTGTACCTCATGGAACATTAATTCCCGTGGGACGCAGGTCTGTGGGCCGTAGAGCGTGCCGGCCCGGCGCTCGAAGGCAGACACATTCTTTTTTACCACCTCGTCAAAAAACACAGTTGCTAACTGGGAGTGGAGCAAGGAACGGAACTCAAACGAGATCTGTGTGGCAGGAAGGAGGGAGAGGGTAGAATATCAAATCAGAGAAGACAAACAAAAGAGAAAAAGGAAAAACAGAGTAGAAAGAGAAAATACACTACATAACCAAAAGTATGTGGCCACTTGATCATAGGAACATCTCATGGGCATTAATATTGAGTTGGTCCACCCTTTGCTGCTATAACTATCCACTCTTCTGGCTGTGGGGACTTGCTTCCATTCAGCCACAAGAACATTAGTGAGGTCGGGCACTGATGTTGGACAATTAGTCCTGACTCGCAGTCAGAATTCCAATTCATCCCAAAGTTGTTCGATGGGGTTGAGGTCAGGGATCTGTGCAGGCCAGTAAAGTTCTTCCACACCAATCTCAACAAACCATATGGATCTCAGTTTGTGCACCCATTGTCATGCTGAAACAGGAAAAGGCCTTCCCCAAACTGTTGCCACAAAGTTGGAAGAATAGATTAGTCTAGAATGTAATTGTATGCTGTACTGTTAAGATCTCCCTTAATTCGAACTAAGGAAGTAGCCCGAACCATGAAAAACAGCCACAGAACATTATTCCTCCTCCACCAAACTTTACAGTTGGCACTATTCTTTGGGGCAGGTAGCGTTCTCTTGGCATCCGCCAAACCCAGATTCATTCGTCAGACTGCCAGATGGCAAAGCGTGATTCATCACTCCAGAGAACGCGTTTCCACTGCTCCAAAGTCAAATGGCAGCGATCTTTAAACCACTCCAGCCGATGCTAGGCATTGCGCATGATGATCTTAGGCTTATGTGCAGCTGCTCATGAAAACCCATTTCATGAAGCTTTCGACGAATAGTTATTGGGCTGACGTTACTTCCAAAGGAAGCTTAGAACTTGGTAGTGAGTGTTGCAACTAAAGACAGACGATTTTTACGAGCTACGAGCTACGCGCTTCAGCACTCTGCGTTCCCGTTCTGTGAGCTTGTGTGGCCTACCACTTAATGGCTGAGCTGGTTGCTCCTAGAGGTTTCCAGTTCAAAAGTCACTGAGCTCTTCAGTAAGGCCATTCTACTGCCAATGTTTGTCTATGGAGATTGCATGGCTGTGTGCTAGATTTTATACACCGGTCAGCAACAGGTATAGCTGAAATAGCCAAATCCACTAATTTGAAGGGCTGTCCACATACTTTTGTGTGCATATATATATATATATATACACATTGCATTCGGGAAAGGATTCAGATGCCTTGACCTTTTCCATATTTTGTTACGTTAAAGCCTCGTTTTCCCACGTCAATTTACACACAGTACCCCATAATGACTAAGTAAAAACAGGTTTTTAAAATATTTTGCAAATATATACAAAATTAAAAACTTAAATACCACATTTACATACGGTTGAGGTCAGAAGTTGTCACACTTAGGTTGGAGTCATTAAATCTCGTTTTCAACCACTTTCTTGTTAACAAAATATAGTTTTCTCAAGTCGGTTAGGACATATACTTTGTGCATGACAAGTCATTTTTCCAGCAATTGTTTACAGACAGATTATTTCACTGTATCACAATTCCAGTGGAAACAACTTGGAAAATTCCAGAAAATGTCATGGCTTTAGAAGCTTCTGATAGGCTAATTGACATTTGAGTAAATTGGAGGTACAGTGCCTTGCGAAAGTATTCGGCCCCATTGAACTTTGCGACCTTTTGCCACATTTCAGGCTTCAAACATAAAGATATAAACTGTATTTGTTTTGTGAAGAGTCAACAACAAATGGGACACAATCATGAAGTGGAACGACATTTATTGAATATTTCAAACTTTTTTAACAATTCAAAAACTGTAAAATTGGGCGTGCAAAATTATTCAGCCCCTTTACTTTCAGTGCAGCAAACTCTCCAGAAGTTCAGTGAGGATCTCTGAATGATCCAATGTTGACCTAAATGACTAATGATGATAAATACAATCCACCTGTGTGTAATCAAGTCTCCGTATGAATGCACCTGCACTGTGATAGTCTCAGAGGTCCGTTAAAAGCGCTGAGAGCATCATGAAGAACAAGGAACACACCAGGCAGGTCCGAGATACTGTTGTGAAGAAGTTTAAAGCCGGATTTGGATACAAAAAGATTTCCCAAGCTTTAAACATCCCAAGGAGCACTGTGCAAGCGATAATATTGAAATAGAAGGAGTATCAGACCACTGCAAATCTACCAAGAACTGGCCGTCCTTCTAAACTTTCAGCTCATACAAGGAGAAGACTGATCAGAGATGCAGCCAAGAGGCCCATAATCACTATGGATGAACTGCAGAGATCTACAGCTGAGGTGGGAGACTCTGTCCAAAGGACAACAATCAGTCGTATATTGCACAAATCTGGCCTTTATGGAAGAGTGGCAAGAAGAAAGCCATTTCTTAAAGATATCCATAAAAAGTGTTGTTTAAAGTTTGCCACAAGCCACCTGGGAGACACACCAAACATGTGAAAGAAGGTGCTCTGGTCAGATGAAACCAAAATTGAACTTTTTGGCAACAATACAAAACGTTATGTTTGGCGTAAAAGCAACACAGCTCATCACCCTGAACACACCATCCCCACTGTCAAACATGGTGGTGACAGCATCATGGTTTGGGCCTGCTTTTCTTAAGCAGGGACAGGGAAGATGGTTAAAATTGATGGGAAGATGGATGGAGCCAAATACAGGACCATTCTGGAAGAACACCTGATGGAGTCTGCAAAAGACCTGAGACTGGGATGGAGATTTGTCTTCCAACAAGACAATGATCCAAAACATAAAGCAAAATCTACAATGGAATGGTTCAAAAATAAACATATCCAGGTGTTAGAATGGCCAAGTCAAAGTCCAGACCTGAATCCAATCGAGAATCTGTGGAAAGAACTGAAAACTGCTGTTCACAAATGCTCTCCATCCAACCTCACTGAGCTCGAGCTGTTTTGCAAGGAGGAATGGGAAAAAAATTCAGTCTCTCGATGTGCAAAACTGATAGACATACCCCAAGCGACTTACAGCTGTAATCGCAGCAAAAGGTGGCGCTACAAAGTATTAACTTAAGGGGGCTGAATAATTTTCCACGCCCAATTTTTCAGTTTGATTTGTTAAAAAAGTTTGAAATATCCAATAAATGTCATTCCACTTCATGATTGTGTCCCACTTGTTGTTGACTCTTCACAAAAAAAAATACAGTTTATATCTTTATGTTTGAAGCCTGAAATGTGGCAAAAGGTCGCAAAGTTCAAGGGGGCCGAATACTTTCGCAAGGCACTGTATATCTGTGGATGTATTTCAAGGCCTACCTTCAAACTCAGTGCCTCTTTGCTTGACATCATGGGAAAATCCAAGACCTCAGAAAAATAATTGTAGACCTCTACAAGTCTGGTTCATTCTTGGGAGCAATTTCCAAATGTCTGAAGGTACCACGTTCATCTGTACAAACAATAGTACACAAGTATAAACACCATGGGACCCCGCAGCCGTCATACCGCTCAGGAAGGAGATGCATTCTGTCTCAGAGATGAGCGTACTATGGTGTGAAAAGTGCAAATAAATCCCAGAACAACAGCAAAGGACCGTGTGAAGATGCTGGAGGAAACAGGTGCAAAAGTATCTATATCCACAGTAAAACGAGTCCTATATCGACATAACCTGAAAAGCCGCACAGCAAGGAAGAAGCCACTGCTCCAAAACCGCCATAAAAGAGCCAGACTACGGTTTGCAACTGCACATGGGGACAAAGATTGTACTTTTTGGAGAAATGTCCTCTGGTCCGATGAAACAAAAATAGAACTGTTTGCCCATAATAATCATCGTTATGTTTGGAGGAAAAAGGGGGAGGCTTGCAAGCCGAAGAACACCATCCCTACCGTGAAGCACGTTGGTGGCAGCATCATGTTGTGGGGGTGCTTTGCTGCAGGAGGGACTGGTGCACTTCACAAAATAGATGGAATCATGAGGTAGGAAAATGATGTGGATATATTGAAGCAACATCTCAAGACGTCAGTCAGGAAGTTAAAGCTTGTTCGCAAATGGGACTTCCAAATGGACAAAGACACCAAGCATACTTCCAAAGTTGTGGAAAAGGGCTTACAGACAACAAAGTCAAGGTGTTGGAGTGGCCATCACAAAGTCCTATAGAATATTTGTGGGCAGAACTGAAAAAGAGTGTGCGAGCAAGGAGGCCTACAAACCTGACTCAGTTACACCAGCTCTGTCAGAAGGAATGGGCCAAAGTTCTCCCAACTTATTGTGGGAAGCTTGTGGAAGGCTACCCAAAACATTTCACCCAAGTTAAACAATTTAAAGGCAATGCTACTAAATACTAATTGAGTGCATGTTAACTTCTGACCCACTGGGAATGTGATAAAATAAATAAAAGCTGAAATAAATCACTCTACTATTATTCTTACATTTCACATTCTTAAAATAAAAGTGGTGATCCTAACCTAACCTACTGACCTAAAACAGAGAATATTTACTGGGATTAAATGTCAGGAATTGTGAAAAACTGGGTTTAAATGTATTTAGCTAAGGTGTATGTAAACGTCTGACTTCAACGCTAAGTATTCAGACCCTTTACACAGTACTTTGTTGAAGCACCTTTGGCAGCGATTTCAGCCTCGAGTCTTCTTGGGTATGATGCTACAAGCTTGGCACACCTGTATTTGGAGAGTTTCTCCCATTCTTCTCTGCAGATCCTCTCAAGCTCTGTCAGGTTGTATTCGGAGCGTCGCTGCACAGTTATTTTCAAGTCTCTCCAGAGATGTTCGATCAAGTTAAAGTCCGGGCTCTGGCTGGGCCACTCAAGGACATTCAAAGACTTGTCCCAAAGCCACTACTGCGTTGTCTTGGCTGTGTGCTTAGGGTCATTGTCCTGCCAGTCTGAGGTCTTGAGTGCTCTGGAGCAGGTTTTCATCAAGGATCTCTGTACTTTACTCCGTTCTTATTTCCCTCAGCCAAACTGGTCTCCCAGTCCCTGCTGCTGAAAAACATCCCCACAGAATGATGCTGCCACCACTATGCTTCACCGTAGGGATGGTGCCAGGTTTCCTCGAGATGTGACGCATGGCATTCAGGCCAAATAGTTAAATCTTGGTTTCATCAGACCAGAGAATCTTGTTTCTCATGGTCTGAGAGTCCTTTAGGTTCCATCTGGTAAACTCAAAGTGGGCAGTCATGTGCCTTTTACTGAGGAGTGGCTTCCGTCAGGCTACTCTACCATAAAGGCCTGATTGGCTGAGTGTGGCTGAGTGCTGCAGAGTTGGTTGTCCTTCTGGAAGGCTCTCCCATCTCCACAGAGGAACTCTGGAGCTCTGTCAGAGTGACCATCGGGTTCTTGGTTAGCTCCCTGACCAAGGCCCTTCTCCCCCGAATGCTCAGTTCGGCCGGCCGGCTCTAGGAAGTCTTGGTGGTTCCAAACATTTTCCATTTGATGGAGGCCACTGTGCTCTTGGGGACCTTCAATGCTTCCTCAGCACGATCCTGTCTCGGAGCTCTACGGACAATTTCGTCTAACTCATGACTTGGTTTTTGCTCTGACATGCACTGTCAATTGTGGAACGTTATATACCGTAGACAGGTGTGTGCCTTTCCAAATCATTTCCAATCAATTTAATTTACCACAGGTTGACTCCAATCAAGTTGTAGAAACATCTCAAGGAGGATCAATTGAAACAGGATGCACCTGAGCTCAATTTCGAGTCTCATAGCAAAGGGTGTGAATACTTATGTAAATAAGGTATCTTAAAAAAATATATATACATTTGCAAAATAAAAAAAATTAAAAAACTGTTTTCACTGTCATTTTTGGGTATTTTGTGTAGATTGATGAGGAAAAAGAACAAGGCTGTAACATAACAAATTTTGAAAAAAGTCAAGGGGTCTGAATACTTTCTCAATGCACTGTAGTGTAATTTTGTCAGACTGCTCACATGCAAAGGGTGTATGCACAAATAGAGAGCAAGATTAGAAGAGAGGTGGGCAGCATAAAATAAAGACAAGGGTCACAAGCTGGGGCTGTCATATTCACCGAAACGTCCACAGTGCAGGTGCGGGGATAACCAGGGATGCCAGGACTGAAGCGCCATATTGTCTCCAGGTGGTTGAAAAGTGTTCCGTCTGTGCACACCGCCTATCACAAAACAAACAATTATCATCATAATTCATGAAACCAAAATTAAGAGGGATAAGTAGGGTTGCAAAACTGTGTTCCAGAAATCCTGGTTGGAAGATTCCTGAAATCAGGAGGGAATAAGCAGGAACTCTACAATACTCCAACCAAGATCTCTGGAAAACCTGGGAATTTTAGGAAAGTTACTGGAATTTTTAATCCCAAATTAAGCGGAATTAACTTACTTTGACCATGTGGGGTCGCACCACACTGATCATGGATGTGTATCGCTCTACAATGGGTGGGAACCCCACCTCCAGCTGAGCTTTGGAGTGGCCTGCCCTCTTCATGATGGTCTGGGACTTCTTACACCAGGGGACAAAGAGTTTGTAGTCATCCACGTTGGCTACCACATCATACATCTCCAGCATAGAGTACCTGAAGCAGCATAGTAAGAGGAGTTTGAAAACAACAACATTACATAACTTAATAAACAACTTCCACTTCCATGTTGTGTTTCAAATAGAAAAGGCCCTATTAAAAAAAAACAACTTTAATATGAAATCTAGCCATGACTTCTTTCTATTCATGCATTCAAGCTCTGGTTTACCATGTACGTATGGAAATATAGTCTTACAATAGATTTTCTTTCATGGGTGGTACCGTCTTACCCCAGTATTCTCCGCTCTGAGTACTCCTTTCTCTTATTGGTGAACCCCATGAAGGTTCTGCTGTGGGGAACTGATGTCATCATGTCCCAGTCCTGCTGGTGGTAAAGCACTCTGGGAGTCCTGGTCATTACAATACCACATGACGACAAGTGTCTGATGGGGAAGGGAGACGAAAAGAGGAAATGTTGAAATACCACAACATCTAACAAATACCCTATTCCAGGCAGGCTTCCTGCCATTAGAGTCAGGGCAGAAATAATATATTGCCAAAAGGGGGAAGAATTCTCAGTAGTATCCTATCCGTCAATCTTTCGGACAAGCTAGCAGGCTAATATCTGAGTAAACACATGAATGGAACTATATGTAATGCGACCCACTCAGCCTATTCATTAGCCAAGTTCTGTTGCAAAACATTTTACTCCAAACTGAAAACGTTTTGCAAAGAAAATTTGAGTTTATATTGGACAAATGAAGGTAGGTCCCAACCAGTTTTCTTCCGTTTAGTTCCCAGAGTAAACAGTAAACGGTTTCCATTGCAAAACAATTTGCAACAGACCAAATGTTTTGCAACGGAACTCGGCTAATGAACACCCCCCCAGGGGTGAACCCCATGAAGGTTCTGCTGCGGGGAACTGATGACATCATGTCCCAATCCTGCTGTTGGCAAAGCACTCTGGGAATCCTGGTCATACACCCCTGGGGTGTATTCATTAAGTATTGTAAAGGAAACAGTTTACAGTTTAAGAACCAAATGGACGCAAACAGAGCAAACGGAACTAAACGGGGAGAGACCTACCTGAATTTGTCCAATAGAAACTCACATTTTCGTTGCAAAACGTCTTCTGTTTGGAGTAAACAGTTTCGGTTTAAAAACATTTTGCAACAGAAGAAACGTTTGCAACAGAATCGGAGTAATGAATACACCCCAGGTGCTCACTACAAATAACTGTGACAGTCATGGAAATAGAATTAGTCAGAAATAAGAATTACAAGGAGTAAGGCAACTACTTACATAGTGAAACAAATATGAAGGATAACACAATATGCATAGCCTATGACATGTGATTGAAAAGGGAACGTTTTAGTCCTAAATGCTAATTATACAGAAAGCACGTAATGTTCTTCAGAGTGGACCTTCATTATTTCAACCAGTGCTTGGTTGTAAACAAAAACCTGCCCCATGGGGGATTGAAATAGATGCTAAATGCGCACGTACAGCACTGATTGGTTGACGCTGTCACTCGAAATTATACATTTTCTAATCTCACCTGATGGTTTGTCTCATATGTTCTCTTGACCACGCGGTGTGACAAGGTGAGCGACCTGAGCCAACAGCAATCTCCAGAAATTCACTGAATGTCCGCACACCCATCGGCATTCTCCGGGCAGTTGTTGAGGCTGCCATTATATTTTATGTGGGTTATTTTACTACAATCTCAAATTGGAGAACGGATCATTGAATCTGTAGGTTACTGCTGAAAACACTGATTTTCGCCCACTTCGGATTGGCTATTCGAAGCAATTCACTTATCCAAATAGGCCTAGACGCAACAAAAAAAGGCCGCGTTTCGTCTATATAATAAAAACGTTCATAAAGTACTCTATTTATTCTAAGCTCGATTTCCTGGGTCGCTGAGGGTGCATAAATTGCGCTTTCGGGTTTTCCCATACGACGACAGCCCCTTAAAATATCGTCCTTCTCTGCGCTCAGTAAAGTAAACAAATACCGGTGTCGGTCAGGCCAGGGACAAACCTTACCAGAGAGGACGAGACTAAACGAGATGGTTTACTCTGCCCAAAATCTGTCCAAGAAAATAAGGCCACGAAGTGAATAATTTTTGTAGGGAAGTCAATACTTATTTGATCGAATATACGTTTCGTAATGGTTAAATTGTTACGAATGCACTGATATGTGGACACACGTGGCATTTTGCCCCCCCAAATACTTTATATTGGATATATGACGGGAAGGCCGTCGTTGTAAATTATAATTTGTTCTTAACTGACATGCCTAGTTAAATAAAATGAAAAAATATGCTTGTTCACATGCTTATCTGCCTTTTCGTTGGATAGAATGGTCCAAACTAATCTCGCCTCCTTCCATCTTTGATGACATTTATTTCCATTGTTAAGAGCGGTCACTCGACTATCTTGTCAATAGATGATATTTGACCGTACTGTTTTTCAGTGGTGGAAAAAGTACCCAGTTCATGTCATACTTGAGTAAAAGTAAAGAACTCGTTATGAAATGATTCAAGTAACAGTGAGTCACCCAGTATAATACTATTTGAGTTAAAGTATAAAATAATTTGGTTTTAAATATACTTAAGTATCAAAAGTAAAAGTATAAAGTATTTAAAATGTCTTATTAAGCAAACCAGATGGAATAATTGTTTTTAAATTTGCGGATAGCCAGGGGCACACTCCAACACTCAGAAACACAAAGCATTTGTGTTTAGTGAGTTGCCAGATCAGAGGTAGTAGAGATGATCAGGGATGTGCTCTTGATAAAGTGCGTGAATTGGACCTTTTCTGTCCTACTAAGCATTCAAAATGTAACGAGTACTTTTGGGTGTCATTGAATATGTATGGCATAAAAACTACATTTTCTTTAGGAATGTAGTGATGTAAAAGTTGTCAAAAAAAAGTACAGATACCCCCTAAACGACTTAAGTAATACTTTAAAGTATGTTTTACTTAAATACTTTACACCAGTGCTGTTTTTGGACAAACTAGTATTAAACAGAACAGCTGACCCACCGATGCGTTGCTGCCACCAACTGTGTCGGAGGTAGCCTACAATATCAGCGAATAACATTTTTGGGAGTAAACCATGATTCCTTATATGTTAATCTAGTGCAATTTTAAAAAGTACGAGAATATTTTTAATTGCATTTAGTAGTATATAATTGTCGTTCCCCTTGAAAACAGAGGCCCTCGCATTGTCTGGGAGAGCAAGACCACTGAGGTTAAATAAGAACGAGCGTGAAACTGCGCATGTGCAGGATAGCAGAAAGCCGAAGCAACAAACAAACATCAAGCAGAGACGGACAGCAACACAGATCAAGCGCTATCTATGCAGATCGCTAGCTACATGAGTTAACTTTGAAAAATGAAAATCAAAACTGTCGTTTAATATACACTGCAGTTCCACCCGAATGAAGGAGCTCCGTCCTGGCTGATTTTGGGAGATGGGAGTACTCAACATTACAGACCAGGTGAGCTAGCAAGTAGCTAGCATGCTAGTTGGAAAGCTAGGCTGGCTATTTGGCTGTCTAGCTGATAGACTGTCGGTTTGCTAGCTAATCCCGTGTTATGATAGCATTTTCCTAAAAGTCGAATAGTTAAATAACGTTTGACGCAAGGATCTGTCTGAAAGAAATGTCGTAGGATTGCTAGTTAGATGGCTAACGTTAGCTAAACCTCGGCGCGGCCCAAGTATCGCTGATTGATGTATATAAACTGTTCACTTAACTAGCTACCATTCCTTGCTAAGCACAGCGTGACATTCTCCTGTTCTTCTCCCCAGCCTCCACTGGTCCAAGCGGTTTTCAATCGGAATGCCGATGAAATTCAACAACTATTGCACAACAAGAAAGAGGATGTCAATGCACTGGTATGCTTGTGGTGGCAGACAGTGCTGTAGCACTGGCTCAGTTTTATGGCATTGATATTGGACTGTATCTCAACATCTCTCCAGTTATTGCAAGTAGAGGGGTGCCGTGTGGGTCCTTTACCCAGTTCATGTGATGAGATTATTTATTTTGTATTTCCCAGAAACCTCGTTACTATATACACTACCGTTCAAAAGTTGGGTCAATTAGAAATGTCATTGTTTTTTAAATAAATGCATTTTTTCGTCCATTAAAATAACATCAAGTTGATCTGAAATAGTGTAGATTGTTAATTTTGTAAATGACTATTGTAGCAAGAATCTGCTTTAAAAAAGGAATATCTACATAGGTGTACAATAAATCTGAAGATGTCGCAAAGTGCTATACAGAAACCCAGCCTAAAACAGCAAGCAATGCAGATGTAGAAGCACGGTGGCTAGGGATAAACTCCCTAGAAAGGACGGAACCTTGGAAGAAATCTAGAGAGGAACCAGGCTCTGAGGGGTGTCCAGTCCTCTTCTGGCTGTGCCGGGTGGGCTACTACACTGGAGTGTGAATACAGGCAAATATGTTGATAAAAGTAACTTTGTCCAAGAGCAGTGTTTCCAAAAAAGGGGTACGTGTACCCATCTGGTTAAGAAGGCAGTCCCCAGAAGTTATGTGGGGAGATTTTTTTTAAAGTGGAAAAAGGAAAACAATATTGGGAAAAATATTACCAAAACAATATATGTTCAAGTTATTTAAATCTTAATAGGCAGGAAAACATTTACTGAGGTCACTGGTGTGAAATCTCTAGTTATTTTATATTTATAGACCTACGTTTTTAGTTTCGGTGCGTGTGCATGAGGCCCATTATCAGCAAACATCACTCCTGTGTTCCAATGGCACGTTGTGTTAGCTAATCCAAGTATATAATTTTAAAAGGCTAATTGTTCATTATAAAACCCTTTTTCAATTATGTTAGCACAGCTGAAAACTGTTGTCCTGATTTAAAGAATCAATAAAACTGGCCTTCTTTAGTTAGTTAGTTGGGTATACTAGTTGGGTATCTGGAGCATCAGCATTTGTGACTTCGATTACAGGCTCAAAATGTCCAGAAACAAAGCACTTTCTTCTGAAACTTGTTAGTCTATTCTTGTTCTGAGAAATGAAGGCTATTCCATGTGAGAAACTGCCAAGAAACTAAAGAGCTCGTACAACGCTGTGTACCACTTACTCCGTTCACAGAATAGCACAAACTGTCTCTAACCAGAAAGAGGAGTAGGAGGCCCCGGTGCACAACTGAGCAAGAGGACAAGTACATATTCCATAAAAAAATCAGCCGTTTCCAGCTACAATAGTCATTTACAACATTAACTATGTCTACACTGTATTTCTCAACCATTTTTAATGGACACATTTTTTTGTGCTTTTCTTTCAAAAAGGACAATTCTAAGCAACCCCAAACTTTTGAACGGTAGTGTGTATATGCAATAACAGTACAAAGTCAACAGAAGGCCTAAATGTAAATATTTCAGCAATATTTCACAAATGTGCATATTGGTGGCTGATGGGGTAAGAGGGAGATAGATTTTTGCATCTTCCCCACAGGACCAAGAGCGCCGCACGCCGCTACATGCTGCTGCCTGTTTGGGAGATGTTCATATCATGGAATTCCTCATCAATGCAGGTAATTGTGACCAAAATGGACCAATCATTGGTACTTCTATTTGCTAAACAGAATGCTCCCGCCTGACCTTCTGATGTGTGTGCAATGAAAATGTGGTTTTGGTCTACTTGCAGTTGTAGTAGCACTGTGTAGTGTCTGTTCATTAGTATGACTCTACTGTACTTGTCATGGCCCTCTAATAATGCTCCTTGTCTTGTACACTCTCATAGGTGCAAATGTAAATGCTAAGGACCATGTGTGGTTAACTCCATTGCACAGGGCAGCTGCCTCCCGGAATGAAGTAAGGAATGTTGATCATCTCTCTCATGTTAAGATTTATATAGCACTTAGTAGCAAACTGTTTCAAACATGGACAATGTTTGGGTTTGGTCAAGAAGTGTTTTCTCAAGCCCTGTTTTATTCCTTCTCTCTCCAGAGGGCAGTGGGACTACTTCTGCGGCAGGGAGCTGAGGCCAATGCACGGGACAAGTTCTGGCAGACACCACTGCATGTTGCAGCTGCCAATAGAGCCACACGCTGTGCAGAGGCCCTGCTCCCCCAGCTGAGCAACCTGAACATGGCAGACCGCACTGGCAGAACCGCTTTGCACCATGCTGCTCAGAGTGGATACATGGAGGTGAGAGGGGAGGGCTCGAAATATTGTTTATACTTAGAACAGCGCCATTTTCACAAACCATTTCAGAGTAGGAGTGTTCATCTAGGATCAGGTCTCTCATTTTATTCATTAGGAGTTCAAATAAAGAACAACTGATCATACACCAGCATGCCTACTCTGAGATGATTTTGTGAATACGGACCCAGGTTAGCAGGAGTATGAATTATGAAAATGCTATGTATATAATATATTTATATGAACTTTGTCTGTCCTTAGATGGTGAAGTTGCTGCTGAATAAAGGAGCCAACTTGAGTGCCAATGATAAGAGAGAGAGACAGCCTATCCACTGGGCAGCGTACTTGGGTGAGCTGTTATCTGCATTGGGAAACTCTTAAAAGGACAATCCGCAGTTGCTACATCCACCATTGGACTGATAAATGAATGACATGTACCCATTGATTCTTGAAGAATGTAACTTATAAATGCCTCCTGAGCTTCGTTCAACTGTCGTACCCCATCAGAACCCAAAATATGAACTAGTTTTACTCCGTTTGTAATCAAGTACATTTAAACAACACTGTATAGCCTCAAAACGGGGTTAAAACTATAATTTTTATAAAATGGATGGTCATTCCTTGCATCCAATGCACTCTATAAGTTTTAAAGGTTACATTTATCCAGCCCCGTCCATCAGCCTTTGACCGTAACAGTGGCGCGGAGAGCACTTTTATTGTTTTAACTGCTGATTGCTTCAACAACATAAAATGGGTGAAAAATCATGAATTTCCTAAACTTGGCAAGAATGTCAGGTGATGAAAAATGGCTGTTGTTTCTCCTAAAGTCCTGTTTTCAGTTGAATGAACACCAGACCTGGGCAGAACATTGTTGTATTTTTTAGTTTATTTGAAAATACAAACTTTTCAGATACTCAAAGTAGTCATATATTTTATATAGAATTTCAACTAAAAGCAACTATTTTCTTTTGATATTCAAATCAGGTCTCAGAAAAACAACTTGCATATATTCAAATATTATTTATTTGCCTATAGCCTAGAATTAAATGCACGAGGGGCATGGAATCACTTCAACAATACAGTAAACCACTTTCACAACTTCAAAATGACTAACAAATATATTTTCAGAATGAGTGAGACCAAGTGATACAGTAACACTTGACATCAAGTTCTTATACATGTGTAGTAACATATTATTACCATAGCAACATTGTTGTTACATAGGACTTTGGAAATTGCTTTATAAATGCATAAGTTATTACATAAGTGGAATAAAGAACAGTCACTATATTTGTATACAGTGGTTACAAAAACTCTTGGGTCATTGCTATGCATTTAAAATGCAAATGTGCTTATAAAACGTTGCTCCAAAAGTATTCCCAGTTTTATTACACAGGCACTGAGAATGCTAAGAGTAAACAACTATGGCTATTATGTTTAGAAAGGACATTTTACATCCCAGAACTGCCTTGAATCAACTACAGCCTGGTAGGTGGACAATCATGTTAGTTTGTATTCTGAGTGAAATATCCCTTGTGTGTTTTTAAACAAGAACATTTGAAAGTAATTGAGATATTTTAAAATAGTATTTGAACCCAGGTCTGAAACAATGGCAGCACTGCCATGTTGTACTGAGCCTTTTTGTTGGAAAACCACACTAGTGTCTGACTTTTGCTGTCGCCGATGCACCTCCCCCAACTTCACTCCTCGACTTTCGTCTACAGTCAGTTGCTTTAACCTATAAACAATGAAACGTGGCCAATATCTGCAGTCATCTCGCTGAGTCTACCTTTAAATGATAAAGTCCATTTCAGTGTGAACCCAATAAAATAACAAATAAAAAGCTTACAATCAAATGGGGTTTTCATTTTATTTGGTATAGGAGTAAAAGATGATAGTTTTCGTTTTTCAAACATGTTTGTTAATTTTATTTCAGTTTACTCATTTTTTCATGATTCGTTTTAGTATGCTTTAATAACCTTGATGTATTTTGTAGATTAGATATGATACAATACAGATTGGAATAGTATAGGATATTATGTGTACTCTCTTCATTCATTTCTATCTTCAACATGCAGTTCCACATGCAGCCCTGCCATCAGTTGAAGGCAGTTTCAGAAAAATAGTCATTTTCGAGGATCTGTATTCAAATAGTTGCAGTCACCTCCAAAGTAACTATTTGTTCCCCTGGAAAGATATTTACTTTCCAGAAAGCATAGTTAAAACTACAGTTCACCCTGCTCTGATGAACAGTGGATGTACTCTTCACAAGAGGGTGACATTAAAAACAGGACACACTGCCTTTTCCCGCCCCTCACACCCCGGCCTCTCCTCACACCCCGGCCTCTCGCCTCTCCCCTGTGTCTTATAGGGCATCTGGAGGTGGTGAAGCTGCTAGTGTCTCGGAGTGCAGACAAAGGCTGCCAGGACAAGCAGGGTTACACCCCTCTCCACGCTGCAGCTGCCAGCGGACACATTGACATCGTCAAGTACCTTCTGAGGCTCGGGGCAGAGGTGAGTGTGGAGTTCAAATGTGTAAACTGACTCTCAAGATGGCCATAGTAAATAATACTTATTACCAACCATGGTCTGGCCATGTTCAGAAGAGGCAGAGGATTATCTCTGATTACAATTCAATTGTTTTATCTTTTATTCCATTTTTTAAAACCTTTTGTTACTTAGCTAATTGCTCATGTCTTGTGTGTTGGTGCTCTTTTAGCTGGATGAGCCCAATGCCTTTGGGAACACTGCACTGCATGTGGCCTGCTACACAGGCCAGGAGGCTGTGGCCAATGAACTGGTGAACCACGGAGCTAACGTCAACCAGCCCAACAGGAGTGGCTACACCCCACTGCACCTGGCTGCTGTATCCACCAACGGGGCCCTTTGCCTGGAGCTGCTGGTCAACAACGGGGCTGACGTCAACCAGCAGGTTTGAGGCCCCAATGTATTAAAAAATGGTCTCAGAGTACGATTTCTGATCTCAGATCCCCTAACTCCTGTCCATATAATCAAATTCATTATTATCGAAAAGGCTTAACTGGTCCTAGATCTGCACTCCTTCTCTAAGACTGACCAATGCCATCCCTACCACCATTTTCACCCTGACATTTTGTTTTATGTGGAGATTAAACAATGATTTGTCTGCAAGACAAGTAAAACATGTGTTTTTTCCATCTCCAGAGTAAAGAAGGGAAGAGCCCCCTGCACATGGCAGCTATACACGGACGCTTCACCCGCTCTCAGATCCTCATCCAAAACGGTAACCATGACAACCCCTTCTGACTGACCTGTGAGGCTGCTTTAAATTACTCTTGTCCCACTGGTTCTCTACTCATTCGTCTCTTCCCGTTGCTTTGTTTTGCCCCCCAGGTGGAGAGATTGACAGTGTGGATAAATATGGCAATACCCCCCTCCATGTTGCTGCTAAGTACGGCCATGAGCTGCTGATCAGCACTCTGATGACCAACGGTGCAGATACAGCCAGACAAGGGATTCATGGGATGTTCCCTCTGCACCTGGCTGTGCTCTATGGGTTTTCAGACTGTTGTCGCAAGCTACTCTCCTCAGGTTGGTACCTTATATATATATATATATATATATATATATACTATATATATATACTATATCATTCATTTACACACATTTGTTGGATTCTATACACTGGAGGGGCTGTGTCTGACTGTAGTGTCACGTGTTGGATGTTATTTCTAGTTGCCTCTTCCTCTCCCCTCAGGTCAGCTGTACAGTATTGTTTCTTCTATGAGTAAGGAGCACGTTCTATCAGCCGGGTTTGACATCAACATCCCAGACAACTTTGGGAGGACGTGTCTACACGCTGCTGCCTCTGGAGGGTAAGGGTCAGAACCGCACTCCAAAACGGGACCGACTCTGAGCCACTGTATTGGTTAATGCCGTCTAACGAATCAGCCGTTCTCGTCATTGTGTTCCTCACTTCTCTTCTGACAGAAACGTTGAATGTCTGAACATGCTCTTAAGCAGTGGTACCGACTTGAATCAGATGGACAAGTCGGGAAGGTGAGTTTTTGATCGTTGATTGTTTGCTTTTCTGTTTGTACTCATGCTGGTGTGGGTTACTGTCTGCTGTAAGAAGTGCTTTGTGAATACATTTGATGAATGGACTGATAGTGATTCTGTGGGCCTTCTCTCGCTCAGGACTCCTTTGCATTATGCAGCTGCTAATGGGAGGTACCAGTGCACCGTGACCCTAGTGAGCGCTGGCGCTGAGGTCAACGAGCCTGACCGTACAGGCTGTACTCCCCTGCACTACTCCGCTGCCTCCCAGGCCTTCTGCAGGTAGGAGCTCTCACTCCATCGCAAAAATACACTGACGCATGACAACGCGCTTTCAGGAAACATGGCTGTGTGTGGAATTTGTCCTTAAATGTGTTTAATTCTGCACTTCCAGAATGGACCGACATTTCCCCGGGACTCTTCAGAGGGAGGAGGATGGAGCAAAGGAGTCCTATTTGTGAGTTTACTGTCTGCAACCATTGTTTTGTATAGCGGCCACAGTCCAGAATATGCAACACTAATTAAAGATCTGCTTAAAGGACTCGCAATTTAGTTTATTTCGTGACATTCACTTGACTGTTATTTGTCTGTCTTTGTAAGTAGTTGTTTGGAGCATCTGTTGGACAACGGTGCCGACCCGTCCCTGGTCAACTCTAAAGGTTACAGTGCTGTTCACTATGCTGCTTCCCATGGCAACAAGCAGAACCTGGAGCTGGTAAGTCCTTCTGTTTGTGTTCAATACCTTACGAAGCTAAACCGGTGAATTGTTTTTCACCATGACCTTGCTGTGTGGGCGGTAATGCAGCATAACCATGTTCCTTCAGCTCCTGGAAATGTCGTTTAACGCATTGGGAGACATTGAGAGCAGTATTCCAGTGAGTCCATTGCATTTAGCTGTAAGTGTGCCTTTCATTCCTAAAGCCCTCTCTGATACATCACCGCTTGAGACTGTGTGGAGAAGATGCCATGTTCATATAGAGCAGCCAAAAACATGACTGTTTCCTGTCGTGCACCATCTCCTCTCCCCCTTCAGGCTGATAATGGCCACTGGCAGGCGCTGCGTGTGCTGACGGAGACTGCTGCGTACGTGGACGTGCAGGATGCCTCGGGCCGCTCTGTGCTCTACCTGGCCTCCCAGAGAGGTTACGCCCGTTGTGTCGAGGTCCTGCTAGCCCAGGGGGCCTCCTGCCTCCTCAACGAGAACAGACACATGTGGACCCCTCTACATGTCGCAGGTACGGATCACGCCATGCCTCTCAACCCCCCCCGCCCTTCCTAGAATTGGATGTGGAATGTATTTTTGCAAATGATGCTGATCAAGTTAGTTTGTGCCAGGTGTAATGAATACATTGACTATCTTACCTGCAAGTGTGTGTCCCTGCGTATTGTTCCATGTTGTCTGTCTCAGGTAGTATGTAATAGCTTAGAAACTAGCAGTCAGGGTTGAGTGTGTAATGAAATGATATTTGTCATTTCATATCAGCTGCCAACGGCCACACTGAATGTCTGCACATGCTGGTGGACAGTGGGGAGGAGGCAGACCTTACCAACATCACAGACACGCAGGAACAGTGAGTGCTCTCTCCGTTTCTCACTGCCTGCCAGGAAGCTTTGCTGACATCGTCTTTGGTTGGGAGGTCAATTATTCTGTTTATTTTTAGTATAGATCCAGAGTCAGGAATACCGTTTAAGCTGTTTACTGAAGATTTGCAGAATCGCACATTCCGCCTGCTAGGAGGCTTTATTGTTGATGTTGGCTTGTATTGTACTGTTATGTAAATGACTGTATGGTCCCCCTCATCCTCAGGACTCCTCTGATGCTGGCCGTCCTGGGTGGCCATACAGACTGTGTCCACCTGCTGTTGGAGAAGGGGGCCTGGCCTGACACCAAAGACAAGAGGGGCAGCACTGCCCTGCACAGAGGGGTGAGTCACACTACTGAGCTTAGCAGTACTGGGCTGGTTACACATCCACTACACTTACTGTAACCGTGTCCTGTGAAAAAGTTAATGTTGTACAGCCTGGCTGGTTCAGTTGTGTGATAGAGAGGAACACTAACATGAGTTTATTAAGGGAACAGCATTAGTTTGAAATAATTATGAAAGCACAGTAGAATTTGAGGAAATCTAGCTGTGTAACTCTTAGGTTGGAGCAGAGAGAAAATAACTCTATCCCCGTCCCTCGCCGCTCCCTGTGTGTCCCTGTCCCGTAGGCTGCGTTGGGCCGTGATGAATGTGTCACAGCCATGCTGGACCACAAGGCCTCTGCACTGTGTCGGGATGGCCAGGGTCGTACCCCACTGCACTACGCTGCCTCCCGCGGCCACACTGACATCCTCGCCAGTCTGCTGCGTGCGGCCACACGCTCCGACCCTCTTGACTCCCTATTGGACCATGAAGAGTACACGCCATCACACTGGGCTGCTTACCAAGGTCAGCGTTCAATAAGTGTATACAGTGCCTTCAGAAAGTATTCCTACCCCTTGACTTATTCCACATTTTGTGTTACAGTTTGAATTCAAAATTGATTCAATTGCTATTTTTCTCACCCATCTGCACAAAATAACCCATAATGACAGTGAAAACATACTTTTGGAATTTTTAGCAAATTTATTGAGAATGAAATACAGAAATATCTAATTTACATACGGATTTACACCCCTGAGTCAATTCATGTTAGAATCACCTTTGGCAGCGATTACAGCTGTGAGTCTCTAAGAGCTTTGCACACCTGGATTGTACACTTTTTTTGTGTGTGTGTTATTCTTTAAAAAAAATCTTCAAGCTATGTCAAGTTGGTAGTTGATCATTGCTGGACAGCCATTTTCAAGTCAACTGTAATTTGGCCACTCAGGAACATTCAATATCTTCTTGGTAAGCAACTCTCGTGTATATTTGGCCTTGTGTTTTTAGGTTATTGTTCTGCAGAAAGGTGAATTTATTTCCCAGTGTCTGTTGGAAAGCAGACTGAACCAGGTTTTCCTCTAGGATTTTGTCTGTTTGCTCTATTCCACTTATTTTTATCCTCCGAAACCCCCTAGTCTTTGCCGATGACGAGCATACCCATAACATGATGCAGCCAGCACCACCATGCTTGAAAATATGAAGAGTGGTTCTCAATGATGTGTTGTGTTAGATTTGCCTCAAAAGTAGTGATTTGTATTCAGGACAAAAAGTCCATTTCTTTGCCACTTTTTTTAGCAGTTGTTCTTTAGTGTCTTATTGCAAACAGGAAGCATGTTTTGGAATATTTTTATTCTATACAAGCTTCCTTCTTTTCACTCTGGCATTTAGGTTAGTATTGTGGAGCAACTGCAATGTGTTGATCAATCCTCAGCTTTCTCTGATCAGTCATTCAACTCTGTAACTGTTTTAAAGTCACCATTGGCCTCATGGTGAAATCTCTGAGCGGTTTTCTTCCTCTCCGGCAACTGAGTTTGGAAAAACACCTGTATCTTTGTAGTGACTGGGTATATTGATAAACTATCCAACATGTTAACTTCACAAAAGGGATTCAATGTCAATTGTTTTATTTGTATTTTTTTTAACCCATCTACAAATGGGTGCCCTTTTTTACGAGGCATTGGAAAAACCTCTGGTCTTTGTGGTTGAATCTGTTTGAAATTCACTGCGAGACCTTACAGATGATTGTATGTTGAGGTAGTCACTCAAAAATCATGTTAAACACTGTTACTGCACACAGAGTGAGTCCATGCAACTTAGGGTGTGCCTTGTCAAGCGAATGTTTACTCCTGAACTTATTTAGGCTTGCCATAACAAAGGGGTTGAATACTTATTATCTCAAGACATTTATGTTTTTAATTCATCTGTAAACGTTTCTAAAAACATAATTACACATTGACATTGTGGGGTTGTGTGTGTGTGTGTAAGGCCAGTGACACATAATCACATTTTAAATTCAGACTGTAACAAAACAAAATGTGGGAGAAGTCAAAAGGGTGTGAATGCTTTTTGAAGGTACTGTATATGAAATGTATGTATAAATCGAATGTGAGGGGAGAACCTATATCCGTTTTTGTAGCGTGACCGTTCGTTATTCAAATGAAATCGCTAGCAGTATGCAAATTTGAAACACACTTTTTGTCTTCTTTCTCAGGGCAAGAAGACTGTTTGGAGGTTTTACTTGAACACAAAACTTGTAGTATCCAGGAGGGAAACTCCTTTACCCCATTGCACTGTGCTCTGTGAGTATTCTCTAGTCAATGTTTTAAACATGATTATACAGGTAACTGACCAAATGGAAAAACCTGAGTAAATGAGGGATAAAAGTATATTGAAAACAGGTGCTTCCACACACAGGTGTAGTTCCTGAGTTGATTAAGCAAGTTACATCCCATCATGCTTAGTGACCTGTATAACAATGCTGGGCAGGCATATTATTTTCAAGTATGGGTAACTACATACGTGGAGTGTCTAAAAGTGGCCATTGCAATATAACAAGTGGGAAGATAAACAGCAGTGCGTGTGTCAACCTAACAGCTAATTGGGTAGATTGGTTGCCCCTCACGATTGTTTTGCGTGGCTGCTTCCTTGTAGCATTTTAGCTCGGCAGGTTAGGATCACTGACGTGGCAGGTTAGGATCACTGACGTGGCAGGTTAGGATCACTGACGTGGCAGGTTAGGATCACTGACGTGGCAGGTTAGGATCACTGAGGTGGCAGGTTAGGATCACTGAGGTGGCAGGTTAGGATCACTGAGGTGGCAGGTTAGGATCACTGAGGTGGCAGGTTAGGATCACTGAGGTGGCAGGTTAGGATCACTGAGGTGGCAGGTTAGGCTCACTGACGTGGCAGGTTAGGCTCACTGACGTGGCAGGTTAGGCTCACTGACGTGGCAGGTTAGGCTCACTGACGTGGCAGGTTTGGAGGGAAAGGGTTAGGCTTCGCTAAAGTGCTACAAGGAAGCAGAAAGTAGTCGCACAAAACTGTGTTGAGTGGCAACTAATCTTCCCAATTAGCTGTTAGGTTTCCATACACCCACTTGTGTTGATCCTCCCACTTGTCTCGCAACGCCCACTGTCAGACAGACTACATATGCAGTTACCCATGACTCATTATTTTGTCTACCATGGCTATGTGTCACCCGGATGACAATGACCCCCATCCACAGGGCACGAGTGGTCACTGAATGGATTGATGAGCATGAAAATGACATAAACCATATGCCATGGCCGTCTCAGTCACCAGATCTCAACCCAATAACATTATAATGGGAGATTAGTGGCGCCTAAGACAGCGTTTTCCAACATCATCAACAAAATACTAAATGATGGAATTTCTGGTGGAAGACCGATTTGTAGAATCTATGCCAAGCTGCATTGAAGCTTTTCTAACTCATGGTGGCCCAACGCCCTATTAAGACGTTAAGTTGGCGTTTCCTTTATTTTGGCAGTTACCTGTACATTATTAGGACAATGTCTGTCAACAATGTTTGGGAAAGGATGATGGGTTTGATGTTTTAGCACTAATTTAGTCATGTTTGGTCATCTTTGATTTATTGCAGAATGAATGGCCATAGTGGAGCTGCAGAGATGCTGTTGGAATCTGCTGGCGTACAGATGGTTAACACCAGGGATACTAAAGAAAGGTAAGGCCTATTGAGAACAAGGTGCCATTATCTTACTAGATGTTTATTTGGGTGTCTCCTGTCATTTGTATACCTTTAAAGATGTATGTACCTCTGTACTTAATGTGGACTCCAGTTTCATCCAGTTTTAACTCTAATTTCATTGTCATGCGATACTGAGCTCACCAATGTTGGGCTGTCTCTTTCTCTCTGTGCCTGTAGGACCCCTCTTCATGCCGCAGCATGTGCTGAGGATGTGGCGGGGCTGCAGCTGGTCCTACGCCACGGAGCTGAGATCAATGCCGTGGACCACACCGGACGCTCTGCTCTCATGGTCGCCGCCGACAACGGACAGAGTGGCACCGTGGGTAAGTCTACAGAGCACCTCTTCCGTTGATGTTTTGCGAAAGGATAGAGTTCAGCGAGTCCTGTGAGGCAACGCTTGATGAGAGTGAATGCGTTATCTGTTGGGGTGAATCCTGTGTGATTTCCAGCCATCCTCTTGCACCGAGCCAAGGCTGACCTGACACTGCTGGACGACAATGGAAACACTGCCCTGCATCTGGCCTGCAGCAAAGTAAGCACCACCTAAAATATAATCCGAGCTCAGAAATCCTTGACTATGCAGCACCTCTCTCATGACCTGAGATGATGGAACATGTATTTATGATCATGGTTGACGTAAGCATGTTTTTTTTCTATTTGTCTCACAGGCTCATGAGATGTGTGCCCTGCTGATTCTGGGGGAGATCCATAACCCTACCCTCATCAATGCAACCAACACTGCACTGCAGATGCCGCTGCATCTAGCAGCACGCAACGGTCTGGCCACAGTTGTCCAGGCACTGCTGAGTCGAGGAGCCACAGTGCTGGCAGTGGATGAGGAGGGTAAGAGACAATATTCCACTTTATCCTTTGCCCAAACATCTTAATTTTAAACATCAGGAAGTCCTACGCCATGTAGTCTTGTGTTATGGGCTTGGGCTCGAAATTGACTTCAGATTTTTTGTTATTTACCGTAAAACTTTCATTGAGATTCTATTTGAGCCAGGCGTCTTTCCTTTTCCTTTTTTCCCATTTGCGTAGTTAATTGTTTAATTCCAGCATTCCCTTCCAGGATTTTAATCAAATTCTTCATTTCTTGTGCTATAATTTACACTGTCCCATTTAATTTGTCTTAAAATGCCTTTATTAAAATAGAAAAATATATTTTCCTTGACAGAATAATGATTCTCCTTGGACTCTGCATTTTTTTGTAGTTCATACCTTTGCTGATTTTTAAAATGTATTTTTAATAAAAAAAAAAAAATTCTAGTGGTCTGTACTCCCGAAGTTGACAGTTTTTGTCAGTTAGCTAGCGGTTCTCAGATGGCTAACAGCTTCCTCCTGCCGATTTTAAAAACGCGTGATCGCGATCATTTATTCGAGTCATTACTGAATTATTTAATGTAACCAATCAAACATAATAATAATAATAATATAATAATAATATATGCCATTTAGCAGACGCTTTTATCCAAAGCGACTTACAGTCATGTGTGCATACATAACATTAAACCCGTAAACAATTAATTTAGCCCCTACTTGTATTTGAAATAGCAATTTATTTTCTGAAATGTGTGCCGTTGCCTGGCTATCAAGAGACTGGCGGCTATTTGAGACTCATTATTTAATTGAAGTTATACGGTACTTGTTTTAGGTATTTCAATTTTCCTTGAGCATAGGCCATAGACCACAGCTTTCAAGTGTATGCGGTCTGATTGTGCGTTTGTTGTCGACAAGGACACACTCCAGCCCTGGCCTGCGCCCCCAACAAGGACGTAGCTGACTGCCTGGCTCTGATCCTCTCCACCATGAAACCTTTCCCTCCTCTGGACCCTTCCTCCTGCCCCTGCTCCTCTTCCTCAGTCTCCCCCAGTCTCAACCTACTGAAGCATTGCGGCATCACTGCTTCCTGCACGCCGCTGCCCAACGGAGGCCTCCATCATCACAACGGCTATGTCAAAGACCGCCATGCCGCTGTCAGCCTGGACGGATGCCTTTCTGAGTGAGGTCATCCTACATCTACTGTCTGACAGCACTACCACCACCACAGGGTAGTGTGTGTGTGTGTGTGTGTGTGTGTGTGTGTGTGTGTGTGTGTGTGTGTGTGTGTGTGTGTGTGTGTGTGTGTGTGTGTGTGTGTGTGTGTGTGTGTGTGTGTGTGTGTGTGATCTTCTCCTGAAGTGCAGTCAAACCTATATGCAAATGGAGCCCACAGCATCTATCTATCCCAGCTCTGTATAAGTTAGTGCTTAACACTGAGACCGATCTCTCTTTCTGTAAGGTCACTGGAATACTGGTTTGTTCCAAAATGGTTACTAATAACCACCCACAAAATCCCTTTAAATAATGTCCTGCAAATAGGTAGTCATCAGCACAGAAAGATGACTGACGGCTAAAAGCACTGTTTATTCTTTTTAAAATTTTATTTTTGCCTTCTTTTTAGTCTTTTGTTGAGTCCCTTTTATTTTCTCTTCATATCATTCAGTATTTAACATTGGATGACGTGCTGGCCTCCTAGAGAAATGCACAGCCTTCCTAAAAGGAGAATGATGCAACAGGTTATAGTGAAGGACTTTATGAATGAAGTCCTACCCAAAAGTGCAATGCTTAAATATAAAGATTCTGACTTTAACAAAAAAATATATATAATATGTACCTTCTGTGGTAACCTAATATTTCAACTTTTGGCCTTGTTTTTTTTTTTTGGGGGCATTTTCATAGAGGAGAATTTCATAGGGCTGCTAAAGTTTGAAAGATGAATATGTAAGCATGTCACCTTACAAAGGAGAACAATGCTCAGGTTGGCATTTCAGCATACATTTGCTCTCAATGCTGAAGTATTGTCTAGAACACAATTTTATGTTTACTAAGTGAGAATTTGGTTTAAAGCATATACATTATGACCAAAGGTGAATATCACTGCTATGACTGACAAAATATTTATTTGAGAAATATTTACAGAGAAAGATCGATGTTGAGATACCTCTTAAGTCATTTTGCAGCTGCTGAACGGCTAGACAGGGAAAGTAGTAGCAATGAATCCTTGGTTATTTATTTGAAGTCTTTAGGAGTGGACTCGCCCCATTGACCTTCAGCAAAGCCTCTTGTTTTCTGAGCACATTACCTTGAATTCTAAGATTACTGCTCAGTGATAATCTTACAAGCCATTTCAATTGATTTCCCATTTTTCTTTTCTTTAATCACTCCCAAAACATTTTGGTACATTGATTTCGAATTACCTTCGGCGAGGAATCCTACTTGTATTATTTCCCAAAATGTTGTCTTTGGTCAATCTGAAATGTTACTTCAGCCGTTTTGGAGCTGGAGAAATACCACTGTTACTCTATCAAAAAGCTTGTATCTTGTCTAGTACGGTGGTCAGTTCTGGTGTGAGATTGAAACGCTGGACTGACAAGTGTTCTTACCTTCTTTTTGTGTGTGTTCTTTTTTTGTTCTTATATAATTTAAGCAATATTTAATTTCTGTCATTTTGAACGTTATCAAAAAGACAATCATAGTCTCAAGGGCTTTTGTTTCCTTGGAAATCTTGTTTGATGTTCACCTTATTTGTTTGAGTACCGATACTAGCAACATTGAAATGATCTATTCTAGACTAATGGCTAAAGTCTGTGTCCAAGGCATTTTTCGCTCTGTGCCTAGAACCCCTAAAAAATGCAATTGATTGCCTCCATGGCAGTACGGATGCAGGATAGCATGATATGACGAACCCTGGGGTCTCACCCACTGGGTAGCAGAGAAGCGTTGGATCCTATTCAGACTTGTTAATCTGTTGAGGATATGATTCCTTGGTTGAGCTTGATTGTTCATGTCTCTGGACAGAATTCATGACTGACAAGAGAGACTTGAAAGCCTAGTAGGTATGTAGGGTTACTCACTGTAGCAAGGAACTGAGAGGAGACTGTTACACTCTCATATGGCCGGTAGTAATACTTGTGTTTTTAGTAAAGCCGATAAGTGTGAAATTCCTTTTTTGTTATGTATCCTGTCTTGTGGCTCTACATACATTGTAGATTTGTGGTGTCAGACCACTGGAGCTCTTTGCCTGACTTAATTTAAATATTTTTACACCATCTTTTCCATGACATCATCAGAGGATCAATAGATTTCAGTGACTCATTTTTCATTTCATTGCTTCGCCACAACCTCCTCTTTGATGAATGCTAAATGACATGCATTAGTTCTGGATGAGAAACATGAGGACCTACTATGATACCAGAGTAGCATATCATCTTGTGCCCTATAGTCAGTGTTGTCTGGGGGAGAGAATAGTCTCAGACTGTGTGGAACCAGGAACCAAATGACATGGATTGATTGAAATGCAGTTCCATTTTAGCCCTGATCCAAGGCACTTGAGATAGTTAAGCACTTTAACACATTCAGCATATCTGTGTGCAGTCTGAATACATGCATATGTATATTTACATATGGGTCGTAGCTAAAGTGCAAAAGACAGGAGCAGATTGCAAGGATTGTATACGCTGCTTCATTGACGGAGATTTAACTTCAAAACTCTAAAGCTAAAAAGATCTCATGGTCCAAAATCCAGTCATCACGGTGCCATCCCAGGGTCCACGAACTAGTCCTTGTGGTTAGTCCAGTGATTTTTAGGTAGGCTTGCTTTCGCCGTGCTTGTATCCTCCTCAGGCTCCTCGCCTAACTCCACACTGAGGGATGCGTGTTGTACAATACACACTGATTACCTCAATCATCCAACCGCAGGTGTGTCTGGCTAGCAGGTCAGGTACACGTTCCCCAGTTCAGACACTGCATGCATCAGCCGACGGTTGCGTGCCACGTCATCGACTGCGTGCCGTCAGGCACCTGATTGCTATTACATAGTGATGTGGTTACCTGATGGGTATTTTACATATCTGGCATGTGCCAGCGATGTCTGAGCAGAGGAACACGAGCCAGATATATGTGTGTGTGTGTGTGTGTGTGTGTGTGTATATATGTATATAGATTTTATATTTCAATCCCCTTGTCCAGCTGATGGCGCCAGTTCTTCAGTATATATCCCATCTGGGACTACCCCATATCTGTGTTGCATTGATAGACTGAGAACTCATTGGAAAGGAGCTTGAGATCATAATTCTCACTTTAAAGAAACAAGTCAAATATATTTCCCTAGGGTTTAATATTAGGAAGCAATGTAAAGGATTATTTGTAGCATTAATGACTGTGAAAGACGTGCGCAGCACATCTATTGCTCTTCGATTGTGTTTAGGCCAATCCAACAAAGCATTTCATAGATGCCAATTGAAGATTTGCGGAGTAGTCGTCACATGAGAATCTTAGGTCACAGTTAGGGCCTTATTTGCCAAAGTACATTGGATAATTAAAAATATATATTTGAAAAGGAATAGCAATGGGTTTGAGACATATGCATGCATTCGAGCAATGTACATACTGAATATAAATCTGAGCCATGAATTGACTGACATGTGACTCTAAGGTCAAATTGGAACAAGACTATTTGCCATCTCCTGACTTTTGAACTATTACACTGCATTTCTCTGGCATTCATGAAATGATAAAGTAGCAGAAAGAAATACTTGTCTTATTAGTCTTCCTGTTATGGGTCTTTCTTAAATGTGTTTCAGTTATACCGAGGCCCCTATGTGTATGTCATAACCACGTATTGACACTGGAGACAGGAGGTTGGAGGGTGTGAACATGCATCTCGAACACCATTTAAGATTGCCTTACAATATCTTCTGAACAGGACATTTAACTACACTGTAGATGCTTTCATTTTTTTTTTTACATTAATTGGTAGCCAGTTTTTGAAAAGGAAAATGCACCTAGCTAGCTACATCCATTTAGTGCCATAGAAACCTTTATTTGCCTTTAAGCATAATAGTCATACTGTACTTGGTCAGTAGAAAATGTGTTTGTTTGGACTTATTTACTGTGGTAGCCATGGTTAGAATGAACATTATTATTATAATATTTTTTTGTTGTTGAATGATTATTAAGTTCTGATTTGAAGCATTGCTGGCACAGATACAGGTCATGATGTCAGTGGTGACTAATGGTTTGAACCACTTAGTACTGATCGTAGGAAGTGGAAAGCAATCATATAATAGAGTTGGTGGTAGTCTGGAGAAAAGAATGGATGGAAGATTTAAAATATTTATAATTGGACAGACTTTGTGTTGGCAAAAATGGATAATAATAATTAATGGTAATTTCTTTGCCTGTGGTTTGTAATTATTATAGGACAGTTTTTAATGTTTGCAGATGTATGGTTAACAGGGAATAGATTTACCTCGTCCTCGATGGATGCCCCTATTCTTACTTGAAGTATCTTTCATCGAGTACAAATGTAACATTTTTAATTCACAGCAGAGCCTTTTAAAGGCAAAGGAACAAGTTTCTTGCAGTACCTACTAAGTTATAACACCTAACATCTCATTAGTTATGTTTCCCAGTGGGACTGCTAAAATCTCTGCTGGTTTTGCTATTATGTGATGTGTCCCGAATGGCACCCTATGCCCTACATAGTGCAGACGGGGGGGGGGGTCTCACCCACTGGGCTCTGGTCAAAAGTAGTGTACTCTAAAGGGAATGTGGTGTCATTTCGGTCGCACACAGAGATCCTTTTGGTGTAGAAGCACATGCATCCATGTTGGTGGCACACTGCTCAAGGTTGCCTTGTGATTGTTTGGGGGATTTTGCCATATTTGTAAGTGAAAAATTGGGATTTCACTTATTACCGGTCTTGGCAGCTCGACTGTCACCTCCAAAACCAAATAACGCTGTTAATTAAGTACCTCCATACCGGTTGGAGAGGAGAAAAAGGAAGAACAGACATCTACCTTGTTGTCAGTGTGATTTCTAAGGACCAAATTTAGAGAGTTCTAGTATGTGAAGGGCAGAATCTGTAATTCAATGGAGGTCATGAGGAAAAGTAGTGTGAAAACACATTCTATAGTGGGGGACTGCTATGCCGTAATTATTTACCCCCTCAAGTTAGTTAATGTGGGAGGTTTTGTAGAGTATCACTCATGCTAGCTTTCCCCCTGCTTGTGGTCTCATCACGATTCTTCCATCATTTGGACCTGTGTGATAACCAGCTCAGAGGTGGTTGGTGCCTTTTTTTTAAATGTGTTTTTAAATGAATGCTCACTCTACCGCATGGTCTTCCATTTCTACCTCCCGGAAGCCTTATGAATGACAGGTAAAAGCATAGAAGAGCGCATCTCTCTGAAAAAACCATTCTCAACCTACAGTATGTGATGTGAGCTATAATAAGCAACTCGTGTTTTACGTTCTTGGCCGATTCTGTGTGCATGCTATGGGTCTCCGAACTTGAGTCATATGGAGTGAACTATCTGAACAATATCCTACCGGATGTTGAATGCACCAATATTGAAGTAACTTTTTGAAAGCACAAATCCAAAGATGGAACCATTTTTATTCTTTAATGTCATCTCAAGGATGGCTCTCAATGCTGTGGCGGTTAGAGCCAAGAAAGGTGGTCATGGAGACGAGGGAAGCATGAGATTGGATGGTCGGTACCAGTACTGTAAATGTAGTTTCTCCTGAGGTCTGAGCATATCAATTCAGATTGTTTCAGTTGTATGTATTTAATTAAACTCGCTAGCTGTAGAGAATAGATCAAGTTGTGAAAATCCTATTGGGGTACAGTAGTAATGATAATGTGTTGGTTGTAACTGTTTGGAGTGTTTTTGTATTAGACTGATTGAAAGTAGGGGTTTCTTAGTAGCGTTGATAGTGTGACTGTGCTGTAATATAACATGCGTTGTCAGATATTAGCATGAGGGCGAGGTAGATCGTCCTCTTTAAGCTTGCCTCTTTTTTTTTTCTTTTTTTTTATTGTTGAAAAAGACGAGTGCAATAAACCTTATTTATCATTTCCTTCCTCAAGTAAAAGAACATGTCCTGTGTTTAAGGCCAAAAACAAAATGGACTTTCTGTGGTTGGCAGTAGGATTGGAACCTTTCCACGCTGCTTTGCGTCCAGAGAAGTGGCACTTGTTAGAGTCTAGAATATGGAATTGCATTCTTAGGACTGTGTGATTTTGATATTCAAGTATCAAAGCTGCTTGCTCGTAAGGGAGACCATGTACAAGATGATTTGACCTGTTGATCAACCGTGTGTGTTTTTTGTTCTTGCAGATGGATGGCGTTTTATGGAGGGAATCTCCTTGAATCTGAAATGTTTTGCTTGCGTGTGTAGGTGTGTACGTATGCGTCGTACTCCGTATCAAATTAAATGTTTTTTGGGGGAAGTAAATTTAAGTGGTTTAAAGAAATGCTGAAATACCTTGTTTTCAGAAGAAACATTAAGAGAGACTCCCCCCTAATTCATCTCACCCTCACTAAAAGGGGGTGTGCGTCTTTCACAATCTTACTACTTGCTCAGTTTGTGTGATGAACTTGTACAGTGAAGATCAGAACAGCTTAAGAAATTTGAGACAATTTCCTGAACTGCACAAGTATAATGTTGAGGTGGTGAATGGCAGGTCTCCCTTAATGTAAGTAGGCAGGCCTGTCTAAATTGGACATATCGACGACAATGGAAATGAAAAGGTAGCGAATAAAGTGTACCAGTATCGTAAGATCAGCTCAGTGCCTAGGGTAGGACGTGTATACCTACTGTATACACCTTTTTGACATGTTGGAGACCCTTTGACACACCCTTTTGACATGTACTATGCTGGGAGCCCGTACGATATTGCTTGTTCCCCTTGAAATTCCCCTTTTAAATCAGCAGAGGTAGGAAATGTTCTAAAACTACTTTAGCAATTACAGCAGAGTAATTTGCTGTACAAGCAGGTTATACTTCACCCACGATGAAGTCTGTGGTCAGATTACCTCTGGAGTATATCTCCATAATGGGGATTCTCCGAGAGCACAGTGATTTGGGACACAATCAGTTGGAGGTACTCCATGGCCTATGTGCTCCCTGAGCAATACATGGGGAAAGGATGTATTCATTGGGTATATCCTGTGATATTTGTTGGTCCTTCTGCTGTTTCTTTATTTGTTCTGCAGCACCCTAACTGAATGTGAACTGATAAAGACCGACCTAAGGGTTAGTTGCCTGTTTTTACTCAGTGTCTTATCTGTTGTAAATACTATGGAGTGGACCCCATGCCAGGAGAGGGGGAGTAGTCTGATTTAGGGCACATGATTAGTTTTAATCGAATGGTTTCTCAATGCACCTTTTTAAAAAGAGATTTGGTTTGTCCGCCAAACTTTCAATAGTTTCTGCAAGCTTTAAAACTTGTTACCCAACAGCAAACTTCTCTGCTGGTGAATGGTCGTCTCTTTGACCGACCTACAGGTTTCTGTATTCTTTTTCCCCCAGCGGAAGGAACCATTCCCTATTTTAACTCTTAATTACCTCATTTACAAACCTTCAAATACTATTCTACTGTAAGAAGAAAATGCCATCACCAGCATGTGCTCTAGACCTGTGATGGCAATGATACCAGGACCAATGATGTAGCTCCATTTCCAAATTAATGAATTCAAACATAGCCAGTCAAGGAATATAAACACGCCTCTCACTTACTACAAATTCTATAAGGTTGGTACATATAATGGTATTCATGGAAATAAACTTGTTTGGCATTTCTTGCGGTTTTCAGTAGAAGCATTTTTTCCTACCTCTAAATTGCAGCTTTGAGTTAATCTCCACCTGTTTTGACAAACAAATACACAGTAGCCTATGAGAACCTTAGAATTTTACCATGAACGATTATAATTCAACATGAAGTGTGCTTGATTGTATGTATGATTGTGTGTTCAACATGAAATTATTTATGAAAAACATATTAGAAAATAGCACTGGGATGTGAAGCCAGACTGTGTTATGACTCATGTCTTCTACCCACGCTAGACATACATTTTGACTGATGTGCTCCTTGCATAGCAAAACCCCTTGTTTTTGGGATGAATTACATGAATGAGTACATTGGCATTTTCTGTTTGTCTTGAATCGATGTACAAATGTTTTCATGTGCTCTACATCTGTTAGAGTTTACAGCTTCCTGGAATGTGAATGTTTTGTTGGGTTAGTTATTGCGTACAGCTGGTTTGGTACTATCATAATATATTTTTCACAGGTTGTCATGGGGGAGTCAGGTTATATGCACATTGTTATATTCTGTACGTGGGTGAGTTTTGTTCCCCTCAAGCCGTATGCCTTCAAAAACACTAATCCACTCCAAACTGTTGGTAGGTGTTTGCCTCCCCACCATAATCTCTGTATAGCTGCTTTAATTCCATGTGAACAGGGGACCAGGGAGAGGTCCGGTATCTGACCAGACAGACCCTTGCCCTGCCCCCACATTCCCATTCACCCCACTATCCCTCCAAAAACCTCAAGCCATTTCTTTATTTGACAATGCAATCGATCCTGAAAGCACTTTGCCTTGTTATTCCATTGTGTGGACAATATGTAAATGGTCATTTGTTAGAAATGTAAGAGAATTCACAATTTTGGAAGAATCTGTCTTTGACGCTAAAATTATTTAAGGATTTATTAAACATTTGAACCTATTTTATACAATGTTTGCTGCAGCGAGTTGGTCTTTGTCATTCAGTATTGTGGCTTAGGGTTGGTTGTGTGTTTTAAATAAAGTGCTATTGCTGAATATTCAATGCAATGTGTGTTTCTGATTTGAATCCTAGATGTGGAAAGAGAAGTGCTCTGGATTCAATGCCAAATATGAAAGGGCCACCTTTTTATTTAATTGCTGACATGGTTATACAGTATTCAAGATTAAAAAGATTTAATTGGATATTGAAACTTCACATTCTTCTATTCCGGCCTGTGTGGTTCAACCACTGCAAATCATTCTGAAATAGGATTAAGACTTGCATTGAAATGAATCAATGTTCATATAGAAACGGTAGAAAACAAGTTGCACAGTACATTTTTAGGAAGGAAAAAAAAATCCTCAGGTTCATAACATTTAAGCAAGCAAAATCAGTGTAGGGTCATTCTCTTGGTCATTGGTCCTGCAAGGCTGATTTCCACGTGTTCACACTAACCATCAAACTGTGTCGTCCTGTGTGGTTCAATTGGTAGAGTATGGCGCTTGCAACGCCAGGGTTGTGGGTTCGATTCTCACGTGGGACAAGAAATGTATCCACTCAATACTGTAAGTCACACTAGATAAGAGCGTCTGCTAAATGTAAAATGCGTTTTCCCCAATAATTGGGCAAAAGATCAGAATTGGCTGCCGGTGTAAACGCATCCAGAGTGCTTTAAAGCGAAGCTGGTACTTGATGTCATCTTAAAATCATGTTTTTCAAGCCTTTAGTAATGCAAATTACCTCCTGGACCAAAGTCTACTCTGATAAGAAGTCATTTGGTATTGGCCAATTGCACTTCAGTTGAAAGAGTAACCAATCCAGTGGTTTAGAATCTGATCCACTCATATCCTTCATTGAATTAGACGTCACCCAGGTTGAAGGCAATATGGTCCTCAAACAGAGCGATACACAACATGATTGCGCCCCCTGCCAACAAGCCTAGGTTCTGTAGCAGGAAGCGAGTCCAGGGACCCATCGGGCCAGGATCACCATGAAGCATCTCAGGCAACTATTGAGCAAGAGGATAAAATATGACAAATGCAGCATTATTAAACTGACCAAATTAAATACACAGTTGTCTGTAAAATGCCTTTTCACACTAAGCCGAACTGTGCTGGCCTGGTTACGCAGCCACTATAATTGCTGGAACCATGCTGGAAAGGACTATGTGAAAAGGAAATATCCGACCCAGCACAGTGCGGTTCATGTTGCCCCGATAATGTGAAACGGGTGTGGAACTCCTTCCACCGTAGTGACTCACCATGTCAGCGAGGGCCACATAGAGGAAGACCCCAGCGGTGAGGGTGAGGATCCAGGGGGAAATGTGGGCTGACTGGTGGCCCAGGACAGAGCCAATTAGCAAGCCTACAAAACCCAGTATGGCTGATACAGCACTGAAGATAACCAGTCTACGAACAGGCCACCCTGCTCCCATCAGCACTGCCAGGTCACCTGCAAAGATAAACACAATGTATCAATTTGATAGTCTCATACTCATTACAAAGGTCTACCTGAAACGTTATAGTACCAGGCTTAAACTTTTGAAGGGCATGTCGATGTGCAATGCTTGTATGTGTTGCACCCATCTCTGTTTTTACATGCACCTCACAAAAAGGTGAGATGTTCGTGTTTACCTACCTAGCTCGTGAGGAAGCTCATGGCAGAACACAGCTATGGTGGTGCTGAGACCTCCAGCCAGACTCTGAGAGAATGCAGCACCAATGGCCAGTCCATCAGTAAGGTTGTGTACCCCATCTCCCATAACCACCATCCACACCAAGCTTCCCATCCCAACCTGCTCCTGGCCAGGCGGGCTGTGTGAATGACCATGACTATGCTGCTCAGTGGAATATGTCTGCTCAAGAACAGTGGGGCCTGAAGAACGGGAGGGATGAGAAAGATGTTTTACAATGCAACGGTTCAACTCTGCCAATACGGACATAAATGCTCTCAAGTTACATAAGTATTACATTCCAACTCACTCTGCAGAGCAGTAAGCTCCCTCTCTGGGTCAGGATTTAGAGTGGTGTTCTGCTGCTTCCGCTTCCTCTTAACTTTCTGATGACAAAAACAAACAATTTAAACATTCCATGTGAAATCTCAATTGCATACACCTCGCGTCCTCTCTCTCGCTGCCTCAAAACCCATTGGAGGAGATGGTCAGAGGGGCGGGACCTCGGGCTTTCTCATCCAATGGATTTTGAGGAGGCAAGGAGGACGCAAGGAGTCTGCAATTGAGAATCTCCCAATGACTACTATGCACAGTGTATCATAAAACAGTGGCACAACTTCAAACTCTTCCTGTTATTCTCTAAATCCAGCTAACCTTATAATGGGTCCTCAGTCCTAGAAGGCTCTCGAAGATGAAGAGGAGGTAGCACCCTCCCAGCACACAAAGGCCTTTCAGTATGGAGTCCTGTTCTTCAGAGTGGCTTGAGAGTGGCCCAGTCTTAGTCTGCAGGACACAGATAAAACAAGACATGGTTGTCATTCAACACATTTCATTTTAAACTTCTATTTACTACTAGATTTGACAACTTAACCCTCCATGACTAAACAGAGACAGTAGCACTGGTATGTATGTAGTGTTTGACAGTTTGGTAGGGTGTTTACGTGAGGCAGGAGATGCAGCAGGGCATCGCCACACAGCGTCCCCACAGCCAAGGCTGTCATTGGACAGAGGAAGCAGCGTAAGCGGGCAGGGGGCAGAAGGGGAACCAGGCTCAAAGACAGCAGAGACGGCAGGCTGATCACACCCAGAGCTAAGGAGCTCCATCCCAAAGCTGCGAAGGAAAAAAAAATTATATTAATTTTGATGTTGTATTCATTCTGCTTAAACAATAGGGTATTGTAGTTTCCAGGGTTATGTTAAGTCTTAGTGTATCCTAACTGTTAAGTTATGCTCCAAGTTGTAAAAGGCTACATTACTTTTTAAAACATCCTATATCAATAAATCATTCCCTCTCATAGTTATCTAGTTTCATAAATGCACCTTTGAGGAAAGTCACACTCCTTTCTGACTCCGCCCCATCAGTCTCTGGGTGGCGTAGACAAACACCACTTTCAATCTGGTACAGCAGGGCTGGACACAGGAGGGTGAAGTGGGCAGGAGTGATGTGGGTTGCCTTTCCCAGACCGAAATTCCACAAGAGCTGAGTAACGTTCAGACACTGAAAAGGAAAGGGTTAAAAGTATTCAATGTTCACAGAAACTGTTTATGTAAGGGGATTGTTTTGATAGCGGATTTTCTCATTAACTCCCTTTAAATAACCATGTCAAATAAAAACCTGAGGGGGATAACATTTAGCCAAGAACAGTAAGCAGAATTTAGTTGTGAACTTTGTGCATTTGGCACAAAACATTAACCAGATCAATTGTCTTTTATTGACTACTCACGTTCCCGTGAAGATGCCTCTGAGTGGGGTGATTTGACACGAGGGAGTTAAACATTCCTTGGACAGGAATAGAGTGTGCAATAGGGGATGACCACGGAAGGACCTCTTCCTTAATCCCATGATCAGAGGATAATGCGGTGCCCTCTTTATACCTAGATCCAGCAGACCCCGATATCCCAGGCTGTGGGGTTCTTTCAGAGGGGGTTGAGAAGAAGAAGCTGCACAGTTTATTCAGGTGTCATTGCGTAACTAACTACTCATAACCGGATGAGCACAAATGCTAAACTTCTGTACTTCAAAAGTGGCTCGATATCTCTAACAATCATGGGATCAAATCAGTTGTAATATCAGTTTCTCACCTGGCTGCGTTTGCAGAGGGGGGTGGTTGAATAGGCCTACTGGGACCGAGGGTGTCGGTTTCCTGATCGTCATGGTCATGAGATTGTGTTTGAGGAGGGTGAGGTTGTGTCAGAGTGTTATGGTTGTGCCTCGACCCTCGGTGGCTGATCTCCAACACACTGACCTGCCCTAGTCCCAGGCTGCCCAGTAACTTCTGCAGGCCCTTATAGGTCAGGGTCCCATTGTCTCCATACTGATGGAACAGACGCTGCAAGTAGAAGACCTGGGGAAAAAAGACAGGTATTTTACAAGAGTAAATGGACAGCTGAATGGATCAGAAAGAGCAATAATCATCCGTGGTAAAATACTGGCATTGTTAAACTATTAGAGTAGGCCATTTTTAACAACGCACAAAATAGATTTAGTGTTGTTGACAGCAGTGTCTCAAAGGTTAACTTGTGACCATATCAACTCTAAATTACGTAGTACTGATCTATTGAGGCCAAATTCAGATATTTCAGAGGCCTGGAGACAATACAAACTGGTATAGCCTGTCTTCCACAATAGTCTCACCTGCTCTTCAAAAGCCTCATCTAAATGTTCAGATGTTGATCCCTCTTGTCGGCTACCATTTGATATCCTGTCTGTCATATTCCATGGTGTTTTCATTGTGCCACTGAGAGAAAGTCTCGCCCCTGCCCCAAACTCCAGCAGAGGCAGACAGAAAAATAGTCCCACGGCGAGCGTCAGTAGAGGTGACATCCTATAGATTAACTGCAAAAAGGAATATGAAGAGACAAGTTCATTAAAATCAGGTACCGTGAAATGTCTCTAACTCCTTAATGAACGTTGTCAGTTTGGTCCTCATTTAGTCCGCAAAATAGAAACTGTTACAGTTGCTGAATGCCAAAACATTTTACAGGTCAGCGAACCTACAAAACGTGAAATTTCTTGGGGGGGCTTACAGGCAACTCACGTAGGTTGTTCGTTGTTGCTTTCACCAGTCTCGAAATACATATTCTCTTGTCCTGCTGCTTAGAGGATTGAAGAGTCTGGTTGTAGGGGGTGAGTCTTATTTTTTTTGAGTTAATATTATAACGACTCGTTCATTTACAGCCGAGTCATGAAACAGATAAGGCCGCAAAGCATTGATAACAGCAATTGACCTACCTTCTCCAATGAAGCAGGATGAATTGCCCAAGGCTCGTGAGAAATGTTCATAACCTCAGTATAACCATGTCCTGGCTAGAACGGAGTGGCGTCGGCGTCTTTTTATAGCCACTAACGGAGGCTAACTGCCATGTCTCGTTGGCCGAAGCATATGGATGTTTTATAAACGCCGACGGTCTGTGTTCAACACAGGTTTAGGAGCTCATATACGTTTTGTTCTATGAGATAATCTTCATCAGCCGTCACTTTTTGTCAATGTTTAAGTATTTATGTACTCAAAACAAGAACATAAAGGCTTCATAATTCATAAAGGTCATGTTAATTGACTGATTATCGTAAACGTACAAGATCTCCTGTGCATGTTAACCTCAGACCTTAACCACACTGCTAACCTTATGCCCAACCATAACCTTAAAATTAAGACCAATGATCCAGAGGTAGAAAATACAAACAAAAAACAGAAACAAGTTATACTCTTGGTTGTTCAGCCAGTTCACTTACCTTTACCTCCTCCCTATAGGCTGACTTGTCATTGTTGTTTATCAGGCCTACAACCATGGTATTGTCATCTAACTTGATGATGGAGTTGGTGTTGTGCAGCGCCACACAGTCATGGGTAAACAGGGAGTACATCAGTGGACTGAGGACACACCCCTGTGTTAAGAGTTGGTGTGGAGGTGGTGTTGTTGGATCCAGTTGCAGAGGGAGGTATACAGACACAGGGCTCTGAGCTTGTAGGGAACAATAGTGTTGAATGCTGAACTGTAGTCAATGAACACCATTCTCACATAGGTGTTCCTCTTGTCCAGAAGTGTTACGGCCATGTGAATAGCAATGGAAATGGCATCTTACGTGGATCTATTGGAGTGGTAGGCAAATTTGAGTGGGTCCAGTGTGCTCTTATGCTGGCCTTTATGTGGTCATTACCAGCATCTCGAAGACCTTCATGATGAACGGTGTAAGTGTGATGGGGCTGTCGTCATGAAGTGCTTCAAGATGTTGGACATGTCCCAGAGGGCCCGACGGTGGTAGGCCTGATCACCAACGACGATGAGACAGCCTATAGGGAGGAGGTCAGAGACCTGGCAGTGTGGTGCTAAGACAACAACCTCTTCCTCAACGTCAGCAAAACAAAGGAGCTGATCGTGGACTACAGGAAACGGAGGGCCCGAGCACGCCCCCATTCATATCGGTTGAGAGCTTTAAGTTCCTCAGTGTCCACATCACTAAGGATCTATCATGGCCCAAACACACCAACAAAGTTGTGAAGAGGGCTAGACAACACCGCTAACCCCTTAGGAGGCTGAAAAGATTTAGCATGGACCCTTAAATCCTCAAAAGGTTCTACAGTTGCACCATTGAGAGCATCTTGACTGGCTGCATCACCGCTTGGTATGGCAACTCCTTGGCATCCAGAGGGTGCAAGGCACTACAGAGGGTAGTGCAGACAGCCTAGTACATCACTGGGGCCGAGCTCCAGGCCATCCAGGACATCTATACCAGGCAGTATCGGATGAAGACTCTAAAAATTGACAAAGACTCCAGCCACCCAAATCATATACTGTTCTAGTAGAAAGAGGAGGAAGGGAAGCGCTACTAAGGTACACAATAGTACATTTTGGTAGATAGAAGGTGCTCTTTGGTAAAAGGGGTAAATTGGTCATCAAAAACAAAGGAGGACCAAGGCACTCTTCATATAATTAATTTAAATGCCTTTATTAGTATGGCATGTTCAATAGAAACAGTTTTTTTTTACCGATGCATTTCGGCTGCATGGCCTTCGTCAGGAAGTTTTTTTTTTTTTATTTTTTAAGGAATACAAAGAGGACTTTGTATTCCTTTTTTTTCGTACTCCCTGACGGAGGCCATGCAGCCGAAACGCGTCGGTTTAAAAAAAACGTTGTTTCTATTGAACATGCCATACTAATAAAGGCATTTTAATTAATTATATGAAGAGTGCCTTGGTCCTCCTTTCATATACTGTTCTCTCTGCTACCGCAGGGCAAGCGGTAGCCATGCACCAAGTCTGGAACCAACAGGACCCTGAACAGCTTCTACCCCCAAGCCATACAACTGCTAAATAGTTAGTAAACAGTAGCAGCAGCGTATGTCACTATTTAAATATCTGTCACTTTATTCCTAGTTATATGTACATATCTACTTCAATTAACTTGTACCCTTGCACATAGACTCAGTACTGGTACCCCTTGTATATAGCCAAGTCATCGTTACTCATTGTGTATCTATCATTACTTTTACGTGTTTTACTTTGCTATTATTTCTATTTTTTATTCCTCTCTGCATTGTTTTGGGATGGGCCTGTAAGTAAGCATTTCACTGTTAGTCCATGTCTGTTGTTTACGACGCATGTGACAAGTAAAATGGGATTTGATTTGACAAGTGTTGAGTTGATTGAATTTTCCCAAAAAGAATAGTGTAATTCTCTCAACCTTTCTGGTGATAGGCCTACTGTATGCAAGTCGTTATCACTTAAAATGTTGAAGAATACATTACAGGTAAATAGTAAAATCTCTTAATGAAAGACAGGGATGAGTAGGCCTAATGGGATAATAGATTATGAGTCGGACGATGATAGTCAGAAAAGTCCAAAGAGGAGAATTCTGTCTTGAACCCCAGAGCCAGCACACCGTCTTTGCTGGTTCATCTACGGCCCATGGGAGCCAAAATATGATGGTGGTCTAGACCCAGGCCTGACAAGAGGCAGTCACCTTCCCACAAAAAAAGAGAACACAGAGGACAGTGCCCCAAATAGGTAGTCTTGCAAGGGACCTTAGGAGTCAGCCACTTCCACAGGAAGCAGGAGGCCCCGAAGGGCCCACATCCAATGACCCACGTTGAATTACAAACCAGATTTAGTCATAATAGTGAAATCGGAGACTGTGGATCGTTCTCCACCCCCATTCGTTTGTGTGTTAGTCACACGCGATATTTAAGACAGCACTGGCCTGATTTGGAAGACACATGGATGAGTGATGCGTCTTGCCATTGCAATCCCCAATATACAAAATTAAAATGATTGGCCCAAGTCCGGAGCTATATAGTAATTAACTGAAATGTGTTAGTCACACGCGATATTTCACTTGGCTCAAGGGGGGGCGCTGCATCATTCGTGGGGGAAGACATGTTCACTGTTGCCTTGTTTTTATTTTCAATAATATCTACAGAATTTTTTTGTATACAATTATTTTTCTTACATTGTTTTTAATATAATTTGATTTCAATCATCTCCGACGCCCCCCTGTCGGGTTGAGGAGGCGGAGTGGCTTGCTTGCCAAACCAGCAACAACCTACTTAGGCTAGCTGATGTGGCTGGAGGCTAGCTAGCAGTCAGCAGAGGTCTGAAATTACGGAAATTGTCGCAATCATTTTGCTTGCTCTTCAAGGACGTAAGTGTTTATGCCGATAACAGAATATTTTATTTGAAAAAAAAATGGTTATAGTAAGATAACATTAGCAAGTCAACAAGAGCGTGCTGATATAGCCAACAGTTGGCCTAGCAAGCTAGTCAGATGTAGTGATAGCTAGGCTAGCCATCACTAGATCAACCTATCTAGCTAGTTGGCTTTACTTATTTTCTAAACTAACGTTGACTCTCTTTGGTGGCAGCTTGCTAACGAACGTTAGTATAACTCACATTTATAAGCTGCCGGTCTAACTGTTAGACCGCTAGCTAGCTATTGCATTTCATTAAAGCCACAGTCTGAAAAATGTCCTATAATTTCAGCTAAGATATCTTATTTAACCATCCCTCCCAGTCTTCTGTGTAGTGTTGCTGCCTGCCATACTGAAAATGTGTCACAAGTCAGCTGTGAGTGGGACAACAAATATGGGAGTATAGGCAGCAAGGTTTTAAAGCAGAGACGTTCTCCATTTGATTGTTTAGGCTAGTCTATCATCTATGGTAGCGAGTTGTGATTACACTATTGTGTTAATCAGCAGGCTCTTAGTCACCACCCAGAAAACAGGCCCTAGTCAGATCAAACTATTTAATGCCCCGTCTCTTCATCCTCTGTATGCTGCAGCTGCAACCAAGGTTGGAAATTAACACCCGCCAAATGCGGGCAGATTTAGTCATTCGCGGGGTAAGAATGTCTATTTCACCGGCCACGTCACACTGAGTATTTGGGAAGTGTTTTTACTCCAAAACCCACATGTAGAAATGGGTCGTTTTGACAAGAAATAGTACTAAAGTGTGACACTGTCCTCGTGTTTCTTGGCCAGTTACATCGTTTTGTTCATGTTAGGTTGTTTTTCAATGTTACTTTGAGTTTGCTGCCAGGAAGACATCGCAGTTGGTGATTTTTTTTGTCCGTCACAGACAAGCGAGTGCTGAAGTTACCACGGTAACGGTCCGTCCCTTAAAGGGTTAGCTAAAATGTTTTGTCTTTTTAAACCTTTTATTTAACTAGGCAAGTCAGCTGATAAGAAATTCTTATTGACAATGACGGCCAAATCCGGACAACGCTGTGCCAATTGCGCAGCCCTATGGAACTCCCAATCACGGGCTGGATGTGATACAGCCTGGAGTCGAACCAGGGACTGTAGTGGCTCCTCTTGCACTGAGATGCAGGGCCTTATTAGACCACTGCGCCACCCTGGAGCAAATCTCACCTAATGATTGAGCATAGATAACTCCCAAAAAACTGTTATACATGGACATTTAGTCATTAAAACGTTCAAATACTTTGATTGCGCTCCTAGATTTATGTGTGCTTCTTCTATATGTTTACATAGGAGCACATCATGTACTTTAATCAAATAAATGTCAGCATAGAGCCCTGAACAATCATAATAAATAAGTTGTATCACTCAGCTGTTTGTGGCAGGGCAGGCACTTTGTTGATTCTTGATGTTCATTGGAAGAACTGTTAGAGATTTAAAAAAAATATATATATATATATATCTCCACAGACAGACGCACACAAACATCCACAACATAACTCCTGCCCAGATCCCCATGCTCACACCCCCATATCCAGTGCCTGCATCATTCTCCACCACATGGCCTCAAACCGCACCATTTTGTTTTTTCTCTCTTATTACCCACGCACTTTCAACATTTAGATAATAAGCATTTGACATTTCCATTGTATTAAAGATGGAGGACTGGTTGATTTCCATTTTTTAAGTGCATGTTTTTTTCAAGATAATTGACAAGAAAAGTATTGTTCGACCCATGTCTCACTGCACACTCATATGCCATATCTTGAAATATGCAGACAGATGGATTAAAGGTACATTTAGATTGTAATACTAAATAGTTTATTTTAACGTACATTGGTTAAAACACAGGTCACAAATGTAATGAAATTTAAGAAATGTATCCCATTATTTCTTATTAGTAATACATTTCTTGTTTTAGAAATGATAGAAAGCATGCTCATCCATTTCTTTCTGTGGTGATTTTTGGTGTAGTTATAGTGAAAACAATGTTTTGACAGGTAAAAAAAAATCTGAGTGGCTGTTTTAAAAATAAAATATCTACCTGCCACAGTGGCTGGTGGACCATAAAGTTAATTTCCCACCCTGGCTGCAGCCCCAAGGATAGTAATTGCGGAGTTTCAAACCATACGGTACTGCCTTTGGTTTAAGTTCTGTGTCATTACCATGATATAATTTCTAAGTAAATGCCTAGAAAGTTAGGCCTATGTGTCTGATTGTGTATGTCTCCCAATACAATGTCTCATCAAAGCCACTCCATGTGACCTTTGACAGTCCTGCTGAATGGGAGAAATGAGGGCCATTTGTGAGTGATGGCACTGCTTTTCTCACTAGTTCTCTCAAGCTACTGATTTGAGCCACTCGACATTGTTTAGCATGAGGATATAGCTGAGGTTGTTTACGATGCTAAAAATACGGTAACAACAAAACAAGGCTTGAAGTTATGTTCATTGCACAGGATGGGGTATGTTCGTTTTGCTGCATTGCTTTTGCAGATATGCCATAAACAGTCTTCTAGACAGGTTTGCATTGTGAAATGGATTTTCTTCAGGCAGTGACTCACCTACCAGGCTTGTATTCTGCAGAAACGTGTGTGTCTCAGTGATGTGCCATGGGGTATGACGTCACCAGGTTCCAAGGGGAGGTGGATGAAGACTTGCTGTGTCCCATCTGCAGCATGGTACTGGAGGAGCCAGTGCAGGTTAGTGCCCTACATTTCCCTCTTCCCTTCTCAGCCAGGACGTGCAAGGAATTGTTCATTCCTTTTATCAATTGAATTATTATTTTTATTACAAAAAAATTGAACTTTCCTCTCAGCTAGTCACCTATTTCTGGGATAAAGACCTACTGATGTAATTATTATTTTTATTACAAAACATACTTATTTCCCCCTACCTTTTTACCCTTCTCCATCTCCTCTCATTATTTTCTCTCACATGTAGGCCCCACACTGTGAGCATGCCTTCTGCAATGCCTGTATCACCCAGTGGTTCAATCAACAGCAGATCTGTCCTGTGGACCGCACGGTGGTGACACTGGCTCACCTCCGGCCCGTGCCCCGCATCATGCGCAACATGCTCTCCAAACTCCAGATTGCTTGTGACAATGCTGGCTTCGGCTGCACAGCCACACTGCGGCTAGATCAACTTCAGTCTCACCTGAAGGACTGTGAGCACAACCCCAAAAGGCCCATCAACTGTGAGGAGGGCTGTGGGTGAGTCACCTTAGAGCACATTACACAGCAGAGTAGAACAGACCGGCCAGAATGAAAAACATGGCTATGACTTTTGAGTTCCTGGGCATGCCGCACCACCACTGCAGAATGTGACCGTATCTAGTCTTGTAGTGGTCTCTAGAGTGGGGGCTCCCGAGTGACACAGCGGTCTTAGGCACTGCATCTCAGTGCTAGAGGTGTCACTACAGACCCTGGTTCGATTCCAGGCTGTATCACAACCGGCCGTGATTGGGAGTCCCATAGGGCAGCTCACAATTGGCCAAGTGTCATCCAGGTTAGGGTTTGTTCGGGGTAGGCCGTTATTGTAAATAATAATTTGTTCTTAACTTGCCTAGTTAAATAAAGGTTAAATAAAATACAAATTGAGTGATCTAGTGGCTTTAATTTCATAATGTCACAATTTCTCTACAGGTTAGAGATGCCAAAGGATGAGATGTGCAACCACAACTGCATCAAGCACTTACGTGGCGTGGTACAGCAGCAGCAGACCAAGATCTCTGAACTGGAGAAGAATGCTGTAGAGCACAAGCATCAGCTGGGGGAACAAGTAAACCGACACGCACGCACACACACACACACACACACACACACAGCGTACAAACATATGCAAATGCGTAATTCATAAAAATCCATTAGTGCTCTGTTCCTCAAAGGTCAGGAAGATAATGTGTCTGTGTCTTTCTCTGTTAGAAACGGGACATCCAGCTGCTAAAAGCCTACATGAGAGCAATACGCAGCGCCAACCCCAACATGCAGAACCTGGAGGAGAGCATTGAGTACAACGAGATCCTGGAGTGAGTTTACTCTCCTGTTCCCCTGGCACTGTCCTTTTAGGATATTTTTACATAGTTTCAGCATTTTATTTCAGCAAGCGTCATCTATTTACTTGGTTTTGGATATTGTTTGTTTAAATTATCAATGTGTACAACCACTTAAATCACCCTGAACTTCATCAAATTTAATAAATCCCTTTTTTTACATCCGCAGTATTGTCACAAAGTTCTTTAGAGCTATAAAACAAAATCTCTATTTCCCCATCTCACCTGTTCCTTTCCTGCCCAACAGATGGGTAAATTCCCTCCAACCTGCGCGGGTGACACGCTGGGGTGGGATGATCTCCACACCAGACGCAGTTCTCCAGGCGGTCATCAAGCGTTCACTCATCGACAGCGGTTGTCCTCTGTCCATCGTTAATGATCTGATTGAGAATGCCCACGAGCGCAACTGGCCGCAGGGCCTGGCCACACTGGAGACGCGGCAGATGAACCGGCGTTACTACGAGAACTACGTTGCCAAGCGGATCCCTGGGAAACAGGCGGTGGTCTTGATGGCCTGTGAGAATCAACACATGGGAGAGGACATGATCCTAGAGCCTGGCCTGGTCATGATCTTTGCCCATGGGGTGGAGGAGATCTTATAAGAACGCAAGGAGGGAAGGAGATTTTATAAGAAACTAGCCAACATTAGGAGAATGTCTCGTATAGTTTGGCAGAGAGGAGTGCAGACATTTATGTCAGGGATTTATTCCTCTTAAAAAATATAAAAAATACTCCTCTCTAAAATCATACAAATTATGGGTCTATTTCTCGATGGAAAAAATATAAAAATACATACTTATCAGGTGCAGGACAGATGAACGTATCAAAAATAAAAAAGAAATGGTATGCTCCCATGGTGATGTAATCAGACCCTAAAGAAAGACAATGTTTTGATCCACGAAGATCCAACTCAGATCGAAACGTTGTCTTTTTTTGCGTCTGACTAAATCATCATGGGAGCATACCAGAGTGGCAGACATCTTTTTTTTCCTTCTTCAATTTCACAGTTGTTATGTAATTGTTTGTCGCTTGAAAGATGAATGTGAAAAGGGGTGGGGGTTAAGCAGAATGGAAGATCTGAAAGGATCCTAAAATGACCAGAAAAAGAGTATTACTTACATATGAGCGTAATATCTTTGCCTTAAAAGGACATTTCCAAAAATACACCTCTTAAAATAACAACTGATAATAACCAGGATATTCTAAGATGGAATGTTTACAAGAGTCACATAATGTGCTATTAAAAGCTTTGTCTGATCTAAGTTTCTCTAGATTCCCCCATCCTACGCCTTCTGTAGTGTAAATAAATGAGTATAAAAAATGATGTAAATACAAATATTATATTGAAAAAATATACACTCTAGCTATTCTTCTTATACAATAATTAGACAATGTAATTTTTGTCGGTTTCCATCTGCGTTCACACAGGAAGCACAATTCTGATTTATTTTCCCACTAATTGGTCTTTTGGCCAATCAGATCTTTTCACATCAGATCATTTTCAGAGCTGATCTGATTGGTCAAATTTGTGAAAAAAGATCAGAATTGGACTATCTGTATAAACATTGGCCATGTGTTTCAGGATGCTAGCTTTGGACATGTTTTGCTCACTCCAGCATTGTTTTTTTGTGAACATGTCATGATGTTTAGCATATTTTTTTTGTGCCATGCAGTTTATTTATTTATTTGGAAGAATATGCTTGAAGATGTTTTCGTGTTATGTAAATACAATTAAGCTTAAGTCCTTTTGCTTCTGTTGTACATAGTCAACATCAAGTTGGGTCCAACTGACATTAAACATTTGGGGTGTAACATTGTGTAGCCTAATCTGTTTTATTTCAATCAAGATTGAAGCTTTTTTTATTTATTTTTATTTTACCAAACTTTTCTCTAAAGGCTTTTAATAACTGAATGAAACTAAAATAACAAACAAAAAGGGACTTGATCTAAAGACATGGAGTAGAAAAAAAACATCAATGGTGGGAAAAGTACTCAATTTTCATACTTGAGTAAATGTAAATGCTATACATCAAATTCCTTGTATTATTTATGCAAACCAGATGGCACTATTTTCTTTATTTTATTTGATTATTTACGGACAGCCAGGTGCACACCAACACTCATACGTCATTTGCAAACGCAATATTTGTGTTTGGTGAGTCCGCCAGATCAGAAGTAGTAGGAATGACAGCTCGTTATATTGATAGGTGTATTAATTACACCATTTTTATGTCCTGCCTCAGCATTCAAAATGTAGAGCGTACTTTTGGGTGTCAGGGAAAATGTATGAGAGTATAAAGTACATATTTTCTTCAGAAATGTAGTGGAGTAAAAGTTGTCCAAAATATAAATAGTTAAGTACATATACACCAAAAAACAACTTGAGTAGTACTTCCAAGTATTTTACTTCGTTACTTTACACCACTGACAAACATTTGGAAATTAACCTCATGTTACTTTGTGTAACCATAATGTACAAACACGCCAATTAAATGAAGATCAATTTGGATTGTGAATCTTTTGTTCTGTATTCTATCTTTTGTTCCTGTCATTCTGTCATTTTTTTCTGTTTTGTGACATTTTCTCTTTTGTGCGGTTGGGTGTAGAGACAAAAATAAAATTGCAATTGTGATGATACTCATGGTACTGTTGTATGGCTATTTTCTTACAGTATCAAGTCACCCCTATTTACAAGCAGGGCCTCCTCCATACGTCATGGTTTCTGATCATTAGGGGTCTAAGCAGCAGTCTGTCTGTCTACCCACACAAACACCCACATGGTCAGTACAGTCATTGTGTACAGTATGTCTACAGCAGCAGTGTCCGCTGAGCTCTGGCCAGCAGCCCATACTCTCTTTTGAGGACTTTCCTTTTAAATCCTTCCCTTTGTTGTGAATGGATGGAATGCCATGTGCTTTGCCAAATGGCATGTTTTTGTTATTGTGCCTGAAAATCCTCTGATTCATTATTTGGTGTTCAATGATCCAGGCTGAATCACATCCGGCTGTGATTGGGAGTCCCATAGGGCGGCACACAATTGGCCAAGTGTCGTCCGGGTTTGGCGGGGTAGGCCATTGTTGTAAATAAGAATTTATTTTTAACTGACTTGCCTAGTTGAATAAAGGTTAAATCAAAATCAAAATAAATATCTAATGCAGGGGTTCCCAAATTGTTTATCTCAGGCCCCTCTTCCAGCATTGGGGAACATCTTCCACAGGTTTAAAGCTTATTTCCTGTAATTCCACACATTTTGTCATGGGGTAGAGAACATTTTGCCATTTTAAAGCTAATTTTCTTTCAATTCTATACATTTTGCCATGTCTAATGTGTGTTCATGTGGGATTTAAGTGGCTCAAGCATTACAACAAAATCTATGGACTACAAAACCTCGCTAAAAAACGTTATCTGACATGGGCTAGTTGATCTGGACATTTCTGACAGGTTATAAAAAGCTCTCTAAGGTATGTAATGACTGTCTAGACAAGAGGAAAATGGATTATGCACTACCCAATTTCAACTATTACAACTTTCAAGAGTAAATTGAAAGTAAGTTAGACCCCCCTCACCCCTGCCACTGATCTAATGGATTGAGACAGGTTCTAGCTGTATGCCAGTACAATTGTATTGGTGGACCAAATGTCACAATGGACATTTGTTTGTTCAGTGCTTTAACCTCATAAATGCAAGCCATCAAAAGGACAATAGTTAGGCATAATCATTATTTAGGCTACTGTCAATACATCATTGCCTCAACAACACCCTGTTATGGGACTGATTTCTGCCACACTGACATATAAATTATGTTGCATTATAGGCTACTGTAACAAGGCAGTTGGGAGCTCGGTAAGCCTACCAACAACCATGCTGTTGTTACAGAGCTCATCCACCTGTGCCAAACTGTTCCAGACCGCTTGGCCGAAGATGTAGTGCGCACAGCGCTTTGAAAATAAGATATTGGCTAAAGGGAAGTCATCGACTGCAACTGGATTTGTCCATCGCTGCTCTATAGCCGAGCCCACATAAATGATAAAAGAAGAACCCACACCCATTCACTAGACTGGAGTAAACAGGGCAAGCCCAATGTACATCATCACCGCGTCGGTCAAAGTGCGCGCAGATGACAGTTCGAGGCGGTGCTTTCAGGCTATTCTTTATTGCTCGGGAGGGGGACATTACTGAGTCGGGCGTGGGAGTCAGGCAATCTTTCCTATTCTATCTGGATAAATGAAAGCTGACAACTAGACCACTTTATTGCAGCGTCCATCACAGACTGTCTCAGGCATCTTGCTGCGTCTAAAACTTTGAATTGTGCCCCCTCGCCGAGGAGCACTCCAACCCGCTCGAAGAAGAACGACGGCCGGACAACGCTCATCATCGCGAAATATAGGTACTTGACGCTCAAAACATCCCTCATTCAGTCACCCTGGCTGAAGTTAAATTCATCGTGTATGTCCGTTTACAACTTTGCGTACATATTGCCTGTGAATGATTCGTTGCGCCGCTCATAAATGTGGGTAAAATACATATTTCAAGAGAGAGATTACACTATCCCTCGCCTCGCCCAAATGATCTCAATTGGTTCCCTCGGTGGGCAAAACCTAGGCTACTTTTTGAGTGGCAGCCTACTCTGATACTAGGTTACATCTACAGCTTGATGGTCCCAGTGGTAAGTTTCTCCCCTTAACCTATAACTTAACCTTTAGACATGCTTGCTAGCCTGGAGGTTGCACAGGCAATGTGGTATAGTCTAGGATAGGCTAACCTACTACTATGATATAGCGGTGTTAAACTGTCACCTCTATATTATGGCTCAATATTGTAGACCAGACCGCTTACTTTTTCCACCTGTCTGTAGATAATGTTATCCCTCTATGTGATTCCTGATGCAAGGAGCCTTGTATGGGTGGCATATGTTGACATCCTTGCAAATATTTATCAATGCAGGATAATTGGTGGAACAAATTAAATTTGTCTCTTCAATTTATGTTCTTGTTATGAGAAGAACAAGCCTAGTTGTCACCTCAAACAGCTGACAAACCAACACATTGCTCAGCACACAACATAATCACACTTGCATCATTTAGAATTATGACTACTGCTGCTTGTACCTTCTGATATATGTTTCCTATACCATATTACATCTTTATGGGTAATGAAACCACAAACAGTCAACTTTCAATGTTGTAATTTGTGTATGTATTTTTGTCTAGACATAATCCTATTGCCATCTCAATGGATTTTTTTTATTTTTTATTGTAGTTTTTATTAAAATGTTTTAACAGTTTTTATTTATTTATTGTAAAGCAATTCAAAATATAATATAGAAAAACAAACAGACTATGCAAACCAGTCTGGGGAATAAATACATTCTATAAAAACCTTATGCAAATTTCAAACATTCAACATTTTAATAGCTTTTCTGTTGTGAGAAGATATTGTGTTTATTGTTCAATTTCATTCTCAAAAATTATAAACAGAGTTTTTTGACTGATACATTTACATGTATGAATATGGAATTGAGCTAAAATAACAATGAGGTTGATTAAGAAGAAAGACTTTGCTGTACTTTGTATTTCAGTGTAGTGTCAGCATTTTCATTCAAGCTAAGTGAGGTCATCAGTTCTTGTTAAAATGACCATTTCCTGGTTTCCCTCTACACTGAAGGAGAGGAAGACAAAACAACATTCTGGAAATACTGGCTAGACTCCTATTCAAGTCATACTTATCAGATCATGCTGCACATGTAAATAATCACAGGAAAACATCGAGAGAGGCATTCCTGGTCAGGTCAACCTATTGGTTAATAAGCAAAAAGACCATTTCTACAGATTACAGACGCATCAGGAAGTGGGTCACACTGGGAAAGGATCTTCTCTGTCTGTTGTTGCAGAGAAATGAAATGAATTTAACCGGGTTCAATAGAGCTAGAGACAGAGTGTGTGTGTGTAGGCCCTGCCCCCAACTTATTGTCTATCTGTCACCTGGGGCTGTATGGCAAATGGCCCACGAACACAAGAACATAACTCAAGGGCCAGTCAGCCCCCCCCATGGAGGGGCCAAAATGTTGGCTCTTTTTACACCAGGGGTGTCAGAATCAATCCATGGAGGGCCTAGAGCCTGCAGGCTTTTGGTTTCAGTAAAGACCTAGACAACCAGGTGAGGGGAGTTCTTTACAAATTAGTGACCTTAAATCATCAATCAAGTACAAGGGAGGAGTGAAACCCTTAGACACTCAGCCCTCCATGGAATTAATTGACAAGTAGTCTACAGTATCCAAATGTAACAGTTTAGCTTCCGTCACTCTCCTCGCCCCAGGGACCCTCTGCACACATCGACGACAGCCACCCTCGAAGCATCGTTACCCATCGCGCCACAATAGCCGCGGCCCTTGCAGAGCAAGGGGAACAACTACTTCAAGGTGTCAGAGCGAGTGAAGTCACCAATTGAAATGCTATTAGTGCGCACCCTGCTAACTAGCTAGCCTTTTCACATTTTAAACTATTTTCTACATTGTAGAATAATAGTGAAGACATCACCTATGAAATAACACATATGGAATCATGTAGTAACCAAAAAAGCTTTAAACAAATCAAAATATACTTTATATTCTTCAAAGTCGCCACCTTTTGCCTTTGACAGCTTTGCACACTCTTGGGATTCTTTCTACCAGTTTCACCTGGAAGGCATTTCCAACAGTCTTGAAGCAGTTCCCACATATGCTGAGCACTTGTTGACTGTTTTTTCTTCAATCTGCGATCCAACTCATCCCAAACCATCTCAGTTGAGTTGAGGTCAGATGATTGTGGAGGACAGGTCATCTGATACAGCACTCCATCACTCTCTTTCTTGGTCAAATAGCCCTTACACAACCTGGAGATGTGTTGGGTCATTGTCCTGTTGAAAAACAAATGATAGTTCCACTAAGCGCAAATGAGATGGGATGGCGTATCGCAGCAGAATGCTGTAGTAGCCATGCTGGTTAAGTGTGCCTTGAATTCTAAATAAATCACAGACAGTGTCACCAGTAAAGCACCAACGCACCATCACGCCTCCTCCTCCATGCTTCATGGTGGGAACCACACATGCGGAAATCATCCATTCACCTTCTCTGTGTCTCACAAAGACATAAAATATTAATAATACTAATATAATATAATATGGCAGTTGGAACCAAAAATAGCTCATTTTGACACATTGGTGTCCTTTTAGTAGTAGTTTCTTTGCAGCAATTTGACCATGAAAGCCTGATTCACGTAGTCTCCTCTGAACAGTTGATGTTGAGATGTGTCTGTTACTTGAACTTTGTGAAGCATTTATTTGGGCTGCAATTTCTGAGGCTGGTAACTCTAAGGAACTTATCCTCTCCAACAGAGGTAACTCTGGGTCTTCCTTTCCTGTGGCGGTCCTCATGAGAGCCAGTTTATCATAGTGCTTGATGGTTTTTGCGACTGCACTTGAAGAAACGTTCAAAGTTCTTGAAATTCTCCGCATTGACTGACCTTCGTGTCTTAAAGTAATGATGGACTGTCTTTCTCTGCTTTTTTGAGCTGTTCTTGTCATAATATGGACTTGGTCTTTTACCAAATAGGACTATATTTTGTATACCACCCCTACCTGTGACAACAAAACTGATTGGTGTCTACCTCGTGAAGCTGGTTGAGAGAATGCCAAGAGTGTGCAAAGCTGTCATCAAAGCAAAGTGTGGCTACTTTGAAAAATCTCATATAAAACATATTTTGATTGGTTTAATTAACACTTGGTTACTACATGATTCCGTACGTGTTATTTCATAGTTTTGATGTCTTCACTATTATTCTACAATGTAGAAAATAGTAAAAAAAATAAAGAAAAACCCTTGAATGAGTTGGTGTGTCCAAACTTTTGACTGGTACTGTAACTTTGTGGTAATTTGTACTCTGCTCAGAGTAAACATCTCTGTTGTACTCAGCCCACCCCCTTAGGTTATCACACCTAGTTGTGATCCCCTTTCAAGAGGATGTTGGCTGGTTCTATCTGATTAGATATCTTAGTTGTTTTACTTTTGGTTTGGTCTATGGTTGGTCAACAATTGATTTTGAATATAAACAAGTCTGATCTAGTATAAATGGAATGAAGGTCTTTTGTTCTCTCTTGCCCTGCTACCACCCTACTGCACGTGTCAAACTCATTCCACGGTGGGCCGAGCGTGTGTGTTTCCTCTCCTCCCTTGGATTTGATTGAAAAATTAAGGTAACTAATTAGTAAGGAACTCCCCTCACCTGGTTGTCTAGGTCTTAATTGAAAGGACAAAACCAAAAAACAGCAGACACTAGGCCCTCCATGGAATGAGTTTGATACCCCTTCCCTCCAGAAAAGGTTGAAAATACTCCTCTTATAGACTGTTTGGCCTGAGCAGGTGTGTTTAGTTCATGCTTTGTCTTGCACCGTATCTACATGCTTAGAATTATGCTTTTGCCAGTAATGCCTTGTATAACTCATGGTTTTGCCTGGTATTATGGAACTCATTCATCCTACAATCTTAATTCGATACTTACATTGTTATTCGCTTCTCATGAACATTATTTGATCTTAGTCAGCTAAATTTAAAAAAGACTTGATTTCACATTGTTTAACTATAATATTAAATGGCGGGATAGTCAAATAAAAGAAATGTCGATTGTTAAATATTAGTTATCCCTGTGTTTGTGTTTTTCCAATTGACAGCGTGATTAGGAAACAATAAAAATACATGTAATTTGCTCCCTGTGCACAGATTGTACAGTTAAATGGTTTTATGAAGGCAGGCGTACAGTAACAGAGGAGAAAAGGTCCTCCAAACACGTAGCAACGCTCAGAGAGTGAAAGTGGCGTGGTTACAGAAGGGAAGGGCGCACGCTCACAAGTCCAGGCCGGGTTTGTGTTTCGTCTGTATTCAAAGCACCACAGTGTTCCACGGGACTGCCTCCACCCACAGCCTGTTGCGTACGTTTTTTATGGATGTCAAAAGAGTGATGGGCCATACACTCATTGTTTAGTAGAAATAAAAAATTAAAAGGCAACAAGCTGTGTCTCGCCCACATTTGACAGAAATGTGTGATTCATAGTATGTTTTTCCACTCAGACAAACCCTGCCTGACACCTGACATTTGTTGTCTCAAATATAATTACATTTCTGTAAATGTAATAACTTGATTAGTAATCTGATCTGACATTAGAAATTGCGCTCAATTCAGATAATGTACAAGAAAGATACTGTCGGTGCAATAGGAAGACTAAACAAGTAAAGGTTGAAGTTCCAGGAACGCAAACTTCATTATCAAGAATTTTCACTCCGGCTCTGTTGTCAACACTCAACAAAAATATATTTTTTATTTTGTATGAAACCTGAGAAGTGACCTCATGAGTAAAGGGTCCATTTTTAGAGTGAGGGAGTATTCCCCGCTCACAGCATGAGTCACAGTACAAGCATCTGCATGTGGAATGCAATCTAGTCTGTGTGGCCTTTTAGTTTAGAGGGGTAGAGCTGAGTAGCGTGGGAGGAGAGGCGTGGGCGCAGGGGAACACTCATAGCGGCTGGCTGGCTGGGCTGAGGGCTCCCCCCGCCCTTCCTGGTCCCCTCCTGTCAGTCACCCGTGAAAATGCGCTGATGGACCGCAGCTGACTTAGGGAAACACTTTCCATAGCAACCAAGCATGCCCTTCCTTCCCTCTGTTAACCTACCTGATGTAATCTCTATAGATCATCTAGGTTGGTGCTGAAAAGATTCTGGTTTCTATTGAAAAACAACTAGCCATGACAAGTATGAGGCATGCTGACACGGTGCAAAGCAAACGACTGTTTTTCAACCACAAAATTTGAAAAAAAGTTTAAGATTGGTTGCTGTTCTCTAGCCTAACTGTTACAAAACAGTAGATTTCCTTGACAAAGGGTGTGGGCGTCTCGACAGCTTGCATGCATGGAAAAAGTTCATCCCCACAGCTATACCTTGAAAATAACCTTGTAAGGATGGACTGCCTATATGTAAACTATAGGTTATATACACTGAATATAAGAAGGATAATTAGGATACCTACTGCACTGCAATATGGTAAACAAAATATATGTAGTTTTATAATCTATACCTGCGCAGAGTGACTTATGACTTCATCTGCTTGCATCACAAAATTCAATGTATATTTCCAAGTACAGATGAATAATCAGTAATGTTGAATTGATTGCTGGAAATTGTACCAAATAATTGCCTAGCCCAGGAAGTATAAAGAACACAGGGTCATTCCATTTCATTTCAGCAAGCCATGACACCCACCAGCTCAGATCATTCTGAAATGGTTTCTGTCGTTAAAAACAGATAAGCATTCCTGCAACATTATTTTGTTGAAAGACAATTTGAACTAATTGATTGCACCCAAATTGGCCATTTCAATTTATAGGATTCATATAATATTCAACAAATATAGTACCCAACATTCAATTTGGACCAAACCTCTTCTTAACAATGATTAAGATGTGAGGAATCCAATAAGAATTGTTCAAAGCCACCCACAGACACCCCAAATCCCACAAAGCCCCACCCAATGTCCAGAATACAGTATCTGTTCTCTGTTTGAAAAGTAGTATGAAGCTGCGGTTTGGAGTATAGTTTATTCATACTATAATGTATTCTCAGTGAATATTGTGATGTTTTCTATCTTGTATTTTTCCCCATAAATTAAAGTGAAAGTACCAGGTTTTGCCCAATAGATACTGTTTTTTTCTGCTACTGCCACACCCTTTTATACATTCAAATCAATTCAAATTCAAATTAATACAAAATGTTGTGCTCACAATTCGAGCAAAACCTCATTGAAACAATTCAGTTGGTACTTCTCTTATACTTAATCTGTGTCCAGGAAACAACCCTGTAGGTGTTGTTTATTCCCTTTAAAAAGGTCTGGATGAGAACAACAAGCTATTAGGCTACAGCAGTGCTTATGGTCTGCAACTAAGGGTCTTCAATGGTAAAATTCACAAACACACACTATGTGGTGTTTTGCAGTGGTAATGGTATTGGGTTAGATTTAATGGTAACTGTCACTAAACACACAACATATAAAAATGTTTTCTAATAATTGTATTTAAAAACACAAGACTGCCATGCAATGGTTTATAATTGTATTATATTATTAGGGTTGTCACAACAGTCACTAGGCCATTTCTCCATAACATGTTTGGGCTTAGTTGGAAGAGTCTTCATATGAGAATTGCAACATAGAAGCTCTTTGAGAGGTCTATCCCTATTTCTTTGAACTAATTCAAGGATGGAGTATTAGTTGCGAAGAGAAGGACGAACTGAATTTCTTTCATGGAGGACTGGCTTGACTTGTTATGACCTAATTTATTTTAATCACAAGTAAAAATGTAATCAATGTAATAAACCACGAGAACAGCAAAATGGATAGTAGGGTAGCAGGAACAGTGGCATCTAGTGGGAAAAACCAGGTACGTTCACACTAATTTATGGGGAAAATGCCAGCTACTTCAATGGCAAATTTTTATGATTTTTTTTGTTGTTGACCAAATTCACTGAGAATTACATAGTATGATTCAACAATACTCCAAGCTGCAGCTTAGATACTACTTGACCAACATAGAGAACTGATACTGTGTACTGGCCATTGGAGTGGGCTCCATGTGGAGTTTGGGGGGTTCCGTGGGTGGATTTTGACCATTTATTTAGATTCCTCATGACATTGTTAAGAAGAGGTTTTGTACAAATCAGATGTTGGGTACCATATTTATTGAATTTATGAATCCTATAAATTGAAATTGCCAATTCTGTGTGCAATTAGCTTAATTTCTCAGAGTTAAAAAATGTTCAGCAAAATAATGTTTCAGGCATGCCCATCTTATCTGTTTCCAACTACAGAAACCATTTCAGCACAATCTGAGATGGTGGGTGTCGAAATCCTCTTTTTTGTGCTTTTTGAGGTGGAATGACTCCACGGGCAGATAAGAACCTGCTGAGGTTTCTGTTGTGCCTTGATAGATGGTTGCCTGGATCTCCCCCTTTCAGCTCTACCAATCTACTCCCATGTTCATTACAATCAGCACAATCCTGACCTATAGGGGTGAGGTAAGGTTAGGATGGGTGGCTCATGATGGGGGCCAATTTCGACTTAGTGCTTTTGCATATATATATATATATATCACATGTTGTTCTGTTTGTTAGTGATTTCCAGTCTGCATGTAAAAATCCTGCATGCAAATATAATATCTGATCAGGAAGTAGTGAATCAGATTTGACCCAGGTTGCCCTGGCCTAAATGATGTCAGACAAGGGTGGTACATCGTCTGTCCGACATGAGGGAATAGAGACATGCATATGTCAGCGTATTGCTTTGAAGGTCATGCAGAACTGCCATCTGCCTTGTTGCCACAGGCAAGGCAAGGGAAGTAGCCTAAAGCTGGATTTTACATGTGTTGTTTAGAAGCACTACTTTAGTATGCTCTTTGAGATGTTTTGATTGTCTGCTTTCAAATTAGCAGAAATTAGCAATTCAAATTGTATTTGATAGATTATTTGAACTGTATAGTAAGGCCCTAACTGGTATCCAAAACGTTGCATGATGTGCAGTATAAAATAAGTCCTTGTAGTTCTTTTTAAATGCCTGACATATCAACAAATGGCACTTTCCTGTCAATTCTCTCCTCTCAACTGATTGGCTGCCTAAACAAAACTGCTAGGCAACGCTGCTAACCTTTTTGAGGGGAATTAAGAAGGGACAACATGACCCTTTGTTAGCACAGAGAGATTGTGGTTCCACATCACATTGAATGTGGGGATTTAGGAGTTTATTATTTTTCAGCATTACCCCATGACTGACATACTTTTGATTGCTGTAGATATAACACTGACTGTCTGACCTATACTCCCATAGTGCTGTTAGGTACTGGGACAATAACCCATTTTAAAATGGAGATGATTTATTACATTCTTTTATGATTTGATCCAAAAATGGCTGTCTTTTGGTTGATATTAAGAGAGAAATTGTGGATGGAGAGCTACAAAGATGAAGAGGTTGACACTTGCCAGACTATTTCAGGAAGAGGTGTTAGACTTTACAGAGCAACGCATGCAAATTGATGAATGAATAGAAAACTGGGTCAGACAACACTCTGAAAAAAGCTTTGGGGAGACTAAAACTCTTGAGACGTATAATGTCTCTGGTGTGTCTGTGGCCTCATACTGCTTATGCAGAGCTTGTATTGGGCCCACGGGGCATTCTAAAGTACAAAATGCTCCTTGAAGCTGCTTATGCAGAGTTTGTACTGGGCCCACGGGGTATTCTAAAGTACAAAATGCTCCTTGAAGCTGCGTATGCAGAGCTTGTACTGGGCCCACGGGGCATTCTAAAGTACAAAATGCTCCTTGAAGCTGCATATGCAGAGCTTGTACTGGGCCCACGGGGCATTCTAAAGTACAAAATGCTCCTTGAAGCCGCTTATGCAGAGCTTGTACTGGGCCCACGGGGCATTCTAAAGTACAAAATGCTCCTTGAAGCCGCTTATGCAGAGCTTGTACTGGGCCCACGGGGCATTCTAAAGTACAAAATGCTCCTTGAAGCTGCTTATGCAGAGCTTGTACTGGGCCCACGGGGCATTCTATAGTACAAAATGCTCCTTGAAGCTGCTTATGCAGAGCTTGTACTGGGCCCACGGGGCATTCTAAAGTACAAAATGCTCCTTGAAGCTGCGTATGCAGAGCTTGTACTGGGCCCACGGGGCATTCTAAAGTACAAAATGCTCCTTGAAGCTGCTTATGCAGAGCTTGTACTGGGCCCACAGACCATTCTAAAGTACAAAATGCTCCTTGAAGCTGCTTATGCTTGTCAGCTTAGGACTGGGCTACTGTGCATTCGTTTGCTCGTTGTTACATCAACAATGTCATTTGAAACATGGGAGTGGAAAGACAGGTGTTTTTGAAACATTTGTTCTGAACACTATTAACATCATGACTGGAGATGACTAAAGGACACCGAGGGTATTTGCAAGCCAATGCTGGTGTTGAACTATGTGGTTCATGCCAATTTGCAGATGTAAATTTTGTGGCTTTTAACAGGCCGTTGCTGACCTGTTTTGCATGGTGTGATGATCTGAAGCGCCTTTTCTAAACAAAGCCCTTGCCTTGTGAGTTACTACCTAGCACTGTTATGTTCAGCTTACAATTCTGGTTTGATGTCTGAGCCGCCTCCATTTCACATTCACGCAGCAGAAGACTGATGTAACTCGTTCTCCTCTCCTCTCCTCTCGCCCCTTTTCTACACCGGCGGTATGTGCAGACGCAGGCAGCATGTCCGCCCCCACAGACCCAGAGGTGAAGGAGTTGAACCCAGTCGACTTCATCCAGCTACAGCAGTACATTGACTGTGAGTACATGCAGGCAGGAAGCCTCCTCAGCCCTGCATCGCCTTCCCCTTACACCCACACGCTCTCATATGTGGAAGTGGTGATGACTGTCTCTTACTAAGTATCTGCAAAACGTTGCCACATTGGGGCCCACAATTTCTCTTGGTAGATCTCTGGATTCAGACATTTTGTGAACCTCAATTTGAAGGAAAATGAAGGAATAGAAAACTGGATTTCTTATCCTAGTGTCTGTTATCCATTTGAATGCCGTAATACATCTGTCATGTGATACACATTTCATGTTGCTATGTAGAATATGATATATTTGTAGTTTCTGCCGACAGTTCATACCCCTTGACTTAATACACATTTTATTGTTACAGCCTGAATTCAAAATAGATGTTTTTCTTCCTCACCCATCAACACACAATAATACCCCGTAATGACAAAAGTGAAAACATGTTTTTAGAAATGTTTGCATATTTTATTGAAAATATACTGTTTAGAAGCACCTTTGGTGGCGATTATAGCTTTGCGTTGTCTTGGGTGTGTCTGTATCAGCTTTGCACATCTAGATTTGGGGATTTTCTCCCATTCTTCCTTGCAGATTTTCTCAAGCTTTTATTAAATTAGATGGGGAGCAGCAGTGAACAGCAATCTTCAAGCCTCTCCAGATTTCAAAGGGATTCAAGTCTGGGCTTTGGCTGGGCCACTCAAGGACTTTCACATTCTTGTTCTGAAGCCATTCCATTGTTGCTTTGGCTGTATGCTTGGGGTCATTGTCCTGTTGGAACGTAAATATTTTCCCCATTCTGATGTTTGCACTCTGAAGGAGGTTGTCGTCAAGGATTTGCCTGTATTTGGGTCCATTTATTGTTCCCTCTATCCTTACCAGGCTCGGAGTCCCTGCCACTGAAAAGCATCCCCATAGCATGATGCTGCCACCACCATGCTTCACGGTAGGAATGATGTTAGACTGTTTTTTTTCAGACACAGCGCTTTGCATTCAGGTCAAATAGTAACATTTTTGTCTCATCAGACGACAATCTTTTGCCTTATGCTCTGTATTTCACCTGCCTTTTTGCAAACTCCAGGCGTGTTTTTCTCAGGAGTGGCTTCCATCTGGCCACCCTCCCATAAAGCCCAGATTGTTTTCCTTCTGGCATGTTCTCCCATCTCAGCCAAGGAACTCTGTAGTTATGTCAGATATAGACATCATAATTCTATCTCGGCGGATGGTTCCTTGGACTTCATGGTGTAGTTTCTGCTCTGACATGCACCGTCAACTGTGGGACCTTATATAGACAGGTCTAGATCAAGTCCAAACAATTGAATTGGCCACAGGTGGACTCCAATCAAGTTGTAGTGACATCTCAAGGATGATCAAAAGAAATTGGATGCACCTGAGCTCAATTTGGACTGTCATAGCAAAGGGGTGTGAGTACTTTCATTTTCAATACATTTGCACACATTCTAAAAACAAGTTTTCACTTTGTCATTATTGTGTGTAGATGGGAGAGGGGGAAAAATGAATACATATTTAATTCAGGCTGTAACACAACAAAATGTGTTGTGAGGGGTATGCATGCTATCTTATAGTAACACTTATAGTTTCTGATTCTATACTCATTCTCTGTAACAATCATTACTTAGACATTCATGTTTGTAGTACTCTAAAATAAGAGTGTGTGTGTCCTGTGTGTCCTGTGTGTCTCTTCTCCTCCCAGACTGCACGCTGAAGGTTAAAGATGTGCTGAGGGAATTTGATGCGGATGGCAGGCTGGCCCAGCACAGACATGGAGAGGTGAGAGGAAACCATGGCCAGGTTGATATCGACCCAACCACAACTCATGTCTGCTCTCAGTCCCTCTTGATAAATGTCTGTGGTACATTACTACATTAATACACAGTTTGCCATGACATTTGAGAGTGATCGTTATGCTCATGTGATACCCATTGGTTTTCTTTTTAGAAAATCTATTAAAACTTAAACATTAATCATGTTGATGAATATGACATGACTACCTAAGAGCGCTGTATATAAATCAAATCAATTAGGAGAGAATTGTCTTCAGGGGTTGATGGATTTTTGCAAACCGCTGAAGTTACTAATGGAAATTACCTCTTCAAATCGTGCCAGTTCTGCAAGTTCTCTGACTGACGTTGTGCTGGCATCATGCAGAGTAAGCCATTAGGTGATTTAACGGGACAGGTTTTCCAATATTGCAGTTGGATTTGCCAAATAATTAGGCTAAATCCAATCTTCTCTCATAGGATGGATAAAAACAACACGTAGCAACTAGGACTTAAGGACTTATGGGGAAACGATGGGTTACAGAACAGAAAGACGGGTATTTCTCACTGAGGAGGATGAGAAAGAAGCAGCGACTCTCGAAGTAGAGTCATTAAGTGGAAAATCTGACTTAAAGCATTGATCATTATGGTTATGTACTGTGTACTCTTAACCCCAATTGCCCCCTGTAAGTCGCTCTGGATAAGAGGGTCTGCTAAACGACTAAAATGTTTTATTTTTATTTTTTATAAATAAATAAATATTTTGACCAAATCCCCTCATCATTGTAACCTCTAGGAATTATGATTATTTGCACCCAAATCACTCTGTCCTAAATCAGAATGTTTTGATAAGAATCATGAGATCTCTGTCATCTTCCCATTTGATTGATTGATCATTTGAATTATTGATTGATTGATATCCCATCCTCTGCTGCAGTGTATCAATGAGGAGGGCTTCCGTCTCTTCCTGAAGACCTATCTGGAGGTGGAGGACTTCCCTAAGGATCTCTGCCAGCGCCTCTTTCGATCCTTCCAGAGCGGAACTGAACCTGACGGGCAGGACAATGCTAGTACGTTTATTTATCCCTCGGCGTAGACGCATATTATTGTCTGACTATAGTCAGCAGTTTCACTATTCTCGGCACTAGTTCATTTGTCAAAGTCCACAGGCTGCACGTGATTAGGTGTGCTCTATGTGTTACCTCCCCCCTCCTCCTTTAAACCTCTCTCTCTCATAGAAGAGGTATTTTTGAAGGACGTTTCGTGTTACTTCTCCCTGTTGGAGGATGGCCAGCCCAGAGACAAGCTGGAGTGTGAGTCTTGATCCTGTTTTCGCCACCATGTCGCAGCTCCATACTGCAGTCTCTTTTTTATATAGATATTTTGTTTGATGGCTTTGTCCAAGATTTTTATATGCCAATTTCTCCCTCTTTCAGTTGCTTTCAAACTGTACGACAGAGATGGCAATGGCGTCCTTGACAGCTCCGTAAGGCAATTAGTCATATTTTTTTTCATGATCTACATAGAAATGGGTAATGGGTATTGTACCAGATTACCCATTTCAGTGTAATAACAATGTAATAACATGTAATGACTGGCTGTTGAAGGAGATGTCCCCTTATACACTTTAATTTCCACAAGGTATATATCAGTTCTTCAACTCACAATAACTTATGCTCTCCTGCCTGTATGAACCCAGGAGGTGGACCGGATCATTGCTCAGATGATGCACGCTGCAGATTACCTTGGTTGGGATGTGTCTGAGCTGAGACCAGTAAGTGTGGTCAAATTTTGGATTTCTAACAATAACTGACTATCATTTCAATAGAGGGGAAAATACCTCAAGTCTTCTGCAAATATCTGCTGCACAAACAGCCACTCAAGAAGGCTTATTTAGACACTAAGTTATAAGGCACTTTCATTTGTTCAGGTGCTAAAGGACATGATGACGGCCATCGACGCAGACAGCAGTGGCACGGTCTCTCTGGATGAGTGGGTGGAGGGAGGAATGAACAACGTCCCCCTGCTGGTGTTACTGGGTCTGAAGGTGGGTGAACCATGTTCACCTGCTGGTTCGTGTTCATTAGGGACAAAATGGAAGAAAACTAACTGAAACAGGGAGGAACTACCTGAACTTGTCCAATAATAAGAAAGGCTTGTTTTTTTCCATTGCACAACATTTTTCTACGGTGTGTGTTCATGAATACAACCCTGGTGTTACTAGGGCTGAAGGTAGGAGTTGGACCATCCATCACTCATGCCTCTTTATTGCGTCAGTGGGTTTTTTGTGGAGCCTGGGCTGGGAGGAGTACACATGATGCGTCCTCTTGATCTTATTTCCTAGTGCATCTTTACGCTGCTAATGTACTGTCTTTCTACCAGCTTTAGCAATATGTCACAGCCTCCACCAGTCTCTGGAGTTTATTTTTCATCTCTCTCTCTCTGAGTGAGAGAGTGAGAGAGCGCACACACTCTCTCCCTCGCCTTCTGCAACACCCTTCTGCTGACTCAGTGCTGCGGGCCTGCTAATGTCACATCTTTCATATATACAGCATCTATGCACCACCAGCAGAGTGAGTTAAGCTTTTTCCACTTTAGCTGTTACTTTTCCATCTAACATCACCATCTTCATCAATTAGTAGTAACTACAACGGAAAGGAAGGACATAGATATTGATTGTTACAGTATAAAGAGGAAGTGATTTTGTTTGAAACAACTACACTAATTGGGGTGCCACAGCACTCTGATCTCCCAAGTGCTGATAGACTGTGGTTTTGGAAATACTAGCATCTGAGATAATATCTTGGTATAGTGGGTAGGCCTACTTATTGATAATGCTGTTTGCTTCTGGGTCTGTTAGTTGACTGCCCGGCAAAGTGGACTGTCTGGCTAGCTGACTGAAGGTCTGAACTGTAAACTGGTCTCTCTCGCGCCCCTACAACAATGCCAGGGACTTCCCCTCCGGCTATTTCAGGCCACCAATGAGAGTCGGGGCTCTCTCACTCTGCTGAGTTCAGGGGCTATGCTTCATACACATACACTGACTGGAAGTCTGGCTTTGAGCTGAGGCACCATGAGTCATTTTAACCAATGTTTGTAAAAGCATTTGTTACTGTCGATTTCTGTCTAATCTAGATAAGGGCATATACAATCTGTGACCTTGTTACTGTGTTATTTAAAAACATTCACTCCGTTCTCAGAAAATGATAACTTTCCATTAAAAACCACAATAACTTTAGTCATGTTCAGAAAACCTAAGAATGTTATTTAAAAACATACACAACTTTCTGAAAGTATTCATGCCCGTTGACTTATTCCCTTTGTTGTTACAGCCTGAATTGAAAATGGATAAAACAAATCACACCCATCTACACACAATACCCCATAATAACAGTGAAAAACATGCTTAGAAATGGTTGATCATTTTTTGAAAATTAAATACAGACACATCTCATTTATATAAGTGTTCACATCCCTGAGTCAATACTTTGTTGATGCACCCTTGGAGGCGAGTACAGCTTTAAGTCATCTTGGGTATGTCTGTATCAACTTCGTAAATCTTGATTTGGAGATTTTCTCAAGCTCTGTTAAGTTAGATGGGACGTGGCGGTGAACAGCAATCTTCAAGTCTCTCCTCAGAGTTCAATGGGATTCAAGTCTGGGCTTTGGCTGGGCCACTCAAAAAATGAAGTCATTCCAGCGTTGCTTTGGCTGTATGCTTGGGGTCATTGTCCTGTTGGAACGTAAATCTTCGCCCCATTCTAAGGTTGTTTGCACTCTGAAGCAGGTTCTCATCAAGGATTTGCCTGTATTTGGCTCCATTCATTGTTCCCTCTATCCTTACCAGTCTCGGAGACCCTGCCACTGAAAAGCATCCCCATAGCATGATGCTGCCACCACCATGCTTCACGGTTTGGATGATGTTAGACAGGTGATGAGCTGTGCCTGTTTTTTTTCAGACATAGCGCTTTGCATTCAGGACAAAGAGTTACATCTTTGTCTCATCAGACCACAGAATCTTTTGCCTTATGCTTCACCTGCCTTTTTGCAAACTCCAGGTGCGCTGTCATGTGCCTTTTTCTCAGGAGTCCGTCTGGCCACTCTCATAAAGCCCAGATTGGTGAAGTACTGTAGAGACTTCTGGAAGGTTCTCCCATCTCCGCCAAGGAACTTTGTATTTCTGCCAGAGTGGTCATTGGGTTCTTGGTCACCTCCCTGACCAAGGTCCTTCTTGCTCAGTTATGCCAACTCTAGGCAGACTCTGGGTAGTAGTTTCCCAATGGAGACCACTGTGCTCTACGACACTTTGAACACTCTAGAAATGGTCTTATACCCTTCCCCAGATACAGATAGAGAATAGAAGATCATAGGTGTGAATTTCACTGATGCTGCGTCACAATAGAAAATAAAATGTGTTCCACGCAAATTAATTTATATCTGTACTTGCAGTGTCATTAAAAGTCTAATTGAAACATTCACTAAAGGTTTTACGGAAGTTATTTTAAAAACATCTGAATAACCTTTACATTTTGTTCTTAGTGTAAGAAAACTTTAATTAATAACCATAAGAAAGCATTTAGAGAATGCTCTCAGAATGTTATTTAATTCGCTTCAAATAACCTGGAATTTCCGTTCTCCGAGCGTTACTAAAACCTCCCAGGAAAACATACAAGGAACTTGCAAGCAACAATCTAAAAACTAAAAACACCCTACACACATTCCCACAACTTCCAAGGAACTGGGCACACACTGGTTGAATCAATGTTGTTTTAATGTAATTTCAATGAAATTACGTTGAACCAATGTGGAAGAGACGTGGAATTGACATCTGTGCCCAATATGAAATGTGCTAGCTGGGTTAGGATTGGTGTTGATGATTTTTGCTGCTAATAGAATCACTAATGGCAGATGACACCCCCATTTCCAACCATGAGCCAATATTAGAATGAGATGTGTATCAATGCTTGCATTGCTTACATAGTGCTTTCCAAATATGAGATTAGATTAGTATAGTATATTAGATTAGCGGAGTATAGACATTTACCCTGAGATTCAGAGTTTGTTCTAGAAGTGTGCAAAAATTGTCAGCAAACTACATTAAAAAAAATTCTAAGCACATACTTTATATATTTCATTGATGGTAAACATAATATGTATTTTCTCCCCTTTCACCCCCAGATGACTCAGAAGGATGGGCAGCACCTATGGAGGATGAAGCATTTCAACAAGCCTGTCTACTGCAACGTTTGTCAGAGCATGCTGCTAGGACTAAGGAAACAGGGGCTTTGCTGCACCTGTGAGTGACACTATCTAGTCTCACCACTAGAGGGCAATACAACTTAACATTCTCAATCATTCAATCCACCCAATGCTCATTTTTGAGCAGAAAGACATCTATCCTGATCATGTAATTGAAAGCAAGTTAATGAAATCTCATACTCATAATCGGATTATGCTAAAATGTATGCTAAGATATGTCATAATGACTTATGACACCCAATGCATTGCAGTATATTTCCAAATAAGTTTAATAGAAAAACAATGTAGTGGCAATGTTTATTGACTACTTAATCGTCAACCTCGTTTCTAGTCTTGACTAACATGATTAATTGAATCAATAAATGAGAGATAATGACAATAATAGTTCAACAATGGAGAGACGTAATGCATTGTTTACTTGTCCTTGTTTTCAAGGCTGTAAATACACGGTCCATGGACGGTGTGCCAACATAAACCCAGCTCCCTGTACCAGGACCTATGTCAAATCTAAGAAAGACACAGGGGTATGAGTGTTTTTTTTCCAAACAACTGCAAATTCCATTGTAAAATGTTAATATTTCCAATGCCTCTTCATTCTTAGTGTATGTTGTAATTTGAATGTCTGAGCCATTCTCTTTGTCCCTGTTTATGTACAGCGTCTGTCTTGCATCTTACTGGGCCTGTGTCTCTTGCCTCAGGTTCCAACCCATGACTGGGTCAGTGGGAACTGTGACTCTGGGAAGTGTGACAAGTGTCAGAAGAAGATCAAGAGTTATCACGGGCTGACGGGAAAACACTGTGTCTGGTGTCACTCCATGGTGAGGAGGGAGGGCTCCTGAGTAGATCTGTGGTCGTGAGAGTCAGGCCCTTGGAATTATTAGGCCAGGTGTTTTCTTCCACACAGAGGATTTACATCACAATCTGTTGTGAAATCTGTTAATGGAGTGGTTTTGCAAGAGCTACAGTGCCTTGCGAAAGTATTCGGCCCCCTTGAACTTTGCGACCTTTTGCCACATTTCAGGCTTGAAACATGAAGATATAAAACTGTATTTTTTGTGAAGAATCAACAACAAGTGGGACACAATCATGAAGTGGAACGACATTTATTGGATATTTCAAACTTTTTTAACAAATCAAAAACTGAGAAATTGGGCGTGCAAAATTATTCAGCCCCCTTAAGTTAATACTTTGTAGCGACACCTTTTGCTGCCATTACAGCTGTAAGTCGCTTGGGGTATGTCTATCAGTTTTGCACATCGAGAGACTGAATTTTTTTCCCATTCCTCCTTGCAAAACAGCTCGAGCTCAGTGTGGTTGGATGGAGAGCATTTGTGAACAGCAGTTTTCAGTTCTTTCCACAGATTCTCGATTGGATTCAGGTCTGGACTTTGACTTGGCCATTCTAACACCTGGATATGTTTATTTTTGAACCATTCCATTGTAGATTTTGCTTTGTGTTTTGGATCATTGTCTTGTTGGAAGACAAATCTCCATCCCAGTCTCAGGTCTTTTGCAGACTCCATCAGGTTTTCTTCCAGAATGGTCCTGTATTTGGCTCCATCCATCTTCCTATCAATTTTAACCATCGTCCCTGTCCCTGCTGAAGAAAAGCAGGCCCAAACCATGATGCTGCCACCACCATGTTTGACAGTGGGGATGGTGTGTTCAGGGTGATGAGCTGTGTTGCTTTTACGCCAAACATAACGTTTTGCATTGTTGCCAAAAAGTTCAATTTTGGTTTCATCTGACCAGAACACCTTCTTCCACATGTTTGGTGTGTCTCCCAGGTGGCTTGTGGCAAACTTTAAACAACACTTTTTTTTGATATCTTTAAGAAATGGCTTTCTTCTTGCCACTCTTCCATAAAGGCCAGATTTGTGCAATATACGACTGATTGTTGTCCTTTGGACAGAGTCTCCCACCTCAGCTGTAGATCTCTGCAGTTCATCCAGAGTGATCATGGGCCTCTTGGCTGCATCTCTGATCAGTCTTCTCCTTGTATGAGCTGAAAGTTTGGAGGGACGGCCAGGTCTTGGTAGATTTGCAGCGGTCTGATACTCCATCCATTTCAATATTATCGCTTGCACAGTGCTCCTTGGGATGTTTAAAGCTTGGGAAATCTTTTTGTATCCAAATCCGGCTTTAAACTTCTTCACAACAGTATCGCGGACCTGCCTGGTGTGTTCCTTGTTCTTCATGATGCTCTCAGCGCTTTTAACGGACCTCTGAGACTATCACAGTGGAGGTGCATTTATACGGAGAATGGATTACACACAGGTGGATTGTATTTATCATCATTAGTCATTTAGGTCAACATTGGATCATTCAGAGATCCTCACTGAACTTCTGGAGAGAGTTTGCTGCACTGAAAGTAAAGGGGCTGAATAATTTTGCACGCCCAATTTTTCAGTTTTTGATTTGTTAAAAAAGTTTGAAATATCCAATAAATGTCGTTCCACTTCATGATTGTGTCCCACTTGTGTTATGCAGGTGAATGAGGACCCAAAAGCGACTTGGCGAAAACAGAGTCTTTATTCCAGTAATGGATATAGGCAATACTCCTGGACAATCAGAGCAGAAAACAAAACATAAAAAACTAAATTCCACTCGTAGTGACGAGGACTGACTGGAGACTCGACTATTAACTGTAGGTTGCCACGGGAAGGCACCGACCGTAGCAGACTCAGACACCTGCTCACACGCAGCATCTGAGGGAAACAAGACACGACAGGGCGAGACAAAGACACAGCACGGCGAACATAATACAAGGATCCGACAGGACAGAAATGGAAAACAAGGGGAGAAATAGGGACTCAAATCAGAGGGCAAGATAGGGAACAGGTGTGAAAAGACTAGATGATTGAGTAGGAGAATAGGAACAGCTGGGAGCAGGAACGGAACGATAGAGAGAGGAGAGAGAGGGAGGGAGAGAGAAAAAGGGAACGAACCTAATAAGACCAGCAGGGGGAAACGAACAGAAGGGAAAGCAAAATGACAAGACAATATAAGACAAAACATGACAACTTGTTGTTGATTCTTCACAAAAAAATACAGTTTTATATCTTTATGTTTGAAGCCTGAAATGTGGCAAAAGGTCGCAAAGTTCAATGGGGCCGAATACTTTCGCAAAGCACTGTACGTCTGGAACTACATATTTTAACAATAAAGCACTGGGGTGGTGTTTTTATTTTTTTAGTTATAAAAATAAAAGACTCAACTGTAAAAAAATAAATAAATAAATATATATATATATATATATATATATATATATATATATATATATATATATATGTGTGTGTATATATATATATATATATATATATATATATATATATATATATATATATATATATATATATATATATATATATATATATATGTGTATATATGTATATATATATAATATAAGCACTTTGTGACTGTTGATGTAGAAAGGGTTTTAGAAATAAAATGTTATTAGCTTTATTCATTAAGAATTTGATAAGAGCTTGCTATATCTCTGGCTGCTACTGTGTTCCAGCGCCATGATGACTGTGCCTCCCAGGAGCCCTCCGACTGTAACTGTGGACCTCTCAGAGACCATATCCTCCCCCCCTGGGCTATCTACCCTGTTATAAAGGTACTGGATCATCTACTGCCCTGTTACAGTGGTCCAACACTATAAAATGGAATATACTGTATAAAGCTCACAAATATATATGTTTAGGAACCGTAACTATGCGAAATAACTTTTTTCTTATCTTAAAAACAACATTCACTCATATGCAATGGTAATAGTAGGATATCTAAAATGTCCAGCTTGAGAAACGATACATTTGGTTATCATATTGGGGCGGCAGGGTAGCCTAGTGGTTAGAGCATTGGACTAGTAACTGAAAGGTTGCAAGTTCAAATCCCCGAGCTGACAAGGTACAAACAAGGTACAAATCTGTCGTTCTGCCCCTGAACAGGCAGTTAACCCACTGTTCCTAGGCTGTCATTGAAAATAAGAATTTGTTCTTAACTGAGTGGCCTAGTAAAAAAAATATATATAAAAAAAATATTGTCATTGCTTCTTGTTTTATTTTGTGCCTCTGGGTGATCCTGAACAAAAAATACCCTGATTTGGGATTTTCACTATATTTAATTAATCGAAGGGTCCTTTGGATGAAGGATTGTTGAAATATATTTGACATTTGTATCTTAAAGCGGCAATCAGCAGTAGGAACAATAACAAAGTGGCCTCGCACCCATGGTTCAGTAAAAAGCTGAGGGATGAGGGTGGAGAAATTGAATCAATCTCAAATTCATAGACATAGCTATGAATGTAAGGATTGACCGTCCATGATATCAAAATTATAGTTTTGTCGTGTTTGTTTACATTTTTTGTTTACAAACATTGGAGAAAGAAAGCTCCTATTTGCAGTTCTGATGAGTAACAGCAGTTGAACTAAGCTCATGATGTAGATGTAGCAACTACTGATTTCCCCTTTAAAGCATAGTTGAGAAGTAATTCGTTCAAATTGGAACATTTGTGACATTTTTGCAATACCCAGGCCTCCTTTGACTCCATAATGTTTCATCTGTAAGTGCTACAAAGCAAAAATTGGTGTTTGTAATATGAATAGTATTTTGATGTCAATGACAATTTTCTTACATTAATTTATGAATATTGAAATAAATAAACATACATATTGAAAATATGCCATTTTGGATTAGGCAAATGTTTCAATATATCATTGAACATAATATTCTACAGGCATATCAAAGTTATGACCCATTTTAACGCTACAATATGTAACTTTTTGGGTGACCTGACCAAATGCACATAGAAATGTGAGTTATAGATCTGCCAATCTCATTGAAAGCAAGTCTAAGAAGTGGTATATATGTTCTATGTGTGCTATTTCTAGGCTTCCAGTTCGTACATTTTATTTTTGGGTCTTTTACTTTTGGTTTTGTACACCAGCTTCAAACATATGAAAATACAATATTTTTTGTTATGGAAAATATTTCACAACAGTTTTTTGTGAAATATGCTTGTTTTGTCACAAACTGAAATGGCGGAGGGATTTCTGTATAGTGCAGCTTTAAACAGAGAAATTGGCATGGTAACCAATCACACTCCTCCTTTTACTTGTATTGTTGCACATTCTGCAAATTACCAGCAGAGGTCAACCATTTTGAATCGATTTTCACATTCACTCTGTTGGTAATGCATACAAATTGGATCATAACTCTAAAAGTAGCAGAGATACAATTCTGGAACTGTGATATGCCCGTAGATCAGTGGTGGCTGCTGAGGGGAGGACGGCTCATAATAACGGCTGGAATGGAGTCAATGGAATGGTATCAAACACGTGGAAACCATGTGTTTGATATATTTGATACCATTCCACTGATTACGCTCCAGCCATTACGACAAGCCCGTCCTCCCCAATTAAGGTGCCACCAACCTCCTGTCCTGTAGACGTGGAGTATCATCATGTTTAACAAGATATTGAACATTTTGCCAAATCAAAAATGAGGTATTTTCAATATTCATAAATTAATATAAGAAAAATATTATTGAAAACAAAATACTACTCATAGGCCTCCCGAGTGGCACAGTGGTCTAAGGCATTGCATCGCAGTGCTTGAGGCGTCACTACAGACCCGGGTTCGTTCTCAGGCTGTGTCACTACCAGCCGTGACAATTGGCCCAACGTCGTCTGGGTTAGGGGAGGATTTGGCCTGGGGGGCTTTACTTGGCTTATTGTGCTCTAGCGACCCCTTGTGGCGGGCCGGGCTCCTGCAGGCTGATTTCGGTGTTTCCTTCTGCACATTGGTGCAGCTGGCTTCTTGGTTAAGCGGGCAGGTGTTAAGAAGCGGGTCATGTTTCGGAGGACGCATGACTCGACCTTCGCCTCTCCCGAGCCATTTGGGGAGCTGCAGCGATGAGACAAGATCGTAATTGAATATCACGAAATTGGGGAGGAAAAGTGGGGTAAAAATACAAAAAAATAAAATTATATTAATACTACTACTCATATATTACAGAGCAAGCCTTGAAACAATTGAGACATGGATTGGAGTGTGTGCCATTCAGAGGGTTAATGGCCAAGACTCCCCACAGGTTGGATGAGACAAGATGCCTTTGAACGGGGTAATTGAATATCAACGGGTAAGTAGGTGCCTGGGGAGGAAGGTGCCTTTGAGTAGGTGCCTTTGAACGGGGTATGGCAGTAGGTGCCTTTGAACGGGGTATGGCAGTAGGTGTCAGCCGCACTGGTTTGAGTGTGTCAAGAACGGCAACGCAGCTGGATTTTTTTGTCGTGTGTGTATCAAGAATGGTCCACCACCCAAAGGCCATCCAGCCAACTTGATACAGCTGTGGGAAGCATTGGAGTCTACATGGGCCAGCATTCCTGTGGAACACTTTTGACACCTTGCCCTGATAAATTCAGGCTGTTCTGAAGGCAAAAAGGGGTCCAACTCAATATTAGGAAGGTGCTCCTTATGTTTTGTACACTCAGTGTATGTCAACAATCCTTCCTCCAAAGGACCCTTATGTATTAAATGTTGTTGTTTTTTGTTCTACTCTTGTGATGAATCACCCCTCTTGGTCTTTGCGCAATTCAAATGAAGTGTTATTTGTCACATGCGCCGAATACAACAGGTGTTTCACCTTACAGTGAAATGCTTACTTACAAGCCTTTAACCAACAATGCAGTTTTAAGAAAATACCTAAAAAAAAAAAATTGAAATAAAAGTAACAAATAATTAAAGATGACATTAATTGCCTGTCCATTTCTCCATTTGCCCCATTAGGAGAGGTCAAACAGCATAAAGAACGGCTCCTCAAGCTCAGCCGACGACAGTGACCACAACACCACTCCTGATGGACAGGTGCTTCAGGTACATACTAGTACCCTGTCACAAGACCCCTGGATAGTACTTGGTGTGAGTGTGGCCGATGTGAAATGGCTAGCTAGATAGCGGTGGTGCGCGCTAATAGTGTTTCAGTCGGTGACGTCACTCACTCTGATGCCTAGAAGTACTTGTTCCCCTTGCTCTGCAAGGGCCGAGGCTTTTGTGGCCCGATGGGTAGCGATGCTTCATGAGTGACTGTGGTTGATGTGTGCAGAGGGTCCCAGGTTGGTTCGAGCCCAGGTTGGGGCGAGGAGAGGGACGGAAGCTCTACTGTTACATGAGCACATGAACAGCAGTGTCTAACTATTTTTGACCTTGTTTAGAGTTTGTCGCTGGGAAGTTTCTCACAGCCATATTCCATCTGAATACACTGACAATGTAAACATTGTGTCTCCATTTGTGAAACTGCTGTAACCTGGAACTATTTATCCCTGAACAGATTAATCCGGTACCAGACACTCATCCTCTTCTAGTGTTTGTGAACCCTAAAAGTGGAGGCAAGCAGGGCGAAAGGTGAGGCTACTCGTGAGCACTCCTACACAATTGGGCATTTTATAGTTCACAAGAAACCATGACAATCTTCGTATTTTACAATGACAAGTTATTTTATTTCAGAGTTCTGCGCAAATTTCAGTATTTGCTGAATCCACGGCAGGTGTACAACCTCTCCAATGGTGGACCTGGACCGGGGTAAGATTTCCCATATGGATAACGGCATATGGTAGAGACCAGTATGAGAATTAAATGAAAAACGACTCTGTTGTGATGCGTCACTAATTGGACAACTAAGGTATATTTAGCTACTTTGAATCAACAAAAAAAAGACATTTAAAATGTTTACTTTTTTGGGAGTGTGATTGTGTGTGAGCCTTAAAATAATTTCATTACCAGAAACATGAACTTTATCTTATTGTTTGAGTGCAAAAAGTTCTAAAAGCGAAAGCATGCATCAGAATGATAGAACAGCTCTGCTAACTTTTTTTAAAAGTATGGTAGTCTAGTGGATTCTTTGACACGTTCTTCAAAACCTTTGACAGTAGATGTCCTTTAAGTATTCAAACCACGAAAATTATAGTAAACTGTTCAATTGACCGAAGTTTATATAAATGTCAACTTATTACTGTGTTGGCCATTAGAATATTCTATCAAATGTTATACAATTAAATGTTTTTTTAAAGTTTTTAGGTGAATACTTTTATTTTGAAACTTTGGGGCGCTACAGAGGATTGGCCTAGCTAGCAACTTGCTATCTCATTCAAAGTGTTATGCAGGTGAATGAGGACCCAAAAGCGACTTGGCGAAAACAGAGTCTTTAATCCAGTAAAGTAAATCTACAATCATAAAGCATAATTCCACTCGTAATGACGAGAACAGACTGGAGACTCGATCATGAACTGCAGGTTGCCTCGGGAAGGCACTTGAACGTAGCAGACTCAGACACCTGCTCACCACGCAGCATCTGAGGGAAACACGACACGACAGGGCGATACACAGACACAGCACGGTGAACAATAGACAAGGATCCGACAGGACAGGAACGGAAAACAAGGGAAGAAATAGGGACTCTAATCAGGGGAAAAGATAGGGAACAGGTGTGGGAAGACTAAATGATTGATTAGGGGAATAGGAACAGCTGGGAGCAGGAACGGAACGATAGAGAGAAGAGAGAGAGGAAGGGAGAGAGAAAAAGGGGAACGAACCTAAAAAGACCAGCAGGGGGAAAACGAACAGAAGGAAAAGCAAAATGACAAGACAATATAAGACAAAACATGACAGTACCCCCCACTCACCGAGCGCCTCCTGGCGCACTCGAGGAGGAATCCTGGCGGCAACGGAGGAAATCATCAATAAGTGAACGGTCCAGCACGTCCCGAGACGGAACCCAACTCCTCTCCTCAGGACCGTAACCCTCCCAATCCACTAAGTATTGGTGACCCCGTCCCCGAGAACGCATGTCCATGATCCTACGTACCTTGTAAATAGGTGCGCTCTCGACAAGGACGGGAGGGGGAGGGAAGACGAACGGGGGTGCGAAGAAAGGGCTTGACACAGGAGACATGGAAGACAGGATGGACGCGACGAAGATGTCGCGGAAGAAGCAGTCGCACAGCGACAGGATTGACGACCTGGGAGACACGGAACGGACCAATGAACCGCGGAGTCAACTTACGAGAAGCTGTCGTAAGAGGAAGGTTGCGAGTGGAAAGCCACACTCTCTGGCCGCAACAATACCTTGGACTCTTAATCCTACGTTCATTGGCGGCTCTCACAGTCTGTGCCCTGTAACGGCAAAGTGCAGACCTCACCCTCCTCCAGGTGCGCTCACAACGTTGGACAAACGCTTGAGCGGAGGGAACGCTGGACTCGGCAAGCTGGGATGAGAACAGAGGAGGCTGGTAACCCAGACTACTCTGAAACGGAGATAACCCGGTAGCAGACGAAGGAAGCGAGTTGTGAGCGTATTCTGCCCAGGGGAGCAGTTCTGCCCAAGACGCAGGGTTTCTGAAAGAAAGGCTGCGTAGTATGCGACCAATCATCTGATTGGCCCTCTCTGCTTGACCGTTAGACTGGGGATGAAACCCGGAAGAGAGACTGACGGACGCACCAATCAAACGACAGAACTCCCTCCAAAACTGTGACGTGAATTGCGGGCCTCTGTCTGAAACGGCGTCTAACGGGAGGCCATGAATTCTGAACACGTTCTCGATGATGATTTGTGCCGTCTCCTTAGCGGAAGGAAGTTTAGCGAGGGGAATGAAATGTGCCGCCTTAGAGAACCTATCGACAACCGTAAGAATCACAGTCTTCCCCGCAGACAAAGGCAGACCGGTAATGAAGTCTAGGGCGATGTGAGACCATGGTCGAGAAGGAATGGGGAGCGGTCTGAGACGACCGGCAGGAGGAGAGTTACCTGACTTAGTCTGCGCGCAGTCCGAACAAGCAGCCACGAAACGGCGCGTGTCACGCTCCTGAGTCGGCCACCAAAAGCTCTGGCGAATAGACGCAAGAGTGCCTCGAACACCGGGATGACCAGCTAACTTGGCAGAGTGAGCCCACTGAAGAACAGCCAGACGAGTGGAAACAGGAACGAAAAGGAGGTTACTAGGACAAGCGCGCGGCGACGCAGTGTGCGTGAGTGCTTGCTTAACCTGTCTTTCAATTCCCCAGACTGTCAACCCGACAACACGCCCATAAGGAAGAATCCCCTCGGGATCAGTAGAAGCCACAGAAGAACTAAACAGACGGGATAAGGCATCAGGCTTGGTGTTCTTGCTACCCGGACGGTAAGAAATCACAAACTCGAAACGAGCGAAAAACAACGCCCAACGAGCTTGACAAGCATTAAGTCGTTTGGCAGAACGGATGTACTCAAGGTTCTTATGGTCTGTCCAAACGACAAAAGGAACGGTCGCCCCCTCCAACCACTGTCGCCATTCGCCTAGGGCTAAGCGGATGGCGAGCAGTTCGCGGTTACCCACATCATAGTTGCGTTCAGATGGCGACAGGCGATGAGAAAAATAAGCGCAAGGATGAACCTTATCGTCAGACTGGAAGCGCTGGGATAGAATGGCTCCCACGCCTACCTCTGAAGCGTCAACCTCGACAATGAATTGTCTAGTGACGTCAGGAGTAACGAGGATAGGAGCGGACGTAAACGTTCTTTTAGAAGATCAAAAGCTCCCTGGGCGGAACCGGACCACTTAAAACACGTCTTGACAGAAGTAAGAGCTGTGAGAGGGGCAGCAACTTGACCGAAATTACGAATGAAACGCCGATAGAAATTAGCGAAACCTAGAAAGCTCTGCAACTCGACACGTGACCTTGGAACGGGCCAATCACTGACAGCTTGGACCTTAGCGGAATCCATCTGAATGCCTTCAGCGGAAATAACGGAACCGAGAAAAGTAACGGAGGAGACATGAAAAGAGCACTTCTCAGCCTTCACGTAGAGACAATTCTCTAAAAGGCGCTGTAGAACACGTCGAACGTGCTGAACATGAATCTCGAGTGACGGTGAAAAAATCAGGATATCGTCAAGATAGACAAAAACAAAGATGTTCAGCATGTCTCTCAGAACATCATTAACTAATGCCTGAAAAACAGCTGGCGCATTGGCGAGACCAAACGGCAAAACCCGGTACTCAAAATGCCCTAACGGAGTGTTAAACGCCGTTTTCCACTCGTCCCCCTCTCTGATGCGCACGAGATGGTAAGCGTTACGAAGGTCAAACTTAGTAAAGCACCTGGCTCCCTGCAGAATCTCGAAGGCTGATGACATAAGGGGAAGCGGATAACGATTCTTAACCGTTATGTCATTCAGCCCTCGATAATCCACGCAGGGGCGCAGAGTACCGTCCTTTTTCTTAACAAAAAGAACCCCGCCCCGGCCGGAGAGGAAGAAGGCACTATGGTACCGGCGTCAAGAGACACAGATAAATAATCCTCGAGAGCCTTACGTTCGGGAGCCGACAGAGAGTATAGTCTACCCCGAGGAGGAGTGGTCCCCGGAAGGAGATCAATACTACAATCATACGACCGGTGAGGAGGAAGGGAGTTGGCTCGGGACCGACTGAAGACCGTGCGCAGATCATGATATTCCTCCGGCACTCCTGTCAAATCGCCAGGTTCCTCCTGAGAAGTGGGGACAGAAGAAATGGGAGGGATGGCAGACATTAAACACTTCACATGACAAGAAACTTTCCAGGATAGGATAGAATTACTAGACCAATTAATAGAAGGATTATGACATACTAGCCAGGGATGACCCAAAACAACAGGTGTAAAAGGTGAACGAAAAATCAAAAAAGAAATAGTCTCACTGTGGTTACCAGATACTGTGAGGGTTAAAGGTAGTGTCTCAAATCTGATACTGGGAAGATGACTACCATCTAAGGCGAACATGGGCGTAGGCTTGTCTAACTGTCTGAAAGGAATGTCATGTTTCCGAGCCCATGCTTCGTCCATGAAACAACCCTCAGCCCCAGAGTCTATCAAGGCACTGCATGTAGCACCCGAACCGGTCCAGCGTAGATGGACCGACATAGTAGTACAGGATCTAGATGGAGAGACCTGCGTAGTAGCGCTCACCAGTAGCCCTCCGCTTACTGATGAGCTCTGGCCTTTTACTGGACATGAATTGACAAAATGTCCATCAAATCCGCAATAGAGGCACAGGCGGTTGGTGATCCTCCGTTCCCTCTCCTTAGTCGAGATGCGAATACCTCCCAGCTGCATGGGCTCAGTCTCTGAGCCAGAGGAGGGAGATGGTTGCGATGCGGAGCAGGGAAACACCGTTGACGCGAGCTCTCTTCCACGAGCTTGGTGACGAAGATCTACCCGTCGTTCTATGCGGATGGCGAGAGCAATCAAAGAGTCCACACTGGAAGGAACCTCCCGAGAGAGAATCTCATCTTTGACCACTGCGTGGAGTCCCTCCAGAAAACGAGCGAGCAGCGCCGGCTCGTTCCAGTCACTAGAGGCAGCAAGAGTGCGAAACTCTATAGAGTAATCCGTTATGGATCGATCACCTTGACATAGGGAAGCCAGGGCCCTAGAAGCCTCCCTACCAAAAACTGAACGGTCAAAAACCCGAATCATCTCCTCTTTAAAGTTCTGGTAATTGTTTGAACAATCAGCCCTTGCCTCCCAGATAGCTGTGCCCCACTCTCGAGCCCGGCCAGTAAGGAGTGAAATGACGTAAGCAACCCGAGCTCTCTCTCTAGAGTATGTGTTGGGTTGGAGAGAGAACACAATATCACACTGGGTGAGAAAGGAGCGGCACTCCGTGGGCTGCCCGGAGTAGCAAGGTGGGTTATTAACCCTAGGTTCCGGAGGCTCGGCAGGCCAGGAAGTAACAGGTGGCACGAGACGAAGACTCTGGAACTGTCCAGAGAGGTCGGAAACCTGAGCGGCCAGGTTCTCCACGGCATGGCGAGCAGCAGACAATTCCTGCTCGTGTCTGCCGAGCATGGCTCCTTGGATCTCGACGGCAGTGTTACGAGCGTCTGTAGTCGCTGGGTCCATTCTTTGGTCGGATCCTTCTGTTATGCAGGTGAATGAGGACCCAAAAGCGACTTGGCGAAAACAGAGTCTTTAATCCAGTAAAGTAAATCTACAATCATAAAGCATAATTCCACTCGTAATGACGAGAACAGACTGGAGACTCGATCATGAACTGCAGGTTGCCTCGGGAAGGCACTTGAACGTAGCAGACTCAGACACCTGCTCACCACGCAGCATCTGAGGGAAACACGACACGACAGGGCGATACACAGACACAGCACGGTGAACAATAGACAAGGATCCGACAGGACAGGAACGGAAAACAAGGGAAGAAATAGGGACTCTAATCAGGGGAAAAGATAGGGAACAGGTGTGGGAAGACTAAATGATTGATTAGGGGAATAGGAACAGCTGGGAGCAGGAACGGAACGATAGAGAGAAGAGAGAGAGGAAGGGAGAGAGAAAAAGGGGAACGAACCTAAAAAGACCAGCAGGGGGAAAACGAACAGAAGGAAAAGCAAAATGACAAGACAATATAAGACAAAACATGACACAAAGATCAACATTGTGCGAATAAATACATTCCTCAACCAATTCGATGGATTTGGATCAAATTAGGCTCAGTCATAGGCTATAAACTATGCGAGGCATTTCTGCGTGTTCAAAAGAAAGCAGACAAACAGACTAAAAAAGAATTTCAGTGAAAGAGAGATACAAGTGTTGAGCAGGCAGGTAATGCGCCACGAAAATATCTTACTCATGGGAAATGGAGTGGTGAATGGCATCGAATTTGGGACAGTATTACATGGGAAATCAATGCAGTGTGGGGCGTGAGGCGAACAGTAAGCGACATGAAGCATAGGGAGCGAGATGACAGGCTCAGAGCTAGAAAGAATAAAGGATTATTGAATAATGCTGTACTGTCGTAGGGCCTGCAGTTATAGACGTTTTGAAGGTTCAGATACGATCACAGATTGAGGTTGAGCAGCAACAGTCAATCACTGAAGACCGAGGAAGAGGAATGCACGTTCGTAAGAAACATCAGTCGCAGTTGTGAAATCGGAGAGTGAGTTGTGTTAACATTACTTTAGCTTAATTACATTAGATATGGGATTTTGCATTTAGTTAACTTGATGATTCATCTTCACTTTCAGAGGGGCCTCCTCCATCTCTTGGAGGTTATTTGGTTGATCCTTTAACTCCAGTCCTATTGACACTACCTCTGGATGGTTCTTCAGTCAGACCACCTTTGGGCCCCAGCATTAGTACAACGTGTCCCCTCAACTTGAAGAATAATTGCCTCTATCAGAATGCAACCGTACACAATGAAAACACAAAGTATCATGATCCACTCCCTCCTTCTGGGAAGCTGACAACACCACAGCCAATGTGCCAAGGGCTGGCCAGCAGCTCCAGCCTGCTCAGTACAGTCAGTGACATGGCCTTGACCGTTAATGACATGATGCAGCGGTAGGTTGAACACAGTCAGAATAGGATGAGTGTCCTGGAGAGAATGGCAACAGCTTGTAGAGATGAGAAATGCTGGTCTCCCTCCTACCTCTCAACATAAATGAAACCACTGCAGTCTCCTGAAAACCAAGGCACATCTGTCTTTGTTGCGGACTTCAACAACTAGAGTAAACTGGGAAAATGTAGGTCATTCTCTGTACAGTAAATTCACTGGAAACTAAAGTTTAAACAGCACTATTTTGATGTCTAAAAATGTGATGTGCTGTTGAAGGCATATGGTCTAGGCACTAATCTCAATAATGAGCTGAGAAAGATAACCAGGTCCCAAATTGAACAAAACTACAAAGATCACGGATCTTCCCAAAATGGTGCTAAGATAGATGTTTTTGTGCATTGAGTTATTCTACCTCAAATTTTGTCATCTTCTGTGATCTTGGTGTCTGATATAAACTTGGTGTTTTGCACATATAACCGTGATGTTAGTCATGGGTTATCTCAATGTTTTTGATGACTTCGATAAGCATTTTCTGTCAGATTTATTTACCTATCTTTTGTTTTAGTAGAGATGTTTAGAATTTTTTATTTGATTTTTATTTTATTTCACCTTTATTTAACCAGGTAGGCTAGTTGAGAACAAGTTCTCATTTGCAACTGCGACCTGGCCAAAATAAAGCATAGCAGTGTGAACAGACAACACAGAGTTACACATGGAGTAAACAATTAACAAGTCAATAACACAGTAGGAAAAAAATGGGCAGTCTATATACAATGTGTGCAAAAGGCATGAGGAGGTAGGCAAATAATACAATTTTGCAGATTAACACTGGCGTGATAAATGATCAGATGGTCATGTACAGGTAGAGATATTGGTGTGCAAAAGAGCAGAAAAGTAAATAAATAAAAAACAGTATAAAAACAGTATGGGGATGAGGTAGGTGAAAATGGATGGGCTATTTACCAATAGACTATGTACAGCTGCAGCGATCGGTTAGCTGCTCGGATAGCTGATGTTTGAAGTTGGTGAGGGAGATAAAAGTCTCCAACTTCAGCGATTTTTGCAGTTCGTTCCAGTCACAGGCAGCAGAGTACTGGAACGAAAGGCGGCCAAATGAGGTGTTGGCTTTAGGGATGATCAGTGAGATACACCTGCTGGAGCGCGTGCTGCGGATGGTTGTTGCCATCGTGACCAGTGAACTGAGATAAGGCGGAGCTTTACCTAGCATGGACTTGTAGATGACCTGGAGCCAGTGGGTCTGGCGACGAATATGTAGTGAGGGCCAGCCGACTAGAGCATACAAGTCGCAGTGGTGGGTGGTATAAGGTGCTTTAGTGACAAAACGGATGGCACTGTGATAGACTGCATCCAGTTTGCTGAGTAGAGTGTTGGAAGCCATTTTGTAGATGACATCGCCGAAGTCGAGGATCGGTAGGATAGTCAGTTTTACTAGGGTAAGCTTGGCGACATGAGTGAAGGAGGCTTTGTTGCGGAATAGAAAGCCGACTCTCGATTTGATTTTCGATTGGAGATGTTTGATGTGAGTCTGGAAGGAGAGTTTGCAGTCTAGCCAGAAACCTAGGTACTTATAGGTGTCCACATATTCAAGGTCGGAACCATCCAGGGTGGTGATGCTAGTCGGGCATGCGGATGCAGGCAGCGATCGGTTGAAAAGCATCCATTTGGTTTTACTCGCGTTTAAGAGCAGTTGGAGGCCACGGAAGGAGTGCTGTATGGCATTGAAGCTCGTTTGGAGGTTAGATAGCACAGTGTCCAATGACGGGCCAAAAGTATATAGAATGGTGTCGTCTGCGTAGAGGTGGATCAGGGAATCGCCCGCAGCAAGAGCAACATCATTGATATATACAGAGAAAAGAGTCGGCCCGAGAATTGAACCCTGTGGCACCCCCACAGAGACTGCCAGAGGACTGGACAGCATGCCCTCCGATTTGACACACTGAACTCTGTCTGCAAAGTAATTGGTGAACCAGGCAAGGCAGTCATCCGAAAAACCGAGGCTATTGAGTCTGCCGATAAGAATATGGTGATTGACAGAGTCGAAAGCCTTGGCGAGGTCGATGAAGACGGCTGCACAGTACTGTCTTTTATCGATGGCGGTTATGATATCGTTTAGTACCTTGAGTGTAGTTGAGGTCCCCCCGTGACCGGCTCGGAAACCAGATTGCACAGCGGAGAAGGTACGGTGGGATTCGAGATAGTCAGTGACCTGTTTGTTGACTTGGCTTTCGAAGACCTTAGATAGACAGGGCAGGATGGATATAGGTTTATAACAGTTTGGGTCCAGGGTGTCTCCCCCTTTGAAGAGGGGGATGACTGCGGCAGCTTTCCAATCCTTGGGGATCTCAGACGATATGAAAGAGAGGTTGAACAGGCTGGTAATAGGGGTTGCGACAATGGCGGCAGATAGTTTCAGAAATAGAGGGTCCAGATTGTCAAGCCCAGCTGATTTGTACGGGTCCAGGTTTTGCAGCTCTTTCAGAACATCTGCTATCTGGATTTGGGTAAAGGAGAACCTGGAGAGGCTTGGGCGAGGAGCTGCGGGGGGGGCAGAGCTGTTGGCCGAGGTTGGAGTAGCCAGGCGGAAGGCATGGCCAGCCGTTGAGAAGTGCTTATTGAAGTTTTCGATAATCATGGATTTATCGGTGGAGACCGTGTTACCTAGCCACAGTGCAGTGGGCAGCTGGGAGGAGGTGCTCTTGTTCTCCATGGACTTCACAGTGTCCCAGAACATTTTGGAGTTGGAGCTACAGGATGCAAACTTCTGCCTGAAGAAGCTGGCCTTAGCTTTCCTGACTGACTGCGTGTATTGGTTCCTGACTTCCCTGAACAGTTGCATATCACGGGGGCTATTCGATGCTATTGCAGTCCGCCACATGATGTTTTTGTGCTGGTCGAGGGCAGTCAGGTCTGGAGTGAACCAAGGGCTGTATCTGTTCTTGGTTCTGCATTTTTTGAATGGAGCATGCTTATCTAAAATGGTGAGGAAGTTACTTTTAAAGAATGACCAGGCATCCTCAACTGACGGGATGAGGTCAATGTCCTTCCAGGATACCCGGGCCAGGTCGATTAGAAAGGCCTGCTCACAGAAGTGTTTTAGGGAGCGTTTGACAGTGATGAGGGGTGGTTGTTTGACTGCGGCTCCGTGGCGGATACAGGCAATGAGGCAGTGGTCGCTGAGATCCTGGTTGAAGCCAGCGGAGGTGTATTTGGAGGGCCAGTTGGTCAGGATGACGTCTATGAGGGTGCCCTTGTTTACAGAGTTAGGGTTGTACCTGGTGGGTTCCTTGATGATTTGAGTGAGATTGAGGGCATCTAGCTTAGATTGTAGGACTGCCGGGGTGTTAAGCATATCCCAGTTTAGGTCACCTAACAGAACAAACTCTGAAGCTAGATGAGGGGCGATCAATTCACAAATGGTGTCCAGGGCACAGCTGGGAGCTGAGGGTGGTCGGTAGCAGGCGGCAACAGTGAGAGACTTATTTCTGGAGAGAGTAATTTTCAAAATTAGTAGTTCAAACTGTTTGGGTATGGACCTGGAAAGTATGACATTACTTTGCAGGCTATCTCTGCAGTAGACTGCGACTCCGCCCCCTTTGGCAGTTCTATCTTGACGGAAGATGTTATAGTTGGGTATGGAAGTCTCTGAATTTTTGGTGGCCTTCCTGAGCCAGGATTCAGACACGGCAAGGACATCAGGGTTAGCAGAGTGTGCTAAAGCAGTGAGTAAAACAAACTTAGGGAGGAGGCTTCTGATGTTGACATGCATAAAACCAAATCACCCCAAAAATAAAAAATACAATTCCTCTCTTTGTTGACTTGAATGGCTTATATCTGTCTGAGATGCCATCAACATTTAGGGTCCTGTCCTGCACCCACAACATAATATTACGTCTGTGTTTCAGGCTGTGCTTCTTCAGATCTCTGAAGGATTACAGGATCTTGGTTTGCGGAGGGGACGGCACTGTGGGCTGGATACTTGATGCCATAGGTGGGGTCAAGTACACAATGTTGGTAAACCATGTGGTACACATGCCATGTGGTACACATACACTGAAGTTGATTTGTCTATGTGTACAAACTATGAATTTCCTAACTTCAGTGTATGTGTACAAACTATGAATTTCCTAACCAAAGACTCAAACATGTCACAGAAATGGTGATATTGATCTGTCTTTCTCCCCTTCTGGTTCAATCAGACAAAGCCAATCTTCAAGTGCGGCCACCTGTGGCTGTGTTACCCCTGGGCACAGGAAATGACCTCGCACGTTGTCTTAGATGGGGAGGAGGTGGGCACAGGGTTGACCTTTTTTCATTATACCCGTTGTGTGTTCACGGATCATATATCCAGTATTTGCTGTCCATAGTTCTACTGTATGTGATTAAATAATCATTGTCTCTGGGTGTTTCATCTTGGTTTCTTGTATTCTTTTGTACTTGAGTGTGGGACCGTTGGTGGCACAGAATGATCCCTTATAGTGTACCTCTGTGGTCTGTGTAGGTTATGATGGGACAGATCTGTGTCGTATCCTGAAGGAGATTGAGGTCAGCACCCCGGTGCTGATGGACCGCTGGAATGTAGAGGTGATCCTAGAGGACCCCCAGGAGACAGGAGACCCTGTGCCTTATGAGATCATCAACAACTACTTCTCCATCGGCGTGGTGAGTTAGGAACAAGGGGAATGAACTTGTAGCCTGGTCCCAGATCTGTTTGTGCTGTCTTGACAACTCCTTTGGCCATTTTCACGTTGAAGACGGCAAAAAAAGTGTGACCAGGCTACGTACTTACGGCACACACCTGAACTTTTCAGAACTTGTTGTATGTTGACAGGACGCCTCTATTGCCCACCGTTTTCATACGATGAGAGAGAAACACCCCCAGAAATTCAACAGCAGGTAAACACATTTGAATAACCAGCACAGAGTCCTATAGTACATGTGAGGACTAACCTTTTAGGGGTAGTCACCTTGTGCATAGTGTAAATGACTCTACGTGAATTCAAGAATGTTGTTCAATATTTCAGAATGAAGAACAAGTTGTGGTACTTTGAGTTTGCCACCTCAGAGACCATCTCTGCTTCGTGCAAGAAACTGAATGAATGTCTTACAATTGAGGTGAGGATGGCAAACGCACAGCTTTGAATCAGCTCATAAAAAAAACACATTTATTTATTTCTTTATTTTATTTCACCTTTATTTAAACAGGTAGGCAAGTTGAGAACAAGTTCTCATTTACAGTTGCGACCTGGCCAAGATAAAGCAAAGCAGTTCGACACATACAACGACACAGAGTTACACATGGAGTAAAACAAACATACAGTCAATAATACAGTATTAACAAGTCTATATACGATGTGAGCAAATGAGGTGAGAAGGGAGGTAAAGGCAAAAAAAGGCAATGGTGGCAAAGTAAATACAATATAGCAAGTAAAACACTGGAATGGTAGATTTGCAGTGGAAGAATGTGCAAAGTAGAAATACAAATAATGGGGTGCAAAGGAGCAAAATAAAATAAAAAAATACAGTAGGGAGGTAGTTAAGGTAAAGAGGTAGTTGTTTGGGCTAAATTATAGGTGGGCTATGTACAGGTGCAGTAATCTGTGAGCTGCTCTGACAGTTGGTGCTTAAAGCTAGTGAGGGAGATAAGTGTTTCCAGTTTCAGAGATTTTTGTAGTTCGTTCCAGTCATTGGAAGCAGAGAACTGGAAGGAGAGGCGGCCAAAGAAAGAATTGGTTTTGGGGGTGACTAGAGAGATATACCTGCTGGAGCGTGTGCTACAGGTGGGAGATGCTATGGTGACCAGCGAGCTGAGATAAGGGGGGACTTTACCTAGCAGGGTCTTGTAGATGACATGGAGCCATTGGGTTTGGCAATGAGTATGAAGCGAGGGCCAGCCAACGAGAGCGTACAGGTCGCAATGGTGGGTAGTATATGGGGCTTTGGTGACAAAACAGATTGCACTGTGATAGACTGCATCCAATTTGTTGAGTAGGGTATTGGAGGCTATTTTGTAAATGACATCGCCAAAGTCAAGGATTGGTAGGATGGTCAGTTTTACAAGGGTATGTTTGGCAGCATGAGTGAAGGATGCTTTGTTGCGAAATAGGAAGCAAATTCTAGATTTAACTTTGGATTGGAGATGTTTGATGTGGGTCTGGAAGGAGAGTTTACAGTCTAACCAGACACCTAGGTATTTGTAGTTGTCCACGTATTCTAAGTCAGAGCTGTCCAGATTAGTGATGTTGAACAGGCGGGCAGGTGCAGGCAGCGATCGATTGAAGAGCATGATTTAGTTTTACTTGTATTTAAGAGCAATTGGAGGCCACGGAAGGAGAGTTGTATGGGATTGAAGCTTGCCTGGAGGGTTGTTAACACAGTGTCCAAGGAAGGGCCAGAAGTGTCGTCTGCGTAGAGGTGGATCAGAGACTCACCAGCAGCAAGAGCGACATCATTGATGTATACAGAGAAGAGAGTCGGTCCAAGAATTGAACCCTGTGGCACCCCCATAGAGACTGCCAGAGGTCCGGACAGCAGACCCTCCGATTTGACACACTGAACTCTATCAGAGAAGTAGTTGGTGAACCAGGCGAGGCAATCATTTGAGAAATCAAGGCTGTCGAGTCTGTCGATGAGGATGTGGTGATTGACAGAGTCGAAAGCCTTGGCCAGATCAATGAATACGGCTGCACAGTAATGTTTCTTATCGATGACGGTTAAGATATCGTTAAGGACCTTGAGCGTGGCTGAGATGCACCCATGACCAGCTCTGAAACCAGATTGCATAGCAGAGAAGGTATGGTGAGATTCGAAATGGTCGGTAATCTGTTTGTTGACTTGGCTTTCGAAGACCTTAGAAAGGCAGGGTAGGATAGATATAGGTCTGTAGCAGTTTGGGTCAAGATTGTCCCCCCCTTTGAAGAGGGGGATGACCGCAGCTGCTTTCCAATCTTTGGGAATCTCAGAAGACACGAAAGAGAGGTTGAACAGGCTAGTAATAGGGGTGACAACAATTTCGGCAGATAATTTTAGAAAGAAAGGGTCCAGATTGTCTAGCCCGGCTGATTTGTAGGGGTCCAGATTTTGCAGCTCTTTCAGAACATCAGCTGACTGGATTTGGGAGAAGGAGAAATGGGGAAGGCTTGGGCGAGTTGCTGTACCTTAACACATACAGTGGGGAGAACAAGTATTTGATACACTGCCGATTTTGCAGAATTTCCTACTTATAAAGCACATAGAGGTCTGTAATTTATATAATAGGTACACTTCAACTGTGAGAGACGGAGTCTAAAACAAAAATCCAGAAACTCACATTGTATGATTTTTAAGTGATTCATTTGCATTTTATTGCATGACATAAGTATTTGACCAGTAAGAATTCTGGCTCTCACAGACCTGTTAGTTTTTCTTTAAGAAGCCCTCCTGTTCTCCACTCATTACCTGTATTAACTGCACCTGTTTGAACTCGTTACCTGTATAAACGACACCTGTCCACACACTCAATTGAACAGACTCCAACCTCTCCACAATGGCCAAGACCAGAGAGCTGTGTAAGGACATCGGGGATAAAAATTGTAGACCTGCACAAGGCTGGGATGGGCTACAGGACAAGAGGCATGCAGGACAAGAGGCATGAGAAGGCAACAACTGTTGGCTCAATTATTAGAAAATGTAAGAAGTTGAAGATGACGGTCAATCACCCTCGGTCTGGGGCTCCATGCATGATCTCACCTCGTTGGGCATCAATGTTCATGAGTAAGGTGAGGGATCAGCCCAGAACTACACGGCAGGACCTGGTCAATGACCTGAAGAGAGCTGGAACCACAGTCTCAAAGAAAACCATTAGTAACACACTAAGCCGTCATGGATTAAAATCCTGCAGCGCACACAAGGTCCCCCTGCTCAAGCCAGAGCATGCCCAGGCCCGTCTGAAGTTTGCCAATGACCATCTGGATGACCCAGAAGAGGAATGGGAGAAGGTCATGTGGTCTGATGAGACAAAAATAGAGCTTTTTGGTCTAAACTTCACTCGCCGTGTTTGTAGGAAGAAGAAGGATGAGTACAACCCCAAGAACACCATCCCAACCGTGAAGCATGGAGGTGGAAACATCATTCTTTGAGGATGCTTTTCTGCAAAGGGGACGGACGACTGCACCGTATTGAGGGGAGGATGGATGGGGCCATGTATTATGAGATCTTGGCCAACAACCTCCTTCCCTCAGTAAGAGCATTGAAGATGTGTCGTGCCTGGGTCTTCCAGCATGACAACGACCCGAAACACACAGCCAGGGCAACTAAGGAGTGGCTCCGTAAGAAGCATCTCAAGGTCCTGGAGTGGCCTACCCAATAGATAATCCTTGGAGGAAGCTGAAATTCTGTATTGCCCAGCGACAGCCCCGAAACCTGAAGGATCTGGAGAAGGTCTGTATGGAGGAGTAGGCCAAAATCCCTGCTGCAGTGTGTGCAAACCTGGTCAAGAACTACAGGAAACGTATGATCTCTGTAATTGCAAACAAAGGTTTCTGTACCAAATATTAAGTTCTGCTTTTCTGATGTATCAAATAATTATGTCATGCAATAAAATGCAAATGAATTACTTAAAAATCATACAATGTGATTTTCTAGTTTTTTGTTTTAAATTCCGTCTCTCACAGTTGAAGTGTACCTCTACATGCTTTGTAAGTAGGAAAACCAGCTAAATCGGCAGTGTATCAAATACTTGTTCTCCCCACTCAACATAGTCTGCAAACAAGCACGTATTTTTAGCATGCAGAATTACATAAAGGTTTTGGTTAACACAGGCGACCTGATAGTTCTGCGATATATGCCTTATGTTTATCTCATTATGGCATCTCATTAAGTTGCTCTGTCTGATGTTGTACGTCCCTCAGTGCTGTGGCACCCCATTAGACCTGAGTGGCCGTTCTATGGAGGGGATCGCTGTCCTCAACATTCCCAGCATGCACGGTGGATCCAACCTGTGGGGAGAAGCCAAGAAGAGTGAATGCAAGTGCTTGATGAATCCTCAGGAAATGCCTGTGGTTATTGTTGACCCTGAAGTCTTGAAAGTCAGTGGACAAGGTACGGCGATATCCTTTGCCTTTAACCAAGGGCTCAAGATTTCAAAATGTTAAAGGATGGGTCTGGTAAATGATATTGTTAGGATATCATGTGAGATGTTAGTTCTCATGCCACAGCTGTTAAAAGATAAATGTTATTTTCATTGGAAGAAGCCCTTGACCCTGGATGGGTTGAGAAGTATGTTTGAATCTTAACAGCTGGTCTCAGGCTGAAAAAGACTGCCTCTCTGTGTGAATTGCATGTTCAGTGTTTCCATCTTCCGTACCAGACGTCAGTGACCGGCGTTTGGAGGTGGTTGGCCTCGAAGGGGCCATGGAGATGGGACAGATATATACAGGACTTAAGAGCGCTATACGACTAGCAAAAACCTCCCAGATCACAATCAGGTGAGTGTTTGTGAGATGTGTATAGACTGGCTGAGATATACAAAAACATTCAATCCCCACTACTTATCTTGCTTATCTCTGTCCATCTCTCAGGACGAAGAAACCTTTACCGATGCAGATAGACGGAGAGCCCTGGATGCAGCCACCCTGTACGGTGAGTGCTAGGAAACCAGTTTGGCAAGCAGAGTTAAAAGCAGTTTCAGTTGCTAGAGACCATGGGACTTGATGCTAATAATACGTTGTTAATATAACATGGTAACGTGGTGCTAAACATGGTAATTTGAGTAAAGCAACATTTTTGCTCATATTCCTTCTTTAGATTCACATCACACACAAGAACCAGGCCAGTATGCTGATGGCTCCCCAGGGCCGGTCCAGCTTCTTCAGCTCAAAGTAGTAGCCTGCTCCCCTGGCTTCAAGCTGTAACATGGCTGGCCTGTATACACTTGCTTATTATTGTACATTTTGTTAAAGGCCCAGTGCAGTCAAATGTGATTTTCCTGTGTTTTATATATATTTCCTCTCTGAGGTTAGAGTAATATTGTGCAAATTATTATAATGTCATTTTAGTGCAAGAGCTGTTTGAAGAGACTGCCTAACATTTCTGCCTGTTTTGCTGTGAATGAGTTTTGGCCATGGTAGTAAGTTAGCGAATAGAGTGATAAGAAATAGTTCCAAACCTCTCTGTCAGTGTCAACAGATGTGGTAAAGAGGTCAATGGAAGTTGACCAAAAACAAGGAAAATGCCATGGAAACGCGGTGGGGTGGAGATCCTGAAAAATGTGCCTACATTTGCATTTATGCTATTGTTTGTGTATTTCACACTATGTTGAGGTAGAAATAGGAGTATAATGCTTGTATGGATGTCAACCCCAATACATGTTAAATCAAATCATCTTCGCCAATCAAGTCATCAATCAACGTCAATATAGTTGAAAACAACTTTGATTACCACCACTGATTTCTGTGTGCTTCCAGCTTTATACCAACCGGAGTTAGCATTTAGCAGTCACTTCTTCTAAACCTGAAAGGGGACAACTTATTGATGTTATGCAGCTAAAACAGCCAAACATATCCAAATCAGACTTCAGTAACTTCAGTTGTGGGTCGGGCTGAGCGAGTTCCATGCTTCCTCTGGAAGCAACGTCAGCAGAAGAACTGTTTCATCGGGAGGTTCATGAAATGGGTTTCCATGGGCAAGCAGCCTAAGATTAAAATGCACAAAGCCAAGCGTCGGCTGGAGTGGTGTAAAGCTTGCCACCATTGGAGCAGTGGAAATGCGTTCTCAGAAGTGACGAATCACACTTCACCATCTGGCAATCCGACGGACTAATCTGGGTTTGGCAGATGCCAGGAGAACTCTAGCTGCCCGAATGCATAGTGCTAACTGTAAAGTTTGGTGGAGGAGGAATAATGGTATGGGGCTGTTTTTCATGGTCCGTGCTAGGCCCCTTAGTTCCAGCGAAGGGAAATCTTAATACTACAGCATACAATGACATTCTAGACGACTCTGTGCTTCAAACTTTTTGGCAACAGTTTGGGAAAAAGCCTTTTCCTGTTTCAGCATGACAATGCCTCCGTGCACAAAGCGAGGTCCACACAGAAATGGTTTGTTGAGATCGGTGTGGAAGAACTTCACTGGCCTGCACAGAGAGGCCTTACCTCAACCCCAACGAACACCTTTGGAATGAATTGGAATTAAGCCTGGAATGACAGGCTTAATCACCCAACCTCTCTAATGCTCTTGTGGCTGAATGGAAGCAAGTACCCACAGCAATGTTCCAACATAATAAAACATAATAATTCGATATATCACCCAGCCAAAATTGTGGGCCTGTTAAAATGCATTAATCGTGACAGATTTGACGAATATCCACTTTGTTAGATCAGATTTGTTGGTTGTCCACCAATCCGGCATCCTCCTATCCCCCGTGGTCTGCATTCCGTTGACCTCTATATCGCAACTATAACAGCTCATTGTCAGTTTTCCCCTCCCCACTCAGACCACTCCCAGACAGTCCTAGCAAAATTCTTGCTTGAGGAATTGCCCTTTGCTTAGAAGTTATTCTTGACCATTTTAAATGAAAACAGCCACAGTAAGGTATTTAATTGCTACGTAGAAATGATTTGATATTGAGATAAAAACGGTTACATTGGACCTTTTTAAATGACTGAAGCAACTTGGTTTGTCAAACAGTTGGTATGTGCATGTTTTAGAGAGATGTTGACCAACATTTTCAGAAAGTTCAGTACATATGTTTTTGTTCTGCCACAATGCAAGTCTATATTATGAAAGCCTTACAAACTACAGCTGTAGATTAACTTGATGTCCACAGTTATATATTTAAGCTAAGAACTTAGTGTGCCTTTTGTCATAATTTAGCCAAATTCATCTAATGCGTTTATCAAGGAGTGAAAAACTGTGCAATGATTCTGCTTGAACACTTTGAGTGAAATGTTTATTTAGCAAGGTTTTTATTGTAACTGCATTTTCTCATTTGTTATTCTATTTTAGTAGGATCATTTTAAATGTGTGTATGTACAGTACCAGTCAAAAGTTTAGACAGTTTGCGTGTGTCTCATCCAAGGGTTTTTCTTTATTTTTACTATTTTCTACATTGTACAATAATAATAATGAAGACATCAAAACAATGAAATAACACATATTTTTACTGTTATTTTACTGCTGCTCTTTAACTATTTTTTAAATTTTTTATTATTTACTTAACACTTATTTTTCTTAACTGCATTGTTGGTTAAGGTCTTGTAGAGAGAATGCCAAGCATCTGCAAAACTGTCAAGGCAAAGGGTGGCTACTTTGAAGAATCTAAAATATATTTTGATTTGTTTAACACTTTTTGGTTAATTCCACATGTGTTATGTAGTATTTCATTGTTTTCACTATTATTCTTCACTATTATTTGACATAGAAAATAGTAAAAATAAAGAAACCCTTGAATGAGTAGGTGTCCAAACTTTTGGGGTGTGTGTGTGTGTGTGTGTGTGTGTGTGTGTGTGTGTGTGTGTGTGTGTGTGTGTGTGTGTGTGTGTGTGTGTGTGTGTGTGTGTGTGTGTGTGTGTGTGTGTGTGTGTGTGTGTGTGTGTGTGTGTGTGTGTGTGTGTGTGTGTGAACTGAGCAAAAAAAGAAACGTCCCTTTTTCAGGACCCTGTCTTTCAAAGATAATGAATAAACTCCAAATAACTTCACAGATCTTCATTGGAAAGGGTTTAAACACTGTTTCCCATGCTTTTTTCAATGACCCATAAACAATTAATGGACATGCACCTGTGGAACGGTTGTTAAGACACTAACAGCTTACAGACGGTTGGCAATTAAAGTCACAGTTATGAAAACTTAGGACACTAAAGAGGCCTTTCTACTGACTCTGAAAAACACCAAAAGAAAGATGCCCATGATCCCTGCTCATCTGCGTGTACTTGCATGAGGCAAGGAGGCATACGGACTGCAGATGTGGCCAGGGCAATAAATTGCCATGTCCGTACTGTGAGACACCTTTGACAGTGCTACGGGGAGATAGGACGGACAGCTGATCCTCGCAGTGGCAGACAACATGTAACAACACCTGCACAGGATCGGTACATCTGAAAATCACACCTGCAGGACAGGTACAGGATGGCAACAACAACTGCCCGAATTACACCAGGAACTCACAACCCCTCCATCAGTGCTCAGACTGTCCACAATAGGCTGAGAGAGGCTGGACTGAGGGCTTGTAGGCATGTTGTAAGGCAGGTCCTCACCAGACATCAACAACATCGCCTATGGGCACAAACCCACCGTCGCTGGACCAGATAGGGCTGGCAAAAAGTACTCTTCACTGACGAGTCGCGGTTTTGTCTCACCAGGGGTGATGGTCAGATTTGTGTTTATTGTCGAAGGAATGAGCGAGGCCTGTACTCTGGAGCGGGATCGATTTGGAGGTTGAGGGTCCGTCATGGTCTGTGGCGATGTGTCACAGTATCATCGGACTGAGCTTGTTGTCATTGCAGGCAATCTCAAAGCTGTGCGTTACAGTGAAGACGTCCTCCTCCCTCATGTGGTACCCTTCCTGCAGGCTCATCCTCACATGACCCTCCAGCATGACAATGCCACCAGCCATACTGTTCGTTCTGTGTGTGATGTCCTGCTGTGTTCTGCCATGGCCACCGAAGAGCCCAAATCTCAATCCCATCGAGCACGTCTAGGACCTGTTGGATCGGAGGGTGAGGGCTAGGACCATTCCCTCCAGAAATGTCCGGGAACTTGCAGGTGCCTTGGTGGAAGAGTGGGGTAACATCTCACTGCAAGAACTGGCAAATCTGGTTCAGTCCATGAGGAGGAGATGCACTGCAGTACTTAATGCAGCTGGTGGCCACACCAGATACTAACTGTTACTTTTGATTTTGACACCCCCCCCCCCTTTGTTCAGGGACACATTATTCAATTTCTGTTAGTCACATGTCTGTGGGACTTGTTCCGTTTGGCTCAGTTGTTGAATCTTATGTTCATACAAATATTTACACATGTTAAGTTTGCTGAAAATAAATGCAGTTGACAGTGAAAGGACTTTTCTTTTGTGTGTGTGTGTGTGTGTGTGTGTGTGTGTGTGTGTGTGTGTGTGTGTGTGTGTGTGTGTGTGCGTGTGCGTGTGCGTGTGCGTGTGCGTGTGCGTGTGCGTGTGCGTGTGTGTGTGAATATATGGTCATTGAAAGTCTAGAAAGTCTAGATTTTTCTAGAATGTATTAAGCTATGAAATATTTTGAATTGCAATGCATAAAGCTTGTGGTAATATACCCACAAGTCATAATTAATGCAGATTGTATTTGAAATGATTATGCACTCATTAGTGCTTATGTATGTAAGCAGGAAACCCTTTGCCCCAATGTCCTAAGACCAAACCACATTGAAAGGTTTTAAAAGCAGACCTTAAATGTCCTTTTAAATAAGCTTTTAGTTGTAATATATTGAGTGACCGTTTGGATTGAAAACGAATTGTTTACTTCTTGCTGAATGTAAGGCATCCGTTTATCTTATTGAATATATCTAATTGGAGGTTAGCCATATCATAAATCCTGAGAATGTTGAAAAATATTTCAAATGATGCTGTATATATTTCAATAAACCATCATAACATGATTTGGTGTGGTTATTATCGAATGAATAGGTAACCATTTGATTATTCGTTTCTTTATTAGTTAGACCTAATAAATATCAAGGTATTGTATTGTGGTCTCACGAACTCTGTTTAGGTTACCAAACATATGCATGATCACAGGGGGGCGCCACCTGCTCCGTTTCAGCGGTCGGTTCTGTGTGGGCCTCATTGGCTTGGGCCCTATGACTTTATACCTCCGTTGATAGGCTACATTCACAGATGAAATATGCCATTTAGCAGATGAATTATTAAAGCAATTTATACAATGGGTGGTTTGGATTTCCCATTGTTCGACTCTATCTGCCCATGATATACCAGACAGCATACGCATGGCCAGTACATTCATAAAAAGTGCCATCGGTTATGTGGTTACCTAGCAACGCACTACTACAACTTTTACAGATCCACTGTCGTCCGTCTCATCTGCACAGTCATGCCATTTATAAACTTGACTTCCACTGTAAAAAGAATCTAGACGTTATCTCCGATATTTGCAACATTGTAGCAATATTACAATTCGTTCTCCACTGTGGCCCATAATAATGAACGAGTCGGGACGAGACAGTCGAAACCACGAAAGCAAAGCCAAACGAAACGAAATGCAGCTAGTTTGCGGACTTTCCAGCTGCAGCCTGAATTAATTGTGTTAGCTGTATAGTTGGATAGCTAGCAAGGGAGAAGGGCCTCCATAGCAACCACTTGTTTGCCAATGAAACCTGTAAAGTTATGGAGCTATCAAACAGGTGTGAGGTAGTTTTGCTGTATATGACTGTCACTACGAATAGAACTAACGATCAGAGAACGCCTAAAATTGCTCTTGACAGACAGTTTTTTAGCACCACGTTTTGTTAAAAAAAATGTATGATTTGGGAAATAATCTTGCGTTATTTGTACAAATAACAATTATTTGTACAAAAGCAACAATACACTCGAGTACATGTGTTTGTGCCATGGCTGTGGTGGTTAACCAATCTGCTTTGCCTCATGGCTATGCCACATCACAGCCATGATCAAACAAATGTGTAGCACATGACTTCATGTATTATTGTTTGCAGTTTTTTACAATCATTTACACACTAAAAGTGGTACTTGAGGCATACTCAGTGAAACCATTAACTCATATACCTAATCTTAAGACCAAGTCTGCAAAACTGCAAGTGCATTATCAGCTTTACAGTCAGTTTACAATTGCAAAACACTAAACACAGTTCTCTACATTAGACACATCATTCAAGACTAACAGGTGTTTTGTTTGAAAACACTGCTATCCAAAATGCCACAACCCTTTATCTACTCCCAGTGCGTACGTGTGAAAACACTTAGAGCTAATTTCTTCACTTAGAAACCAGAGCTTGAGCACTGTAAATAGGCTTCAGGTTGGCGTTCTTAGTTTGGACAACAATGGAGGCCAATTTTGGAAAGAGAGTTAGAGGAGTGCGCGTAAGAGGGGGACAAGGACAAGGAGGAGGCATGCCAGGGCTGGATACGCCACTCAAGACGCTACTTCCCACGCTGTTTAGCCAGAGAGAACATTGCTTGTGATGTTGATGAGGGGCTGTGGCCAGGCCCAAATAGGAGACAGGGTGCACCCTAATTGTTTTTTTCTTTATAGTGACAAGCCTATTTGTTTTTATATTCTACTGTATTTGTTTTATCTGTTACTGTTCATCCCGAAATCTGGATGTAAATACAATGTCTTTATTTCTCAATACATTCCCCCCCCCCCTTGCATTTCTGTTTGTAGTGTAAATATATACTGAGTATGCATACATACTGTATATATTTGTGCATATACATGTACGTGTGAGTGCTATGACAAACTGCCGTGGACTCCACTGAACATGCAAAAGACAAGATAGTAGTGTTTTACATTTGTCACATCCTTGTGTAGTTGGCATGTATAAGAGTGAATCATTTGATGGTGTGTGTGTAGAGTTTTGATGCAAAAACACAATTTTGAGAAGAGTTAAAATAGTTTTGAATTAAGTTTTTGGTTTTGCAAGAGATGTGTGATGTTTTGCAAGTGTGTGTTTGGGGATTTTGTGTGTAGTCTAGTGAAAAGGAGCCATAGTTTCAGAAATGATGTGTAAGCAATTGTCAAAAACTGTAATGCTATCCGTCTTGCATTAGAACACAATAGTAATTACTACTTATGTAAGCCTAGGTAATTACAGCCCAGCCTTTGACCAAGTTTGTTCCCAACTAATCTGAACTTTATAATTTAAACAGCTGTTGCCCATCTTAAACGATACTGTTTCCTTTTTAGAAACGCAGGCCTTCTTGTTTAGATTTAAGAGAATGCCGGCTATATAGGCAATGTATTTTTTCAGGCATGTGAGACTTTTGCACACTGCACAAATTGCTAATTTCTTGACCCATTGGTTTTTGCAAACGTGCACAAAGATCGCCAAACAAAAGAAAACACAACCATCCAATTGTGTCGTCACAGTACGGACCGCCTTCGGTGTACTCGCAGCCTTCCCAATTTGAAGTTGTACAATGTGTATGCTGTCTGGACAGAAGCATCAGTGTGTTGGCTGCGATAGAGGAGTGGGAGGGATATTGATATTGTGGACATTTTATTATTTATTTGCTTTTTGTTGTTGATCACAGCGCACATAATATGAAGAATATGACACTTCGAAGGCTTAAAAAAGTAAACTCCTGTGATCCAGCTAGTGGACTTTCGAGCCAGGACGAAATTTACTTTCCGTCCTCAAAGTCAGACAGTTGTAAAACTATGGATTTACCAACTAATTCATCGGAGGTGTATAATTACAAGACTTTGGCTTACTCTGGTGGAACGTTGCCAAGGAACTACAGAAAGGTATGTATCCTGTGTTACAGTGATGGATACATTGTAACTTGCACTTGCTCCTTTAATATTCAGAACTATTAAACTCGGTAATTTCTGACTTGCTAATGCGTTGAACGTGGCACGTGATTATCTACAACTAGTTAGTTAAAAATGTCCTAGTTCCGATTTGCACAGGAAGGTGGCAGAAGTATTCGACTAAAGATATCAATGAAAGCAGAAGCGTCATGCCTATAGGTGGCACGTGCCCACTTTGACTTGTCCTGTTTTAAAAATATTCTTTGTTTGTTTCTCTGTAATACTACTAGCCTGGCAGCTAGCAATTTTTATGAAGTTGTCTTTTGCTAGCCCAGAAAGCTTCCCAACCTCAACGAGGTACACACTTAGGGAGAAAACGGTGCAAGCTTAGAACTTGAATATGTTTTTGGCCTCGTAGGACAAGCCCTTTTTGGTTCCATGTAGAACCCTTTTCACAGAAGGTTCTTAATGGAACCCAAAAGGGTTCTCTTATGGGGACAGCCGAAGAACCCTTATGGAACCCATTTTTGTAAGAGTGAACTAAGAAGCCATGTCAGGCTATCAATCCAGTTAGTCGCTAGCTTGTCCAACTGTCTTAGCTGGCAAGGCTGGCAGACTTTAGAAAAGCAAGCAATTACTAAATGTACTGAATAAGACTCTCATTCCTTTCAATCTATACACAGAATTTTGCAGAGATGAAGAGAGGCATATTTAGGTTATTTAAAAAAAATAGAACCACCAGTCAGTAAACCATATTTTGTTTTACATGTAATTAAGTAAGCATAATGATTATGGCTCTAGATTGCAGGAAAAAGCTGTTTCATGTGTTTAAAAAAAAGAAAGAAGCTAAATTCACCACCCAGCCACCTGGAATGATGCCCTGAATGAAAGCACATGGCAGTGTCACTTTCAGTAACAGAGCCCATCTTGGATATGCTCAATATTTGAAGTCTGATGTAAAGTTTGTTCATTTCTCATGGCTTCTCACTAGCACATATATTGCGCATATAAAATGATGTCTGGCGTTAATTATGAGTCTGACGGCATTCATTGTGTTAGGAGCTGTTTTTCAATCTCTCTATCTCAAGTGGTGGCTGCTGCTAATATACTGACTCAACTCCAGCCACTTTAATAATGGGAAAATTGATGTAATAAATGTATCACTAGCCAATTTAAACAATGCCACTTTATATAATGTTTACATACCCTACATTATTCATCTCATATGTATATACTGTACTCTATATCATCTACTGCATCTTGCCTATGCCGTTAGGCCATCACCCATTCATATATTTTTATGTACATATTCTTATTAATTCCTTTACACTTGTGTGTATAAGGTAGTTGTTGTGAAATTGTTAGGTTAGATTACTTGTTAGGAATTACTGCATGGTCGGAACTAGGAGCACAAGCATTTTGCTACACTCGCATTAACATCTGCTAACCATGTGTATGTGACAAATAAAATTTGATTTGATTTAGAAACAGCAGTGTGAATATTTGTATGACCCTTTATTGTCTGAGCCCAATATGGGTGGTCTGTTGCTGTTTTACGCACCAAGCATTGTTTCCTGTTTTGATATAAGCTTTGTACAAGAGTTGGCACACTCAAGCAACAACATAAAATGGTGTTCACTTGTCACGTACCAACGCTTTCCACATGGCCCAGCATCATAATCTGGGAATTTACTGTGATGTAGATTGGCAAAATATATTTTTTGGGGGAAAGCTGAAGCAGTTTTGTTTGACACAACAGCATTGGCTGTCCTTGTTCTATAGATGTACTGTATTAGGAGGCCAGCCAGAGTTATACACAGGCCTCCTTCCTATGTCTCTCACCATCATCTGGAGCCTGGGGCCACAACAGGGGAATGTGCAGGGCACCCTGCTCTGCACCCACCACCCCCAGGAGTCGCTCGCTCGCTCTCTCTCTCTTTCTCTCTCTCTGGGAATAAATGAAGTCATTGAGAGGGGCCCGGGACAATTCTGGGAGTGTTGGAAAATAAAGGAAGCAACGTTTTTTTTATGCCCTTTCATTGGGTCAACACTTAGGATCATTGAGGTAGAACAGAGGTGAATTGATTGTAGGCTAAATACAGTACGTTATGTAGTATGAGAGACTTGTAGTTTACACTAAGTAAAGTGGAGGTTGGGTCCCAATTTGGCTTGGGTTTTCCCTCAATGCAGTGATTGTGGCAAGAGGACCAAAGACTCAAGTCCACACACACACATCTGGTTTGTCTACAGTCTGAGTATAACCTGTACACACTTTTTGGCGTATCAGCAGTCTGGGCATCACACGACAGTGGACAGCGTAGAGTAGAGCTAAATATAGACTAAACCGGGATCAGACGGAACCAGAAATGTGTGTATCTGTAATTGTTTCTTACCCGTGTTTTGGCTCAGTAGCTTAAAAACACACACACTACACACACAACATGCCTCAGGAGGACCTGATGGACGAGAAGATTGAGGTGTGTACTGAACCTGGCCTATGTACGTAGTTGGGAAATCCCAGTGTGTGGTTTCTGTTCTAAACCCCCCAAAAAAAAAAATAAAACTGTTTTTGGTTGTCATATTTCATGTCTGTTATGTTTTCAATTCACAGAGTGGCGGGCTGCAGAAGTGGAAGCCTCTCACTCAAACACCAGAGCCACAGAGGTAAGCCCAACAGTCATCTCACACCCTTCCGTCAGTTTCAGGACACATTGGTGTATCTGTCACTTTTTCACTCTTACTGTGAAAGAAGCGTCATACACAGACCGTCAGAACAGACCCAATCAGCCTTACTCTAAACCCTTTCATTCACAACAGACCCAAATGATGTGTTAACTAAACTACAGTAGGCTGCTTTCAGAGTAATTAGAGTATTTCAGAGTCCTCTGGGTTTGATTCTTGGGAAATTTGAATGTGGTGAGTTACAGAAAGGCAGTAGTACAGTAACCTTTTTGTGTTTTTGGTTATTACTATTTAACATTCTAATGTATTATGCATTTCTATCTAATCTATGGTTGCTGTTATGATGTTAAGTGGACATTGCAGTACACACTGCCCAGTTAGACCTTTGGACATTTTTACTTTTGGTATGACGCAAAGAGCCCTTTGGAAACAAAAGAGTGCTTGTCATGTTTTGGCAACAGCAATATCTTGTCATGCAATTTAGATAAGAACATGCAAGAGTTTTATTTGTCATTTTACTGTAGCTGTACTGTAGTTATTATCTTAGTAGTGTACTTTGTGGATGATTTATAATGCCATTTTTAATTGTTAATTCTGTAAGATATCAAGGTTTCTTTGTTAAGTGCGTTGAATACAACCGGTGTAAACTTTACCGTGAAATGTTACTTACGAGCCCTTTCCCAACAATGCAGAATTAAAAAGTACGAACAATTTTCAAAGTAAAAAAGGAAATAGTAACACTATAAAAACAATGACTAGGCTGTATACAAGGAGTACCAGTACTGAGTCAGTGTGCAGAGGTACGAGGTTCTTCAGGTAATTGAGGCAATATGTGCATGTAGGTAGGGGTAAAAAATGCCTAGGCAATCAGGATATATATAATAAACAGAGTAGCAGCAGAATATGTGAAAGTGTGTGTGGCGTCAGTGTGTGTTGGAGTGTCAGTGTAGTATGTGTGAGTGTGTGTGGGTAGTGGGAGTCCAGTGAGTGTGCAAGGTTCAATGCAAATAGTCCAGGTAGCCATTTGATTAACTCTTCAACAGTGTTAAGACTTGTCGTCTAATCCATCAAGTCCTCCTGAGGCATGTGTGTGTGTGTATATATACACGCATAACACAGGGTAGTGAATCAAACAGCCTCCCAGAACATAATAATAACCAGTGTCCTTGGACCTGGCGCCTTTAGACTGGCGCGAACACTATCAGCAGTCCATAACATTCAAGTCTAGTGACCATCAACCTTGCACAAATAAAAGCATGTGTATTACAGAAAGGAACACTATATTACATTGTGTTAATCATTGAACTGATAGTTCATTTTATTCCTTTTAAATGTCCCATTACAACAGATAAGATATTATCTGGAGTGAATATCTATGGAGAGATCGTTGGAAAGCACTCCATTGCACTCTGGCTATTTCATTATTAAGTATTTTCAGTGAGGATGAGGAACCCATGTGTTTTATGCACCAGGTGGTGATGTCACTCACCAGTCACAATTGGGTCATAGCTCAATACTGTGTATCAAGCAGTCATATCCCAAAAATATTCAATACTGTATATCAAGTAATCATATCCCCATATATTCAATACTGTATATCAACTAATCATATCCATGTTTTTCATTTTAGGAAAGTTGTTGTCCTGGTGAAGAAGGAGGAGGAGACCTTTGGCTTTGAGATCCAGGTAAGAAGATTATAGACGTGGGGGGTGGAATGGTGGGGGTGGGGGTTATTTGTTGATTTCTGAGTGTCCTTCTCCCTCACGTTCACATTAACTCTGATGAGATTGATTCCTCCAACCATGTGGATGATTTTCCGATACATCCCATAAGATACACACTCCAATCTAAATGTGTTGAACGGTCGTCAGCGTATCGATCAGATACACTACATGACCAAAAGTATCTGCTCATCAAACATCTCATTGCAAAATCATGGGCATTAATATGGAGTTGCCCCCCCCTGCTACAACAGCCTCCACTTTTCTGGGAAGGCTTACCACTAGATGTTGGTACATTGCAGCTACTCTTCCTGGGTCCACACAGAACATGAAACATGACATAATACAGAACATTAAATCGACAACAGCTCAAGGACAGAACTACATAAATAATGTTTTTATTTATTTTACAGGAGGCACACGTAGCCTACATATCAATACATACACACAAACTATGTAGGTCAAACAAGGGAGAGTTGTTGTGCCATGAGGTGATGCTTTATCTGTTTTTTGAAACAGGGTTCCATGCAATAATGTCTCTATATAATACTGTACACTTTCTTGAATTTGTTCTGGATTTGGGGACTGTGAAAAGATGTCTGGTGGGGTGTGTTTGTGTGTGTGTATGTCAGAGCTGTGTGTAAGTTGACAAGGCAAGCAATTTGGGATTTTCAACAGTTTCTTATTAAAAGAAGTGATGCAGTGTCTCTTCTCAACTCTTAACCAAGAGAGACTGGCATGCATAGTATTTATATCAGCCCTCTAACTATAATGAAGAGCAAGACGTGCCGCTCTGTTCTGTGCCAGCTGCAGCTTAACTAGGTCTTTCCATGCAGCTCTCGACCACACGACTGGACAGTACTCAAGATAAGACAAAACTAGATCCTGCAGGACCTGCTTTTTGGAGTGCGGTGTCAAAAAAGCAGCGCATCTCTTTATTACAGACAGACCTCTCCCCATCTTACCAACCATTGAATCTAAATTATGTTTTGACCATGGAAGTTTACAATCTAAGGTGACGCCATGTAATTTAGACTTCTCAACTTGTTCAACAGCCATACCATTACCAGATTCAGCTGATGTCTAGAACTTAGGGAATGATTTGTCCCAAATACAATGCTCTTAGTTTTATAGATGTTTAGGACCAGTTTATTGCTGGCCACCCATTCCAAAACAGACTGCAGCTCTTTAAGGGTTTCAGTGACTTCATTAGCTGTGATTGCTGACGCGTATATGGTTGAATCATCAGCATACATGGACACACATGCTTTGTTTAATGCCAGTGTCAGGTAATCGCTAAAAATAGAAAAGAGTAGAGGGCCTAGAGAGCTAGCCTGCGGTACACCACACTTTACATGTTTGCCATTAGAGAATATTCCATTAAAGAAAACACGTTGAGTTCTATTAGATAGATAGCTCTGAATTCACAATATGGCAAGGTTGAAAAGCCATAAAACATACATTTTATGGTTATGGTCAAAATAATATCACAGGTTGCACTGAAATTTAACAGTACAGCTCCCAGAATCTTCTCATTGTCAATTTCTTCCAACCAATCATCAGTAATTTGTGCGAGTGCAGTACATGTTTAGTGCCCTTTTCTATAAGCATGCCGAAAGTATTTTGTGAATTTGTTTACAGAGAAATAGCTTTGTATTTGGTCAAACACAATTCTTACAACAGTTTGCTAAGAGATGGCAGCAAGTTTATAGGTCTGCTGTTAGAACCAGTAAAGTCTGCTTTACCACTCCAGGCCTGAGGACAAAGACTTTCCTCTAGGCTCAGATTAAAAATATGACAGATAGGAGTGGCTATAGAGTCAGCTACCATCCTCAGTAGCTTTCCATCTAAGTTGCCAATGCCAGGAGGTTTGTCATTATTGATCAATAACAATAAAAAAAATCCACATCTTTTACAAAATTCGAACTTACAATGCTTTTCTTTCATTATTTGTTTTTTTTATGCATGAATACGATGGCTCACTGTTCGTTGTTGGCATTATCTACCTAACTTTGCCCACTTTGCCAATGATGTAATCAATAAAATAATTAGCAACATCAAATGGTTTTGTGATGAATAAGCCATCTGATTCGATTAAAGATGGAGTTGAATTTCTTTCTGCCCATAATTTAATTTAAAGTACTCCGTGTTTTTCCATCATTCTTCATATCATTGAGCTTGGCTTCATAATGCAGTTTCTTCTTGTTGAGTTTAGTCACATAATTTCTCAATTTGCAGTAAGCCAGCTAGTCAGATGTTCAGCCAGATTTATTAGCTGCTCCTTTTGCCCCAACTATGTCAACCATACAGTTTTTAAATTCCTCATCAATCCATGGAGCCTTAACAGTTCTAATAGTCAGTTTCTTAACAGGTGCATGTTTTTAGCAATAATTTGAAGAAGCAAATTCATATATTATTCAAGTGCAGCATCTGGATGCTCCTTATTAATCCCATCAGACCAACATTTTTTTTACATCCTCCACATAAGAGTCACAACATATTTTGTATGATCTCTTATACTATTTTAGGCCCAGCTTTTGGAACTTTGGCTTTCCTGGATATAGCATCCAATGGGTACGGATACAGCTTTAGAACAAAGTTCTACAGTATTAGTAAAAATGTGATCAATACATGTGGATGATCTTGTTCCTGTAGTGTTTGTTAATAATCTGAATCAGATTACAGGCACTGGTTACAGTGAGAAGCTTCCTCTTGAGCAAGCAGCATGATGAAAACCAGTCAATATTCCGGTCCCCAACAAAGTAGACCTTTCTGTTTACATCACATTCACGATCTAGCATTTCACACACATTATTTATATACTGACTGTTAGCACTTGGGCAAAGTTAACATGCAACCACAACACTTCATTAACATTTGGCATAAGATCTTCTCTAAGCATTACATGGATATGGCTCTGAATATATATGGGTTATATATATATATATACAGCAACACCTCCCCCATAATAATTTCTCTCTTCTATAGATGGCACCTGGGCCTGTCATTGGGCCGGTGGTGGGTTTTCCAGTCCTGTGGGCGCACTCCACCTCAATCTTCCTGTGGTCCATCTCCAGTTTCTCAGAGATCATTTCCTTGACTTTGTCCTCAGACTCCGTCCAGGTCTCGTGTGGAGATTCTGAAATTCCATCCACAACCATGTTATTCCGCCTTGATCGTCCCTCAAGATAATCAGATGTAGCCGTCATTGTTATCATGGATTCACACACAGAACTAATGTCCTCTCTCAATGACTTACAGATTGCTGTCATCTTTCCATTCTCCTGTTTCAACTCATTGAGCTGACCCTGGGAGAAATGCAAGCTGTTCATGTCCTGAACCTCTCTGGTCAGGTCATCCATTCTTTTATTAGTTGAATCAATCTGTATTTGGACAAAACGCTTGAAGCTATTTTCTTGTTGTTGTAACAACTGCTTGTAGAACTCTTTTTGTTTGTTTCAAAGATCCTTCACCTGTGATAGACACCACTGTCCTCAACTGTACTCCCGCTGGCTCTGGTCTTTGTTATGGTAGCTAGCAACGTAGGTTACGCTGTTACTCCTAGCAGTTCCAGACGGCAGGTCACAGGGAAGATTTGAAACCATAAACAGCAGGGATTAGACAGCCACAAACCCGCGACAATCTGCAGTCCCAGCCACAATGGCTAACCGTGTCGCAGAATGCGTTCAAGCCCTCAAGAAACCCTGTTAGCTTGATAGGCAGCTAGCTAGCAGCTAGTTTGACAGAGAGTAGCAGTCCCAGCAACTGATGCCAACTGCATCCAAACTAAAAAGTTAACTAGCTACTAAGAAACTTTCCAATACACTTTCAAAACAACAAACTTTTCCACAACAACCAACAATCGAGCTCGTTCCACGTTCAACGGGAAGTGCTTCCACTCAGCCACAAGGGCATTAGAGAGGTCGGGCACTGATGTTGGCTGATTAGGCCTGGCTCGCAGTCGGTGTTCCAATTCATCCCAAAGGTGTTGGGTGGGGTTGATAACAGGGCATTGTGCAGGCCAGTCAAGTTATTCCTCACCGATCTCGACAAACCATTTCTGTACAGACGTCACTTTGTGCACGGGGGCATTGTCATGCTGAAACAGGAAAGGGCCTTCCCCAAACTTTTGCCACCAAGTCGGAAGAATAGAATCGTCTAGAATGTCATTGTATGCTGTAGTGTTAAGATTTCCCTTAACTGGAACTAAGGGGCCTAGCCCAAACCATAAAAAACAGCCACAGACCATTATTCCTTCTCCACCAAACTTTACAGTTGGCACTATACATTCGGGCAGGTATTGTTCTCCTGGCATCCGCCAAACCCAGATTTGTCAGTTGGACTGCCAGATGGTGAAGCGTGATTCATCACTCCAGAGAACGCATTTCTACTGCTCCAGGGTCAAATGGCGGTGAGCTTTACACCACTCCAGCCGATGCTTAGCATTGCGCATGGTGATCTTAGGCTCGTGTGCGGCTGCTCGGCCATGGAAACCCATTTCATGTGCTGACGTTGCTTCCAGAGGCAGTTTGGAACTTGCTAGTGAGTGTTGCAGCCGAAGGTATATGATTTTTACCCGCTTCAGCACTCGGCGGTCCCATTCTATGCGCTTGTGTGGCCTACCACTAAGTGACTTAGCCGTTGTTGCTTCTAGACATTTTAAATTCCCAATAGCATCACTTATAGTTGACCAGGGCAGAAATTTGACGAACTGACTTGTTGGAAAGGTTGCAATCTTATGACGGTGCTATTTTGAACGTCACTGAGCTCTTCAGTACGGGCCATTCTACTGCTGATGTTTGTCTATGGAGATTGCATGGCTGTGTGCTTGATTTTATACACTTGTCAGCAATGGGTGTGGCTGAAATAGCCGAAATCTATTAAATTCAAGGGGTGTCCACATACTTTAATGTGTATGAAGTGTACTTTTAAGAAATGTATCCCTGAACCTCATTCTTTCTCAATATAAGGGTCTGATGTATCCCATCACATGACTGGAGATAAGGAGGCGGTTTTGTAGTTGTTTTCTCTCGGGTCTATTTTCAAAGCGGCATGGTTTTGTAAAATCTTCTCTCACACTCCTGCGTGTCGTGTCAGACCTACTATATTCCAATCCCTCGAGCACTGTAAACACTCCGACTTCTGCACATAGGCCCCTTTTATCTTTCAGAGCTGCCTCCTCTCTGTCCCTGCAGCGATTCCTTTCAATGCACCACTTGTTGTCAGCCTCACCTCTAAGAGGAGATGCCGGCCAATTTAAGAGCCGTGAAAATCCGGCTAATGTAAGGGCCGTGAAAATCATCATTACCAAAGTACTAGGTTCACAACACTGCCTTGTTTTGCTTATAGTTATTCCAGATAGATGGTTAAATTTAGGGTTCGGATAGAGGTCCCTCCTTTCCTGCCAAGCCCTGTTCTTTAGGAAGTGAGGTCAAAGCCCAGAGACGGTAGAGATGGATGGCAGTAGGATCCTGTGCTTTTTCCATCATGTCGCTGGACTAAGTTCTAAGTGTGATAAGAGGATAATGTCAGTATCAACTATGTACTGTAAATATATAGTTGGATTGGAATTTGCATGTTCTGTTTCTGTGGAAGGCCTCTGGGTCTGGGAAGGAAGGAAGCCTGCGTTGAGAGATATGGAGAAGTCAACTGCACAGACATGTCAAAACAAGGGAGAATGCTCACAGATTATTTCACGTAGATGAGCATGACACTTGCGTTTGTCTAGTTTTCCTTTCTGTTTGTACAATGCCTTCGGGAAGAATTCAGACCCCTTGACCTTTTCCTAATTTTGTTACATTTTAGCTTTATTCTAAAATAGATAAAGTAACCCCCCCCCCCCCCATCAAGATATCGGATATCACATTTACATAACTATTCAGAACCTTTACTCAGTACTTTGTTGAACCACATTTTTGCGGCGATTAGAGATTTGAGTCTTAGGTATGACGCTACAAGCTTGGCACACCTGTATTTGAGGAGTTTCTCCCATTCTTCTCTGTTTCTTCTCAAGCTCTGTCAGGTTGGATGGGGAGCGTCGCTGCACAGTTATTTTCAGGTCTCTCCAGAGATGTTCAATCAGGTTCAAGTCCAGGCTCTGGCTGGGAGACACAAGGACATTCAGAGACTTGTCGCAAAGCTATTCCTGAGTTGTCTTGGCTGTGTGCTTAGGGCTGTTTTCCTGTTGAAAGGTGAACCTTCGCAACAGTCTGAGGTCCTGAGCACTCTGGAGCATGTTTTCATCAAGGATCTCTCTCTACTTTGCTCAATTAATCTCCCAGTCCCTGCTGCTGAAAAACATCCCCACAGCTTGATGCTGCCACCACCATGCTTCACCATAGGGACGGTTCCAGGTTTCCTCCAGATTTGACGCTTGGCATTCAGGCCAGAATTAAATCTTGATTTCATCAGACCAGAGAATCTTGTTTATCATGGTCTGAGTGTCCTTCAGGTGCCTTCTGGCAAACTCCAAGCAGGCTGTCATGTGCCTTTTACTGATGTGTGGCTTCCGTCTGGCCACTCTACCATAAAGGCCTGATTGGTGAAGTGCTGCAGAGATGGTTGTCCTTCTGAAAGGTTCTCCCATCTCCACAGAGGAACTCTAGAGCTCTCTCAGAGTTACCATCGGGCTCTTGGTCACCTCCCTGCCCAAGGCCCTTGTCCCCTGATTGCTCAGTTTAGCCGGGCGGCTAGCTCTAGAAAGAGTCTTGGTGCTTCCAAACTTCTTCCATTTAAGAAGGATGGAGGCCACTGTGTTCTTGGGGACCTTCAATGCTGCAGGAAGTACCCTTCCCCAGATCTGTGCCTCTACACAATCATGTCTCTGAGCTCTATGGACAATTCCTTCGACCTCATGGCTTGGTTTTTGCTCTGACATGCACTCTCAACTGTGGGACCTTATATAGACAGCTGTGTGCCTTTGGAAATAATGTGCAATCAATTGAATGTACCACAGGTGAACTCTAATCAAGTTGTTTAAACATCAAGGATGATCAATGGAAACAGGATGCACCTGAGCTCAATTTCAAGTCTCAAAGCAAAGGGTCTGAATATTGTGTAAATAAGATTTCTGTTTTTTTAATCTAAAAACCTGTTTTCGCTTTGTCATTGTGGGGTATTGTGTGTAGATTTGATGAGAATGTCTTTATTGAATCCATTTTAGAATAAGGCTGTAACGTAACAAAATGTGGGAACAAGTCAAGGGGTCTGAATACTTCCCGAATGCACTGTGGATAGCTGGTTTTACACCTGAGTAGGTGGCATTTGACATGATTTACTGACTATGGAATTGCCCTTTATTTTGTCTGTCACTTAGTGTCTCAACAGACAAGCATGTCAAGGGAAAACCTGAGTTCAAACGTCACCTCAGGATAACGCTGTCGGACGGCAGTTGAATTACGCGATTCTTTTGACAAGACAACTTAGGGGAAGTCTGGCTGTGGTTGTCACATTTGCCTTCGAGATAGAAACTGTCATGTGTGAATCAAGGAAGGAAGGTCGTCAACACGATGTGTGGAAAATGTTTGCGTGTCAATTACATTGTTGGTTTACCTTTTATTTTTCTGCAGTATGATGACACAGAATAGAATGTTTTTTAATGTCACTGGTAAATCATAAGGAAATATGTCTAACCAAATGTGTTGATAAATGTGTTGATAAAGGTCCTGGCTCATGAAGAGACTGCTTTTCATGTCCTTTTTTATGACAGATGTTGATAGAGCTTTATTAGTTTCGACTAACCACACAAGGGAAATGTAAGCTTTTTTTTTTGCATATAAATTGATATCTGTCTTCCTTCTACCTATCTGTTTCGAAGTTGTCTGTCTTGCAGTTTCGTCAGCCAATGTTATCTAATCTGCTGTGTAGCACAGGGTTTGTCTGACGGTCCTCGCCAGAGTCAGGCCTTCAGATGCAGACTACAATCTCAGAAGCACATAGTTTAATATCACAAATATTTAACAATACTGTTGGAGAGGTGCTAGGCTCCCCTGTACCGTGAACTGTCTTCAAAGTTTCAAATGCCTTTCTGTCTGTTACACAGCAAAGCCTAGAGCTTTAGGTATAGACCTTTTGGCATTTGTGAAGGGAAATGACCAACGATTTTGAACATGACGAAAGAACATATCCGTGCCCTGCATCTAATTGTTCCTAAGAATACATTTATTTGAATGAAAAGCTGTCAACCAAAAATTCTAATTCTAAGTCATTATTCCACCTTCTTCCAGACATATGGGCTGCACCACCAGGACCAGAACTCTGTGGAGATGTGCACATTCGTGTGCACGGTTCATGACGACAGCCCCGCTCAACAAGCCGGACTCAAAGTCGGTAAGTGAAACTGAAAAACCCTGTTCAATAGGGATTTTTTTTTTTTTTTTTACAGTGTTGACAGCATTCGACACATACAGTACGTGACCTGCCTTTACTGAATATAGACCTCAGGCGAAGAAGGGAGGACAGGTGTTTTTGATAGGAGCCCGCCCCTTTCTTGTTTGCCAGCCAGGAAGCTAGTAGTCTCTAAGTAAACGCAAGCACAAATGCGTTAGGGAAGTACAAATATTTGTGTGCCTACTCATTTTCCAGTCAAAAAACACTAAAGGGAGAGATTAATTTAACAAACACCGTATGAGTCAACTCCCTCGTCTCTGTTGCCGCCTTGCCAGATACATTACCTCTGTCAAACACATACAGTGACTCGGCCGTGTCTATTTCAATCATGTTTTTTTGTGTGTATTTCAAAAATAGCATTCTTGAATAGGCATGCTCTATTTTCTTTCTAGTCTGAATCATCATTACCATCCAGTTGATCAGAAACAATAGGGGAAATGAACGAAGAAATTGTATATTCTCACATTTCATTTCTCTAAGCCTTATACTACAGTACATGTGTCTGTTAATCTCAGAGAGAAGGCGCTCTAGAGGCAGGGCTACATCCTCCCCTTCACACTACACATCACATCAGACATACAAGTGTCAGTTTCACTTCCTACATTCCATACATGACTTGTTTATTGTTCCCTCCCTGTGTTTTTCTCTAAACTGAACCATTAGGACTTTATCAGTTGTGGCTGCTTTGTGTGACGTGCTGTTGTCGGTGCCCAATAATGTTTGTGCCATGTTTTGTATTGCTGCCTTGCTATGTTGTGGTCTTCGGTCTCTTTATGTAGTGTTGTGTTGTCTCTCTTGTTGTGATGGTGTGTTTTGTCCTATATTTATATTGTATTTCTTTTTAATCCCCGTCCCCGCATGAGGCCTTTTGCCTTTTGGTAGACCATCATTGTAAATAAGAATTTGTTCTTAACTGACTTGCCTGGATAAATAAAGATTTACATTTGAAAAAAGATCTCACTGGGGAGAAAAGGGTGTGGTTCACCAGAGGGGAAAAGGCATTGTGTTTCAGCCTGCAACACCAACCAGGTCGGGTCAGAACCATCTGAAATCAAGAAAAAAAATATTGAATAGACTTGCCATAGTTTGACAGTAACAGATGGAGTAACACAAATCCTTGATCAATATTTTTCAGGCTGTCTTATCAGCAAAAGTGGGTAACCACGGCACGTGTGCCAAGTCGCCTGCCATGACCACACAGCCAGGGTTTAGACTAGAGTGCCTGTATCACACATGGGCTGCAGAAGCACCAGCCAACCAAGTGCTTCTTATTGCTCTACAAACCACAGACGCTAGTGGGATCAAACTAGTCTCAGCAGAACCACAGCCGTGATAAAGCCACACTGGAATGAACTGGGTCCGTTGCCGTTTTTGTTAACATGCGTGTTGTTTTGTGCACAGGGGACACCGTCACTAGCGTGAACGAGACCACTGTGGACGGATTTCAGCACAAGGAGATTGTTCAGCTAATCAGGGCCTCTGGGAACTCCATTAAGTAAGCAGATCACATCTCATTGGTAAAGGGAACTGGCACATGGATTGGGATTGGGGGCTGGTTGTGGATGGTAACAAAACTTCAATGCTCCACTTTGTATAGGCCCTAGTCAAATCGGTTCTTTATAAAGAGTTTGTCGACGCTGTCGTTTTCATACGGATAGATCTTGAGTCTTTTTTTTATTGTGCAGTGTAGCAGTACAAAAATCACACAGAATCGATAATGTAGTCTGGCTGTTGACTGAGAATGGGAATACTCATTCATGGCTGACTCTGTAAATCTAGTCTAGTGGCTCCTGAAAGATATTCTGGAGAAAGGTCATATCTTTCAAGTGATTACCATACAATGAATGTGACATGGACGTACTGTAAACCGTTCTGTTCATGTTTGCACACCAAAGTTGCCTAGAAGCAAGCCATATACCGTTGTTAATATGCAGAATTAACTTGCTCCGTGTTACATTGGAACCACACTCTCACTCTCTTTGTCTGCTTGTAAAAGATAAAAGGCCTATTAGAATCGAGACCCATTTTTATAAACTCAGAAGGCAACTGATTAAGCAGTGGAGTTAACCACATGAGAGGCCCAGCTCATGCCTCTTGTCTAACTATAGACTTCATCAAATTATTCTCGCCTCTAGTAAACATATAGGCCTACTGAACCATTAACAGAGAGCTTGTATCAGCCCAGTAAAAACAACAAACCCCCTCAGATGTGCACCTGTTGCTGCAGTCTAGTGGGTGTCTTGAAACGTGATACCGTCCTGAAGCCCCCCCCCCCCCACCCCCTACTTGTAAACTGTTGAGCCGAGACTCTAGCATGTTAGGGTCTCCTATATAAGGGCCTTTACATGGCTACTTCTGAAGTTCCTCTCTATTCTTAATTGGGCCCAGAGTATGCTTTGAATCATTATTTTCTTTGTGGCTCTCTGGCCTTCCTGTGTCTGAATTAACATTACTGTCTTTACTATAGGCTGGAAACAGTGTACAGCGACTCCATTCGAAAAGCAGAACTGGAGGCAAGGCTTCAGTATCTAAAGGTGAATCCCCCCCCCCTATCCAGTGTGTGTGACAATGACAATAGGAGTTGATTATAGAGCACAAACAGATCTGGGACCAGGCTAGTGTGTGACTGGGATCAGTCTGACAGTGTAGTGAAAAGCCTATAGCCAGTAGCCCGAAAAAGCCGTTCTCTCACCATGCAGCACGCTAGATTTAGACCAACCCCATTCCCACCTGTTTTTCCCTCTGCTCCCACCTGTTTTTCCCTCTGCTCCCACCTGTTTTTCCCTCTGCTCCCACCTGTATTTCCCTCTGCTCCCACCTGTTTTTCCCTCTGCTCCCACCTGTTTTTCCCTCTGCTCCCACCTGTTTTTCCCTCTGCTCCCACCTGTTTTTCCCTCTGCTCCCACCTGTTTTTCCCTCTGCTCCCACCTGTTTTTCCCTCTGCTCCCACCTGTTTTTCCCTCTGCTCCCACCTGTTTTTCCCTCTGCTCCCACCTGTTTTCCCTCTGCTCCCACCTGTTTTCCCTCTGCTCCCACCTGTTTTTCCCTCTGCTCCCACCTGTTTTTCCCTCTGCCCCACCTCCCTCTGCTCCCACCTGTTTTTCCCTCTGCTCCCACCTGTTTTTCCCTCTGCTCCCACCTGTTTTTCCCTCTGCTCCCACCTGTTTCATGACTAGCGGCAGCAATGCTCTCCAGCATGCTTACAGAAGGCTGTGAGAGCACATTGAATGAAAGTAGACACGTAGTTTTACAAGCTTACGTTACACTTGGCTGGTAGAAAGGACCTTTTTAGTATCTGAAAACAAGTGGCTTTTCTCAAGGTGACGGTTGCTGTCCCCAATCTCATCCATCAGGCTCACAGTTGGAAATCACACAAAATGTCACCTTTTTGACTGCTTTCTAATATTGCTGTATTTTCTTTAAACAGCAAACCCTTCATGAGAAATGGGATGAATACAGATCTTTGATGATGCAAGAGCAGAGGCTTGTTCATGGTAAGTTATTTGTTTATGTTGATCTATATGATCTCAGGTCAATTTAATTTGAAGTCAATTCAAGATGTGTAACACTCTTTCCCTGTGTCCTCTAGGCATAGTGATGAGTGATGCTGCTATCTATGAGTCCCTGGAGTCTGCGGGGGTGTACGGTAGTCTGGGCGCACCGAGCCCGGCCGCCCTGCGTGCCCTCCGCTGCACCGGCAGCACCAGCAGCAGCGCCAGCCACCTGAGTGTCACCACAGAGGAGGACCCACTCTACCAGACCTGTCTGTACCAGGGGCAGGGCGACCGCCTCAACGACGCCAACGGTGACCTCACCAGAACCACCAGCAGCACAGAGAAAGACCAACAGGAACAGGAGAAGCCACCCCAGGGTAAGCAGAGAATGATCCGTCCCGCCAGCGAGCTCTTCACCTCGGCCAAGGCCCACCTGACCCGCAGCGCCAGTACACGCAGCTACCTGAGGGGCTCCAACAACTCTTCGTCAGCACCAGGGGAGAAAGTGCAATCGGGAGGGTTCAGCTCGCTACAGAGGAAACCCAAACAGAAGAGCTTCCGCCGACACCTCCTCAAGTTCATCCCTGGACTGAACAGAGCCATGGAGGAGGAGGAGAGCAAGCTCTGAGGACTAAACAGACTAAACACCCAAAGAACTGGAGACTCTTTCTGACCCAAAGACTTAACATTGCCTCTGACTCTATAACTAACAACCAAAAACCAAAGATTTCAAATAGTGCCAAATCTATCCAGTCATACTTTTGTACTTGTTAATGTTACATTTGGTCCAGTAGAACCAATGGTTCTTTGAGTTTTGAAGCACACTCAATTTTCAGGAGAGGATTTGACATCTGTACATACTGTACCTTGGTTACTGGTTTTATATTTCATAAGTTATTTATTTATTTTTGACTTGTAAGACCTATGTACAGAATGATTTTTTTCTTTTTTGTGCTTTTTAAAATTATTTTTATTCAATTTTTTTTGTCATCATGACAGTTGAAAACAAATGCCTCATTACATGAGACTTTTTATAAGAGGCACATTTGTTTACTGCCTTTGTACCAGATTGATCCTGTGTTCTTTGCCAAAAATATCTCAAAATAAACGTGTCATTTTGATTAGCCTGACTTGTTTTTTTATTTTTTATATCTAGTATGTATGAAGACTTTGTTTCCTGGAGTACATTGACTGTCTATTCCACAGCTGGTCTAAGAAGTTGTAGCTGACCCAGCACGTTAACATAATACACCATTTATAAGCAAAAACACCAGATGTTTCACTCTAGACTGTGAAGCAGTCACACAATAACAGTGAAAAGATATATTATTCTGAGATACTTGTAACATCTATCCCCTTCATGTGCTTTCATAACCCTTTTGGCCCTTTAAAAAAATGTTATGGCCTCAAGGGTGGGGATGAGGGATGGGTGGCGGAGGGTTTTGGTGGTTGAACATTCTTCCGATTCTCAAGCTGTGATTGTCGGAGAGGCATAATCCAGAAAGGAGGCCGTTTTGTATTTGGTCTGACAGTCATTTAGTTGTCGGGAGAACGCTGCGGGAATGTGCTGAGAAAAGAATGGCCCAACATTCCAAAACCCGGCTGCCCTCCTTTACAATTCTTGCAGACAAATGGTGAGCGCTCTTGGTTCCATGCTCACTACATTCCCATGGTTTGTTGAATGCTCAGATGGTCAGGCCGGGGGGGTTAAAGGGGGGGGGGGGTCACAGTTGACCTAAGAGGTTAAGATGGTCCCTCTCTCCTTTTGCACCCTAATCCCTTTGTCCTCTGCTCAGTCATTTACAATTGCACGAAGAGGGGCTGTGAACACTGATGGCATTTAGACATGTTTCAGACATTCAGAGCCAGGACCACTTAAGTCCCTGGCCCTTTTGTTGTTTTAAGCGGAGGAGGAGGCAGAAGGGGTGAATGAATGGAAAGCTGATGTGAGAGGGATTATTATGCAAGCTTGTGGCTTGTGGCCCTAAAAATGTTAGAGAACGAATGGGCCCTTTCTTTCACTACAGTCTGACTGCATAACGAGCAGGGAATTGGACAGGGCGATGACGACCCAAACAGAATGAATGTGTGAATGGGGCATTTACAAAATAAGCTGCCAAAACAAAGAGCATGCAGTTGGTGCTGGGCAATTAACACAGTGGGAGGTGAGACTGCGGGGCTGCTCTGCCCCCCACTGTTAATACACTGCTGTTTATTTAAACCAGAGTGCTGTATTTGTTGTGTGTGTAAAAGGGGATGGATGTCCAGGGTGTACTGTTAGGACATGAACCATGAGAGGTGGACATGTCTGCTGATTCGGAGCTGTGAGTTAAAATACCCTTCAGGCTAGCTATGACCCCACCAGTTTGAGGGATGGGTGTCATATGTGTACCATATGCGTACCAATACCATTGTCGCAGTGTCACAATAACAGGTCTTCAAAAAATATATACCCACAAAACAATCTTCCATGGATGAGTTTGCTGAAAGAGTAAGCCTGTGAGAGTGTAATCAATCATCTTTTTATTTGAAGTAACCCTCTGTTTTTTCATATGAAGTCTTTAGACCAGTTCACCAGGAGCGGAGATCTCTTTCCACCCATATATACCTCTCCAAAAACAGCTGACTCACTTTTGCGCTGACGTCTGCCGATTCAAGTTCCCATTCCATAATCGTACTAGGGTGTCTTGGAACAACAGAGGTCATTTTGTTACCTGGTGTATAAATTCTTATCCAGTCAAATGTGGATTATTACTGTGAAGCTGTTTAGTGTCTGTACTGCATCCATACTGAACAAGCCTTGACTAGAGAGAGCAAAGGTTACAAGCATCAAAGCCCACATGGTGTGCTGGGGTCATGCTGTGCCAATTGTTACTGTTGTTGAGTCCTGAAACATGCCTGAATATTTCTGCTTTTGGGACCCATCAATGCAGACAGAGGTGGGGTTATGGTGGCTGGGGGTCGTCACCGTGAACCTTTTCCCTGATAAAAATAGAATGCTCAGACAAGGAAGTGAGAGCCGGTCTATGACACAGTAACGACACTGTGGTTAGTGTAGGTGTCTGGCATGTTGGAGCTCTATGGTGTTGGTTGTCTCTGGAGGAAGTGTTAAGAGATCTGTTGGGTAGGCAGTCTACGCATGCAGGATGTGGGTGACGATTGTGAAAAAGAGTTTTGCTCATATCTCTCTCCATGCTGGTGGACTTACTGGATTCCCCTCGTTTTTTGGTTGGTGTGTGTGTGTGTTAGGGGTGGGTGGAACAGGGGGTAGGATAGGAATACAAAACAGACGACAAGTGCATGGCTTGATGGGACACTTGTGCTTCTCCCTAACAACTCGACAAGTGGGGTATACAAAGAGAGGAATCGGGGGAGGAACCAGAACTGCTGATTTCCCTACTTAACTCAAATGGCCAGACCACTGGGCACACCATCTCATTTCAATGAGAATAATTGGGTCATATTTGGTTGAGATGTAGATTAATGAGATAACAACCTACTGTATATTCACCCAATCAAAAAGACAGCCAAAGTTAGTTGAATTTTCAATGTGTTATCACTATGCTTTTAACCATCTACAAGCATGTAGGATTTTTGGTTTAGTTGTCACCCAAATGTCCATCACTATGCTTTCAACCATTTTAAAGTACAGCAAAATTCAAATGGGAATACAATGTAAGATATTTTGTTTATTTATACAACATATTGTGTTATCACTGTGCTTCATCTAATAGCAGAAGAAGGATTGCAGAGGAAGGCCCTAAAAATGGTCAAAGACCCCACCCATCCAAGTCATAGACTGTTCTCTCTACTATTGCATGGAAAGTGGTACCGGAGTGCCAAGTCTAGGACAAAAAGGCTCCTCAACAGTTTTTACCCCCAAGCCATAAGACTCCTGAACAGGTAATCAAATGGCTACCCGGACTATTTGCATTGTGTGCCTCCTCCCCACCCCTCTTTTACGCTGCTGCTACTCTCTGTTTATCATATATGCAACGTGCCTTTAACTATACATTCATGTACATACTATTTTTATTTCAATGACTAAAGAAAGCGTTTGGTTGCAGTCTTTGCAGCTACAGGTGGCACAACCAGTTATTGAGTGTAAGGGGGAAATTACTTTTTTACACAGGGCAATTGAGTGTTGCATAATTTTGTTTATTAAATAAGTATTAAAATATTGTGTTATTTGTTCACTCAGTTTGCCTGTATCTAACATTAGGTTTTGATTGAAGCTCTGATAACACCCCCCCTAAGTTTTAGATGCACTATTGTTAAGTGACTGTCCCACTGGATGTCATAAGGTGAATGCACCAATTTGTAAGTCACTCTGGATAAGAGCGTCTGCTAAATGACTTAAATGTAATGTAAATGTAAATGTAAAATAACATTCAGTTTTAAAAAATAGAGAAAATCAAAGGGGGGGAATAAATGTTGATATTTGGATGAGTTGAAAACCAAACACAATTCAACGTCACTAAATATCATTACATTTGAAATCAACCAGAGCTTATTTAATTCTGGGTTGAATAGAAACAATAGCTGTTGATGACACTGCTGAGGCTATATAGGCCTAGATGGTGTCATTGATGATATACGAGTGATCAAGTATGGTCTCATTTAATTTGCTCTGTTAAACCTACCCTTTGGAATGACTTCGATAGCAACAGTGAATCTATTTCATTTTTAAGTGGAGTTCTCTCAACAATCATTCTCATGTTAGCACATTGCTAATAGTCCGTGATAAATAACATAGCTAAGCTGGGCTTGGTTAAAACCCAAGATAGGACACCAAAGGGTAGCTGTATATAGAGCAATTCTCCAGTAGGAGATGGTGCCCAGTCAGACAAATTACGCTGAAACAACGTTGATTAAACCAGTTTGTGCCCAATGGGTAGCTTCAGTTGTTGTCGTTGAGAATTGCCTTTATGTTGTCCATTGTCTATACTGCCATCCATTATACTATTGTTTGAGTGTTTGGGACAAGTCACACAACATCAAACGAGGCCAATACCTGTAATGTAGACCCACCCAATATTCTTCTCGTGTGTGGCAATGTTGATCTGTATTCTCAGCTATATGAATATCTTCCCACTCAGTCGTACAACCCGATATAGTGCCATGTCATGCTGAGGTCTAATATGTGGTAAATTGTGTTTTGACAGCATGACATCTTGTTTTCCAGAGGAACTGATACTGCATAGCCTATTATGTCACCCTGCAGAGGCTCGACGTGCCTGCTCATACAGACCCCTGTAGGACCTGCTTTTCATACTTTACACACTGACAGGCTGGCATCAACGCTCACAGTTTATTAGACTGCTCCCTGAAACAAAGTTCACCTTGTGTGGAGAGGTGGCATTCTCATTGTACTAAAGACACACCAAAATACTGACCTTCATTGGAAAAAGAACACTAATGGTGGATATTAACACTTTTTGTGTGCAGTGATAAACAGCAAGTCATCTGAAGGCCTAACCTTCTCTACTTCTGTAAATTGCCCGCAAATTCCACAAAAAAAGAGAAGAAAAGCACCGGTGAAAATGCTTGACGACAAAATGTCCTTCGAATAAAAGTGGAACTGCGACAATCGTAGATCACAGAGTTCACACAGATGCACAAATAGACACGCCATTTTCCCACACAAGTGAGCGACGTGTGAATGTGTCTCATTATAAATATGCCTTTAACTCCCTATTCTACTGCTGAACGGTTTAACAGGATGCAATGCAGTGTTCTGCTGGTCTCAGATGAACTTCTAGAGAAACTACAACAGCTGCAAGCTCACCCCTCTGAGTCCACTCTTTATGGCGGGAGAGAATGCATCTGTTCTATGTGGCAAGCTTTAACCTCATATGATGGGGTCAGAGTAAATGTTTTATTTTGATTTACCAGTACATCTAAGATTCCTTACAACCGGAAGTGTAATCTGTTTTAGATGTTGTGGTGGAGGTACAGCTGGTGAGTGATGGGTTTCAGATCTAGTTATCGGTTTGTTAATGCGGGTTCCTCTTTCTAATAGGTTTACAATGTTTGCTCACAGAAACCGTTATGGATTCTGCAAATGTTCGCTCTTTCTCTAATCTCTCTCTGCTATAACTCTCATTAAAGGGGTGTGAATCACCACGCCAAAAATATAATTCTATACAGAATACAAATGTGAATTTGCAATGACTGCTTCTGACTACTCTATTTAAAAAACTGTTTAGTGTGAAGCGTTTCATTTCAGAACCACTTTTTTAGTGTAGAAAACATGGACAACTGACAACATTATTTGTTTGAATCTGTACTCCTCTGAGTTTGCACCAGTCAAAATGTTTTAGGAACATATTTAGCTAACCCCTAGGCCATAGGTAACCAGGGAGATGTATTACATAATGCTTTTTCAACAGTTGTGAGGACAGAGTGTCTGATGTAAAATGGACACATTTCAAATTCATTTCTCTCCCTCCCATTCTGAGAATGCCCTCCTCACACACAATAGCAGGAAGTGACTCAAGGCGAATGATCTTCGTCAGAGCTGGACTAACTCTACAAGTTTGGAAATGTCCAAAATGTCCATGTAATTTAAAGATCCAAGATAACCAATATTGTTGGTAATATTTATTTCTGGATATTAGTCCAATATAGGAATCCAAAGACAATGGCCATTCAACAATATAAAGACACATTGTTATTGCGCCACTATGCTTGTCCTAGTGACAAAGGGGGGTCTGACACCTACGGAGATCTGAGGGACGCCTTCATGGCTGTACTTCAGCACTTCTTAAAGAGGACGTCTTTGCTGGGTTAGAAGCACAAGAAGGGAAGCGGCGACAGTAACCGTTTCCTCTCTCTAGAGAGAGGGGAAGTAGTCGGGTTCAGACTGTTCTGGAACCCAGAGCGTTCTGGGATGTTGAAGAAAAACAGTCACATTCATACTGTACAGTACAGCACACAGAGTACCAGTCAAAGTTTTGAACACTCCTACTCATTCAAGGGTTTTTCTTTATTTTGACTATTTTCTACATTGTAGAATAATAGTGAAGACATCAAAACGATTAAATAACACATGGAATCATGTAGTAACCAAAAAAGTGTTAAACAATTCAAAATATATTTTACATGTGAGATTCTTCAAAGTAGCCACCCTTTGCCTTGACAGCTTTGCACACTCTTGGCATTCTCTCAACTAGCTTCATGAAGTAGTAACCTGGAATGCATTTTAATTAACAGGTGGGTGTGCCTCGTTAAAAGTTCATTTGTAAAATGTATTTCCTTCTTAATGCGTTTGAGCCAATCAGTTGTGTTGTGACAAGGTAGGGGTGGTATACAGAAGATAGCCTTATTTGGTAAAAGACCAAGTCAATATTATGTCAAGAACAGCACAAATAAGCAAAGAGAAACCACAGTCCATCATTACCTTAAGACACGAAGGTCAACCAATCCGGAAAATGTCAAGAACATTGAAAACTTCTTCAAGTGCAGTTTCAAAAGCATCAAGCACTATGATAAACTGGCTCTCATGACGACCGCCACAGGAAAGGAAGACCCAGAGTTACCTGCAGTGGATAAATTCCTTAGAGTTACCAGCCTCAGAAATTGCAACCCAAATAAATGCTTCAGAGTTCAAGTAACAGACATATCTCAACATCAACTGTTCAGAGGAGACTGCATGAATCAGGCCTTCGTGGTGGAATTGCTGCAAAGAAACCACTACTAAAAGGACATCAATGAGAAGAAGAGACTTACTTGGGCCAAGAAACACAAGCAATGGACATTAGACCGGTGGAAATCTGTCCTTTGGTCTAACGAGTCCAAATTTGAGATTTTTGGTTCCAACCTCTGTGTCTTTGTGAGAACAGATGATCTCTGCATATGTAGTACCCCCCGTGTAGCACGGAGGAAAAGGTGTGATGGTGTGGGGGTGCTTTGCTGGTGACACTGTCAGTGATTTATTTAGAATTCAAGGCACACTTAACCAGCATGGCTACCACAGCATTCTGCAGCAATATGCCATCCCATATGGTTTGCGTTTAGTGGGACTATCATTTGTTTTTCAACAGGACACCTCCAGGCTGTATAAGGGCTATTTGACCAAAAAGGAGAGTGATGGAGTGCTGCATCAGATGACCTGGCCTCCACAATCACCCGACCTCAACCCACTTGAGATGGTTTGGGATGAGTTGGACCACAGAGTGAAGGAAAAGCAGCCAGCAAGTGCTCAGCATATGTGGGAACTCATTCAAGACTGTTGGAAAAGCATTCCAGGTGAAGCTGGTTGAGAGAATGCCAAGAGCGTGCAAAGCTGCCATCAAGGCAAAGGGTGGCTGCTATGAAGAATCTAAAATCTAAAATATATTTGGAATTGTTTCACACTTTTTTGGTTACTACATTATTCTATATGTGTTATTTCATAGTGTTGATGTCTTCACTATTATTCTACAATGTAGAAAATAGTAAAATAAAGAAAAACCCTTGAATAAGTAGGTCTGTCCAAACGTTTTACTGGTACTGTACATTCCAGTGTTAGAAGCCTAATCTTCCAACATTTCAAGCATATGTAAATCAACCAAACAAGCAGAGACTCGGAAATGGATGTACAGACTGTGAAAACAGCCACCACTGCACTTCGCTGTGTGTCAGAACAGCCCTGAATGTGTCAGTCCAGTGTTTGTCCATGAAGAGAGAGGATGTTGACTCACCAGGGTTTTCCAAGAGCTCCCGGAAAGGAGGGAGAGGATGGAACTCAAAGATACTGTACTGTTCCCAGATGTTTATTGTGTTTGTAATTCCGAAGAATTGTGTACACAGAGTCCCAAGCTCAATACGTAGCTCTTTGTCCACAGGCCAGGCATGGCTGTATGTGTACATTGTTTTAAATGTGAAACAGATAACACATTGTTCCATTAATTTCCGGTAATGATGCCAATCTTTGTCTAAGATTGACAGTAAACCAGTTCTGAAAGTACAACTTGATTCACAACAGCATTTTAATAACGAGTGAAGATGCATATACAGAAATCTCATACGTAGACAGATGGTTGATTTTTAAACGGATTAATTGGCCTAAGGAGCCATCAAAATACAATGTTTAAATGATGTGTTCCGTGCAGATCCTCGGTGCTAGGACACTGCAGCTGTTCTCGTCACAGATTACATGTCATCTCCTCAAAAATGTCAAATGGAGAGACTCCAAGTCAACACTGGTACAACACTTGCTGTTGCATTGTGCTTCACTAATAGGCTACAAGCTCTCAAGAGCCACACTCACTGTCCCACACACCCTCCACCAGAGAGAGAGAGGCCATAAGATAATGCCAGAATGAGGATATCACTCACTAATCAACTGTGATGTGATATTTCAAGAGAATCACCGATCCCAAGGGGATCTGTGACGACAGTGAAAGTGGAAGACTCAAAACAAAGCAACCAGATGACATTAGTGACAGCATTTGCATTTGTGCACTGTTTGTAAAAGTTGTCACAGTGGAATAGGGGAAGTGAGGGTGGCTGGCGTGTGGTTTCTGTACGGTGTACGTTTTTTTTCCGTTTTAGTTTCAAATGGTGGTGATCTCTGATCGTGACATATTCATGCCCACATAATTAAATACAACACTTTCACGTTGTGTCTCTGTGGTTAAATGCCAGGGATGTAGTACATCACATATCACTCTCACTGAAGCAGTGGTTTTGAAATACCCTGTAAAGTTTTAAGTAAAAATACTTGAAAGTACTACTAAAGTAGTTTTTGGGGGTATCTGTACTTTACTTTACTATATATACTTTTGACAACTTTTACTTCACTACATTCTTAAAAGACAATTTTGTACTTTTTTCATACATTTTCCCTGACACCCAAAAATACTTTTGAAAGCTTAGTAGGACAGAGAAATGGTCTAATTCACACACATCCCTGGTCATCTCTACTGCCTCTGATCTAGCGGACTCACTAAACACAAGCTTTGTCTGTAAATGATGTCTGAGTGTTGGAGCGTAACCCTGGCTATAGGTAAATAAAAAAAATAAAAAATAGAAAATGGTGCCGTCTGGTTTGCTTAATCCTTTTGATACTTAAGTATATATTTAGCTATTACATTTACTTTTGATACTCAAAGCTATTTAAAACCAAATACATTTAGATTAGGATTTTACTGGGTGATGTTTACTTTTATTTGAGTCATTTTCTATTATGGTATCTTTACTTTTACTCAAGTATGACAATTGGGTACTTTTTCCACCACTGGTTTTTCCCAACCTTAGCTCTCAAGTTCCCCCAACAGTACACATTTGTATTGTAACCCTGGACAAGCACACCTGATTTAACTTGTCAACTAATCATCAAGCCTTCAATGAGTCGAATGAGGTGTGTTTGTCAAGGGGCACAACGAATCTGTGTACTGTTGGGGGTATTTGAGGACCAGGGTCTATGTCATGGAAAGGGCAGGTGTTCATAATGTTTTGTACACTCAGTGTAGGAACTAGCCACGTCAGTGTTTTTCCTTCTTCTGGTCTCCATATATTTCCCTCCACAGAGTATGAGGCAATAGTTTTCAAGATGGATCATGGACATAACACCAAAACAGATGGTAACAGTCATAGCCATGGGAAGCCACCTATGTCAGTCCGCTTTAACAGGACTAGTAAAGGCCCAGAGCAATACTTTTGTGAGAAAAAAATATGTCTTTTTTAAAATTAAATTATTTTTTTAAGGGATGCTGCAGCACCCCTACTTCCCACAGCTATGGTAACAGTACTGTGCTCACATGTTGTGAGTTGGAATGAAATATGATTTTAAGAGATGCCCAACAGGGGCATGCAACCTTGTCTGCATGAAACGTTATAACCTGCATGGCTGGGTAGGGATGGCACAGGCCAAACTCACTTTAAGCCCACTTTATTTTTAAAGATTCATGAAAAAATCAGAACAAATACAGCTTTGTGTTATTATGGGGATTTTACCTGCGTCACTGTTGCTCAAATCGATAATGGCCTTGGAGAAGAGATTAAATTAAGAACACTCTCTGTAAAGTCCCTATTCACTCTCAAAGAGGCATGCAGGTTAAAATAGTCATGGCGCAATGACCTTGAGCAGGTCCAGGAAACATTGAGACAATAACAGCACTATTTCATCTATGAGCTATCTGGACCAGCTACAAAAAGAAATTCACCTAAGAAAAAAAGAAAAAAGGGCTAGCGAAAGAAAGATAGCCAATATCCAACATTTGTGAGTCAGAGTGATGGGTTTTATCCCCAGCCTTGGAGAGAAATCAAAACAAAAGCATGCCTCTGACCCACCGGCGCTCCACACCACACTGTAGCTAGGGTCTGACAGAGAGCTGAAGGGGTGCTGGAGGTTCCATTGCCTCCCCTATCCTTTCCTGGCTCGGCCTGACGTGTGTTTGGGCCTCTTGTAATACTTTCTCTCTCTTTCGTGGGACCCTGGGAAAATGACCCATGAATACTCACTACCCTGGGCCCACATCTCTACTGAGACACAGCAGGCAGCAGCAGGCAGCCATGACTGCCTTATTAGTTATGAGTGAACACCACAAAGCCAGTGGCTGGAGTGGAGAGATACAGTATATAGGTGTAATACACATTACACTTTTCTAGATTGTGCTACCTGTGGTTATTGCCCCCGCAGAGTTAACTCTGTGATGGGCAATTTCTTCGTATGCAGTATGCTGAGCTCATGGATTAATGCACCGGAATGGTGAAAATGTTACATTTATGCATAGGGATTTTGATTTTCTTTCACCATGACCAATTCTGAGTTTAATATGTTATGTTGGCCTCATTGGAACAAATATGAGACTGTATGGTTTTTGGTTGAGAACAATTCAAGCAGATCCTAACATGAGAACAAATTGAATTGTCCTAAGTTATTTTGCTGAATTTTGGAATTTGATATTCTATCCAATAACCAACTATCAAAATAATGATGCCAATAGATCTGGAAACCACTATTGGAACACTCAGTGAGTCTCATTTCTCCATAAGCCAAGTTGTGTGACCCACGTTGGGTGTGTGGGTAGTGGATGGAGAAGAATGTTGGGGGGCTCAATAGAGTCATTCTCATACAACCTATTAAATATACAATGACAGAAAATATGTTTTGTACCGAAGTGCAACAAAAGCCATATCAGAAGAGAGACTACATGACAGATCACATTATTCAATATGATGCAGAGAAATGTCCATGATGAATCCGATACACTATTCAATTCAAATTAACTTCATTTTAGGACATTATTAGTAGAGAATTTGATCAATTCTTATGCATAGGCTACACAACAGCAGGATTGAGCCTGATTAAACTACACTCTAAGCCTACACCCGTGATAAACTCACGTGGACTGTTGGAAAGTAGGCTATACCAACAAAATGACCGATTTGTTACTTATATATTTGCCATGCCATGCCTAACCATTTGCCAGGTGTAGATGAGTTCAGCTGAGTTCCCGAAAGCCTCAAAAATGCTGTGTCGAATGGTCAACCTGAAAATGTGTCCCAGAATTGTGGATCAGCCAAAGCAGTGAGCTCACTGTGCCCCCATGTGGACAATCTGCCACAATCTAACTCAACTGCTGTTTTGTACAATATGGGCCGACTGCGCCAGGCACTGGGGTATGGCGCCATGCAGGGAAAAACTGCCGGGGGAAACTAACCCCCTCTTTCAATTGGCTCCTTGATGCTACTCTTTCTAATGGTTCCTGGCTACTTTCACGTTCTACGGGTCGCAGTAAGCAGCCAGTTTTACAGACGAGAGTTTCGACTTAGGTTTTAAAGCCATAGATGATGAGTCGGATTTCACTGTTAGTTTTGGACACAAAATAAGTATAAGCAGTGATGGGAAACAGAGGATTTATGAAGGTTTCAGCGCGTTCACCAAATTGTGTAAAAAAAAACGTTTAATTACTCAGAGCTTCATTATCTGTTCCCAATGCACATTAGTGACATCTGCTGGTCAGCAATAAATAGCAGCTTGTGATGATCAGATAGACATGTTTTCTCTCCATTGTCTTCATCAAAACTGTGGCTCAGCATTAAATCGTTGGCTTTAGTAGCCTATAATAAGTTGGCATACAAGGTTTGCGTTGAAGTTTACTATTTCTCAAAAACGGAATATGTGGCATTATTTTAGGACTCTTAAAACACAGACACTTATACTAATAATAAATAAACCCTTATTTGAACAACAGTGCAGAAAGTGTGGTTTCACATAAAACAATTTTCTAAATAGTGAGCCTTCAAAGGAGTCGACCTCACACATTCACTGTCCTGAATGTGCCATAGTTCACTATTCTAGCTGCTAAACTACCAGTCCAGTGAAACTTTATGTACAAAATCCAAATTATTCTTGTAAATATGTTGTCCAGTAGAGGTCTCTGTTTGAAAGTAGCTTGGAATCGAAGAAAGCACCAGAACCAATGCGAAATCATTGGCACTCTAACTGAAGTTAAACTGCAATGTTACTGCAGTAAAACAAACGAGTTATATTGGACGCAGTATTTGCAGCATACTGCAGTTATACTGCACTCGAACTACAGTTGTACTGCAGATATACTACACACTGACTCCAATATTGTTTCGTAAAGGAAGTTTGAAAAAGCAAGTGATAAAATAAAGCTTCAGACATCATTGATGGGGCTGGTTGGACATACTGCCAATGTAACGGATGTGAAACGGCTAGCTAGTTAGCGGTGGTGCGCGCTAAATAGCGTTTCAATCGGTGACGTCACTTGCTCTGAGACCTTGAAGTAGTGGTTCCCCTTGTTCTTCAAGGACCGCGGCTTTTGTGGAGCGATGGGTAACGATGCTTCGTGGGTGTCAGTTATTGATGTGTGCCGAGGGTCCCTGGTTCGCGCCCGGGTATGAGCGAGGGGACGGTCTAAAGTTATACTGTTACACCAAATTCTCTCAAATGATGTTGGAGGTGGCTTATGGTAGGTAGAGAAATTAACGTTACATTCTCTGGCAACAGCTCTGGTGGACATTCCTGCAGTCAGCATGCCAATTGCAATCTCCCTCAAACTTGAGACATCTGTGGCATTGTGTTGTGTGACAAAACTGCCCGTGTTAGAGTGGCCTTTTATTGTCTCCAGCACAAGGTGCACCTGTATAATGATCATGCTGTTGAATCAGCTTCTTGATATGCCACACCTGTCAAGTGGATGGATTATCTTGACAAAGGAGAAATGCTCAATAACAGCGATGTAAACAAATTTGTTCGCAACATTTGAGAGAAATAAGCTTTTTGTGCGTATGGAACATTTCTGGGATCTTTTATTTCAGCTCATGAAACATGGGATCAACACTTTACATGCTGTGTTTATATTTTTGTACAGTGTATATTTCAGTTCGGGCCAAATATTTTGGCACCCCTGCATTTTTCTTAAATAATTCCCTATTTCTTCTCAAATAAGTTGAAAATTATATTATATATATATGTTTTATCTCCTAGCCTACATGCATATAACAGTATAATAAATATAGTATTGTAGGCTTCCAATAATATCACTTTACTTCCAGATGGTAATTGAGAACTACACTGTGTGTACAAAATATTATCTTTCCATGACCTAGACTAACCAGGTGAATCCAGGTGAAAGCTATGATCCCTTATTGTTGTCACCTGATAAATTCACATTATTCAGTGTAGATGAAGGAGAGGAGACAGGTTAAAGAAATAATTTTGATTTTTGTTTGTGTGCCATTCAAAGGGTGACTAGGCAAGACAAAAGATTTAAGTGCCTTTGAACAGATAATGGTAGTTAGGTGCCAGGTGCACCGTGTTTGAGGATGTCAAGAACTGCAACGCTGCTGGGTTTCCCACGCTCAACAGTTACCCGTGTGTCCAGCCAACATGGCACAACTGTTGGAAGCATTGTAGTCAACATGGGCCAGCATCCCTGTGGAACGCTTTCGACACCTTGTAGAGTCCATGTCCCGACGAATGCAGGCTGTTCTGATGTCAAAAGGGGGTGCAGCTCAATAGTAGGAAGGTTTTGTACACGCACGCCTCGATCACACCGACAAGGATTTTGTGCAAACTGGTACCGAGCATCATATGGATATGTGTGCAACAAAAGTTAAACATTCGCCTTCTGATGCCATTTCTGTCCAGCCGTGTACACATACTTTGATGCATACGCTCGATAAATCCAACGTATGCACCACACTGAATGCTCTGTAACGCAATGCTGTAAAGGCAAACACAGCATTCCTTTGGAAATTAATGTACTTCTGGTGTACCAAAATGCAATGTAGGGCTGCACATATCAACCCATATCGCTCCCATATTATAATCATCATTATCAGTCCCATATTGCACCACCAGATGGAGCATGTATAGTATATACCAGTACTGCTGTGGTGCTAGCACAGATGGAACAATGAGACATATATTTCACCGGATGTATAAATGTGAAGTACCCGCTTGGCGTTTCCACTCACTACCAAATATGGTAGTGATAGGAAGCCCATTTGGGAGATGGAACGAGCGACATTCGATGGAACGTTTAATCTCAATACCGTTTCCTGTTCCCAGAACTAGAATATGTTATGAACATAGTGGACTAAGTTTTGTAGACCTTAACCTGAGCAAAAAATAATAATAAATCGCGTTGTTTTGGAGTGCAAAGGCGAATTGAGTTATTGCGCTCTTCACAGAGGAGGCGCACCCTAGTGGAAATATGCAGACGCATGCTAGAACACTCCTATAAGATCTCTATAGCTGGTGCTTGACTCTGCCCACCTCCTTGCTTGTTTATCCCACGATGACTCATTAGTTCCCATTGCAAACGGCAGGCAGTGGTCTATCTTGGTTTAGCTATAAACATCTTTGGTGCTAGCCTCAGCATAACGGGAAGTGATACCACTGTGCTCTGCTGAACTGGAGGGGCAGATGACTTCTACAGCCCATTCGTTTCTAATGGGGTTGAGTTGGCATCTACTGAGCTTGGACATGAAAGGCTACAGATGAAGCTCGAACAAGGCTTATATGTTATTGCACTTTTAATTTAGTCATTTCAACAGCCCATTCCCAAGTAGCCAACTAGTTAATACAAATCACACAACTCAACTAGCTAGCTAAATTAGAATGGTCAAGTCATAAGGTCATGTGAAATCATATGCATTAAATTAAGCCTTTGTGTCATTGATTCATCTGTAGACAAAGATAGCCTACATATTATCCACAGCTAGATGCAAATTGCTTTAGTGTGTGTGGGCATCATTATAGAGATATTGTCCAGTGGACCCATTGAAGTGTGAATGAAATAATTATTATTACATTGAGTGCATGACATTGGTCGCATTACAAATGAGTGAAAATTGGCTTGTGCTCAAAAGATTTGATGGTTCAATGTCTAGGCCTACTGCTGTTGTTATTTTATGGGCATGTCTCCTCCTGGTACGTAGAGCGATGGCCTTAGAATTAAGCAGTGGAGTTGTGATGTAATCTTGGTAAATGTCCAGGTTTGTCTCAAGGGATCACCCGGGTTCATGCATACATGGCGGGGGCACGGGGTCTGCAGACGGTAACGAGCGAATTGAGTTCAACAGCGGGGGCGTCTAGTGCTCAGCTGTGAAGGATCATAGGTTGTAAAATAATTTCAGTTGTCTAAATTTAAAACGCTTCATGCATTTACTTGTGATTCTTTTTTTTCATTTGAGTAACAGATAGTGGAACCTGATAAGGACATTGGTGACGAATGCAGGAGCTCTAGAAAGCATGCTTGTGTCCTCTCTCACGAAAGCGTTTATTCATGCCATATAAATGACGACAAGGATTCTTGGAAGCAAAGCTATTTCTGTACCTTTAACTGGTTGTGATCTCTGCTGTGTTAATATTCATTTAACAGATGTCTTAAGACGAAAAGTCATTTGACAAGGAGGCACTTTGGCATTCTTCCCTCAACCTTCCCAGACCCAAGGTGATATTACAAACAGGGATTCCACTGATGTTACCATACACCAAGTATAGCCTATGTCACTGGAGACACTACCCTGTTGTTCTGTCAGACAAGTAACTAGGTTTATTTTTTTCTCTTGGCACATTTAACTACAGAGGAAGAATCAGAACACAGTAAGGCCTAACTGGAATAAAGCCTAGTGCGGTCATCACATGCAGGCAGCATGGGTCCCCTCAGTGAGACTGGGTCTGGCTTCCTTCAGAGTAATGGCCTTGATATTTAGACAGGAATGTGTCACGTGTCAGGGTTTTAGGTAGCCCACATGCTACCCCTACCATTGCATTAGTTCCCATTGGTTATCTGTTTGAGAGTTCATTTCATAATTAGGCTAGTCAGTCCGTAAATAATGGAGCTACAATTTGCTGCCTAGGCTAGAGACCAGGTCTTAAGCTTGTCAGGCTAATTGTGTGTTGTTTTGATGGCTCAATGCCGATTGAGTAAGCAACTGATTTGTTTGTGTGTCCCACTACACTCAGCTCATTTACAGATGAATAGTCTTGAGTACTCCAGAGGGGTCATGGAGTTATGGATGCTATTCACAGGCAACCAGCACAATATGAGTGTGCAGTGCAGGATGTGGCAGGAAGCTAAACTGTAGGGAAGAGTGGGGTAAATTGAGCCAAAGGGTTAGTTGAGCCACCCCTTGTTTCTAGGAAGCCATACACAAAATTAATAATTTTACCAAATATTTAGTAAGAGGTCATCCTTCACAAACTTCATGAAATTAAGAAACCACATGGAAAAAGTGGTAACCAAGTTACGTCCCAAAAAATGATTTTCACCAAGTCAAATGAACGTATTGTGTTAAGAGGTTTCATGATGCTTGTATCGAAACCAAAGTAGATAATTTTAAGATTGTTCTATACATCAGTTGGGGTCTCTATAAGTTTCGATGTGAGGTTCTGAACGTAGAATGAAAGGAAAAGGGCATACCTAGTCAATTACACAAGTGAATGCATTCAACCAAAATGTCTTCTGTATTTAACCCAACCCCTCTGAATCAGAGATGTGCAGGGGGCTGCCTTAATCGAAGTCCACGTCATCGCCGCCCGGGGACCAGTTGTTGGGGGTTAACTGCCTTGCTCAAGGGCAAAATTGCAGATTTTTCTACCTTCATGGCTCGGGAATTCAAACCAGCGACCTTTTGGTTACTGGCCTAACTCCCTTAACTGCTAGGTTACCTGCCACCGAAAGTGCATCCTTGTAGCTGTGTGGGCTAATGTAGTCAAAATGTTTTCCTTGAGGTTGAGCAAATTGAAGTGTTTTCTTCCCAGGCATAACGCTAGTCATTATCGCTGGGAAATGAGCTAACACCACCGCCTTGTTAGGTGTTAAGCCTGTATTAAAGCTTTTACATTATTAAAAGACAAAAAAGTGATTGTGTTGAATTGTGTTTGGGAAGTAAAGATAGGCATGGTTTTAAAAAGGTAGTGGTCATATTTAATTCTGTACATACATTTGTAGGCAACTCAACTTACCCTGTCCTTATGCTCAACTTACCCCATACCCAGGGTAAGTTGTGCCAAGACACAATAAATAATCAAATATAAGAACACTAAATGGCTAAGTAGAATAGAATAAACATTGAGCATATGTATAATATAGAAAAGCATGTGTTTTGGGAAAGGGGGGGATTGGGGGCAAGTGTTTACATTGTGCAGTCATAAGAGTCTGGACAAGCTATGTTTTCAAAACTGTAATGTTTACATGTATTCTGATTATTTCCAGGGATACACAACATCCTGAAATATATGTAGATATCTTTGTTTGAAAGAATACTATATTTCCCAGGACGGTGATTCTGAATGTAAAAAATGTCTCAATTTACTCCACTCCCCTATTAGGAAATTCGAACTCCAGGCGTGGAAAGGAGATAGTAACAGCCTGCCTGGATTGTGATTTGAGCCCATCACCGAGACTACAGTATGTTCATATTGTCGGACTAGGCCCCAGACTGACACTGAGATACTATGTACATAACGTCTGCCTGCATGGAGGCTGCATCACATCCGGCCGTGATTGGGAGTCCCATAGGGCGGCGCACAATTGGCCCAGCGTAGTCTGGGTTTGGCCGGGGTAGGCTGTCATTGTAAATAAGAATTTGTTTTTAACTGACTTGACTAGTTAAATAAAGGTTAAATAAATCAATAAAACATTTGCATCTCCATTACAAGTTTTAGGTCACCACATCCTCTTCGACTGCCTCTCCTGCACATGAACTATATGGTACATGTGACATTATGAATGACTGTGTGTATATATACACTGCTCAAAAAAATAAAGGAAACACTTAAACAACACAATGTAACTTCAAGTCAATCACACTTCTGTGAAATCAAACTGTCCACTTAGGAAGCAACACTGATTGACAATACATTTCACATGCTGTTGTGCAAATGGAATAGACAACAGGTAGAAATTATAGGCACTTAGCAAGACACCCCCAATAAAGGAGTGGTTTTGCAGGTGGCGACCACAGACCACTTCTCAGTTCCTATGCTTCCTGGCTGATGTTTTGGTCACTTTTGAATGCTGGCGGTGCTTTCAGTCTAGTGGTAGCATGAGACGGAGTCTACAACCCACACAAGTGGCTCAGGTACTGCAACTCATCCAGGATGGCACATCAATGCGAGCTGTGGCAAGAAGGTTTGCTGTGTCTGTCAGCGTAGTGTCCAGAGCATGGAGGCGCTACCAGGAGACAGGCCAGTATTGTCAGGATTTGGCCAGGGTTGTTCCGGTTTTTGGTCACTAGATGCCCCCATTGTGCCTTTTGACCTTTTGTTTTCCCTTGATCCCCATGATTATTTGCACCTGTGCCTCGTTTCCCCTGATTGTATTTAAACCCTTTGTTTTCCACTGTTCTTTGCTCTGTGTTTGTATGTTAGCACCCAGCCCTAGTACTCTTAGAACTCTTGTTGATCCCGGTGGACTCTCTTGTGGAATTCTGTTTTTTGTTCTTGTTTGTTTGTTTGTTTGTTTTTTGAGTATCTTTTGAGGCTTTATGTGCTTTACCTTCCACCTTGTGGATTTACCTTTTTTGTCTTGGAGGATTACCTTTGTTCTTGTAGGATTCCTTTTGAGGTTGTGGAGTTACATGTTTTCCTGAAGAACTTCACTTTTTACTTCATTAAATACACCGTCTCAAGTACTGCTGTGTCTGCCTCATCTTCTGGGTTCTGCCGACTATTCGTGGCTCAGTTGGTTAAGTGACTGTTTCTCACTCCGGAGACCCGGGTTCGTAACCGGGTCCTGACAAGTATATCAGGAGACGTGGAGGAGGCCGTAGGAGGGCAACAACCCAGCAGCAGGACCTCTGCCTTTGTTCAAGGAGGAGCAGGAGGAGCACTGCCAGAGCCCTGCAAAATTACCTCCAGCAGGCCACAAATGTGCATGTGTCTGCTCAAACGGTTAAAAACAGACTCCGTGAGGGTGGTATGAGGGCCCGACGTCCACAGGTGGGGGTTGTGCTTACAGCCCAACACCGTGCAGGACGTTTTTCATTTGCCAGAGAACACCAAGATTGGCAAATTCGACACTGGCGCCCTGTGCTCTTCACAGATGAAAGCAGGTTCACACTGAGCACGTGACAGTCTGGAGACGCCGTGGAGAACGTTCTGCTTCCTGCAACATCCTCCAGCATGACCGATTTGGCAGTGGGTCAGTCATGGTGTGGGGTGGCATTTCTTTGGGTGGCCGCACAGCCCTCCATGTGCTCGCCAGAGGTAGCCTGACTGCCATTAGGTACCGAGATGAGATCCTCAGACCCCTTGTGAGACCATATGCTGGTGCGGTTGGCCCTGGGTTCCTCCTAATGCAAGACCATGCTAGACCTCATGTGGCTGGAGTGTGTCAGCAGTTCCTGCAAGAGGAAGGCATTGATGCTATGGACTGGCCCGCCCGTTCCCCAGACCTGAATCCAATTGAGCACATATGGGACATCATGTCTCGCTGCATCCACCAACGCCCCGTTGCACCACAGACTGTCCAGGAGTTGACGGATGCTTTAGTCCAGGTCTGGGAGGAGATCCCTCAGGAGACCATCCGCCACCTCATCAGGAGCATGCCCAGGCGTTGTAGGGAGGTCATACAGGCACGTGGAGGCCACACACACTACTGAGCCTCATTTTGACTTGTTATAAGGACATTATAACAAAGTCGGATCAGCCTGTAGTGTGGTTTTCCACTTTAATTTTGAGTGTGACTCCAAATCCAGACCTCCATGGGTTGATAAATTTGATTTCCATTGATAATTTGTGTGATTTTGTTGTCAGCACATTCAACTATGTAAAGAAAAAAGTATTTAATAAGAATATTTCATTCATTCAGATCTAGGATGTGTTATTTTAGTGTTCTCTTTATTTTTTTGAGCAGTGTATATATATATATATGTGTGTGTATGTGTATGTGTATGTATATACACACACACAATATAATATACTTTTATCAGCATGTAATGGCCAAGAATGGTCACTGTAGCAGCAAAACATGTGTCAAGGGAAAGGAAATACTGACATGACAAACATACATATAGGCCAGTACAACTAAGTTAAACCAGGCTGAGGTAAGCAGGTGTGATAAAGGTGCCAATTTGTCATATCTATCATCTTTGATTGGCTGAATCAACACCATTTTACCACCTATCTTTAACATTGGGTAAAAATGAAAAACATCTTTTTCGTTTTGTCGCGAATTACTCATTGTGTTTAAGCGAGCATGCCTGATTATGTTTGTTATAATTTCCCAAAGAGCGACTGAAATTTGTTTGTGTCATCTAAAGTTGCCGTTTTGTTTTGCTCCGCGTAAAGTTATGTATTTTTGTATATATATTATTTTTTTCCTGTCTCACTGTGTTTGTAGCAAATGTGGATTATATGACTCTGGGGACGTTTGCATCAATGGAATCCCGCAAGCGCGTCACTTGAAAGGACGTCTGACTGAATACGAGCTGATTGGCTTCAGATCCTCGCCCCTGCATTGCTTGTATGGGAAATTACACCGCGCTCAAAACAACAGGGAACTCGGAAATCTCCGATTTCCGACTTCAGTGCGTTCAAGACAACTGTGGACTCTGAAAGAAACGAGTTCCGACTGGGAAAAATCGTTTTGAACAATCATCCAACTAGGAATTCCAACTCGGGAATTCGGGTCTCTTTCTAGAGCTCCGGCTTTCCGTCCGAAAGATCACTGACGTCATGATATCACCTCGTATTCTTCCGAGTTCCCAGTTGTCTTGAATGCACCATTAAAGGGGGCGTCCCTCTGACGTAATGGCAAAATAAAATTGATTGTATAAATGTGTTCCCAAGATCTCAATAACAGAACTGCAGAGCAACTTCAGATGCAAGGTAACTATGGATATTGCTTAAAATACTAGTGAGATATAAACAGGTAAGCACGCTCTCAGCTTCCAGGTATTGCTTTCAGTATGATATTACAGTGCATTCTCTAAGTACATTTATTTAGGTAATGAATCATCCTTGCTATTTACTTTATTTTTGACATTAAAACCATTTTGTCCTGAGATGCATACATCTAAAAATACATAAATGCAAAATACCTTGGAACTGGGGGCATGTCATCCACAGTTGATGAGGGGGGGGCAAATAAAAGTTAGTCAGAAAATATATTTGCCAGTCAATTGCTGCAAGGTAAGTCAAAAATAACAAGAAATGATCATTATACAATCATACGGTATGTTAATACTGTTATTCAGTTATAAGAATGCTGCATGATAAGACCAGTATGAGGTACAACAGGTGTTCCCACATAGTGCCTCTGTTGTGCACCTTCTGTGTCCTAATCTAATGTACTGCCAGCTACACTATTTATAAAGCAATGTAACAGTCATATAAAAGCATACTAGTGTGGCTACAAGGACATGGATACAGAGTCTCCCCGACTTTAGTTGTGCTGATAGACATTCAAATCAGTCTGTTACATCCAGTAGGGGGTCTACCACTCCTCTTCCTTCATTTGAGTCCCAGCTCTGAAAGCCAACCCCTTCAGATGTGTCAGACATGTAGTTAGGTGTGTTTTTAAACTTCAAGGATTTCCAGATAATGGAGATGTAGTTCAGGAAAACACTTAACTATGCTTTCTAAGAATCTATGGGCAGTCAGGGAGGCTCAGACTGACTTTTTCAAGTTGTATTAGTGGTATGTATACACTGTCCAACTCAATGTTAACTTGTAGGTTCCTTCTCGACAATGCAACAACAATAAGAAATATGTAATAAAAGATAAGAATACGACAAAGTAAATAGCTCAGTAGAATAGAAAACAGTTAACATAAGTTTAATACAGGAAGGCACAAATTATAGTCCAATATTTACACGTTTTTTTGGGAAGGGGGGATTGGAGGGCAAGTGTTTAAATTGTGCAGTATTTAGCAATCATAATAAGAGTCTGGTAGCAGCAGATGTGATGTGTGTTTGTGTGCGTGTGTGTGTGTGTGTGTGTGTGAAGCCTTTCGATGACCTAGATTTGACAGTCCTCTCTATTCAGGGATTGGCAACCCAGGGGAACAGGATGTCCACTCCAAACTCATTACTAGCTTCTAGAAGATTGTAGGATCTCCTAAAGTCAGTTCACACAGACCCTCTGTAAAATTGCCATAGTCCATTTTCTCACAGATAGTTGTCTGCACCTTGAATCCACAGAAATGAATGTCCCCCCACATGGAGCTCAGCCTTATGAGAACAGCCTCTACAACTCAGAGTCTCTGAACCTGGACCTTACCTCCAGGTTAGCTATGGATGTAAGTAGTCATACGGACCAGCTCTCTGCCCCTTCTCTGACTAGCATCAACTCCCTGGTGGGCACTTACGCTGGAGATTTTAATGCCTGTCAGATTGCCACAGCTTCTACCACCGCCTCGGACCCTGAGCTGCCCTTCAAAATTGATGACTTCCAGGTTTACGGCTGCTACCCTGGCACCTTGGCCCTGAGCTACTTCGACGAAGCCCTGTCTTCTGGTGGCTCTGACTTTTTCGGCAGCCCTGTGTCAGCCCAGTCTCCCTGTACTCCAGGTTTCCAGACCCAGCCTGCGTCAGTTTGGGACTCGCCCTTCGGTCCATACTCTCCCAACCCGGGCAGCTGGGTGGCTGATAAGACTGCATTAACACAGCCATCCTCTTTCTTCACCTTCGGTCCCGGCTCAGTTGAGGATCTGTCTCCTCTGGGCCAGCCCCAGCTGGCTGAGCAAGACCCCTTCTCTCTGGGCCATCAGCACCCCTCCCCCCTGTCCTTCTCCCCTCTAACCCAGGAGCCGGGCACCCTAGATGTCTCAGGCCTCATTGAAGGGAGAATGTCTGCGACACCGCACAGCCCTACTGAAAATGAGGGTCTCTGTGCTGTTTGTGGGGACAACGCCTCCTGCCAGCACTATGGGGTTCGCACCTGTGAGGGCTGCAAAGGTTTTTTCAAGGTGAGAAGATTTTTCCTTTCTCTTCAGTCAATTTCTTTCCATAACTGAGTGTCATTGCTTAACTTGAACTGAAAAAGGTGCCGGTACTCATTTTGGGTGCCGGTACTCTTTATATTTAGGTGCCGGTACTCATTTTGGGTGCCGGTACTGTTTATATTTAGGTGCATGAGTTTCACAATACTTTTGAGCTTATATTCCAAAAGAGTAGCAGTAGACAAATGCTGGTGTCGGTACTCAGCTCCGGTGAGCTCCTACCCAAGTCAAGCACTGTGTCTAATACATTTTTATTCAATGCAAAACACATTTTATACTTGCATCGCCATTGCTGGACTGGTATAGAGACTGAGCTACCATAGCTAAGCTTTTTTTCTGTGTGCTTTGCAGCGTACTGTACAGAAAAAATCTAAATACGTGTGCCTTACCAACAAGGACTGTCCAGTTGACAAGCGGCGACGGAACCGCTGTCAATTCTGTCGTTTCCAGAAGTGCCTGGCAGTAGGCATGGTGAAAGAAGGTGAGCCCTTCAGATTCATTTTACTACCACATCTCTCACCATAACCACTGTTCTTTCTCAGTTCTCAGTTGCTAAGACATTATCAATTTCTCTCTCTCTCTCTCGAAGTTGTGAGAACAGATAGCTTAAAAGGTCGAAGAGGTCGTCTGCCCTCCAAGCCAAAAGCAGTCCAGGGCCTATCGTCTGCTGTGTCTCGAGTCGACATCATTGCCTCTCTTGTGAGAGAATACATTGAATCAAACTCTGGTGTTGAGAAACTGGACTACTCCAAGGTAAGGACAACTGAAAATTCTCCATTGTGGTCTATCTATTATTGTTTTGGGGGATTATTAGGTCGCTGTTGGCCTAAATAGAACCATGAGAATGCAGGGCATTCCACTAACAGAACTAACTTCTTTCCTTCCTTTGTAATTCAGTACCAGGAGACTGTGGCCAGTCTGTCAGAGAAAGAGGACACTTGTGACATCAAACAGTTCTACAAACTCCTCACGGAGTCCATGGAAGTGATCAGGAAGTGGGCTGAGAGCATCCCTGGGTTCACCGCCTTCTGCTCCGAGGACCAGGAACTGCTACTGGAGTCAGCCTTCTTAGAACTGTTCATCTTGCGACTAGCATACAGGTTAAAAGAAGAACCAAATGTTATCGCTGTTGAAAAAATAAAACGCTCCAAAAAAAACAGCTTGCATAATCAGAGCCATGGCTTTGTTGTTTTGACATTACTCGCTGTATTGCTATGATTATACAGTACATACATTATGGATATGACTGGGGTGATTGCACCCACAGCTAACAATGTGCAGATATATTTGCTATAACAAACATGGATCCCCCACCCAAAAAAGTTAATCATCCCTATTATATTCTCTTCCCAAGGTCCAACCCTGAGACGGACAAGCTGATCTTCTGCAATGGCATGGTGCTTCACCGGATGCAGTGTATACGGGGTTTCGGTGACTGGATAGACTCCATCATGGACTTCTCCCAGAGCCTCCACCGCATGAACCTGGACGTGTCATCCTTCTCCTGCCTCACAACTCTGGTCATAATCACTGGTGAGAGCTCAACCCACCTATGCTTACACATCAGCCTGCCAGGCTGTGCTAGAGATATGACACCATAAACCAGTACAGTATGAGGTTGCAACATAGAGCCTGCAGTCAAGCTTTATGCTCACCCTAACCTGAGCTGCCTGAACAAGCTGAATATGCATGAATCTTGGCACATAGGCCTACATAATGTTATTGTGTTATAGAATAATGTTAAAAATGACCTCTCTTTTTGGTGTACACTCTGCTTTACCTGGTCACACACTCATGCCATTTCTGTCTCCTGATTCTCCACAGACCGCCATGGCCTGAAGGATCCAAAGCGGGTGGAGGAGTTCCAGAGCCAGCTAATCACCTGTCTCAGAGATCACGTCTCCAGCTGCGCCCCTGACTCCACTGGGCCCAACTACCTGTCCCGACTTCTGGGAAAACTGCCCGAGCTACGGACTCTCTGCACCCAGGGCCTGCAACGCATCTTCTATCTCAAGCTTGAGGACTTGGTCCCACCACCCCCCATAGTTGACAGAATGACCATGGACATTCTGCCTTTATGAGAGCGAGATAAGACAATACCGACTGTGCACTTGTGCTGCTAAAGCGACGATAAAGGAACGTCAAATGATCAAGCGGTCTCAGTGTTGAGTAGGGACAAATTAAGGAAACTATGCTCCCAAAGATTTCACATGAAAGTACTGAATTATACTGTAAGATTTAAAAAGATATGAAGCTATTCAAGCACTATCGTACTTGAAGAAAAACTGACCTCTCTCGTTCATTAGCAATGGCTGTAGTATGGTGATGAAAATGTGTTATAATTGAAATAGTTTTCCTTGTTTTAGTGCAGTATTTCTGACTTATGGCTTTCAGTGTGCACTAACTGTTATTGTGCCACCAATGATCCACAACCAAAATGGTAGAAAGTGGTCAACTGTGGGAGATGAGGTGGACGTGTGTCACACCCTGACCTTAGAGATCCTGTTTATGTCTCTATTTTGGTTTGGTCAGGGTGTGAGTTGGAGTGGGTATTCTATATTCTATTATTTGTATTTCTATGTTTTGGCCCGGGGTAGGGTTCTCAATCAGGGACAGCTGTCTATCGTTGTCTCTGATTGAGAACCATACTTAGGTAGCCCTTTTATCCACCTGTCTTTGTGGGAAGTTGACTTTTGTTTATGGCACATAGCCTGTTGCTTCACGGGTCTTTTCTCGTTTGTTGTTTTGTTGGTGTAATTTTTTATAATAAAAGAAAATGAACGCTCACCACGCTGCACCTTGGTCCACTTCCTTCAACAGCCGTGACATAACTTCCCACCACCAAAGGACCAAGCAGCGCGTGGTCAGGAGGAAAGGACACGACGGAAACCTGAGAGGCAGCCCCAAAAAATGTGTTTGGGGGGGCAGATGACGTGGGCGTCTGTGCTGAGGGGTGAGTCCGAGACCAAGGAGGAATTCTTGGACCATTTGAGTGAGGAGTGGTTAGCAGTAGAGAGGGACGAACGAGTTTGGATGGGTTGGAGTCTGGAGCAAGACAGTCACTTTGAGGAGCATGTGCCCCTTCAGGCACCATGCTTTGCGGTTACATGTACTGTGTCGCCGGTATGCATCCACAGCCCAGTGCGTCCTGTGCCAGCATCCCATAGTTGCCGGGCTAGGGTAAGCATCCAGCCAGGATGGGTTGTGCCAGCTCTGCGCTCCAGAACTCTGGTGCATCTATATACCCAGTATATCCTGTGCCAGCTCCACGCACCCGGTCTCCTGTACGCCTGCCCAGCCCGGTAAGCCCTGTGCCAGCTCTACGCACTAAGCCTCCTCTGTCTCCCCAGCCTGAGTCCTGTGCCTGCTCCCAGAACCAGGCCTCCTGTGTGTGTCTCCACTCCAGCGACGATCCATGGCACGAAGCCTCCAGTGACGATCCATGGCATGAAGACTCCAGGGGGTACTGTCACGCCCTGACCTTAGCGATCCTGTTTATGTCTCTATTTTGGTTTAGTTGGGTATTCTATTATTTGTATTTCTATGTTTTGGCTGGGTAGGGTTCTCAATCAGGGACAGCTGTCGCTCGTTGTCTCTGAGAACCATACTTAGGTAGCACTTTTATCCACCTGTCTTTGTGGGAGGTTGACTTTTGTTTATGGCACATAGCCTGTAGCTTCACAGTTGTTTTCTCATTTGTTGTTTTGTTGGCGTCATTTTTTTATAATAAAAGAAAATGTATGGTCGCCACGCTGCACCTTGGTCCACTTCCTTCAACAGCCGTGACAACGTGGTTTATTTACACAGCTTCATTAGTGTATCAAAGGGAATATCTACAGAATAGTTTTTTTATACCTATATAATTAAATTTTTATATCAACTTAGCAAACAAACCTTGTGTGAGATCTGCTAGATAACTACATCAGTTAAGCGGCTTCACTGCAAGTAGTATATTGTATGTTTTAAACATTCAAAATGTATAGATATTTTTAAAAGACCATGAACCAAAAGCAGACTGTTAACAACTTAAATACCACCATGCTGTGCTATAATTGAGAGCCTATACAGTAGATTCTGATCAACATAAAGGAATGTATTACATTTACACATGCCCTATGACTGCATCGTCTAACTATAACATCAAAGTCCGTATATTATGCCTTAGCTATGGTCTTTTTAAAATTCAGGTTCAAGATTGTACTTGTTTTATAATGGTGTTATTGCATATGCACAATGAATCGACTGTAGCATTGTGACTGTAACAATCATAAGGAAATCTGAGAAGGTTCCCTGACCTACCAATTGGAGATAGTGTTGATTATCATGAAGATTATGCTATTTGTCAGTAATGTTGTGCAAATATCACTGATATGGCAGCTATGATTGAACAGTTTAAACAAATATTACAACTGTATTATTGGTTTTTGCGTCTATGAATATTATACATAGCTTATTGTGTCCATTGTGACTATTTCTGTGTAATACCTGACAAGGTCTTTAAATTAGCATGGGTTACTTAAAGCCACAATCTGCAAGATGTGCAGTCATGACATTTCCAGATGTAAAGAGCACTTGATTATACAATTATTGAAGTGCTCAAGAAATGATCAACTTGATTTAAAGCTATTGTACATTTGTTCAGTTTCCTTTGCCTGCAAAAACACAACATTTAGTAGTTATAACGGGAGTCATATTTTTCGAAATCAAGAGGATTACAGTATTTCCTTATTTGACATTTCTGGAAATCTTAGACTGTGGCTTTAACATTTCATATGTATTGCGATACAATCCAAGTTGGTTTTAGACAGAATTGTTCATCTTTACGCCGCAGCTCCATAATTTTTTAAGAGTTCTGAAACAATTCTTCTCTCTATAATTGTAGTTCTCTCTCTTTCTTTCTCTATTTTTCACAGCATGAAAGTCCAGTTATGTGAATTTAGGTCTGATTAAAAGAGTACCAACACCAATTTTAGTCCACTTCAAGCATTGATTAAAAAAGCCTTCTAGGCATTAGGCCTATGGGGCTACTTCTAGAGATTGCACTGGAGAAGGTCCAAATGAGTCTGCTGGCAGTTGCGATGTAATCAAGCTGGTTGTACAAAGTGTTCATATTGGCACATACACACATATGGGCCATCAGTCCATCCATCTTATGCCTTCAGTGGGGCTTTGCAAGGCACATTGTGCCAACAAAATATAAGGTGATGAAATCAACAGGACACAGTCACCATAGCCAGGATTACCTTTGGGCGCCTGGATAGTACATTGGGCCTGGATAGTACATCAGTTTACCTTGGGGGTTCCACGTCAGGGTCAGTCTAATGGAATCTTGCAAATGGGTTCTGTGAATGTCGCCATAACCCAAAACCCTTTTTGGTTCCAGATAGCACCTTTTTTCTAAGAGTGTATAGCTTTCTGAATTCTATGTATGGCCAACCCAGATCTGTCTCATATGTCAAGGGTTTCTCTGACTTGTGATTGGATACATTTCATTAACCTATTTAATCCCATCGGTCACGATAGTGACCGTAAAAAACGTTTTCAGTTATAAGGCTCTAAAAATGTTACTGAATGATCTATCAATGCATTTCCAGCAAATATTGAAATAATAAAGGATCTCAATGAATGATGTGCAGTGTCACATGTTTAGTGTAAATTGTCACATGACCAGAGCTGTTTACTTCCTGGATGCACCATGAGAAGAGGATGGCTGCATCAAAGCTCCCAAACAACAGGTTAGTAAAGTATGTTAACATAAAGATAGGACATTTTTGGTACACATCATCTTTAAGGTGTCTAGTGTTGATATATGCATTTGCAATTACTCACCTTTGTTCAGTGTGGTCATAGAATGTGTAAACATGTTGACGCCAACAATAATGACCGGCGAGATAACACCGTGCATCTAGGTATACACATAGTTATACACATTCATAGTTCTTGTTTTACCTAACTTTTTACTCTGTTCTTTCTTTTAGTTTCACTTTGAGTCAAGTTCTGGATATGTTGGATCTAGGTGACTGCCCAGACAGGGAATGCAACATTGTAGTTATCCCTCAAAATGAGAAAGATGCTGTCCTGAGTGATTGTGATAGCGATGGGTCAGATATGGACTATGGACAGGCCATTTGCCAGCCAGGCTGTTGAATGCATATGCTGAACTTATGCAGACAGATCATGACAGGAATAACGTTATCAGTGATGATGACCTATCGCTCACCCCCACCCCCAATCTTCCCCACGCCCCTCCATTGTTGGTAATGAAGAGCCAAGGGCCTCTACCTGCCAGAGGGTCCAGTCAGAAGAGCCAAGGGCCTCTGCAAGCCGTAGGGGTCAGCCAAAAGAGGCAAGGGAAAAGCTGCAGGTGGTCAAAAATAAAGATTGAGTGTTCAAACGATCGAAGAGGCCTGCCACTGATGTGATTCCAAAACACATAGTATACAGCCCAAATATGCAAAAGTTTGGCACGAAACCACTGATCCATGGAAGGAGATCTTTACTGGCTGCTACTGTTGAAGATCAGGCAAGATATGACAAAGCTTCTCACTGGCCAATCAACACTATGCACCGGTTCCAGAGAAGTCGTCATTGTGACAAACACACTACCTATGCATGTGAGAAATGCAAAGAGCCACTGCACATTGAGTGCTTCAAGATATACCATGGACAGTAGAAAAGGAGATAAGACCAAATAGAAAAGTCGATAAAGGGTGAGGAGAAGCAGTACAACGGACTCTAGGAAGAAAGGCACTCATTGTCTCATGTAAGCACTCATTGTCCAGTGGTGCTTTTTAAATATATATATATAATTGTATTTTGTTCAGTGTAGGCCTCTACTTGAATGCATATTCTATAGGCTACCTCTAAATGTTACCTTTATGTTCAGTGAGAATGAATCACAGGACTGCTATACATTTGTTAGTGAATGTTGCACTAAAATGTCACAATGACAATGTTACAATGAATATTGCACTGAAGTACAATTTCAAATGTTACAATAAAGTTACAATGCACGCTGACACGGTCGCCAGGTGTACGATTTTTCCTCCGACACATTGGTGCTGCTGGCTTCTGGGTTAAGCAAGCATTGTGTCAAGCAGCAGTGCGGCATGGCTGGGTCTTGTTTTGGAGGACGCACGGCTCTTGACCTTCACCTCTCTCGAGTCCGTATGGGAGTTGCAGCAATGGGACAAGACTGTAACTACCAATTGGATACCATGAAATTGGGGAGAAAAAGGGGTACTTCAACAACAACAAAAATATACCCTCCCTCCTTGATATTGAAATCCTTTCGACTGCCTATTCAATGGTAATGTCCCTTGCACTATAGGGACACTTGACCACAACCACTGCTATAGCGACCACAAAGCCCTGACTTCTCACATCCATGCCAGTTGCCATTTGAATGCCTTGATGCCGTCCTCTTTGTTATTTGTGCCTCACTTTACAGAACACCCCATCCAACGACTGATCTGAGGACCCTTTTTAGCAGCGGTGGAGTAACACGCTTGGCCTTTACCACTGCTCCATAATTGCTGGCAGTCAACCTCCTTTTCCTTATGGTGTGCCAGTTGGAGTTGGTGCAAGGGTAGCGGTTGTTATGGCTCCTGTTCAAGGAGACATGCCATTCCACTGAAACTGCCACAGAGACTGTTCCTTAGCCACTTAAGATCCTGCTCTTTGGGCTCTCGGGACAGAAGGTTGTAGTCTTCGGCCACGTACAGGTCCTCCACTGATTGCACCTGGTTGGACACCACTGGTTTCCTCCACTTGCATTCCACATCCATATGCCTGATATTGTGAACCGACAAAATAGGCTGCATGGCAAGACTCATGAGCTCCACTGAGGCATTCCCGTGTGGTAGAGAGAATCCCCTGGTCACCTATAGAGACCTGCCAAGAGGAAGGATTTAAAGTTCCACATGTCTTTCAATGCATGCCTTTGAACAGGTTGAAATGCATTTATTGCAATAAATGTGCTATATAAATAAAGTTTGATTTGATCGATGACATTACAGCTGTAGAATATTTAATAAACATGTTTTCACATGAGGACATTAAGTTTTTCCATAAACCTTTAATTGATATAGGGCTCCCGGGTGGCGCAGCGGTCTAAGGCAGTGCATCTCAGTGCAAGAGGCATTACTACAGTCCCTGGTTTGAATCCAGACTGAATCACATCCAGACGTGATTGGGAGTCCTATAGAGCGGTGCACAGTCGTCCGGCTTTGGCCGGGGTAGGGGAGGGTTTGGCCGGGGTAGGCTGTCATTGTAAATAACAATTTGTTCCTAACTGACTTGCCTAATTAAATAAAGGTTACATTACAACCACAACAAAAAATATATAGTGGGAAGGATCCTATAAATCAAGACTGGATAAATACATGTAGCACTCCAAATGAATAAATACTGTGCCTTTGAAGATTTGTCATGAAACTATAGGAAACTACAGTACAGGCGCTGGATGTCTAAACAAAGTCAATTCTGAATGTCAATATATTTTAAAATTCATTCTCATCAATGACAACATTCTAGAACTGAGTTATCACTCATCGAAGTCTGGTATCTGGGATAATCTGGTTAATGATTATATAATTGATTAAGTGTCTTTTTCCTTGGAGAATGTTGACAGCTGTATAGAACACATTGTATTACTAAGATGCTCAAACTTAACTTAATAGCTACATTTACCGACACAGAATAAACTTTATCCCTCATGCAGGCCCTGACCAAACCGGCAGGATGCCCATCAATAGCTGTACTTACAGTGGTCTTCTCCACATGGCCAGAGTTACAGTGGTCTTCTCCACATGACCAGACTTACAGTGGTCTTGTCCCATTTTAATGCTCTTATGCTCATCCTTGAAAATGCCATAAGGTCTGAAATAGACACCAAAGTTGACATACTGTACAAACAATTATCTCGGTTAAGATCTACTGCTCTGCTAACTAGCTAGCTAAAGTGTAGTCAGTGGTTAGCTAAGACATACGAGGATCATTGCTTGATTGATTGATTGAACACAGAAGGTATCTCTGATCACACTGGTGAACAGTAGATGACAGAGATGATGTGTAGGAGCTTCCTGTAGGAATTAGTCGTCTTGCTGAGGTCTTCTCTGTTGCTAATTAGCATTTTTAATTTTTGAGAGTAAATCGAGAAGAATTTATTGATAAAACTCGCCTTGTCACGCCAGGATAAGACTACACTAAACACAGACCTTTATATGAAGTAGTTCTAAAATCACAGATGCAAAAATGACTGGTGAAAAAACAATTGCGTAATTATCGTATTTCGCCGTCCTAACGTAGTCTTCACTAGCCAGCTAGCCAGCTAGCAAAAGCCCACTGATTAGCTGCACTGGAAAAACTATTACACTCAACTGAACGACTTGATCAGTGTAGTGTTAGCTAGCTACATAGCTGTCTTTGCTGTCTTCGTATCTTCGTATCCAAGATAATTGTGTTGTTTAGGTTTAGAGTGTGTAGTCTTAGAGTGATTATCTTAATTTACCGAGGTTAGCTAGCCAGCTATTTGTCGTCCTTAACGTAAGAGACTCTGCTAGCTAGCCAACAGCTAGCCAACGCTAGCCAACGTCTACTGAATAGAACTCAACAACCCGGTCGCATTCACAGGTAGTATCACATTTTCATTTCATTACAGTACAACGGTTTGATTTGTTTGATCGTAGCTAGCTACATAGCTAGCTACATAGCCGTCTTTGTATCAAAGATAATTGTGTAGTCTAGAGCGATTTTCTAGGTTAGCTAGCCAGCTATTGTCGTTCTTTTAACGCAACGTAACGTAAACAACACTACTAGCTAGCCAGCTAGCCCCCGAATAGCAGCACTGTAGAAACTATTACACTCAACGGAACGACTTGATTAGTGTAGTGTCAACAACGCACCCACTGCCAGCTAGCCTACTTCAGCAGTACTGTATCATTTTTAATCATTTTAGTCAATAAGATTCTTGCTACGTAAGCTTAACTTTCTGAACATTCGAGACGTGTAGTCCACTTGTCATTCCAATCTCCTTTGCATTAGCGTAGCCTCTTCTGTAGCCTGTCAACTATGTGTCTGTTTATCCCTGTTCTCTCCTCTCTGCACAGACCATACAAACGCTCCACACCGCGTGGCCGCGGCCACCCTAATCTGGTGGTCCCAGCACGCACGACCCACGTGGAGTTCCAGGTCTCCGGTAGCCTCTGGAACTGCCGATCTGCGGTCAACAAGGCAGAGTTCATCTCAGCCTATGCCTCCCTCCAGTCCCTCGACTTCTTGGCACTAACGGAAACATGGATCACCACAGACAACACTGCTACTCCTACTGCTCTCTCTTCGTCCGCCCACGTGTTCTCGCACACCCCGAGAGCTTCTGGTCAGCGGGGTGGTGGCACCGGGATCCTCATCTCTCCCAAGTGGTCATTCTCTCTTTCTCCCCTTACCCATCTGTCTATCGCCTCCTTTGAATTCCATGCTGTCACAGTTACCAGCCCTTTCAAGCTTAACATCCTTATCATTTATCGCCCTCCAGGTTCCCTCGGAGAGTTCATCAATGAGCTTGATGCCTTGATAAGCTCCTTTCCCGAGGACGGCTCACCTCTCACAGTTCTGGGCGACTTTAACCTCCCCACGTCTACCTTTGACTCATTCCTCTCTGCCTCCTTCTTTCCACTCCTCTCCTCTTTTGACCTCACCCTCTCACCTTCCCCCCCCCTACTCACAAGGCAGGCAATACGCTCAACCTCATCTTTACTAGATGCTGTTCTTCCACTAACCTCATTGCAACTCCCCTCCAAGTCTCCGACCACTACCTTGTATCCTTTTCCCTCTCGCTCTCATCCAACACCTCCCACACTGCCCCTACTCGGATGGTATCGCGCCGTCCCAACCTTCGCTCTCTCTCCCCCGCTACTCTCTCCTCTTCCATCCTATCATTTCTTCCCTCCGCTCAAACCTTCTCCAACCTATCTCCTGATTCTGCCTCCTCAACCCTCCTCTCCACCCTCTCTGCATCCTTTGACTCTCTATGTCCCCTATCCTCCAGGCCGGCTCGGTCCTCCCCTCCCGCTCCGTGGCTCGATGACTCATTGCGAGCTCACAGAACAGGGCTCCGGGCAGCCGAGCGGAAATGGAGGAAAACTCGCCTCCCTGCGGACCTGGCATCCTTTCACTCCCTCCTCTCTACATTTTCCTCCTCTGTCTCTGCTGCTAAAGCCACTTTCTACCACGCTAAATTCCAAACATCTGCCTCTAACCATAGGACGCTCTTTGCCACCTTCTCCTCCCTCCTGAATCCTCCTCCCCCTCCCCCCCCCCTCCTCCCTCTCTGCAGACGACTTCGTCAACCATTTTGAAAAGAAGGTCGACGACATCCGATCCTCGTTTGCTAAGTTTACATTTACATTTACATTTAAGTCATTTAGCAGACGCTCTTATCCAGAGCGACTTACAAATTGGACGACACCGCTGGTTCTGCTCACACTGCCCTACCCTGTGCTCTGACCTCTTTCTCCCCTCTCTCTCCAGATGAAATCTCGCGTCTTGTGACGGCCGGCCGCCCAACAACCTGCCCGCTTGACCCTATCCCCTCCCCTCTTCTCCAGACCATTTCCGGAGACCTTCTCCCTTACCTCACCTCGCTCATCAACTCATCCCTGACCGCTGGCTACGTCCCTTCCGTCTTCAAGAGAGCGAGAGTTGCACCCCTTCTGAAAAAACCTACACTCGATCCCTCCGATGTCAACAATTACAGACCAGTATCCCTTCTTTCTTTTCTCTCCAAAACTCTTGAACGTGCCGTCCTTGGCCAGCTCTCCCGCTATCTCTCTCTGAATGACCTTCTTGATCCAAATCAGTCAGGTTTCAAGACTAGTCATTCAACTGAGACTGCTCTCCTCTGTATCACGGAGGCGCTCCGCACTGCTAAAGCTAACTCTCTCTCCTCTGCTCTCATCCTTCTAGATCTATCGGCTGCCTTTGATACTGTGAACCATCAGATCCTCCTCTCCACCCTCTCCGAGTTGGGCATCTCCGGCGCGGCCCACGCTTGGATTGCGTCCTACCTGACAGGTCGCTCCTACCAAGTGGCGTGGCGAGAATCTGTCTCCTCACCACGCGCTCTCACCACTGGTGTCCCCCAGGGCTCTGTTCTAGGCCCTCTCCTATTCTCGCTATACACCAAGTCACTTGGCTCTGTCATAACCTCACATGGTCTCTCCTATCATTGCTATGCAGACGACACACAACTAATTTTCTCCTTTCCCCCTTCTGATGACCAGGTGGCGAATCGCATCTCTGCATGTCTGGCAGACATATCAGTGTGGATGACGGATCACCACCTCAAGCTGAACCTCGGCAAGACGGAGCTGCTCTTCCTCCCGGGGAAGGACTGCCCGTTCCATGATCTCGCCATCACGGTTGACAACTCCATTGTGTCCTCCTCCCAGAGCGCTAAGAACCTTGGTGTGATCCTGGACAACACCCTGTCGTTCTCAACCAACATCAAGGCGGTGGCCCGTTCCTGTAGGTTCATGCTCTACAACATCCGCAGAGTACGACCCTGCCTCACACAGGAAGCGGCGCAGGTCCTAATCCAGGCACTTGTCATCTCCCGTCTGGACTACTGCAACTCGCTGTTGGCTGGGCTCCCTGCCTGTGCCATTAAACCCCTTCAACTCATCCAGAACGCCGCAGCCCGTCTGGTGTTCAACCTTCCCAAGTTCTCTCACGTCACCCCGCTCCTCCGTTCTCTCCACTGGCTTCCAGTTGAAGCTCGCATCCGCTACAAGACCATGGTGCTTGCCTACGGAGCTGTGAGGGGAACGGCACCTCAGTACCTCCAGGCTCTGATCAGGCCCTACACCCAAACAAGGGCACTGCGTTCATCCACCTCTGGCCTGCTCGCCTCCCTACCACTGAGGAAGTACAGCTCCCGCTCAGCCCAGTCAAAACTGTTCGCTGCTCTGGCCCCCCCAATGGTGGAACAAACTCCCTCACGACGCCAGGACAGCGGAGTCAATCACCACCTTCCGGAGACACCTGAAACCCCACCTCTTTAAGGAATACCTAGGATAGGATAAGTATTCCCTCTCACCCCCCCCCCCCTTTAAGATTTAGATGCACTATTGTAAAGTGACTGTTCCACTGGATGTCATAAGGTGAATGCACCAATTTGTAAGTCGCTCTGGATAAGAGCGTCTGCTAAATGACTTAAATGTAATGTTAAATGTACTGTGTTTTATAGGTATTATGACACGTCCACTGTGCCGGGCTATACAATCAATACTGTGTCTGTCTGTATGACTACTGCCTAGTTCAAATGACTATAGAGATATAAGAGTCACATTCTTTCACAGATTATTTCACCTTGTCCCAATAAACTACTCCTACTGCATGCATGTGTCCCATCTAAGCCTTTTACACAGGGCTTCAACTAAGAGACAGGTGGAAGTGATACTGTACATGTGCAGGTGTTTTAGTTTCCCATTGTCTGATATTGAAAAACTCCTAAACCTGAACATATTCTGGTTTAATATACCTCTTAATATTAGGGAAGGACAAGAAACCCAAAGGACAGTGTTGGGAAGAGCAGGGAGGGAATGTTTTTCGCTTGATGTGCAGATTACGAAATTCAATGTCTGCTATGGAAACCCAATATGAACCTGTGAAGGTCATGGCAATCTTTTAATAAGAAGTACCAAGACTCATCCAGCAAGAGTAATTGGATAGAGTCACTATCACTCTGATTACAGCAGTTATGTGGGTAATGGCATGCCGTTGTGCGTATGAGTACCCCACCCTTTGAAAAAGAGAAATCACCTTTCCTAAAGAGCACATGACGAGAACTGAAAAGTCATCGATTTACAATCTTCAGAAGGATAAGAGTACAGGGTCACTCCAGTCCAGACCCCACTACCGACTGTCTACCAACCATGCGCTGTTTTGGGAATGGGGTGGATGTGAGAACATGAGAATGTTACAATTATAAAACAAGAGTGACAGGGAGGCTTGGGCTCCAATGCTCTTGGACGCACGCCTGAAACTTGTTTGCGGCAGGCACACCACCCAGACATCCAGCCAGCCCAGGCATGAGGAGGTCAGAGGGAGCACATACCAGACACAAGCAGCCACGTAAAATAAAATAAAGCTAAGGCCCAGAGCAGTCAGAGGCAAATGCAAGAGTCTGGAAATATATCATTTTATACTAATTCAATTTCTCAGAAAAAAATTGACTTTGTTTAATTTAACAAGTATAAATAAACCGTGGTGGATTTGGCATCAAAAGAAGGAAACATATACAGAAAATAATCTCATACCTACTGCAAAATATGGTGGTGGATATTTTGATGTTATGGGGCTATTTTGCTTCCACAAGTACTGGGGCCCTATTTAAGGTCAACAGCATCATGAACTCTATAAGAGGACATTTTGGCAAAAACGTGGTTGCGTCAGACAGGAGGCTGAAACTTGGTGGATCTTCCAGCAAGACAATGTTCAATCTACAGACTTGAACCCCTTTGAAAACATGTGGTTTAAATTGAAGAGGGCAATCCAAAAGCGCTGCAGACCAAAGGATATCTAGTATACAGGAAAGATACATACAGGAAAGATTCTGTATGGAACAATGGTCTAAGATCACTTCCAATGTGTTCTCCAATATCATTAAACATTACAGGAACATACTAAGTGTCCTTATTCTTACAAGGGGAGGGTGCACAAAGTATTAAAAATAGGGGTGCCAATAATATCAACACCTATCTGAGTTTTTTTCTCTGAGAAATTGTATTAGTATAAAATCATGTATTTTTCAAAAAATGTTGAGTATACAGTATGGCTCAGTATTTTCATTATTTATCTATTGCTAAGTATTTGCATTATTAAATTACTATCCCCCCGTAGCACTCACTTCTGTCATCATGAAGTGCTTTGAGAGGCTAGTTAAGGATGACCTCCACCTTACGTGACACTCTAGACCAGGGGTGTCAAACTCATTTCGCATCGTGGGCCACATACGGCCTAGGGAGATGTCAAGTGGGCCGGACCATTAAAATTATACCATACTCTGCTATAAATAACCAAAATATCATGTCTTTCCTTTGTTTTGGTGTAAAGAAGCACAAGAACATTAGGAAAATGCCACGGAAAATGCAATAAATGACTTGACTCTCTGTTTCAATTGACTGTCTAAATCTGCCGATAGTTCCGAAATCCTCTCTGCTATAGTATTCCTCGTCAGGCTAATATTGGCAAAAGCTTGTCGCTTCTCGGGACATACAAGTTCAGCCGCCTTCATCATGCATTGTTTAACAAAGTCACCATCGGAATACGGCTTCGATGCTAATGCTATTTCGCTAGCAATTAGGTAGCTGGCTTTTACCGCTGCTTCACTGACTTCTCGGCTCTGGATGAAAGTTGACTGAAAGTTGACTGCTGTTTCCTCAGACCCGCCAGCAATTCGTTAATCTTATCTCTTCTCAGTTGTCCTTGCAAGCCGTCATATTTTTCGCTGTGATGAGTCTCGTAGTGGCCTCGAATATTATATTCCTTCAATACCGAAACTTGTTGCAAACACACCAAGCACAAAGGTTTTCCGTGCATCTCTGTAAATAAATAGGACGTGGTCCATTTTTCTTTGAAAATTCTACACTCCTTATCTACTTTTCTCCGTTTGGATAACGACATTTTGGCTAATGAGGGTGTAGCGGAGAGGTAGAGACCAAGGTATTAACAACGTCGTAACAAGCAGCAGATGGCGCATTGATACCGTCTGCTGTTTTCAGTCTGTCTCGGTGATGCGGCTTGTCTTCTACTCTGATGGAAAGAGTGCGCCCCTTAGCGGATAATCCATGAATTGCAGCGAATTAAAAATATTAATTCCATGTCTTTTATGCATTTTTTCCACTTTCAAATTATCCTGCGGGCCTGATCGAACCTCCTTGGGGGCCGGTTCCGGCCCGCGGGCCGTATGTTTGACACCCCTGCTCTAGACCCACTTGGTGGCACCATAGACTGTGGTCTCTCATGCTGGGACAAGGAGTAGGCCTACCAAAGCTGTTAACAGACACCGCATGTTCAGATTCAGCAAAAGTGTAGATTCAGTGCCTTCAGAAAGTATTCACACCCCTTGACTTTTTCCACAGCCTGAAGTTAAAATGGATTCATTTGAGATTTTGTGTCACATGCCTACACATAATACCTCATAATGTTAACGTGGAATTATGTTTTTAGAAATGGTTACAAATGTATAAAAACGAAAAGCTGAAATGTATTGTGTCAATAACTATTCAACCCCTTTGTTATGGCAAGCTTAAAAAAGGTTCCGGAGTAAAAATGTGCTTAAAAAGTCACATAAGTTGCATGGACTGACTCTGTGTGTAATAATAGTGTTTAACATGATTTTTTAATGACTACCTCATCTCTGTACTCCACACATACAATTATCTGTAAGGTCCCTCAGTTGAGCAGTGAATTTCAAACACAGATTCAACCACAAAGACCAGGGAGGTTTTCCAATGCCTCGCAAAGAAGGGTACGTATTGGTAGATAATAAAAAAAAGTGCAGACATTGAATATCCCTTTGAGCTTGGTGAAGTTATTAATTACACTTTGGCTGGTGTATCAATACACCCAGTCACTACAAAGATACAGGCGTCCTTCCTAACTCAGTTGCCGGAGAGGAAGAAAACCACTCAGGGATTTCACCATGAGGCCAATGGTGACTGTAAAACAGTTATAGAGTTTAATGTCTGTGATAGCAGAAAACAAAGGATGGATCAACAATGTTGTAGTTACTCCACAATATTAACCTAAAATACAGAGGAAAAAGAAAGAAGCCTGTACAGAATAAAACTATTCCAAAACATGTATCCTGTTTGCAATAAGGCGCTAAAGTAAAACTGCAAAAAATGTGGAAAATAAATGTACTTTATGTCCTGAATACAAAGTGTGTTTGGGGAAAATCCAGCCCAGCACATGAACGACTACCACTCTGTGTGATTGTGTGGGAGGAGACAGGTGTGCTGGAGTCAGAGCAGACCTGTTGCAACCTGTTCCATAATCAAGACCTCTACAAATACTCAGTCATGCCACTTCCACACTGCCAGATTGTAATCTCTGCCCAGTCAGTCTATGTTTCTAGCCGTTTGTTCCTGTTGTGCCTGGTTTCCCTTGCCTGACGCTGTTTTCCTCTCTGCTACAGTTCTGCACGCTCTGACTCTGGTCCCTGTCTCCAGTTGGACTTCTTGTCAGTCCTGCTACTCTGTCCTGAATTCCACACTTATGCTCCCTTGGATTCCCCTCCGGACCTGTCCCACACCTCTCGCTCCAGCCTCAGCCTCCTCACATGGTTTCCTACAACCCACCCAAGCTTCACCTGGCCTGCACTCAATCTTCCCCCCGTGTTTCATTAAATACCTTGGTTACCTCATCCCAGTCTCCTCATCTGAGTCTGCTCTTGGGTTCACCTCTTCCGCTCCTCGTGACACACTCTTCATACTTTCAAGCATGGTGGTGGCTGCATCATGTTAAGGGTATGCCTGTCATCGGCAAAGACTATGGTGTTTTTCAGGACAAAAAGAAATGGAATAGAGCTAAGTATAGGCAAAATCCTAGAGGAAAACCTGGTTCAGTCCGCTTTCTAACAGACACTGAGAGACGAATGCACCTTTCTGCGGGACAATAACCTAACACACAATGCCAAATATACTCTGGAGTTGCTTACCAAGACAATATTGAATGTTCCTGAGTGGCCTAGTTACAGTTTTGATTTAAATTGGCTTGAAAATCTACAGCAAGAAATGAAAATGACTGTCTAGCAATGATCAACAACCAACTTGACAGAGGTTGAATTATTTTGAAGGAATAATGGGCAAATATTGTACAATCCAGGTGTGCAAATCTCTTAGTCTTACCCAGAAAAACTCACAGCTGTAATCACTGCCAAATGTGATTCTAACATGTATTGGCTCCGGGGTGTGAATACTTATATAAATGAGATATTTCTATATTTAGTTTTCAATACTTTTGCAAACATTTCTAAAAACATGTTTTCACTTTGTCATTGTGGCATGTTGTGTGTAGATGGTGAGATTTTTTATTTAATACATTTTGAATTCAGGTTGTAACACAACAAAATGTGGAGTAAGTCAATGGGTTTGAAAACTTCTGAAGGCACTGTATGGGCTGGCAGACAGATCGAGGAACCTCCCAGTCAGAGCACTGGTGGGTGATCAGTTAGAGCACCTGCTCAATGGTTATTCTAAACTAGGGGTGGCCAACAGTCCTCCCTGAGACCTTAAGTTAAGGTGAGACAAGATATGAGTCAAAAACAGCAGGTTCATGAGGATTGCCCCCCCCCCCCTTCTGGAATGGTTGGTTGAGAATCACAGATTTGCTCTTGCACATAAACAGCGCAACAACCAAAAACCTTGAGCTCTGAATAAAAACCCACTTTGCTGAAAATTCCTACCCCTATTGAAATACAGAGATATCTTTGTGTAAGCCAATGTGCCTAAACGAATTACCATCTCAAGTAGTTGTAAGCCTTGGTTTCATGCATGTCAACATCAGAAGCCTCCTCCCTAAGTTTGTTTTACTCACTGCTTTAGCACACTCTGCTAACCCTGATGTCCTTGCCGTGTCTGAATCCTGGCTCAGGAAGGCCACCAAAGATTCAGAGATTTCCATACCCAACTATAACATCTTCCGTCAAGATAGAACCGCCAAAGGGGGAGGAGTTGCAGTCTACTGCAGAGATAGCCTGCAAAGTAATGTCATACTTTACAGGTCCATAGCCAAACAGTTCGAACTACTAATTTAAAAAATTACTCTCTCCAGAAATAAGTCTCTCACTGTTGCCGCCTGCTACCGACCCCCCTCAGCTCCCAGCTGTGCCCTGGACACCATTTGTGAATTGATCGCCCCCATCTAGCTTCAGAGTTTGTTCTGTTAGGTGACATAAACTGGGATATGCTTAACACCCCGGCAGTCCTACAATCTAAGCTAGATGCCCTCAATCTCACACAAATCATCAAGGAACCCACCAGGTACAACCCTAAATCTGTAAACAAGGGCACCCTCATAGATGTCATCCTGACCAACTGGCCCTCCAAATACACCTCCGCTGTCTTCAACCAGGATCTCAGCAATCACTGCCTCATTGCCTGTATCCGCTACGGAGCCGCAGTCAAACGACCACCCCTCATCACTGTCAAACGCTCCCTAAAACACTTCTGTGAGCAGGCCTTTCTAATCGACCTGGCCCGGGTATCCTGGAAGGACATTGACCTCATCCTGTCAGTTGAGGATGCCTGGTCATTCTTTAAAAGTAACTTCTTCACCATTTTAGATAAGCATGCTCCGTTCAAAAAATGCAGAACTAAGAACAGATATAGCCCTTGGTTCACTCCAGACCTGACTTCCCTCGACCAGCACAAAAACATCCTGTGGCGGACTGCAATAGCTTCGAATAGTCCCCACGATATGCAACTGTTCAGGGAAGTCAGGAACCAATACACGCAGTCAGTCAGGAAAGCTAAGGCCAGCTTCTTCAGGCAGAAGTTTGCATCCTGTAGCTCCAACTGCAAAAAGTTATGGGACACTGTGAAGTCCATGGAGAACAAGAGCGCCTCCTCCCAGCTGCCCACTGCACTGAGGCTAGGTAACACGGTCACCACCGATAAACCCATGATTATCGAAAACTTCAACAAGCATTTCTCAACGGCTGGCCATGCCTTCCGCCTGGCTACTCCAACCTCGGCCAACAGCTCCGCCCCCCCCCTCCCCCGCAGCTACACGCCCAAGCCTCTCCAGGTTCTCCTTTACCCAAATCCAGATAGCAGATGTTCTGAAAGAGCTGCAAAACCTGGACCCGTACAAATCAGCTGGGCTTGACAATCTGGGCCCTCTATTTCTGAAACTATCCGCCGCCATTGTCGCAACCCCTATTACCAGCCTGTTCAACCTCTCTTTCATGTCGTCTGAGATCCCCAAGGATTGGAAAGCTGCCACAGTCATCCCCCTCTTCAAACGGGGAGACACCCTGGACCCAAACTGTTACAGACCTATATCCATCCTGCCCTGCCTATCTAAGGTCTTCGAAAGCCAAGTCAACAAACAGGTCACTGACCATCTCGAATCCCACCGTACCTTCTCCGCTGTGCAATCTGGTTTCCGAGCCGGTCACGGGTGCACCTCAGCCACGCTCAAGGTACTAAACGATATCATAACCGCCATCGATAAAAGACAGTACTGTGCAGCCGTCTTCATCGACCTTGCCAAGGCTTTCGACTCTGTCAATCACCGTATTCTTATCGGCAGACTCAGTAGCCTCGGTTTTTCGGCTGACTGCCTTGCCTGGTTCACCAATTACTTTGCAGACAGAGTTCAGTGTGTCAAATCGGAGGGCATGCTGTCCGGTCCTCTGGCAGTCTCTATGGGGGTGCCACAGGGTTCAATTCTCGGGCCAACTCCTTTCTCTGTATATATCAATGATGTTGCTCTTGCTGCGGGCGATTCCCTGATCCACCTCTACGCAGACAACACCATTCTATATACTTCCGGCCCGTCCTTGGACACTGTGCTATCTAACCTCCAAACGAGCTTCAATGCCATACAACACTCCTTCCGCGGCCTCCAACTGCTCTTAAACGCTAGTAAAACCAAATGCATGCTTTTCAACCATTCGCTGCCTGCACCCGCACGCCTGACCAGCATCACCACCCTGGATGGTTCCGACCTTGAATATGTGGACATCTATAAGTACCTAGTTGTCTGGCTAGACTGTAAACTCTCCTTCCAGACTCATATCAAACATCTCCAATCGAAAATCAAATCAAGAGTCAGCTTTCTATTCCGCAACAAAGCCTCCTTCACTCACGCCGCCAAACTTACCCTAGTAAAACTGACTATCCTACCGATCCTCGACTTCGGCGATGTCATCTACAAAATTGCTTCCAACACTCTACTCAGCAAACTGGATGCAGTTTATCACAGTGCCATCCGTTTTGTCACTAAAGCACCTTATTCCACCCACCACTGCAACCTGTATGCTCTAGTCGGCTGGCCCTCGCTACATATTCGTCGCCAGACCCACTGGCTCCAGGTCATCTACAAGTCCATGCTAGGTAAAGCTCTGCCTTATCTCAGTTCACTGGTCACGATGGCAACACCCACCCGTAACACGCGCTCCAGCAGGTGCATCTCACTGATCATCCCTAAAGCCAACACCTCATTTGGCCGCCTTTCGTTCCAGTTCTCTGCTGCCTGTGACTGGAACGAATTGCAAAAATCGCTGAAGTTGGAGACTTTTATCTCCCTCACCAACTTCAAACATCTGCTATCTGAGCAGCTAACCGATCGCTGCCGCTGTACATAGTCTATTGGTAAATAGCCCACCCATTTTTACCTACCTCATCCCCATACTGTTTTTATTTATTTTATTTTCTGCTATTTTGCACACCAATATCTCTACCTGTACATGACCATCTGATCATTTATCACTCCAGTGTTAATCTGCAAAATTGTAATTATTCGCCTACCTCCTCATGCCTTTTGCACACAATGTATATAGACTCTCCTTTTTTCTACTGTATTATTGACTTGTTAATTGTTTACTCCATGTGTAACTCTGTGTTGTCTGTTCACACTGCTATGCTTTATCTTGGCCAGGTCGCAGTTGCAAATGAGAACTTGTTCTCAACTAGCCTACCTGGTTAAATAAAGGTGAAATAAAAATAAATAAATAAATAAAAAAGAAGGAACCTACCCACATATTGTAGGATTTAGGCCTACATATAACAATATCATTTTAGCAGCTCAATCAATGCAACGAAAATGGTATTTCATTACGAGAATCACACATATTCAATGGCTCCAACTAAAAAGGATTAAACATAAATTAAACTAGTTGAAATAAGTGCCAGTCGTGTCTTGTTCAGAGTATAGGCCTACGCCATGTTTTAGGGGGATTCAAATTATCTCAGCCCAGATGGCGACAGGGAAGGAGGCAGGCTGTCATCTGAACACCTCCTATATTAGACGCCAATTTTAAAATAGCCAGTCATCACATGAATTCAATAATGCCACTTGGATAAGACTCAGTATGTGTCGGCAGGGCAATCCAAATTCTATGAATAAGGCGCCACTTGTGGCCTTGGAGCTCTGTAAACGTAATTTGTACCGCTCATGCTTGCTTACCTGTTGCTTGAGAAACGTTTTTTTTAAACACCAATTGGAACAAGGACATTTTGGAGACATGAAATAAAAGTGCCCATGAGAGATAACACAGTATCACCAAGGTCCTAATCGAAGCAGACTGGACAGGTTTTTCCCAAATCTAATCGATATAATCCGTTCGGTTGTTGAAATTAGTTATATGAGTAGTCAGTGGAAAGAGGAAAACATCAATCAGGGTTTCAAAATGTTATTCTGTTTTTTGTTTGCTTGCGTACATACAAAGTCAAGAAAATAGAATACTCAGCTTCAAATTCATTAACACTGCCATCAGGTGGACATGGCGAGTGATGCAAAGGCATCCCAAGAATGTCGAGAAGCGCGCGCGAACACACATACACACACGCACGCCTACTTTAAAAACCTCGTGTCAGAAACATAGCTTGGCAAAGAACCTTCAGAGAGCAGTGTGTCGTTACACTAAAAAGAATATAAGTCTTTGCGGTCTCGTTTTTATTCAATAAATGCTGAACCTTCTATGAACCTTCATCTGACCCTCGTGTCATGCTTTATTTAAGTGTTCTTGAAATATCATAGTTCGCGGAGTAGCCTATTTCACTAGGAATTTGAGAATCATTTCACCCAAGAATCAATTTTCTGAGAATCATGAAACATTTGACATTCTTCGCTTCTAGCCTACAGAAGACGATTGAATAACTGCATAGAGTTGGATAAGTCCGATTTAATTGAAGAAAAAAGAAAGCAGCCAACTTATTTCAGGAAAAAACTATTTCAACAACATGGATGTCGCCGGGAAAATACTGAATAAAACAGTGTCCGAAGAAGAGCACTCTGGATTTGACACTGTGCGTGTATGCTGCAACGTTTCAGCAGCAGCAGCAGTTATCACCGAGAATGTATTCGGTGCGTCTCATCCAGAGGAACATGACCTCTTCACAATGCGTGTGGTGCAGATCGCGGTCCTGTGCGTATTGTCACTCACTGTGATTTTTGGCATATTTTTCCTTGGTTGCAATCTTCTAATTAAAACAGAAAGTATGATTAGTATTTTCGTAGAAGACCGGAGACCGTCTACGGACAATGATATGATCATGGTTGCCTCATAGGATTGCAGGCCTACTTGTTTAATTAAACATCTTTATTTTATTTTCAAATCATAAAGTTTCCAGTATGTTCCTTGAATATTATTATTCACTGTTCTTATTATTCACTGTTCACTGAACACTTTAAAAGTTCAATTGTCAAAATCGGGCTTGTTTTCTTTTTTTTTACAGCCTATACCTACCCTATAGAATGTTTTCTATCCTTGTAGGAATACCAATAAACATCTATGTGTGGGATATCAGTAAACTTCTTTGGCTTCTTTTGTGCGAGTTTAAAAACAAATTACATTATGCAGTTGAATGCAAATAGCTCATGTCAAAGGTAAGGCAATAAACGTGCTGCTGAAGGCCACCACTAATCAGGAGGTTGACCAAAGCGGGTGGCAAACACATGTAATGGAAGCTATTGTAAAAACCATAACCCAAATAAGGGATTCGAATGCCATACTATATCAAATCCACCTGCCTCCTCCGCATCCTATAGCTCTCAAATCTTACTACAGACTTTTTAGCACTATAGCTTTCAGCAGTCATGTATTACAAGCATCATGTTTTACTAGAGAGTATTTTGGTTTAGGAGATCACGATCAACCACAACCTGGTTAATCCATCTTGTTTTGGAGCTATGCAATATATGGTTGTACTCGAGGCTTTTATGCATCGCATACAGTTTTTCCACTCACAAACCAATAGAGTAAAATTCAAAGGGAGTGAGAGGTGTACTAAGCCACAGCAATGCACCCATGCAACCTCTGATTATGGAAGGGATCTATACATTAATCTTCAGTAGATAACCAACAGTCATTTACAGTCTATTGATGATTTTTAACGAAGATAGCACAATGCGATAATTATTTCCTGCCTAATGCACTGCTACATGCCAAGGGTATGTCAGACCATTCATCTTTGGTTTTTTGATCATGCGTATTTAGTTGCTCTGACCGATCGCTATTATGATCGTGTCTTTAGGATCAGACTGCCAAAGGAACTCGTCCCCCCATATTTCAAGTAGAACAGTAGGAGTCCTAGAGCTTTAACCTTGAGCTCATCAGCATCGTCATCATCATCATCATCATCATCATCATCATCATCATCATCAGTGAAAACAGCTGCAATACCTTCCCATCTCGACAAGGGCAGTACGGCCCGGCACTCCAGTCATGTGTTATGAATAGGAAGCGACAAGGGAGTCCCCCCCACCCCCCATCTGTTTCAATTTTGCTCCTTGTTCAGACAACTAAAAGGTGATTGACAGCAAGAAACAATATCCACTTGGACACTTATGACAGAAACATAAAGACCATACTAAGATGTGTGTACACAGTGCATAACTCCTAGTCACTTCCTTTGAGAGTTGATACCTGTGGTTTAGCTGTACACACAGCTACAGCTTTGCTGTAAAATGCAAATATGAAAACATTACCAGCATTGCACCTTTTTAATCATATTTTCAGGAAGCAGCCACAACAAGCGCAAGACTTAACCATGTTAACGGAATTTTTCTACCCATGATAGAGAAAAATAAAATGTAGATGCATTTTCCACCAAAGGCAAATAACTTCAAGAATATAGGGGGGCAGACAAAAGCTGTCATCGCAGTCCCTCTTACCAGACAACCCACTTTGCTCAGAGCTGGTGTGCTCAACTGCCACAGTGGATTACGTGAGCCAGCTGAGATGCATCTGGTTAGGGCAGGCCTGTGGCTCTGATACAAATTTAATGAACATTGACAGTGATGACGCTTGCAGTAGCTAGTCTTTATGAACAGTACATCCAGTCCAACTTAAATCCAATTTGCTCAAATGTCCCCTTCCATTTCACTCCTTCAGTTCTCTGTAGCACAACATGCAAATTAGTAGACATGTAAACACTCATGGGGACAGAACATTACTCCACCTCACATTATGAAACATTTTTACAGGCCAAAATCTAATTATATAAAATGAAATCACTGAAAGATCAAAGCAAGATCCATTGAGGCTAAATCAACTTTACACAGTCCGCGTAATGAGCATCTTGAAGAGAACTAATTATGTGCAATACATTGGAATATCTTAATCTCTCTGCAGGAGGGCGTCAGGAACATACATTAACAGCCTACATGCAGAGTTTGTATAGGGAAACACTTCCGCAAAAATCATATTACAAAAGGGGAACACACAAACACTAATCACCATGTCAAAGGTTAGGTTACAAACATGGATTTATAGTCAAACAAAATAGTGAATGTGATTTATTTTCTCAAATGTGCATAGTCAATAAGTCAAATTGAAGTAACATTATATTTAATCTTTATTTAACTAGGCAAGTCAGTTAAGAACAAATTCTTATTTACAATGACAGCCTACCCTGGCATAGCCTGGACGATGCTGGGCCAATTGCCGCCCTATGGGACTCCCAATCATAGCCGGATGTGATACAGCCTGGATTCAAACCAGGGACTGTAGTGATGCCTCTTGCACTGAGGTGCAGTGTCTTAGACTGCTTCGCCACTCAGGAGAATAATATAGCATGCATCTATATAAAACATAAGAACTGCCAGAGTGCCTCTTAACTTCTATTTATGTAATTCATTCTGCCTTTTTTGTCAGTCCTGGGAGAGAGGAGGGGAGGGGAGGGGAGGGGGGGGTGCAACTCGATATTAGGAAGGTATTCCTAATGTTCCCCGCAGGTTAATAAGCCAGATATGGACGTCCTGGGCTGGTGTGGTTAGATGTAGTCTGTGGTTGTGATGCAGGTTTGACCTACTGCGAAATGAGTGGCCTTTTATTGTCCCCAGCACAAGGTCCACCTGTGTAATGATTATGCTGTTTAATCAGCTTCTTGATATGCCACACATGTCAAGTGGATGGATTATCTTGGCAAAGGAGAAATGCTCACTAACATGGATGTAAAGAAATTTGTGCACGACATTTGAGAGACATTTTTGTGGGTATGGAACATTTCTGAGATCTTTTATATCAGCTCATAAAACATGGAACCAACACTTTACATGTTGCATTCATATTTTTGTTCAGTGTAGTGTTAGTCATCATTCTAGAATTTAGCAACATCACAAAATGTTGCAAGACTGCGGCACGGTAAATATTGGGTACATTACGGTAATCATACAGCCAACCACGCAGACAGAAGCTGTCAATCTGCCCTTCTAAAAATGGCGCTGTTCTGTGCGGCGGTGTGCCGCCGTTTCTCTGTGGATTTGTACGGAATCAGAACTAATGGGGTTACAGTTATACACTCCTCTTTCACGGCCACCTCTGGAGCAAGGTATGAAAACCCATGCAAGACGTTATATACTTGTATCGTGATGTTGTCGAGCCGCTGTTATGTGGCACTTCCTGGAGTAAACTCATTGACTGTTCGGTCTGGGCGGGCAACACCCAACCACTGTTCACTGTCAGATAAAGGCCAGTTATACAACATTTTGAATTCTAACTTTACATTTTTGGCATGACAACAATTACGAGAGTTGTTGGACATAAGTCGGCACAAATGGATCTGAACCAGCTTGTAATATTAAAGTTCTGTTAAATAAATACAAATCTTATTTGGATACTCTCTGAGTTGTCATACAAACAGTACTACTTTTTAACGACAAGTCAAACTCTTTAAGTGCTTGAACGTATGAGCCGCTCTTGTTTCATTACAAGCGTTTTGTGTCCTTTACAGACTGCCCCTGTACAGACACTACTCATCCCCCAAATCCAGGCTAGGGATCGGGATGCAAATTGTGTCAAGGCTGCAAGGGGCCAATGCCAAATATGAACTCTTCCTCCAAAGATATTTCCCTCGCTTTTATGTTCTCTATCACACTTTTACGAAAGGTAAGACACTACTTGCCATAGAACTAGGTTAAACTTTATAAGTGATATTGATTGGTCATCAAGCCTTCTTAGTTAATCCTTTGTTTGGCATCATGCATCTCTTTATTTGTCTCTATTTACAGATCTACATTACCTTAGCAAAATTATCTAGATACATTAAACCAATAAGATCTCACATTTGAAGGCAAAAGAACACACACGTGGCCTAGCTCAATATGTTACAATTCCGTGCATCACATAGGCAGGCTTCTGTGCTGCCAGTACACTGAAAATTAGCCATATTTTGTATTACATTTTTTTCAGGTATTCAACTCCTTTTCCAAGATGCCAAAGAGGTGACGGTGATAAGAACAGGGATGCTCACCAACAGTGTTGAAGTCCAGGACTTGCCCTATCGTGATATGGAGAAACTCAGGCAGGTCGGTCGAGCCTAGGGCATACACTTGAATAACAAGGAAAGTTCTTGATCTTGTGGTTAGCAGTCTTTAATCTGCATTAAAGGCTTTGAACTGTAACACTTTGATCTGCAATACATAGACATGCAGACATAGTAAAATTAGTCCTAAGTCTGAAAAGTTCTCCTTAGCATGGGTTATAGTAAATGGTAACACTTCCTTTCTTTGTCTTTCAGTTTCGCAAAGACATGATCAGAGCCATTCCACTGCTGTTAATTTCTATTCCTCCATTTGCCAACTACCTGGTTTTTGTCCTAATGTGAGTTAATTTCAGTCATCTCCTCAACATCCTCTTTTGATTCATATTTAGTTAGGAAATAGCCTAATTCTCAAGTCAATGGGAGTTAAAAGGCTGATTAATCATTGTAAACATACAGGATGCCCCCAACGATAATACATTGTGCCCCCCCCTACAATGTATTAACCCCCCCTCGTGTCCTGTCTTCCCTTCATCTCCCTGCCTTACATATTCCTCCATCTGCTCCTCCCTCTGCTTCCCTCCTCTCTTTTTCACTACCAGGTACCTTTTCCCCCGCCAGCTCCTGATCCGCCACTTCTGGACTCCCCAGCAGCAGACTGAGTTCCAGGGAGTGAACCATTCCCACAGGGCCCAGCACCACTGGGCTGTGCTGAAGGGGCTTGAGAGTGCAGGTTCACTTGTCAAAGATGGCCGCCTAAAGATCAGCCTACTAGACCTCTGCAACAAGGCGGGTGATACAGAAACACTTAACCCCTCCCTTGCATATGTCAAATGTTCAAATGTGTCCATTGCCCAGCATGTTGTTGGGCAAACATGGATGTTTTCCCATAACTGTAATGCAGCTAATAAATGCCTCTAGATACTGATGTCAAATAAAAATGTATTTGTCACATGCGCCGAATACCTTACAGTGAAACCCGTACTTACAAGCCCTAACCAACAATGCTTTTTTTAATACCTAAAGAATATATAAGAAATGAAAGTAACATGATTAAAGAGCAGCAGTAAAATAAGTCTTACCAGTCCATGTGTTTTTTAGGTGCAAAGTGGGGTACACCCTAACATATCTGACATCCAGGCGATTCAAGGCTTGTTTTCTGGAGCTCCCCTGAGTATCAAGAGAATAAACGCAAATCAGATGGTCAGTTTTTTCTTGTAGTCTTTTATTCAGAAATTCCATAAAACATGAGTCCATGGGTTTACTGCATGTACAGTACCAGTCAAATGTTTGGACACCTACTCATTCAAGGATTTCTTTATTTTTACTGTTTTACTGTTTTATACATTGTAGAATAATAGTGAAGACATCAAAACTATGAAATAACACAAATGGAAGAATGTAGTAACCAAAAGTGTTTGAAGAATCTAAAATATATTTTAGATTCTTCAAAGTAGCTACTCTTTTCCTTGACAGCTTTGCACACTCTTGGCATTCTCAACAAGTTTCACCTGGAATTCTTGAAGGAGTTCCCATATATGCTGAGCAGTTGTTGGCTGCTTTTCCTTCTCTGCGGTCCAATTCTTCCCAAACCATCTCAATTGGGTTGAGGTCAGGTGATTTGTGTAGGCCAGGTCATCTGATTCAGCACTCCATCACTCTTTCTTGGTCAAGTAGCCCGGAGGTGTGTTATCTTTGTCCTGTTGAAAAACATATGATAGTCCCACTAAGCCCAAACCAGATGGGATGGTGTATCGCTGCAGAATGCTGTGGTAGCCATGCTGGTTAAGTGTGTCTTGAATTCTAAATAAACGAGTGTCACCAGCAAAGCACCATTACACCTCCTCCTCCATGCTTCACGGTGGGAACCACACAAAGACATGGCAGTTGGAACCAGAAATCTAAAATTTGGACTCGTATTTCCACTGGTCTAATGTTCATTGCTCATGTTTCTTGGCCCAAGCAAGTCTTCTTATTGGTGTCCTTTGGAGCAATTTGACCATGAAAGCCTGATTCACGTAGTCTCCTCTGAACAGTTGATGTTGAGACGTGTCTTACTTGAGCTCAGTGAAGCATTTATTTGGGCTGCAATTTCTGAGGTTGGTAACTCTAATGAACTTATCCTCTGCCGCAGAGGTTACTCTGGGTCTTCCTTTCCTAAGGCTCTCCTCATTAGAGCCAGTTTCATCATAGCGCTTACTGGTGTTTGTGATTTAAAATGTTCTGTATTGATTGACCTTTGTCTTAGTGATGGACTGTCGTTTCTCTTTGCTTATTTGAGCTGTTCTTGCCATAATATGGATTTGGTATTTTTCCAAATAGGTCTATTTTTTGTATACCAGCCCTACCTTGTCAAAACAACTCAAACGCATAAAGAAATTCCACATTCACTTTCAACAAGGCACACCTGTTAATCGAAATGCACTCCAGGTGACTACCTTATGAAGCTGTTTGAAAGAATGCCAAGTGTACAAAGCTGTCGTCAAGGCAAAGGGTGGCTGCTTTGAAGAATAAAATATTTTGATGCAACTTTTTTGCTTACATGATTCCATGTGTTATTTCTTAGTTTTGACATCTTCACTATTCTACAATGTAGAAAATAGTAAAAATAAAGAAACCCTTGATTGAGGTGTCCAAACGAACTGGTACTGTATATCAGACAAAATATTACATCAATTTAAGTCCCTCTCTCTCCAGAGGCAACTCTGTCCCCTGTTCTTCCTGACTCCCCGCCTCCCAACTCCCATGATTGGCACTCGACTGAACAGCCACGCCATAGAGCTGTTACAGCTGGACCGTGCTCTCAGCAGACATGGCCTGCACCAGTTGGATGACTCTGAGCTGAGACAGGTCAGTGCACATCACTGGGTATAGCAAGTCACCACCCCCTTTCAAAAATGCTCACCTTGTTCCCTTACAGCCTGAAATGAAAACGTGATTTTTTTCCAGCTTTATTTACCCACAATATCCAAGTATTTATTTTAACTCAAAATGCATTAACAGTAAAATACCCTACTTGGATAAGTCACACCCCCCTAGAATTGCAATTGCAAACTTTGAATTATAACCAACCTTCCAGATCACAAATAAAGCTGATTGGCTTCCATCTGTGATCAATTATAGTGACTTTGATTAGTTCAGAATAAAAGCAGTTGTTCATTGGACTCCACTGCTTAGTAGTGCATTTCAAAGCAAAGAATCCACAATGGGTGGAAATGCACAAGTCAGAGGATGGATGTAAAAGGATTTCAAAGGCTTTGTCTATCCCTCGGAGCACAGTTTCGACCATTATTAAGTGGAAGGCGTATAGTACTACCCAGACCCAGCATAATCAGGCTGTCCCTCCAAACTGGATGACCTGGCAAGGAGACTGATCAGAGGCTACCAAGAAACCAATGGTGACTTGTGTGTGCATGTGACCACTATCACAAGCGCTCCACAAATCTGGCCTCTATGGGGGGGCAAGAAAAATACAGCTCCTCAAAAAAATCCACATCAAGTCTCTTTTGAGCTTTGCCAAAAAGCACATTGTAGATTGAGGCCAAGTAGAAAAAGGTGCTTTGGCCAGATGACACCAAAATGGAACTTTATGGCCTGAACGCAAAACAAAATGTCTGGCGAAAACCCAAAGTCCACCATGCCTACAGTGAAGCACGACAGTGGCAGCATCCTGTTGTGGGGGTGTCTCATCAACAGGGACTGGAGCACTTGTCATGATAGAAAGGGAAATGAACAGTGAAATATACCAAAGATTTGAGAACAGACATCTGCCAGGAATTTGAAAATGGGAAGATGTTGAAACCATGACAACCCAAAGCAACCATACAGTGGCTGAAGGACAAGAAGGTGAATGTCCTTGAGTGGCCTAGTCAGAGCGCCAACCTAATCCCAATCGAATCTGTGGAATGACTTGAGTGCAGTCACCATGCAATTTGACTGAGCTTGAGCAATTCTGCAAGGAAGAATGTGCAAATATCAGTCTACGTGTGCAAAGTTAGACGTATTCAAAGCGACTCATGGCTGTAATTCAAGCAAAAGGTGGTTCCACCAAGTGTTCACTTATTCAAATAAGGGTATTTTAGTTTAATAGAGTTTGTTTTTCCTCCCAATTGGATATAGGTAGTTACTGTGTGTAAATAACTGTAGTGTCTTTCAGGCTGTAAGGCAAACATTCTGACTTTCTATACCCACTGTCTATGTAATCGGAATCATGTCAGCAAAAACCCACATGTACAAATGGAACACATACTAGTCATATTGATAACTTGACCCTGGTCTCATCAGGCCTGCTATGTCAGGGGGCTTGATTCTGGCAGTCTCAGCATCAACCAGTGTCAGGAATGGCTTTCACAGTGGCTCCAGTTCTCCTCTCACCTGAAAGGTATCTAATGTTTCCCTCTCCTGATAGCGTGGTCTGTTCAATTAAAATATTTGTGGGAGAAGGTGATGTTTGTCCTCATGACTCTCTCTGTCCCTCTGTCCCAGAGTCAGAGGTGTCTCTGCTTGTGCACAGTATGGTCTTGCTCTCTGCCAACTACCCAAAGCCTTCTCACCATTGACAGGAAGGAACAAGGAGTGATCGGCCACTTCCATTAATTCAGCCATCTCTCAACATGCTGAGCAGGGTAACTTTTCCATAGGGTGCCAATATCTGCAATCTACAAACGGAAGAAATGCCAAGCTTTACAAACTCACTTTTAGAAGGACAAAGTTACTTAATGCAGTAGATTTGTGGTGAAGAAAATGTGATTACATAGCAACTGTTGCAATATCTTGAACTGGTCAATGTTGTCACGAGATACACCAGGTGTAAATGGTACAGGGAAACGCTTACTCGCAATCTCTGCTCAAGTGCAGTACTCAGCCTTGAATGTCGTTTTGTTTACTTGTGAAGCTGATGATTTCACATAAGATGTGGAGCATAGCTGGGGGGGGTCAATGTTCAGCTAACCATATTAATACAGGTTACATTTGGAAAAATAATTGTCTGCAGACATTCCAACCCACACCTACATAGCATATGGTGTCGTTTTACTGGGGGGGGAGCAACTTTGAATCGAGTAGATGGAATGTTACATGCAGTAAGGCGATACTGAATCTCAAGACACGGGGGAATGCCATTCAGCAGGTGATTTAGTCATGCGGTCCTGGGGATTGAACCCACTATGCTGTTTTTACCAGTGCTGTTTTTTAAACCTGGAAATGCCTTGTTGCCTTAAATGGGATCGATAGTCCGTGGTTTTGAAGTGGCCATAAGATTGTCATACTAAATATGCCAACTAATGTTCTTACTCTACTTGTTTAACCCCTTTCAATTGTCTTGAAATCATTTCTGGTGTATTAAGGTGATTGGTGTCAAATAAAATGTACTCTGAAATGCTTGTTAATGTAGAGAAATGCCATTTACAGTAAGAAGAAACTAGTTAAATCTGCGCATTGTCACCAATTATTTACATCAGCCTTGTCCATAGATTCAGTCAACTGTTCTGCTTAGTGAGACACCACAGCAGATGTTCCACTAGGACAGAAGGCATCAATCAACACTACATTGAAAAGGTATTGACTGAAACCTGTAATAAAAATTCTTAAATTGGGGAACCACGAATGACAGATTAAATAGCTTTTATTGAAAATATATTCTAGAGTAGAATATGTTCATAAGATCAAAAGTTAACATTTCACTTTCAAAAACAAGTGCAAATGGCAATTTGAGAATGCTGCCCTATTTAAATAAAAATATACTTTTCTAAAAAATAACTAAACATTGATATTCTTGGCAGGAGTCATATTCGGCATCAGTGCAAAGGCACGCATTAAACATCTTGAATAAGTACATTTAAAAAGGTTATTGAACTCAATTACAAAATGTTTGGCCATAACATGACCTGACAGTGCAACTGACTGTCAGCCACTCCCCTCTGCTATTGGCCAACTGATCACATGACTTCATAGCCACTGCGAATGCCCCCCATCAACATGCAGGCGAATATGATGCCCATGATCTGAAAACACACAAAAACACAGTTAGAAAACATGCAAAATTGTGTGCGTGTTGAACTAGCATCTACAACCAGCGATTCTTCCAAGCCCAGGATTTGTATGTGCAAATGTATATACTTGGTTGTGTGTGTTTGCTCCTACCTGCAGGAAAGCGATCACCAGTGCTGCTACAATGACCCACATGATATTCTTCTTCAACAGCTTCTCTACAACAGTTTCACACCCCTACAAAGCAATCCAAGACAGAAACGTCATTCCCGACCCATACACTGTTCTGGAGGCATTTTTGCTTGGATGAATTGGTATTTTATTTCACAGTTTCATAAATCTACCACTGGGTTGGACCTTACCGTCTGGTGTATCTTGAGTGCATCCCCCATGGCCCCCTGACCACAGCCAGCGGTGACATTGATGCAACAGGAGTCTGGAACAGAGTCTTTCACAGGCCCGAACTTGCCTTTCCAGTCAGTGGCGTTGGTCACGCCACAACATTTCAGCTGGAAGAACAGCAAGCATGGCGAGAATAAGTTTGAGCATGACACGGGTAGACAGATGGAGGAAGAGACAACAGCAAAATGAGGTAGTAAGGTTGTTGGTTAGATGGGGGGGAAACACAGACCGGAAGCAGGGCAGGATATTGCTTAATAATGTCAACAGAAGACAAGACAAGATAAACATGGCATAGGAGACTCACACTAAAAAGGGTAGCGTAATGTTACATGGAGAGGTGCCAAATTAATCAAATAAAGTCCAAAATACATACACAATACATCTTAACATTATGACAAATGTCTTGACATTTGCTGAGTCAATACAGTGCCGTCAGAAAGTTCACACCCCTTGACTTCTTCCACATTTTGTTATGTTACAGCCTGAATTTAAAATGTATTAGAGACTCGTCACTGGCCTACACACCAAAATGTGGAATTATGGTTTTTCAATGTTTAAAAATAATAATAAGAAAAGATTGAATGTCTTGAGACAATAAGTATTCAACCTTTGTTATGGCAAGCCTAATTAAGTTCAGGACTAAAAACATGCTTAACAAGTCATAAGTTGCATGGTGTGTGCAATATTAGTGTTCAACATGATTTTTGAATGACCCCCTCATCTCTGTACCCCACACATACAGTTATCTGTAAGGTCTTAGTCGAGCAGTGAATTTCAACCACAAAGACAATAAGTGTATCAATGCCTCACAAAAGGGCACCTATTGGTAGATGAAAAGAAAGCCGACATATAATATCCCTTTGAGCATGGTGAAGTATTACACTTTGGATGGTGTACCCAGTTAGTACAATGATACAGGCAGCCTTTCTAACTCAGTTGCTGGAGAGGAAGGAAACCGCTCAGGGATTTCACCATGAGGCCAATGGTGACTTTAAAACAGTTAGAGTTTAATGGCTGTGATAGGAGGAAATAGGATGGAACAACAACATTGTAGTTACTCCGCAATAGTAACTTAATTGAGACAGAGTAAAAAAGGAAGCCTGTACAGAATACAAGTATTCCAAAACATGCATACTGTTTGCAACACGGCACTAAAATAATACTGCAAAAAAATGTGTCAAAGCAATTCACTTTTTGTCCTGAATACAACGTTATGTTTGGGGCAAATCCAATATATTACCGAGTACTACCACTCTCCATACTTACAAGCATAGTGGTGGCTGCATCATGTTATGGGTATTCTTGTAATTGTTAAGGACTGGGAAGTTTCAGGATAAAAAAGAAATAGAATGGAGCTAAGCGCAGGCAAAAACCTAGAGGAAAACCTGGTTCAGTCAACACCACCAGTCACTAGGAGATTAATTCACCTTTCAGCCATAAAACAAGGCCAAATCTACACTTCTGTTGCTTACCAAGAACACAGTGAATGTTCCTGAGTGGCCGAGTTAGAATTTAGACTTAAATCAACTAGAAAACCTATGGCAAGACTGGAATATGGTTGTCTATCAATGGACAACAACTGATTTGACAGGGCTTGAAGATTTGTTTTTTAAACAATTAAAAATGGGCAAATGTTGCACAATCCAGGTGTGGAAAGCTCTTAAGAGACTTACCCAGGAAGACAGCTGTAATCAATGCCAAAGATTTTTCAACAAAGTATTCGTGTGAATACTAATTTAAAAATGAGATTTCTCCATTTATTTTTTCAATACATTTACTGAAATTCCTTAAGACATGTTTTCACTTTGTCATTATGGGTTATTGTGCGTAGATGGGTGAGCATTTTGAAGTCAGGCTGTAACAAAATGTGGAATAAATCAAGGGGTATGAATACTTTCTGAAGGCACTGTAAGTGGTGTCGCACATTACTACACCTAAAAATATAAAATGTCAGTTGTTTCTTCGGTCACATGTAATGGTTGATACTAACGTCAACTTGCAGGTTGTCCAGGGCCTTCTTGAATTCAGCGGTGCCATTGCTGTACTTGATGACCATGTCATTGAGACCATCATGGACAATGACTGTCAGCTAAGTAGAGGACATAAACATAATTTAGTAATTCCATCTTTTAACTATGTTGATACTATATATACAAGTCTGTAGACTGTACAGTTACTGTATAGACACAGATGTGTAAAAAAGCTGCCTGGAATACCTGAGTATACCTGCCTGAGTATACTCACTTTGCCTCTGAAGACATATCCAGCGATGGCAGCACCAATCTCAGTGATAATGATCAGACCCAGAAGGATAGAAAACTTAGGAGAAAATAAATTTAAAAATGAGCGCAGAGTTCAGATAGATACACTACGTGACCAAATGTACGTGGACACCTGCTCGTCAAATCTCTCATTACAAAATCATGGGCATTAATATAGAGTTGGTCCCCCCTTTTCTTCCTTAACAGCCTTCACTCTTCTGGGAAGGCTTTCCACTAGATGTTGGAACATTTGCTGCAGGGATTTGCTGCTTCCATTCAGCCACGAGCAATTGTGAAGTCGGGCACGGATAAGGCCTGGCTGACAGTCAGCGTTCCAAATTATCCCCTGGGTGATCAGTGGGGTTGAGGTCAAGTTTTTCAACACCGATCTCGACAAATCATTTCTGTATGGACATCGCTTTGTGCATGGGGGCATTGTCATGCTGAAACAGGAAAGGGACTTCCCCAAACTGTTGCCACAAAGTTGGAAGCACAGAATTGTATAGAATGTCATTGTATGCTGTAGTGTTATGATTTCCCTTCACTGGAACTAAGGGGTTTAGCCCAAACTATTAAAAAACAGCCTCAGACTATTATCCCTACACCAAAATTACAGTTGGCACTATTCATTTGGTCAGGTAGCCTTCTCCTGGCATCTACCATAACCCAGATTAGTCCGTCGGACTGCCAGATGGTGAAGTGTGATTCATCCCTCCAGAGACCACGTTTCCACTGTGCCAGTGTCCAATGGCGGCAAGCTTTACACCACTCCAGCAGACGCTTAGCATTGCGCATGGTGATCTTAAGCTTGTGTGGCTGCTCAGCCATGGAAACCCATTTCATGAAGCTCCTGACGAACAGTTAGTGCTGACGTTGCTTCCAGTTGGAACACTGTCTTGAGTGTAGCAACCAAGGACAGACAATTTTTACACGCTATGTGCTTCAGCACTCTGCAGCCCCCTTTTGTGAACTTGTGTGGCCTACCACTTCGCGGCTGAGCCGTTGTTGCTCCTAGATGTTTCCACACAAACATTATATATATATACATATATATGCACTTTTTTTATGATTGAAGGACTTAACACATTGATAAATTGATAAGCCGATGTACTGAACATTAATAAGGATTTAGATTGAGCTAATGTAAAATCCGTCTCTAATTCAAGTAACAAAATCTGTTATGTCTGTCTGTTACATCCAAACACTGCATTCACTACAGAAAAAAGTTGCCTAGATGTAAAAGAGCGTTGTCAAATGTTGGTTCAGACTGCTTTTCAACAAGATCAAACATGCATGCAGTTAATGGTTTGGATACATTATGTTTTGTTTGGAATACCAGGGTGACCACCATGCAGCAGCCCCCTCCCCTAATACAGGTTGTCATATGTAAATATGCCATGGTGGCCATGCAATAGCTCTCCTTCATAAATGTCATGTTATATGTGTACATACCATGGTGACCATGCAGTAGCTCTCCTTCCAGGCACCACAGCAGCCAAAGAAGGCGATGAAGAAGACAATGACCCCCACCACGATGAGGACCAAGGGGGCTGATGAGGCTGAGACATTATTGATCACTACTGTGCTGTGGAGAGCCACCTGAACCAAAACTCCCAGCACTACCAGAGCCAGACCACACAGCTAGAGAGAAATAAATGGAGAGATAGAAGAGTTAAATGATTAGAGGTCACATAAATATACACAAATAATTTTACATCATGCATGCATGGGCTTCTACAATCATTGAATATCTGTTGTGTTGTACAAACACTTTGAAATATGTCATGTGAACGGGATCGTACTTAGCCTAAACCCCGAACATGTACAGCCAAGTTTGAAGTCTGTACAACTGAATGATACATTGGTATTGTATGAGGTCATACTTATAAATGGCAAGAAAGTGCTTAAGTGTATGTCAAATTGCAATCAAATGTGTTTATAAAGCCCTTCTTAAATCAGCTGATGTCACAAAGTGCTGTACAGAAATATGTAAATGTCAGACAAGTGTACATCAGCTCCGGCCTTTCACCAGTGTTTAAGTTATTTAAATGAACTAATACAGGAATGATCAAGGGCCCTAATGCGAATAAGTAATTTACTGATTTTTTTGTGTGTGAAGACACTCATTCTAAAATGACAGTTACTACCATGGTTATTTGCTAATGGCGTCCAGCCCTGGTCATTTAAATAAACAAACAACCGGAGTAGGTTGAATAAACAGGATTGTCACACAAACACACCTCTGTATGCATTGGGTGACAGGTGCTGGACTGATTACAGCAAGGCTGTACTACATGGAGAATTTATGCATTAGGATATAGGCCCAATCTCACTGGTGTGTTGCTCACAATCAGAGATGACAAGACAGGCTACTAGTTATCCAGGATACTAGTTACTAGGTATGATGAAATTAAGGAAGTAACAAACAAATCATGTACCATATCCTAATTTGAGCCATAGTTTAGATTGGTTTAGGCACCAGGTCAAATGTGGGTTATATAGCATGTTTGATATATCATCACTTTCTGTTTCATAAAGTGTTTTGACTCAGATTTTATGAAGACTTCCTATTTCCCCCTTTCAAAAAAAGTCCTGGAAATAAATGTGCAGTAGCTCCAGGAACAACAGCTCGGAGAACTCGCAAAACTGGTTGAACCACAACCGATCTGACTTTCGGTCATGTATCAAGATAAAACACCTAGACAATATAGCCTAATATTAACAGGAGGAAAAACCCAGCAAAACCTAATCCCACAATGGCAGGTCAGTTCTGTGGAATATCACCTGACCGGTGTGATAAGTCATTGCCCCAGTTTTAAAAAAAAAAAAAATTATTTTTGTATCAGGTGCATCCGGTCCAAACTCAGGTCCTTTCATCACAGGTAATACCAATGTAAATATTTGGCATGGGTTAGGAATAGGATTGGTCAATTCCTGGTTTCTATATAGTGGAGACAGGTAGGTACACAGAGGGATGAAAATGATAACATGCAGAAGAAAGAGGCCATGACACTAATTGTAGTCTTACATCTCAATACAAATACTCATTAAGATTATCATGTAAAAATAAATGTAGTGTGTGTGCCATTAAACACCTGAGAAGAATAAGAAATCAAATCGTATTGGTCACATACAACCATAATATAACATCTGCTAAATATGTGTATCGAAATGCTTATGTTTCTAGCTCCAACAGTGCAGTAATATCTAACGATAAGAAAATACACAAACATCTACAAAGTTAAATAAATGTAATTAAGAGGAAGATTAGGAAGAGCAATGTCAGTCTGGAATATTTATATATACAGTGCATTCGGAAAGTATTCAAACCTCGACTTACGCTACAGCCTTATTCTAAAATGGATTAAAAATTGTTTTTGTTCCTCATTCTACACACAATACCCCATAATGACAAGGCCAGTGTGTCCTTGGGGACCTTCAATGCTGCAGACATGTTTTGGTATCCTTCCCCAGATCTGTACCTCGACACAATCCTGTCTCAGAGCGCTACAGACAACTCGTTCAACCTCATGTCTTGGTTTTTGCTCTGAATTGCAGTCAACTGTGGGACCTTATATAGACAGGCGTGTGTGCCTTTCCAAATTATGTCCAGTCAATTTAATTTACCACATGTGGACTCCAATCAATAAAATTGACATCTTACCCCAGTCTAAGAAATAAACCTCCCATGACACTCTGTCAACATCACGGCAAATCTCATGCGAGTGCATTCCATCTATTGGCACAATGGACAGTTTTTAACATCTCGTCCCGTGTTTTATGATTCTGATTATCTGGACCAGTCCAGTGACTGCTGTGAAAGGACAGCTGACAACATAGGAAAGTCTGTGTGACAGCTTGGAGAGACAGCTGACCGGAGGGAATAGACCCCACTGGGGCTGTCATGGGTTAGCTACCCATGTTGGCAGTCTCCGACGCTGTTTCAGTATGTTGGAGACACCCGCTAAGTGCTACTGAAAGTCAACAAAGGAACATACCCCTAGAGCCTGCGAGAGCTGGGGCGCAAGATGGCTCAACGACTGATCACACGGTTACGGACCCAGGAACGGAAACGACTACGAGTAGGAACACAGCACATGAGACAACCATAACAGCAGCAGGACACACACTTCAGGTGTGCAGCTGTGGTTGGGAGAGAGTAACATCGGCAAGGGGGTTAAGGATCCATCAAGGGAGGAAAAGGTGCTTGTTAGAGAAGCAGAGACAGGGACCTCGCATTGACCAGTACTTCTTACGAAGCAGCCAGTCAAATCAGTCGAATGAAGCACAGCGACGGGACGCAAACCAAAGTTCGCAGAGCATCAGCACCCCTGTAACTGAGGAGGATAACACAAGCACAGAAATGCCGGTGGATGAACTCACCCAACCACAGAGACCTCTAAAAGAGGAAAAGATCAAAGGGCACAGACCGAGTGTGAAGTGGCCCAAAGCCGTTGAAAAGAGAGAGTGGGAAACAATCAACAACGACCTGACAAAAATCTTGGAACAACAGGTAGGAAAAGCAGAGAAAAAGCTTGAAAGGATGGGAGACATTATCTACCACTACGGAGAAGAGCGCTTTGGCGTAAATGAAAGGAGAAGTGGCAAGACACCTCCCGCACCAGCCAAATCTAGGAGACAGCAGGAGATCGAGATACTTGTCAGAGAGAGAAGGCAGCTGAGGAAGCAGTGGAAGAAGGCCTCTGATGCAGAGAGAGAAGGTCTCATGCTACTCCAAGCAGACATTAAATGTCGGCTGGCAACCTTGCGAAGAGCGGAAAACTTAAGGAAACTTCGTAGGAAGAAGGAACACTCAAGAACACGGTTCTATAAAAACCCCTTTAAGTTTGTCAAAGATCTCTTCGCAAAGGAAAAGTGCGGAATCCTAAAAACTACAAAGCCTGAACTGGAAGAACATCTGGAAAAGGTCCACCAGGACATGAAAAGGCATGAGCAGATAATCATCCCACATGACATCCCACCTATTCAACCACCAGAATTCAATCTGGACACTGACCCTCCAAAATGGAGGGAAGTAGAGAACGTTGTCCGAAGAGCAAGAGCGGCCTCGGCTCCTGGGCCTAATGGAGTACCATACAAGCTCTACAAGAACGCCCCGGATGTTCTACGCTTTCTTTGGAGGCTCATGAGGATAGTGTGGCAGAAGGAAATAATACCAAAGGCATGGCGAAGGGCTGGTGGTGTGCTAATCCCGAAAGAGAAGGATGCGACAGACATCAGTCAATTCCGACCAATCTCCCTTCTCAACGTCGAAGGGAAGATCTTTTTCAGTATAATAGCACAGAGGCTGTCCACTTATCTGGAAAGGAACAAGTACATTGATACATCTGTACAGAAAGCAGGCATTCCTGGTTTCTCTGGTTGCCTGGAACATACTAGTATGATTTGGCACCAGATCCAAACAGCTAAGAAGGACAAGAGAGACCTCTATGTCATCTTCCTCGACTTGGCCAATGCCTTTGGCTCAGTTCCCCATGAACTCCTCTGGGAATCCTTCAACATTTTCCACGTACCAGAACCCATCACTACACTGGTAAAGGCCTATTTCCAAGACCTGCAATTGTGTTTCACAACACCTGACTTCACAACAACATGGCAGCGCTTGGAAGTAGGCATAATGGCAGGCTGTACAATTTCTCCTCTGGCCTTCACTATGGCCATGGAAGTCATCATCAGGGCATCGAGATGGGTGGTCGGTGGTGAGAGAACTAAGGAAGGGCTCCGTCTCCCACCTATCCGAGCATACATGGATGACATGACTACACTGACCACCACTGCAGCATGCACCAGGCGGCTACTTGCAAAACTGCAGGATAACATCAAGTGGGCACGGATGAAAATCAAGCCAAGCAAATCTCGAAGCATCTCCATAGTCAAGGGACAGCTTAAAGATGTGAGGTTCTGCATTGGAGATGACCCGATACCAACGGTGTCTGAGCAACCCATCAAGAGCCTGGGTAGATGGTACAACGAAAGCCTCCGGGATAAAGATCAAGTGCAGCAAGTAAGGCAGGACATCGCCGACGGTCTTGAGAACATCAACAAGACCCTACTGCCTGGGAGGCTCAAGCTCTGGTGCCTACAGTTTGGACTTCTCCCCCGGGTAATGTGGCCACTCACCGTCTATGAGGTCCCAATAACAACAGTGGAGAAGATGGAGCGAACCATTACCTCATACGTGAAGAAATGGCTGGGTGTCCCACGATGCCTGAGTAACATCGGCCTCTATGGCAAAGGGGTCCTTGAACTACCTCTTACAAGTCTAACGGAGGAGTACAAGTGCTCTAAAGTAAGACTTCAGATGACATTGAAGGACTCCAAAGACCAGACCATTAGCAAGGCTGCACCTCCCCTACAAACTGGACGGAAATGGACATCATCCAATGCTGTGCAGCAAGCAACATCAGCCCTGAGACACCAAGACATTGTGGGGAATATCCAGCATGGAAGAGGCTTTGGCCTGGCAGCAAGCAAACCAACGTTCCATAAGGCAACAACATCTGAACGCAGGAAGCTGGTGGTCGAGGAGGTGCGAAGACAGGAGGAGACTGCAAGAAGTGCAAAGGCTGTCTCTCTTGCTAAACAAGGGCAATGGACGCAGTGGGAAGGCCTGGAGAGGAGAAAGATCAACTGGAGTGAGCTTTGGCAAATGGAGGCAAGCAACATCAGCTTCATCATAAGAGCTGTTTATGATGTGCTTCCATCACCAAAAAATCTACATCAATGGTATGGCGAGGACTCGACCTGCCCCCTCTGCCCAGCTCCAGCGACTCTCAGGCATATAATGACAGGTTGCAAGACCAGCCTCTCACAAGGCCGCTACACCTGGAGGCACAATCAGGTCCTCAAGAGCCTGGCTGCAGCACTTGAGACCAAGAGGAGTGCAACCAATTCATTACCTCCAAAAACAAGCAATCCCGTCAAAACAACAACATTCATCCGGGAGGGACAGAAAAGGCCCAGGTATCCTCCTACAAAGCCAGAAACTGGACACCTAACTATGGCCCGGGACTGGAAGATGCTTGTCGATATTGGCCAGCAACTCATTTTTCCACCTGAGATTGCTTCTACCAACCTTAGGCCAGACATGGTACTCTGGTCCCCTTCACGAAAGGCTGTGTACATCATAGAGCTCACAGTCCCGTGGGAAAACTCTGTTGAAGAGGCTTACGAACGTAAGAAACTGCGTTACACAGAGTTGGCAGCAGACGCAACTCAGCGTGGCTGGAATGCAAAAGTCTGGCCAGTTGAAGTGGGATGCAGAGGATTCGTGGCTTCTTCCATCATCAGGTTGCTGAAAGAACTTGGAATCCATGGACAGGCTCTGCGGCAGACCGTCAGAGCAGTTTCTCAAGCAGCTGAAAGAGGTAGCCAGTGGATCTGGATCAAACGGAAGGACCCTTGCTGGGCTATAACTTCATGACCCCTCACCCCCACCTGAGAACTCAATTCAGATCCCTCCAACTTGAGGGCATATGAGGTATGCGGTCAGCTGTATGGCTGGCTCAGAGAAGAGGACGCCCCTGCCTTGCACAGTCCTGTGGGACATCTTAATTGGGCATGGGACACAAGCTAAGGCTTGATCACCCTTTAGCTGGCCACCTTTGATGAGGGTGTTTAGTGATTAAAGGCCGAAACACCCACTGATTCGAAGGCACACTACTGAGGATGTGTCCCAAAAATTGACATCTTACCCCAGTCTAAGAAATAAACCTCCCATGACACTCTGTCAACATCACGGCAAATCTCATGCGAGTGCATTCCATCTATTGGCACAATGGACAGTTAACATCTCGTCCCGTGTTTTATGATTCTCAATCAAGAAACATCAAGGATGATCAATGGAAACAGGATGCACTGGAGATCAATTTCAAGTCTCATAGCAAAGGGTCTGAATCCTTAAATAAATAACATTTGTTTTACAATTTTAAAAAATTTCCAAAAATGTCTAAAAACCTGTTTGTGCTTTGTCATTATGGGATATTGTGTGTAGATTGATGAGGAAAAGTGTTTTTATTACTTTTAGAAAAAGCCTAATGTTAATTTTTGGGGAAAGGTTGAGGGGTCTGAATACTTTGAATGCACTGTATGATGGGACATATAGACAATATATAGATATACTACATATTCTATCTGTAGAATAGAATAGTAAATGTACAGCAATAGTTACAGGGCCTATTCCTACAGGAAAGTATGAACATAGGGCAGCAGCCTTTAAGCTGTGGGTTGAGTAACCGGGTGGTAGCAGACTAGTCACCGTGACTAAAGTTCAAGGCAGGGTACTGGGCGGAGGCCTGCAAATGGTGACTAACACACTGATGGTCTTGATAGAAGCGTTCTCTCTCTCCCTCTCTTGGGCCCAGCTTTGATGCACCTACACTGACCCCACCTTCTAGATGGTAATGGGGAAGGGGGGGGCCGTGGCTGAGGTCCTTTATCTTCTTCTTGGCTTCCTGTGACACCGGTTGCTATAGATGTCCTGGAGGGCAGGCAGTGTGACCTCTGGAGAGCCCTGTAGTTGTGGACGGTGCAGTGGCCGTATCAGGCGGTGATAGTGCCCGAAAGAATGCTCTCAACGGGGCAGCTAAAAGTTTGTGAGAATCTTAGGGGCCAAGCCAAATTGCTTCAGCCTCCTGAGGTTGAAGTGGCGCAACACCGCACAGCTGGACCATTTCAGATTGTCAATGATGTGTACAACAAGGAATTATAAACTTTTCAAAGTCACTGCAGCCCTGTCGATGTGGATGGGGTGTGCTCCCCTCTGCTGTCTCCTGAAGTCCACAATCAGCTCCTTCGTTTTGTTTACGTTAAGGGAGAAAATGTATTTTCCTGGCACCACTCCGCCAGGGTCCTCCCCTCCTCCCTATAGACAGTCTTGTCATTGTTGGTAATCAGGCCTACCACTGTTGTGTTGTCTGCAGACTTAATGATGGAGTTAGAGACATGCGTGGCCACGCAGTCATGGGTGAACAGGGAGTACAGAAGGGGACTGAGCATGCACCCTTGTGGGACCCCGGTGTTGAGTATCAGCGTAGCAGAGGTGTTGTTGCCTACCTTCAACACCTGAGGGCAGCCCGTCAGGAAGTCTAGGACCCATTTGCACAGGCCGGGGTTCAGACCCAGGGCCCAGAATTTAGTGATGTGCTTTGAGGGTAGCTAGGTATTCCCCTTGTTCAGATAGGATAAGGCAGTGCGATTACGTCCGCCATGGATTTAGTGGGGCAGTATGCAAATTGCAGTGGGTCTAGGGTCTCAGGTAAGGTGGAGGTAATATGATCCTTAACTAGCCTCTCAAAGTGTCTGTGACATGGCTGGTTTTCCCTTTAGAGTCCATGATTGTCTGGAGTCCCTGACACATACGTTGTGTCTGAGCCACTGAATTGCGACTCCACTTTGTACTGACGTTTTGCCGGTTTGCCTTACGGAGGGTATAACTGGACTGTTTGTATTCGTCCCGTGTTCACAGTTACCTTGCCGTAGTTAAATGTGGTGGTTCATGCTTGCATTTGTGTGCGAATGCTGAAATCCATCTATGGTTTGGATAGGTAAAAAAAAAAAAAAAAAAAAGTCAGTGGGAACAATATCCCCAATGCACTTCCTGATGAACTCAGTCACCGAGTCAGTGTATACGTCAGTGTTATTCTCAGAGGCAACCCGGAACATATCCCAGTCCGCGTGATCAAAACAATCTTGAAGCATAGATTCCAATTGGTCAGACCAACGTTGAACTGTCTTTACCATGGATAGTTCCTCTTTTAGTTTCTGCCTATAGGAAGGGAGGAGCAGAATGGACGCATAATCTGATTTGCCGAAGGGAGGGCGGGGGAGAGCTTTGTAGCCGTCCCGGAAAGAGTAACAATGGTTGAGTTTGAGGCGAGAGTTGCACAGGCAAGATGTTGATAAAACTTCGGTAGCATTTCCCTCAGATTTGTTTTATTAAAAGTTCCCAGCTACAATATCAAATGTATTCATATAGCCCTTCGTACATCAGCTGATATCTCAAAGTGTTGTACAGACACCCAGCCTAAAAGCAAGCAATGCATTTGTAGAAGCACGGTGGCTAGGAAAAACTCCCCAGAAAAGGCCAGAACCTAGGAAGAAACCTAGAGAGGAACCAGGGTATGAGGGCTGGCCAGTCCTCTTCTGGCTGTGCCAGGTGGAGATTATAACAGAACATGGCCAAGATGTTCAAACGTTCATAAATGGTCATGGTCAAATAATAATAAATCACAGTAGTTTGAGGGTGCAGCAAGTCAGCGCCTCAGGAGTAAATGTCAGTTGGCTTTTCATAGCTGATCATTAAGAGTATTTCTACCACTCCTGCTGTCTCTAGAGAGCTATCCTGAAGCCGCATTTTATGCGGTTTCCAGTTTGCACAAATTTCAGTGTAGTTCATTGAGAGCCTTCGTGGTATCTGCTTGAGGGGGAATATACACAGCTGTGATGATGTCCGAAGAGAATTATCTCGGGAGGTAATGCGGCCAGCATTTGATTGGGAGGTATTCTAGGTCAGGTTAACAAAAGGACTTGAGTTCCTGTAAACTGCCACAATGACGAATAAAGGATACAATTTAGGAATGTCGTATTTCTGGTCAAAATGCTGGTGAGTGACCACCAATCTAATATCCAAAAGTTATAGGTAATAATGCAAAAAACATTATGAGCAAATAATGTGAGAAATAACACACAAAAATATAAAGTGTAAAGTTGCTTAGGAGCTAGGAACAAGACAGAGATCCCACCCGGGAACTTCGATATGTCTGTACAGTATATTATGTTTAACGATATATTGAAACATTTGACAAATAAACAAAATTGTATATGTTCAATATTCATGTTTATATTTTTCTACATTTGTAAATGAAAAGGTTTCAAAAAACGTTTTTGAAATCAAAACGCTACTCACATTACAGAGCAAGTGGTAAAGCTTCATAGGTCACCAATGTTTGCTTTGTAGCAGAGTATGTAAGGAGAGTAGAGCTTGAGCGTTCCCAATTTGACTGGAGTGCGGAGCGAATTTCCCCAAAGGCTGGAACATTGGGCCTTCTCGCCCTCTCAAATTGTGCACACTTCACGACATGCCCAGCTCAGCATGCATTTGTAGGCTACTTGTGTGCTGCTATAGCCCCTTGCTTTAACTACCGTCATGGAGTTAGCTAAATAGTTTCATAAAGAAACTGATAAATCACAGGGGTGAAAAATTAGGGTGACTTACAAAGAAGGACCAAGAGAGGGAGTGATGTAGTATCCACAACCAAATAATCAGAAAAGGTGTCTTTTTAGAAAGCATGATGTTTTACTATGTGCACATGCTAACAGAAAGGAACGAGGCGGGAAGCTAGCTAAGTGTGTTGTTCTAGCAAAGTATTTATAAACAAAAACGCTAGCCTCTGAAAAGTTGTTCATGTTTGTTATATTATCTATTCAATACACTGTCATTGATTTTGGCACAATAGGCCTGACAGGTTACCTCGTTCAGAGACGCTTTCCATTTTGGTAGGGTTATTTTGACTAAACCTTTGGTCCAACTATAAAAATTTAAAATCAAAACAACTCTGCATCCATGCCCAGCCTGGCAAGAGTGGCCCGAAGGTTGTTTAGCATCCCCAGTGGCTCTGCAAGCGCGGTATTTACCGCTACTGGCCTGCTCTCCAGGCACCATCGCACGAGCCGCAAGCCACAGAATCTGGCCAAACCTGTGTTTCTAAAACTGAATTCAAAGGCATTGTAGACAACCTAATAAGGCATATTTTGTTTCATTTGTATTTCATTCTGAGTAAGTCAAACACCTATATGCACAATAATGATTTAATAAAAAGGAAATGTTTAAATGTTGGGCGCTTAATGTTCCTGTCAGCCTAGTGTGCCGCACTCGCAAAAGCTTAACAATTGATTTATTTGTAATCTAAATCCTTCTTAGTTACCTTCAAAACCATGTAGTTTGGTTTCAATACTTCAAAACCAAAATGGTAGGTCCAGGTAGTAACAAAAATAGATCAATGTTTCTTAAATGGTTAAATGGGGACAGAGCGATGCACATGCAGGTTCTGACCTCTTATTACAACATAGCCCACAGATTAGTCAAGAGATCTTAACTTTTCACATGAAGGCTTTGTATCAGTGAATGCAGACCATAAAAAAAGAACCAAGTCACATGACATTTTCACAATACTTTGAACAGGTCACAAGACTCAGATTCATCACATGCTCCCCCTCTCGCTCACTCACGCCCCCCCCCCCTCCCTCTCAAGTCATTACTTCCTCTTTCAATGGAATTTTAGAAGTTAAACATTAACACCATTTTTTATATTTTCCAATAGGAGTTTGTGTGCGTATGTGTCCTGGGTCAGCTGACAGACTCCTGCGTATTGGCCTTACAAGACTAAGTGATGACAGTCTTGGGGAGTTGGAAAGAAATAGCTTAAATAAATACACATAACCAGCTATAGGCTACATATAAACTGGGTCAAGTAACTAAAATAACAGTTTAATGCCAAACAATTAAGAGGCTCAGAAACTGAGGTAAGCTAACAGAAAGTAAGAAACCTTGCTCTCGGTCCCACACCAAACATAAAAATGTCCTTTTGTGGCATAACTAACTACATCACAACCGACAGTTGGAGGCGGCTTGTATAACTTTTACAGCTGTAAAGAGACATGATGATCACATGCCCTTTTCCAGATTTGTAGATGTTTATTTTCAGTATTAGTGAAAATAAGACTTTTCTTAGTAAGTCTACCAATTACCTAACTTGTCTTGAACATATCACATGGACCAAACTAATACACCACATTAAAACTACATCAGTTCGAGGAACTGTGAAACGTCCTTAATGAATCATGAGATGTGTTAACTGAGTGTCAGAGGCATTTCACAATCAATCTAGATGAAGGTTGTATTAGTGCCACCAGATGTACAGAACTCAAAAGGCCAAAAGCAGTACATCCTAGCCAGTCAAGATACCAAACCTCCACCTGCATTACTCACCCAGAAGATGAAGTTGAAAAAGAAGAGTAGGTACTTCACACATTTCATTCTTCCCTCGACACCCATGGTGAGTCCGGATCAAGACCCTGGCCCAAGACAAAGAAAAATACTTTTTTTTTTTTACATTTATTTAACTAGGCCAGTCAGTTAATTAAGAACAAATTCTTATTTTCAATGACAGCCTAGGAACAGTGGGTTAACTGCCTGTCCAGGGGCAGAACGACAGATTTGTACCTTGTCAGCTCGGGGGATTTGAACTTGCAACCTTCCGGTTACTAGTCCAACGCTCTAACCATTAGGCTACCCTGTGGTCTTAACTAGTGAGACTGTAAATAACTATTATTACAAATACAAAATTGTGTGGAGGAGTTTTAGGATATCACTTGTTGCTTTATCGCCTAGGCTTAGATCTAATTTAGCTCTGCTACACACACAACAGGACAATGACCCATCACACTTCCAGGCTGTGTAAGGGCTATTTGACCAAGAAGGAACGTGGTGGAGTTCTGCACAATCACCTGACCTCAACCCAATTGAGATGGTTTGGGATGAGTTGGACCGTAGAGTGAAGGAAAAGCAGCCAACAAGTGCTCAGCATATGTGGGAACTCCTTCAAGACTGCTGGAAAAGCATTCCAGTTGAAGCTGGTTGAGAGAATGCCAAGAGTGTGCAAAGATGGAATCAAGGCAAAGGGGGGATACTTTGAAGGATATAAAATATATTTTGATTTGTTTAACACTTTTTTGCTTACCACATGATTCCATGTGTTATTTCATAGTTATGTCTTCACTATTATTCTACAATGTACAAAATAGTTTTTAAAAGTAAGAAAAACCCTGGAATTAGTAGGCGTGTCCAAACTTTTGACTGGTAGTGTATGTCTACATTCCTGTTAGTGAGCATTTCTCCTTTGTCAAGATGATCCATCCACCTGACAGGTGTGGCATATCAAGAAGCTGACTAAACAGCGTGATCATTACACAGGTGCACCTTGTGCTGGATGCAATAAAAGGCAGCTCCAAAACACAACACAATGCCACCGATGACCCAAGTTGAGGGGTCATGCAATATGCATGCTGACTGCAGGATTGTCCAACAGAGCTGTTGCCATAGAATGTAATTTTCATTTCTCTACCATAAGCCGCCGCCAACATCTTAGAGAATTTGGCAATACAGCCAACTCTTCTCATAATCACAGACCACATGTAACCACAACAGCCCAGCACCACCACATCTGCAGGATAAGAATCCAGGATTGTCTAAAACCAGCCACCCGGACAGCCGATGAAACTGGGGGTTGCACAGCCAAAGAATTTCTGCACAAACTGTCAGAAATCGTCTCAGGGAAGCACATCTATGTGCTCATCATCCTCACCAGGGTGTTGACCGGACTGCAGTTTGGCGTCGTAACTGACGCCAGAAGGCAAATGCTCACCTTCGATAGCCAACGAAGTGTGCTCTTCGTGGATGAATCCCGGTTTCAACTGTACCAGGAAGATGGCAGACCTTGTGAATAGAGTGCCCCATGGTGACGATGTGGTTATGGTATGGGTAGGCATAAGCTACGGACAATGAACACCATTGTAATTTACCAAAGGAAATTTAAAATGCACAAAGATACCGTGATGGGGTCCTGAGGACCATTGTTGTGCCATTCATCCGCCGCCATTACCTCATGTTTCAGCATGATAATAAACAGCCCCATGTCACAAGGATCTGTACACAATTCTTAGAAGCTGAAAATGTCCCACTTCTTCCATGGCCTGCTACTCAGCCATTTCACCCATTGAGCAGGTTTGGAATGCTCTGGATTGACATGTACAACAGCGTGTTCCAGTTCCCACCAATATCCAGCAACTTAGGACAGCCATTGAAGAGGATTGGGACAACATTCCAAAGGCCACAATCAACAGCCGGATCATCTCTATGCAAAGGAGATGTGTCGCGCTGCGTGAGGAAAATGGTGGTCACACCAGATACTGACTGGTTTGCTGATGCATGCTCATATATATATATATATATATATATTTTAAAGAGATGGATATCTGTATTCCCAGTCAAGTGAAACCCATAGATTAGGGCCTAATGGATTTATTTAAAATTGACTGATTTCCTCATATGAACTGTAAATCAGTCAAATCTTAAGGAATTATTACATGTTGCATTTATATTTTTGTTCAGTGTCTATTGGGTGACAGGTCACTAAGAGGCCACCATAGGCTATTAAATTTGGTTAATTGTTTGTAATCTGGCCCATTTCAGATTAGGCTACTTTAGTTCACAGAGCTTCATCTGGAAAGGCTTGCAGGGTCAGATTTATGGGTAGGCCTTAGGGGGCTTCGCCCGCCCTACCGTACCCCCTTGCCGGTACAAATAAAATATTGATAATTTATTTGACTGAGACGCACGCCGACAGAAAGATTCATCAACCTCAGTTAAAACATCCGAGCGAGCGAAACAGCGCCCCTCTGTCTCAGTATGTGTAGACCTTGTATCTAATGCTGTCTGGACCAAAATATGTCATGATGCTGTCTGGCCAGAAGTAGTATGACATCTTTTGGTCCAGACAGCATCAGATACATGGGCTACATATAGGGAGGCGCTGTTTCGCTCGCCCAGATGCTTCCTCCGTTGATAGTTACAGCAGAGAGGAAGAGGCAAAGCGAGAGGGATCACACTCGCCAAAATATGTCCAGGATAAACCAAAATGAGTTCATATGGGAATTATATGCAGACCTAAGCTTGTCGCCTGCCTCTTGCCTTTGGGACAAATACTCCCATTGTTAGGCGGAGACATGAGCATCTTGTCATTATTTATAGATCTCTGGTTTCAGCCTCTTGCTAATTGGAAAGTAAAGTTGGCCAGTTCACAGTGCATTGTTAAAGAGTCATTCATTTAGACGTTTTGCCAAGGAGATCTTAGTCACACAATTTTACATCTAAGATGTTTGATGCAGTATTTTTTAATGAACAAATGTGCATGAAAACTTTCTCGTTGAATGAAATAATTGTGAAAAATCCCACTGTTGACCAATCACTGACGAAGGGGCGTAGGCGGCTATGACTTTGGTTTGCCTCCAGAGAAATGTTGTGTGCCGGAACAGCCGGAAAAAAAAACTTGCCGGTGTCCAAAACTAACAATAACGTCACAAATTGTTGTCATAATATATGCACAAACTCTTCCGAACTTTTTCGGCTGGCAAGCATGCAGGACGCCTTTAGGATGCTGGATTGCCCAAGGTAAATTGATGTGTCGACAAAATTATACAGTTACTCCTGTCTGAATAGAATCATTCAAAAATACTTCACCAGGGAGCATGACCAGAGAATAATTAGCATAAAAATATATATTTTTAAATTGCTGTTCAGTGGTATATAGTACTCAAGTAAAAATACTTTAAAAGTACTACTTTAGGCATCTGTATATTACTATTTAGATTTTAGACTAGTTTAACTTCACTATATTCCTAAAGAAAATAATGTACTTTTTACTCCATACATTTTCCCCTGACATGCAAAAGTACTCATTACAATTTGAATGATTTCCTGCCATCCAGGACCTCTGTAACAGGCGGTGTCAGAGGAAGGCCTCAAAAATAGTCAAAGACTCCAGCCACCCTAGTCATAGACGGTTCTCTCTGCTATCGCATGGCAAGCGGTACCGGAGTGCCATGTCTAGGTCCAAACGGCTTCCATCCCCAAGCCATAAGACTCCTGAACACCTAATCAAAGGGTTACCCAGACCCCTCTTTTACACTGCTGCTACAGTGTTTATCATCATGCAGTCACTTTAAATCTTGTACATATTACCTAGACTAACCAGTGCCCCCGCACATTTACTCTGTACCGGTACCCCTTGTATACAGCCTTGCTTTGTTATTTTACTGCTGCTGTTTAATTATTTGTTACTTTTAATCTTCCTCTGTCCAGTGAGTGTTCTTTTGCCCATCTTAATCTTATATTTCCCAGTCAGATATGGCATTTACTTTGCAACTCTGCCTAGAAGGCCAGAATCCCGGAGTTTACATTTACATTTACATTTAAGTCATTTAGCAGACGCTCTTATCCAGCTTCTTCACTGTTGACGTTGAGCCTGGTGTTTTGCGAGTACTATCTCATGAAGCTGCCAGTTGAGGACCTGTGAGGAGTCTATATCTCAAACTAGACACTAATGTACTTATCCTCTAGCTCAGTTGTGCACTGGGGCTACCCACTTCTTTAATATTCTGTCTAGAGACCGTTACGCGTTCTGTGAAGGGAGTAGTACACAGCGTTGTACGAGATCTTCAGTTTCCCACATTGAATAGTCTTAATTTCACAGAATAAGCATAGACTGATGAGTTTCAGAAGAAAGTGCTCTGTTTTGTTTCTGGCCATTTTGAGCCTGTAATCGAACCCACAAATGCTGATGCTCCACATACTCAACTAGTCTAAAGGCAAGTTTTATTGCTTCTTTAAATCAGAACAACAGTTTTCAGCTGTGCTAACAATTACAAAAGGGTTTTCTAATGATCAATTGGCCTTTTAAAAATGATAAACTTGGATTAGCTAACAATGTGTCATTGGAACACAGGAGTGATGGTTGCTGATAATGGGACTCTGTACGCCTATGTAGATATTCCATTTTTAAAAAGCCTTCCAGCTACATTAGTCATTAATAACATTGTATTTCTGATCAATTTGATGTTATTTTAAAAGGGCAAAAAAATGTTTTCCTTCTTTCAGGAACAAGGGAATTTCTAAGTGACCCCAAACTTTGTAATGGTAGGAATAGTTTGCCTAATAAGGAATTTGGGTATACTTTTACTACTTAAGTATATATTAGAAATTACATTTATTTGAGACTTAAGTACATTTTAAATCAAATACTTATACTCAGGTAGTATTTTATTGGGTTACTTTCACTCGAGTCATTTTCTATTAAGGTATCTTTACTTTTACTCAAGTTTGAATAGGCTAGTTGATATAATATTGGAAAGTCGCTAGCTACAGCTTTGGGCCAGACCCAGTCATAATTTTAATACGTTGAACTTCAATAGCTAATCAAGACGGATTGAAAGGGAGGCAGACAGGTGGAGTAAGAGATGAATGTGATCGAAAATGCAAGTTCTTTCATCAGGACATTTTCCACTGTTTTTAATTGTCGGCTTTCTGCCTATGCATTTTACTTCGTAGACTATGGAAGATATGCCGACTGCGGCACTGGCCTATAGTTTATTTCTTTAGCCTCCAATGGAGCACAGTGTATTAATGTGCCCATATGGCAGAGTCTAGTGCTCTCGCCATAGTTGAAATAAAACTAAGATTTGTATCATTTTACTTCAGATGTTTATTACTCAACACATGACAATGACTTTCAGAAATGAAAACGTTATTGAAATGAAACTGTTCCACGAAAATGCGCATATGAAAAAAAAATCATCATAACTGGCACGCAGATCGGTAGAAATAGTAGGCTAAAACGTAAGCTTTCCCAAACCTGAAACACACGAGCTGCCTAGGTTCTTTACTATTACACCCATTAAAAACATGTCAACGCGCAAGCGCCTACACACATGGGATCCAGTGAAAAAACGTGCACGCCGATGGAAATCAAAGATCCGTACAATTGATTCGTTCTGCCGCTAGCCCTGAAAGGCCTCGTATGATTGACGTGACAAATGGGCTTATTAAATTAAATACATTTAAAACAAATCATGAGTAAACAATTGATATTGGAACAATTACTGACTGGGGAGCGTAATAGGAATTCCGAAAAAATCAAGACTGCGACACCCATCGCTGAAGCAACAATGACCAACCAAACCGTTAATCAGAGGGCGCAGGATACAATGTAACTATTGTTCTAGCTTATCGTTAGTAACCAAATTCAATTAGTTAAATTGACTACTAAGTAACCGTAAAGACAAAGGTATATTAGACTACAGCTTTAGTTAAAACGTGACGTTTCCGCATTCTCAAAACCAAACTTATTTTTCACCTTTCTCTAACCTTTTCTTTCTTTATTGATTTCAGATTAACAGTCATAGTATAACATCAAAGAATTGAAAAACAAACATGAATGAAATAACACTTACCTTTGTTTTCAAGTTGGAAAAGTGAAGGCGACGAAGCGATGTGAGGCGTTGGTTGAAATTTGGAAACAAGTTGTTGGGGAAGTTGATGAAGCAACTCTTCGTTTTATAAGCCCCTCCCTCTCTAAATCGCCCTCCATGATCTAATCTGGTTCCAGAAAGCATAAAAAGTGGTCATGGAAAATGACCGTCAACAACAAGTTTCACTATCATCCACAGTACACACAGTAGCAGTTCCATTTGCACAACAGTTATTAGGCCTATCAGTTGAGCCAGTAATATTTCAAGGTGTAGCACTATTCAATTAATTTCATCAGTGATGCCCTAGCCTGTAAAATGTACACACTTCTTAATGTAACTGTAGGCCTAAAACAAATGTGTAGTAGACTTAATTTAGTGTCGACTGAAATAATTAAATCAATCAATTTGTTGCGCTCAATACAGATGTGCTCGGACGAAACAGACGCGAGACTACTGTGTCGCTAGAACAGATTGGGGTATGTTTCAGGATATATTTGATAACATTGAGGAATTAACAACAGCCACAGGCTTCATCAATAAGTGCATAGACAATATCACCCCCTCCGTGGCTATAACAACGTATCCCAACAAAAAAAACATGGAATACAAGCAACATCCGCGCTGGGATAAAGGCTAAAGTTACCGTTTACAATGAACGGGACATGGACACACATAAGATATCATACTACGACCTCCGACGAGACATCAAACATGCAAAAGGACAATATAGGAGGAAGGTGGAATCATATTACATCGGCTATGTCGTATGTGGCAGGGTATGCAGACGATAACAGACAACAAACGGAAATCCTGCCTTGAGCTACCCAGCGATACAGAACTCACAAACGAGCTAAATGCCTTTGATGCTCGCTTCGATTAATTTTACACCGTGCCTTGCGAGAAAGCACCTGCTTTTCCAGATGACTGTGTGATCTCGCTCTCCCAGGCCGATGTGAGCTAAATGTTTAAACAGATTAACAATCACAAGGCCACCGGGTCAGACGGAATACCAGGGCACGTTCTCAAAGCATACACAGACATTTTCAATCTGTCCTTGTCCCAGTCTGTAATCCCAACATGTTTCAACCTGACCAACATTGTCCATGTTCCCAAGAGCGCCAAGGTAACAGCCTAAATGACTATTGCCCTGTAGCACTCACATCTGTAATTATGAAGTGCTGGTCATGACACACATCAACACAATCATCCCTAGAGTAAAACCTCTCCAATTCGCATACCAATTGCATTTCACACTGCCCTCTGCCACCTGGACAAGAGGGGAAATAACTATGTAAGAATACTGTTAATAGACTAGATTTCAGCGTGCAACACCATAGTCCCATCCAAGATCATCACCAAGCTAGGGACCCTGGGATTTAACCCCTCCCTCTGCAACTGAATCTTGGACATCCTAATGGGTTGGCCCCAGGTGGTGCAGGTAGGCAACAACACATCTGCCATGCTGACCCTCAACATGGGGGCCCACCGGGTGTGTACTTAGTCCCCTCTTGTACTCCATGTTTACCCACGACTCCATTCAACACCATAGTGCCCACGAAGCTCATCACTAAGCTAAGGACTCTGGGACTAAACACTTCCCTCTGCAACTGGATCCTGGACTTTCTGGCGGGCCGCCCCCAGGTGGAAAGAGTAGGCAACAACACGTCTGCCACGTTGATCCTTAACACTGGGGCCCCTCAGTGGTGTGTACTTAGTCCCCTCCTGTATTCCCTGTTCACCCACGACTGCGTGGCCAAACACGACTCCAACACCATCATTAAGTTTGCTGACGACACAACAGTGGTAGGCCTGATCATCGACAACGATGAGACGGCCTATAGGGGGAGGTCAGAGAACTGGCAGTGTGGTTGCCAGGACAACAACCTCTCCCTCAATGTGAGCAAGACAAAAGAGCTGATTGTGGACTACAGGAAAAGGCGGGGCAGAACAGGCCCCCATTAACATCGACGGGGCTGTAGTGGAACGGGTCAAGAGTTTCAAGTTCCTTGGTATCCACATCACCAACGTACTATCATGGTCCAAACATACCGGACAATTTACATTGACACCCCCACCCCTTGTACACTGCTACTCACTGTTTGATTGTTACCTGTACATAGTTACTTCGCCCCCACCTACATGTACAGATTACCCCAACTAGCCTGTACCCCTGCACACTGACTCGGTACCGGTGCCCCTGTATATAGCCTCATTATTGTTATTCTTATTGTGTTACTTTTTATTTGAGCCTACTTGGTAAATATTCTCTTTCTCTTGTACTGCACTGTTGGTTAAGGGCTTGTAAGTAAGCATTGCACGGTAAAGTCTACACTTGTTGTATTCGGCGAATGTGGCAAATAAAGTTTGATTTGATTTGACTGCGTGGCCGCACACGACTCCAACTCCATCACCAAGTTTGCTAACTACAAAACGGTGGTAAACCTGATCACAAACAGCGATTAGTCAGCCTACAGAGAGAATGTGGTGCCAGGACAACAACCTCTCCCTCAATGTCAGTAACATGCTGACCAAACCGGATGCGCATGTGCGCCATTGCGAGCATGTTGATTTTGTACCCCCACACTAGACACGATCAGGACACGTAGATTGAAATATCAAAACATACTCTAAACCAATTATAGTAATCTGGGGACAGGTCGAAAAGCATTAAAACATTTATGGCAATTTAGCTAGCTAGGTTGTTATTTTACTTGAAATCACAAGGTCTTCTACTCCGACAATGAATCCACAGATAAAACGGTAAACCGAATTCCTTTCTCGTCATCTCTCCTCCTTCCTCAGGCTTCTTTTTTACTTCTTTGGACTTTATATGGCGGTTGGCAACCAACTTTACGGTGCATTACTACAACCGACTGGAGTGTGGATGTCAGTTCATCTTTCAATCACCCACGTGTGTATATGCTCCTAAACGCCAATGAGGAGATGGCAAGTTGGTATATGCTCCGAAAAACCAATGAGAAGATGGGCGCATTGAGCATCACAAATATTCTAGCGCCTGGCCACGCAAATGCTCGCTAAGGCACAAGAGCAGTGTAGGTGTACCGCTAGCGACACGGGCGGTGTGGTCAGCATGTTAGACCAAGGACATGATCATGGACTATAGCAGAAAGAGGGGAGAGCACGACCCCATCCACATCAACAGAGCTGTTGTAGAGCGAGTCGAGAGCTTTAAGTTCCTTGGCGTCCACATCACTAAGGACTTAACATGGTCCACACACACCAACACAGTCATGAAGAGAGCATGGCAGCACCTCTTTCCCCTCAGGAGACTGAAAAGATTTGCCATGGGTCCTCGGGTCCTCAAACAGTTCTACAGCTCCACCATCGAGAGCATCTTGGCTGGCTACATCACCGCTTGCTATGGCAATTGCACCACCCTTGACCGCAAAGCACAACAAAGGGTGGTGCAGACAGCCCAGTACATCACTGGGGCCGAGCTCCCTGCCATCCATGACCTCTATAGCAGGCGGTGTCAAAGGAAGGCCTGAAAAATTGCCCGACTCCAGCCACCCAAGCCATAGATTGCTCACTCTGCTACCGTCCGGAAAATGGTACCGGAGCATCGGCTCAAGGACCAACAGGCTCTGAGACAGCTTCTACCCACAAGCCATAACTGTTAAATAGCCAGACTGCTAAATAGTCAATTAATGGTACCCAAACTATCTGCACTGACCCTACGCTCACTCACTAGACTTTATATACACACCATATACACACTACACTGTCACTCTCACACAAATCCCTCACATATTCAAACACTACATACGAGCACATACACACACACATAACACTCATCCCGACACAACACATCATTTGCTGCTGCTACTGTTCTTTATTTTACTCTTATTATTATCTATCTGGATGCCTTGTTACTTTATCCTGCTTTCATGTACATAAGTACCTCGTACCTCTGCACATTGATCTGGTACTGGTGCTCCCCGTATATAGCTCCATTATATAGGGCAGGCACCAGTAGGAGTGAGCTGATCAGAGCTCTCAAAATCTGTGTTGCATGGGGATGAGGTTTACGAAGGCCAGGGGACGTAGTCATGATCACAATTCTGAAAGAGTTCACATGGTGATTCATAAATTGGTCGCATTCACACTATATCACATGGTGATAATCTTGTAGTGTGAACATTTATTTTCATTTAAGATTAAACTATATAGGCTCAACAACATTAACCTACTCACAGACAATATTGTAGTCAATGTCTACAGAGTTTCTATTTAGAAAAGACCAAAGAGAAACAAGACCAAATTCTGTTAAGGGCTACAGATAGTGCTGTTCCCTGTGACATAGGGGATGATATCAGAGGATCTCTGAGTCATGTAGTGCTCAGTGTTTCTCTGCGGAAAGCTATAGCCTTCCTGTACCACAGAGCGACACTACACAGAGCAACCTACATTAATAATGGACTAATCAGTGATAATAATATTAAGTTATTACATTTCTACATTACAATTTCTACAGAGCTTTTCATAGGGAGTAGAGGGGAACGAGGAAGTGGATATTATTGCCAAGCAGGCTCTTAAACATCCTAATGTTGAGATGGAACTGTCAATCAGTAAAGCAGAAATCAAGGGATTAATAAGAATAGTGGTTAAAAAATAAGTGGCAAGAGTTACATTTACATTACATTACATTTAAGTCATTTAGCAGACGCTCTTATCCAGAGCGACTTACAAATTGGTGCATTCACCTTATGACATCCAGTGGAACAACCACTTTACAATAGTGCATCTAAATATTTTAAGGGGGGGAGGGGGATGAGAAGGATTACTTTATCCTATCCTAGGTATTCCTTAAAGAGGTGGGGTTTCAGGTGTCTCCGGAAGGTGGTGATTGACTCTGCTGTCCTGGCGTCGTGAGGGAGTTTGTTCCACCATTGGGGAGCCAGAGCAGCGAACAGTTTTGACTGGGCTGAGCGGGAACTGTACTTCCTCAGTGGTAGGGAGGCGAGCAGGCCAGAGGTGGATGAACGCAGTGCCCTTATTTGGGTGTAGGGCCTGATCAGAGCCTGGAGGTACTGGAGTTGTGGAACAGGGTGTGTAAAGGAAGACACCTGTATAAGATCCATCTAAGGGGGGGGGGGGGGGCAGAGAGGTCCTCAGGCCGAGAGAGAAGGGAGGAAAGTGTAGTCACAAGGCTGAGACTTGGACATACAAGGCTTAATAGTACATTGAAAGTGGTGGGGAAACATCCGACTGGGAGGTGTGATCATTGTCAGAAGATGAAGGCAGTGGAACATGTTCTATTTCAGTGCCAGAAATATGTGAGAGAAAGGGAGCAAATATTATTGGATTTGTGGAGTATCGGGGTTGAAGAACCAGGATAAAGTGAACTGCTGGGGAAATCTTCAGGGGATGTAGTATTTAATGATGTATTTCATTTCCTTAGGGAGATTAGATTATTGGGTAGGATTTAGACCTTCACTGTCTCTGGTCCACACTCCAGTCCAGTTGGTGGCAGTAATGCACCTTAAAGTAGGTTGCCAACCGCCGTATAAAATCCACAGAAGAAGAAGGGGGAAAAAAAGAAGATGAAGAGCTTTTCATATAATCTCAAAGTGATTCAAGAGCAAAAAACAAGCAAGCAATGTACAGTATCATGACAGGTCAACCAAGAGAGGCGAAGTCTTTGAATGATGCATCCTCTGATGATGGAGAGGGTCAGTTCATGGCTTGAGTGAAGGAAGCTGGTCAGAGGATGGTAGACGAAAGTGATGGAGTCTGCTGATGATCTTGTAGAGGGCAAGTCTTGGAACCAGCCTGTCTTATAACCACTGGGCTTCCACTCTGTGTAGCCCCCACTTGGTTGATGCCTCAGCAGCTCCGGGCACCAAAAAGCTCACCACACAAAGTTCAGAATAGTAGCCAGTCGTCCTCACTTACAAGCCCTCTGCCTCAGCACTGCTGTATTCATCAAGTTCTTAAAGGATCACGAACTGGCAGCAAGGTTAAACAAAAAAACTGGTAATGCATTTTTTAAAACTAAAACATTAACTAGCTAGCCAAGCCAAAAATATTTAACCTGTCAGTCAACCGCAAATCCGTGGCTCAAAACCACCAGATATATGCAATAAAAACGAATTGTTATCCAAATAAAATGTTAAAAGTTGAAAAAACACATTTGTACAATAATTACAGAGCTCTCTGTCTAGGCTTCCTATAGTAGTTAACCATCTGCGTTGAGGGACCAAGCGGCCAGCACTATTGCAGAAAATAAAGTCCTTAATGTGTAATAATTCACAACATCAAAAGGTGATGAGGTGTATGTGATAGCGAAACACCACCTACATCAATTGACTGAAAATCGAGCCACTTTACCTTTAAGGTAAGCGGATGGCTGTCCTCTGTGGTAGAAAGACAGAACAGGAAATATTGCACCTTTTCAAGTAGATTGTAATGCATTCGATTTTTTTCTTCCGCAGACCAAGGTGTGATTTATTGGTCATCCTACAGTCAGAGTAGAAAAATATACCCCCATAACAAATATACTTATAATCAAGATGTGTTCTATCTGTGCCCATAATGTCGTATTTTCGCATAATTTCTACAAATTCATAAACATTCACATCTTGAATGTATCGGAACAGTTTACCTCTTATGTGATTGGGTAGTTGTTTCTGTAACAAGAACCACGTGGTTTCGGTGTAGACTTCTGTCATGGCGGGATACATGAAATGGAAAAATGGACCCCTCTCCAAAATAGTTTTGCTAATTGTGCTTTTGTGTATATTAGGTTCACACCAAACCTCAGGTATAGTATATTGCTAGCTAGGTCATTTGAGGCGGGGAATTGATAGCCTATTTGAAATTAGGTATGCTAACTTTTTGTTTGCGATGAGGCAAGCTATCGAGCAAATTTAGCAAACGTTTGAACTGGTCCAGCCAGGTGAACTAACGTTTTAGCTAGCGAACTAACGTTAGCTATTCTGTCAGTATCCAGGTGAGATTAGACCCTTCATTCTTAGTCATTGGATTATATATATATATATATATATATATATTTCTATATTTCTAGCTAGCTAAGTGATTAAAATGGAAAGTTAAACTAGTACCAGAAAATAACTTTAGCTCGCCAGCTGCTGCAACCCTCCGAGTCCACATTCCACAACCTTTAACGTTACTTGCGTAGCTAACGTTAGCTATAACCAAGTCAACTAACGTTAGCCAAATACTTAAATCGTGGTCTGTTTCTGGTGTCTCACTTACGTTACGTTAGTAGATATGTAGCTACTAGCTAAACCCTGTCATGAAAGCCAATGTCCAGCTTGACTTCAGTTGGCTTGCTAGCAGATTGTGCAAAGCATACAGAAGTTTGCTGGTAAATACAGTCCGTGCCCTCACAACTTGCAATTTTCACAGGAAGTAATATCAACATAATCAATATCAAAGATGGCCAGGAGTCTGACAGAACAGGGTCGAGTCACTTCTGCTATCTCAACCCAATTGTTCCAGGTTGGAAGGAAACATGGACAAGAATCCAGGTAAGAGAAAAGTAGTCTAGTCCCAAATCTGTTTGTGCTTTTGACAACTTCATTGTTGTATATTTAACTTTTCTGAAATATTTTATTAAAGGGATACTTCAAGATTTTGTCAATGAGGCCCTTTATCTACGTCCCCAGAATCAGATGAACTTGAGGATACCATTTATGTCTTTATGTTGAAGGAAATTGCTAACTAGCGTCAGCGCAATGAAGAAGTAGATACCCATAGACTTCCAGTCATTGTGCTAACACTAGTTAGTATTGGCTTGTGAAACTACCTCGAGCTTCCTTCGTACTGCAGACAGACGTAATAATGGCATCCATAATTTTGACCCTAGGGAAGTAAATAAAGGGACTCGTTGTCAAAATTCCAATTGTCAAAATATGCAAATATGTTTATCTCATTAAATATGTGAATATTCGCATATCGCACTATTACATTTTTATGGACACTGGAAGATATTTTAATTTAGTTTAGACATTCCAGGACCGGACGTGTCCAGAGCACATTGTGGATAAATACTTTTCATCTTTCTATCTGTAAAATAAAGACAAAAAAACGTTTCCTAAGAAAATCTTATGTAGAATCAAAAATGGACAACATATCAATTTTCTCTCTGCAATTCTGGAGAATATACAGTTGAAGTTGGAAGTTTACATGCACCTTAGCTAAATACATTTAAACCCAGTTTCACAATTCCTGACATTTAGTCCTAATAAAAATTTCCTGACTTAGGTCAGGATCACCACTTTAGTTTAAGAATGTGAAATATCAGAATAATAGTAGAGAGAGTGATTTATTTCAGCTTTTATTTCTTTCATCACATTCCCAGTGGGTCAGAAGTTTACATACACTCAATTAGTATTTGGTAGCTTTGCCTTTAAATTGTTTAACTTGGGTCAAACGTTTCGGGTAGTCTTCCACAAGCTTCCCACAATAAGGTGTGCCATTTGGCCCATTCCTCCTCCACATAGCTGGTGTAACTGAGTCAGGTTTGTAGGCCTCCTTGCTCGCACAAGCTTTTATAGTTCTGCCCACAAATTTTCTATGGGATTGAGGTCAGGGCTTTGTGATGGCCACTCCCAATACCTTGACTTTGTTGTCCTTAAGCCATTTTGCCACAACTTTGGAAGTAAGCTTGTGGTCATTGTCCATTTTTGACCAAGCTTTAACTTCCTGGCTGATGTTGCTTCAATATATCCACATTATTTTCCATCCTCATTATGCCATCTATTTTGTGAAGTGCACCAGTCCCTCTTGCATTAAAGCACCCCCACAACATGATGCTGCCACCCCTGTGCATCACGGTTGGGATGGTGTTCTTCGGCTCGCAAGCCTCCCCCTTTTTCCTCCAAACATAACAATGGTCGTTATGGCCAAACAGTTCTATTTGTTTCATCAGACCAGAGGACATGTCTCCAAAATGTATGATCTTTGTTCCCAATGTGCAGTTTCAAACCGTAGTCTGGCTTTTTTATTGCGGTTTTGGAGCAGTGGTTTCTTCCTTGTTGAGCGGTCTTTCAGGTTATGTCGATATAGGACTAGTTTTACTGTGGATATAGATACTTTTGCACCTGTTTCCTCCAGCATCTTCACAAGGTCCTTTGCTGTTGTTCTGGGATTGATTTGCACTTTTTGCATCAAAGAACGTTCCATCTCTAGGAGACAGAACGTGTTTCCTTCCTGAGCGGTATGACTGCTGCGTGGTTCCATGGTTTTATACTTGCGTACTATTGTTTGTTCAGATGAACGTTGTACCTTCAGGCGTTTGTAAATCCCTCCCAAGGATGAACCAGACTTGTGGAGGTCTACAATTTGTTTTCTGAGTTCTTGGCTGATTCCTTTTGATTTTCCCATGATGTCAAGCAAAGAGGCACTGAGTTTGAAGGTAGGCCTTAAAATACATCCACAGGTACACCTCCAATTGACTCAAATGATATCAATTAGCCTATCAGAAGCTTCTAATGCCATGACGTAATTTTCTGGAATTTTCCAAGCTGTTTAAAGGCACAGTCAACTTAGTGTATGTAAACTTCTAACCCACTGGAATTGTGATATAGTGAATTATAAGTGAAATAATCTGTTTGTAACAATTGTTGGAAAAATTAATTGTGTCATGCACAGCAGATGTCCTAACTGAGTTGCCAAAACTATAGTAGAAATTTGTGTGGTTGAAAAACTAGTTTTAATGACTCCAACCTAAGTGTATGTAAACTTCCAACTTAAACTGTATCTAAGGATACCACACAAAATGTGGTGAATGCAGATGCTTCTGAAGCTGAGAAAATGAGTTGGTGTTTGGCAAGAGTCTGACTTTCGGGAAATTTAGTCTGACAAAACCCTATTAATACCCATCACCATATCTTCAAATTAAGTTACTAAATATAGTACAGTTTGTAACACTATGAAATGGGCTTTGAAATTGTGTGTAATTTAATGTACTGAGCTTCGAAATTATGAATGTATGTCCATTCTAAAGATATTAAAATTACTAAAAATGTTGACGGTTATATGATAAACCAAGGGGGGAAAAAAACATTTTCATCAAGTTTGTATTTTTGTTTACTTTTTGAGAATACTAATGGACATTTCATTTCAGCCTGTGGTGCCTTGCTTTAACAGAAAATGGGAAGTATTCAGACCCCTTGACTTTTTCCAGATTTTGTTAGCTCACAGCTGTATTCTAAAAGTGATTAAATCATTTTTTCCCCCATCATCAATCTATACACAATACTCCATATTGACAAGCAAAAATGGGTTCTTTAGAAATGGGTGGTAATTTATAAAAAATGTATAACTGAAGTATTACATTTACACAAGTATTCAGACCCTTTACTCAGCACTTTGTTGAAACAACTTTGGCAGCAATTACAGGCTTGCGTCTTCTTGGGTATGACGCTATGAGCTTGGCATACCTGTATTTGAGGAGTTTCTCCCATTCTTCTCTGCAGATCCTTTCAAGCTCTGTCAGGTTGGCTGAAGATCGTTACTGCACAGCTACACTCAGCAAAAAAAGGTCATTTTTCAGGACCCTGTCTTTCAAAGATAATTCGTAACAATACAACTAACTTCACAAATCTTAATTGTAAAGGGTTTAAACACTGTTTCCCGTGCTTGTTTAATGAACTTTGAACAATTAATTAATATGCACCTTTGGAACGGTCGTTAAGACATTAACAGCTTACAGACGGTAGGCAATTAAGGTCACAGTTATGATAACTTAGGACACTATAGAGGCCTTTCTACTGACTCTGAAAAACACTAAAAGAAAGATGCCCAGGGTCCCTGCTCATGTGTGTGAATGTGCCTTAGGCATGCTGCAAGGAGGCATGAGGACCGCAGATGTTGCCAGGGCAATAAATTGCAATGTCCATACTGTGAGACAGCGCTACAGGGAGACAGGACGGACAGCTGATCGTCTTCGCAGTGGCAGACTACGTGTATCAACACCTGCACAGGATCGGCACATCCGAACATCACACCTGCGGGACAGGTACAGGATGGCGACAACAACTGCCTGAGTTACACCGGGAACGCACAATCCCACCATCAGTGCTCAGACTGTCCGCAATAGGCTGAGAGAGGCTGGACTGAGGGCTTGTAGGCCTATTGTAAGGCAGATCCTCACCAGACATCACCGGCAACAACGTCGCCTATGGGCACAAACCCACCCATCGTTGGACCAAATGAGAACTTGTTCTCAACTTGCCTACCTGGTTAAATAAAGGTGAAATAAAAAAATAAATAAACAGGACTGGAAAGAAGTGCTCTTCACTGACGAGTCGCGGTTTTGTTTCACCAGGGGTAATGGTCGGAGTCGTGTTTATCGTCGACGGAATGAGCGAAGCCTGTACTCTGGAGCGGGTTTGATTTGGAGGTGGAGAGTCCGTCATGGTCTGGGGCGGTGTGTCACGGCATCATCGGACTGAGCTTGTTGTCATCCTTATCATTTATCGCCCTCCAGGTCCCCTCGGAGAGTTCATCAATGAGCTTGATGCCTTGATAAGCTCCTTTCCTGAGGACGGCTCACCTCTCACAGTTCTGGGCGACTTTAACCTCCCCACGTCTACCTTTGACTCATTCCTCTCTGCCTCCTTCTTTCCACTCCTCTCCTCTTTTGACCTCACCCTCTCACCTCCCCCCCCCTACTCACAAGGCAGGCAATACGCTCGACCTCATCTTTACTAGATGCTGTTCTTCCACTAACCTCATTGCAACTCCCCTCCAAGTCTCCGACCACTACCTTGTATCCTTTTCCCTCTCGCTCTCATCCAACACTTCCCACACTGCCCCTACTCGGATGGTATCGCGCCGTCCCAACCTTCGCTCTCTCTCCCCCGCTACTCTCTCCTCTTCCATCCTATCATCTCTTCCCTCTGCTCAAACCTTCTCCAACCTATCTCCTGATTCTGCCTCCTCAACCCTCCTCTCCTCCCTTTCTGCATCGTTTGACTCTCTATGTCCCCTATCTTCCAGGCCGGCTCGGTCCTCCCCTCCCGCTCCGTGGCTTGACGACTCATTGCGAGCTCACAGAACAGGGCTCCGGGCAGCCGAGCGGAAATGGAGGAAAACTCGCCTCCCTGCGGACCTGGCATCCTTTCACTCCCTCCTCTCTACATTTTCCTCCTCTGTCTCTGCTGCTAAAGCCACTTTCTACCACTCTAAATTCCAAGCATCTGCCTCTAACCCTAGGAAGCTCTTTGCCACCTTCTCCTCCCTCCTGAATCCTCCTCCCCCCCCTCCTCCCTCTCTGCAGATGACTTCATCAACCATTTTGAAAAGAAGGTCGACGACATCCGATCCTCGTTTGCTAAGTCTAACGACACCGCTGGTTCTGCTCACACTGCCCCTACCCTGTGCTCTGACCTCTTTCTCCCCTCTCTCTCCAGATGAAATCTCGCGTCTTGTGACGGCCGGCCGCCCAACAACCTGCCCGCTCGACCCTATCCCCTCCTCTCTTCTCCAGACCATTTCCGGAGACCTTCTCCCTTACCTCACCTCGCTCATCAACTTATCCCTGACCGCTGGCTACGTCCCTTCCGTCTTCAAGAGAGCGAGAGTTGCACCCCTTCTGAAAAAACCTACACTCAATCCCTCCGATGTCAACAACTACAGACCAGTATCCCTTCTTTCTTTTCTCTCAAACTCTTGAACGTGCCGTCCTTGGTCAGCTCTCCCGCTATCTCTCTCAGAATGACCACCTTGATCCAAATCAGTCAGGTTTCAAGACTAGTCATTCAACTGAGACTGCTCTTCTCTGTATCACGGAGGCGCTCCGCACCGCTAAAGCTAACTCTCTCTCCTCTGCTCTCATCCTTCTAGACCTATCGGCTGCCTTCGATACTGTGAACCATCAGATCCTCCTCTCCACACTCTCCGAGTTGGGCATCTCCGGTGCGGCCCACGCTTGGATTGCGTCCTACCTGACAGGTCGCTCCTACCAGGTGGCGTGGCGAGAATCTGTCTCCTCACCACGCGCTCTCACCACTGGTTTCCCCCAGGGCTCTGTTCTAGGCCCTCTCCTATTCTCGCTATACACCAAGTCATTTGGCTCTGTCATAACCTCACATGGTCTCTCCTATCATTGCTATGCAGACGACACACAATTAATTTTCTCCTTTCCCCCTTCTGATGACCAGGTGGCGAATCGCATCTCTGCATGTCTGGCAGACATATCAGTGTGGATGACGGATCACCACCTCAAGCTGAACTTCGGCAAGACGGAGCTGCTCTTCCTCCCGGGGAAGGACTGCCCGTTCCATGATCTCGCCATCACGGTTGACAACTCCATTGTGCCCTCCTCCCAGAGCGCTAAGAACCTTGGCGTGATCCTGGACAACACCCTGTCATTCTCAACTAACATCAAGGCGGTGGCCCGTTCCTGTAGGTTCATGCTCTACAACATCCGCAGAGTACGACCCTGCCTCACACAGGAAGCGGCGCAGGTCCTAATCCAGGCACTTGTCATCTCCCGTCTGGATTACTGCAACTCGCTGTTGGCTGGGCTCCCTGCCTGTGCCATTAAACCCCTACAACTCATCCAGAACGCCGCAGCCCGTCTGGTGTTCAACCTTCCCAAGTTCTCTCACGTCACCCCGCTCCTCCGCTCTCTCCACTGGCTTCCAGTTGAAGCTCGCATCCGCTACAAGACCATGGTGCTTGCCTACGGAGCTGTGAGGGGAACGGCACCTCAGTACCTCCAGGCTCTGATCAGGCCCTACACCCAAATAAGGGCACTGCGTTCATCCACCTCTGGTCTGCTCGCCTCCCTACCACTGAGGAAGTACAGTTCCCGCTCAGCCCAGTCAAAACTGTTCGCTGCTCTGGCTCCCCAATGGTGGAACAAACTCCCTCACGACGCCAGGACAGCGGAGTCAATCACCACCTTCCGGAGACACCTGAAACCCCACCTCTTTAAGGAATACCTAGGATAGGATAAAGCAATCCTTCTCACCCCCCCTCCTCCCCCCTTAAAATATTTAGATGCACTATTGTAAAGTGGTTGTTCCACTGGATGTCATAAGGTGAATGCACCAATTTGTAAGTCGCTCTGGATAAGAGCGTCTGCTAAATGACTTAAATGTAAATGTAAATGTCATTGCAAGCATACTCAACGCTGTGCGTTACAGGGAAGACATCCACCTCCCTCATGTGGTACCCTTCCTGCAGGCTCATCCTGACATCCCTCCAGCATGACAATGCCATCAGCCATACTGCTCGTTCTGTGCATGATTTTCTGCAAGACAGTCAGTTTTCTGCCATGGCCAGCGAAGAGCACGGATCGCAATCCCATTGAGGATACCTGGAACCTGTTGGATCGGAGGGTGAGGGCTAGGGCCATTCCCCCAGAAATGTCTGGGAACTTGCAGGTGCCTTGGTGGAAAAATGGGGTAACATCTCACAGCAAGAACTGGCAGATCTGGTGCAGTCCATGAGGAGATTAGACTATGACTTTTGATTTTGACACCCCCTCCCTTGTTAATTTCTGTTAGTCACATGTCTGTGGAACTTGTTCAGTTTGTCTGTTGTTGAAACATGTTAAGTTCATACAAATATTTACACATGTTAAGTTAGCTGAAAGTAAACGTAGTTGACAGTGAGAGGACGTTTAGTTTCAGGTTTCCAGAGATGTTCGATCAGGTTTATGTCCGGGATCTGGCAGGGCCACTCAATGACATTCAGAGACTTGTACCGAAACCACTCCTGTCTTGTCTTGGCTGTGTGCATAGGGTAGTTGTCCTGTTGGAAGGTGAACCTTCACCCCAGTCCGAGGTCTGGAACAGGTTTTCATCAAGGATCTCTCTGTACTTTGCTCTGTTTATCCTTCACCCGATCCTTACTAGTCTCCCAGTCCTTGCCGCTGAAAAACATCCCAACAGCATGATTCTGCCACCGCCATGCTTCACCATAGGGATGGTTCCAGGTTTCCTCCAGACGTGACACTTGGCATTCACTGTTCCATCTTGGTTTCATCAGACCAGAGAATCTTGTTTCTCATGGTCTGAGAGTCCTTTAGGTGCCTTTTGGCAAACTCCAAGCGGGCTGTCATGTGCCTTTTTACTGAGGAGTGGCTTCCGTCTGGCCACTCTACCAAAAAAGGCCAGAGTGCTGCAGAGATTGATGTCCTACTGGAAGGTTCTCCCATCTCCACAGAAGAACTCTAGAGCTCTGTCAGTGACCATCGGGTTCTTGTTCATCTCCTTCGATTGGTCAGTTTGGCCGGGTTGCCAGCTCTAGGAAGAGTCTTGCTGGTTCCAAAATTCTTCTATTTAATAATTATGGAGGCCACTGTGTTCTGGGGACCTTCAATGCTGCAGAAACTGTCAACTGTGGGACCTTATATAGTCAGGTGTGTGTCTTTCCAAATCATATCCAATCAATTGAATACCACAGGTGGACTCCAAACAAGTTGTAGAAACATCTCAAGGAAGATGAATGGAAACAGGATGCACCTGAGCTCAATTTCATAGCAAAGTATCTGAATACTTACAGTACCAGTCAGAAGTTTGGACACACCTACTCATTCAAGGGTTTTACTATTTTCTACTTTGTAGAATAATAGTGAAGACATCACAATTATGAAATAAGTAGTAACCAAAAAAGGGTTAAACACAGATTTGGATTATTCAAAGTAGCCACCCTTTGACATGATGACAGCTTTGCACACTCTTGGCATTCTCTCAAGTAGTTTAAACTGGAACGCTTTCCTAACAGTCTTGAAGGAGTTCCCACATATGCTGAGCACTTGTTGGCTGCTTTTCCTTCACTCTGCGGTCCAACTCATCCCAAACCATCTCAATTGGGTTGAGGTCGGCTGATTGTGGAGGCCAGGTCATCTGATGCAGAACTCCATCACTCTCCTTCTTGGTCAAATAGCCCTTACACAGCCAGGAGGTGTGTTGGGTCATTGTCCTGTATAAAAACAAATGATAGTCCCACTATGAGCAAACCAGTTGGGATGACGTGTCGATGCAGAATGCTGTGGTAGCCATGCTGGTTAAGTGTGCCTTGAAGTCTAAATATATCAGACAGTGTCACCAGCAACATCACACCTCCTCCTTGTGGGAACCACACATGCGGAGGTCATCCGTTTACCTACTCTGCGTCTCACAAAGACACGGCAGTTGTAATCTAAAATTTGGACTCATCAGACTAAATGCCAGATTTCCACCGGTCTCATTTCCATTGCTTGTGTTTCTTGGCTCAAGTAAGTATTTTCTTGTTATTGGTGTCCCTTAGTAGTGGTTTCTTTGCATCAATTTGACCAAGGAGACCTGATTTATGCAGTCTCCTATTTTTTTTAAACCTTTTATTTAACTAATGTTGAGATGTGTCTATTACTTGAACTCTGTAGTGCTTGATGGTTTTTGCGACTGCGCTTGAAGAAACTTTCAAAGTTCTTGAAATTGTCCAGATTGACTGGCCTTCATGTCTTAAAGTAATGGACTGTCATTTCTCTGCTTATTTGAGCTGTTCTTGCCATAGCCCTATTTGGTCAAAGACCAAGTCATATTATCTTCTGTATACCACCCCTATCTTGTCACAAGACAACTGATTTGCTCAAACACATTAAGATGAAAGGGAATTCCACAACTTTTAACAAGGCACACCTTTTAAGTGCAATGCATTCCAGATGTTTACCTCATGACGAGAATCGTTGAGAGAATGCAAAGAGTGCAAAACTGGTCATCAAGGCGAAGGGTACTTTAAAGAATCTGAAATCTAAAATATTTTGATTTGTTCAACACTTTTTTTTGGTTACTACATGATTCCGTATGTGTTATTTCATAGTTTTAATGTCTTCACTATTATTCCACAATGTTGAAAATAGTAAAACATAAGAAATACCTTGGAATGAGTAGGTGTGTCAACTTTTTACTGGTACTGTATGTAAATAAGGTATTTCTATTTAAGTTTTAATTCATTTAAATAAATAAAAATTAAAACTTTTTTTTGCTTTGTCATTTTTATTGTGTAGATTGCTGAGGATTTGTTTTAATTTAATCAATTTTAGAATGAGGCTGTAACGTGGAAAAGGTCAAGGGGTCTGAATACTTTCCAAAATGCACTGTATGTTTTATATTTGTGTGTTGCTAATACTGGTCTTATTGCCGACAGATTCGAGTATGGAGCTCGAAACAGCTGAAGGTGACTGTTGTGGAGGATGAGGAGAAGCTGCAGGAACTAGAACACTTCAGTGTCTGGGGTCTTGTGCAGTACCTAATGCTTGAGCAGACCAATGAAACCACCATCAGCATCAGCCTGTTCAGCCCAAAGACCTGCTTCAAGATCGACCCCATCAACCTTGGAGCACAATACACTGTAATGCCCATACGAAGTAAGTTAAAGGAAAGGTGGGGTGTCATTGTTAGTTACGAAATCAATATGTAATAGGCTCATGTGGAATCTTTGCTGTCTCTGCTTTACTCCTGCAGAATTTGACATTTACATGTTTGTGACATTCCTGGCTGGAGTGCTGTTATTCATCTTTGCAGACTCACTCAGCAGGTAACTAAATTAATTGTGTTCACATTTTACCCTCTATTTTAATGACATGATCCTGATAATTTCGCCTTTATGATTGTAATGGCTGCGGGAAGATATTTAGTGGTGGGGCTGTAGAGAATGTATTCTTGCCGCGCTGCTGAGGACAATTTTTGTCCGCTCATACAGGAGTAATAAAGGCCCCGTGAACACCATTTTTTTGTCAATGTGGATTATTATTTATTTCTGATTTATCAGGTGGTGCTGCAGCACTCCTACTTCCTGCAGCTAGGATGATTGATGTGTTTTTTTGTTGTCTAACAGGAGTCAGGTATTCTATTACTCTGCTGGCATGAGCACAGGTATGATTGCCTCCCTTATCATCCTCATCTTCATCATGGCACGCTTTCTGCCCAAGGTAAGAAGTCAAGTCTTCTATATAAAGGCCTCACCCACTACTAACACATTTTGATTTGAACAAAGCAAAAAGTCTGGGTGTACCCTGAGTTCATATATGGGAGACTTTTCTGATTTGTATCATGTACGAGAGTCATGAAAATATATGTTTAGATTTCATGCCCCATAATCTTCATTTTCTTTTCTCAGAAAAGCCCATTTTACATGGTAATAGTTGGTGGCTGGTCCTTTTCCATTTACATCATCCAGCTTGTGTTCAGGAACCTGCAGATGATTCTGAGAGAGCACTGGCACGTGGCTTTTGGTAAGTATCGATTGTAATAAACACACTCGCAACAAACTCTGGGAAGTGCCTTGTTTATCGCTCAAACTTTTTGTATCTGGTATGATAAGTCCACAACCATTGCTCCATGTTTGTAGTAGGAACAGTTGAATGAATTGTTTCTGTGTACTTTAGGCTATGCTGCAGTGGTTGGGTTTATCAGTTTTGCCGTGTGCTATCGTCATGGCCCTCTTGTGGAGGAAAGGAGTATACATATCCTGTCCTGGACACTGCAGTTGTTTGGCCTGCTACTGATCTACAGTGGGATCCAGGTTCAGCAAGTGGCGATGGCCATCATCGTGGCTGCCTTCTGCTCTAAGAACCTGGAGTATTCCATTTCATTGATCCTTCTGGCTTGGCGGTAGTTTTTTATAACTCTAATGATTCCTTTATTCGTGTTTATTGGCATTTTTAATCATGTTAGAATTCTCATTGTGCAGCAAAGTCACGCCAACTCTGCGCTGGAAGCCAGAGCCTCGTCGGCTGCTGACTGAAGAGGAGTTCCAGAAACAGGGTGAGGTGGAGACGCAGCATGCCCTGGAGGAGCTGAGGAAGTACTGCAGCAGTCCAGACTTCAGCAAATGGAAGACCGTCTCTCGACTTGAGTCCCCAAAAAGGTGACAGTCAGTAGCATTGAAATACCTACTGAAATGTATGTACTGCTAGCCTGAAAAGCTAGATTTCGGTCCCAGAGTGACTTATTGTCTTTTTAGGTCTATTACTAGTCACCTAACTGTCTCTTTCCCATTCCTGGTTTGAACTAAACATATGATCAGTGTTGTTCAAAAGCTTTATGTTGTGATCCACAGGTTTGCCGATTTTGTGGAGGGATCACCTCACCTGATATCGAATGAGGTTTCTGTGCACGCGCAGGAATATGGATCGTTCTTTGAGGATGATTTCTTTGACACGGATGAGGAAGATGATGATGATGATGAGGAGAATATGATGAATGCTTTGAAAAAAGAAGACCTTGGCTGGAAAGACAGAGACTTGTGAAGGTGAATAGATGTGGTTATTTTCCTGTAGCAAGGTTAATGGAGCATAGTGCTGACTGGCTTTCAACCCCTACAGCTCTCCTCCAACCATAAGACAGGTGCTCATGAATCGCCATGGAGATGGTGGAATCTGGCCATTGCTAGGCCTGTGAGCTAATGTCTGACATCCAGGTTGCGGCATACATTATATTGTACACTGAGTGTACAAAACATTAGTAACACCTTCTTAATATTGAGTTGCTCCCCCTTTTGCCCACAGAACAGCCTCAGTTTGTCAGCGCATGGACTCTACAAGGTGTTGAAAGCGTTCCACAATGACAATGGTGCTGGTCCATGTTGACTCCAATGCTTCCCACAGTTGTGTCAAGTGGGCTGGATGTCCTTTGGGTGGTGGACCATTCTTGATACACACGGAAAACTGTTCAGCTTTTAAAAAAACAGCAGCGTTGCAGTTCTTGACACACTCAAATCGGTGTGCCTAGCACCTACTACCATATCCCATTCCAAGGAACTTACATTTTTGTCTTGCCCATTCACCCTCTGAATGGCACACATACACACACAATTCATGTTTCAATTGTCTCGAGGCTTTTAAAAAAAAAAAAGGTTACCTGTTTTCTCCCCTTCATCTACACTGATTGAAGTGGATTTAACAAGTGACATCAAGAAGGGGTCATAGCTTTCTCCTGGTCAGTCAGTCATGGAAAGAGCAGGTGTTCCTGATGTTTTGTATACTCAGTGTAGATTGCTTATGGCAACCACCTGTTTTGGTTATTGACACAGCCAGATTCGTGAAATGTGACTAGTGTTTCTCAAATTAGGATTGAGTCCTGTGTTTGAATTAATCTGAGAAACCTATTGGTCAGTAAGTAAAGGTTTATGACCACTAAGAATGGGGTATTTTATTTTCTTGGAGGAATGTCACAACTTTATCTTGGTCTTAACTGCAAGGTCATTTTTTGACATTTGTTATCTTTGGTATTATTGTTGATTTTACGTAACAATTTTTGTGTCATCAAATATGTGTCGATGTAAACGGGAAGAAATTCATAGCTGACAAGTAAAAAAATACAAAAGGCAAACTGACATCTGCTTGGGAAGAAATTCATATTTTGGTATTTAAAGCACGATGTTTATAGCCATTGAGCCTGAATTTATATCATTTTAAAAATGTATGGGAATAAAAACAGTAATGTGTAAGTGTACCATTGCAAGTATTATAATCTTTCTTTGACGTTGTGTGACATGTCTACATTGTTATGTTCTTAGTTAGTTTCATGTTTTTGGACTGAGATTTATAGGTTTCATATCCATCTAATATATTTATAAATCCCTTTTTACATCAGCAGTTGTCACAGTGCTTCTACAGAAACCCAGCCTAAAACCCCAAAGAGCAAGCAATGCAGATGTAGAAGCACAATGGCTAGGAAAACTCCCTAGAAAGGCCGGAACCTAGGAAGAAACCTAGAGAGGAACCAGGCTCTGAGGCGTGGCCAGATGGAAATTATTTAGAGTACATGGCCATTAAAGCTGGATTGTTCTTCAAGATGTTCAAAAGTTTGTAGATCACCAGCAGAGTCAAAAAATCACAGTGATTTATAGAGCACGTGTCAAATTAATTCCATGGCGGGCTGAGTGTCTAGGTTTTTTCTGCTCCCTTGTAATTGATTGATAAATTAAGGTCACTGATTAGTAAGGAACTCCACTCACCTGGTTGTCTAGGTCTTAATTGAAAGGAAAAAACAAAAACCAACAGACACTTGGCCCTCCATGGAATGATTGTGACACCCATGTTACTTCTGAGGTGCTGACCTTTTGCACCATCTGTATATGTCAGTTGGCTTTTCAAATCTGAGCATTCAGAGGTTGAGACAGCAGTTGCGGTAGAGAGAGAGTCGAAACAGCAAGTCCTGAACAAGGTAGCACGTCCGGTGAACAGGTCCAGGTTCCATAACCGCAGGCAGAATAGCAGAACCTGGATGAGCAGCACAACCAGGTGGATTGGGGGCGGGGACTGCCAGGGGTCATCAGGCCAGTTAGTCCTGAGGCATTGTCCTAGGACTCTGTTCCTCCGGGAGGGAAGAGAGAAGAATTAGAGAGAGCATACTTAAGATCACACATGACACCAGATAAGACTGGAGAATTACACCAGATAGGACAGACTGGCCTTATCCTGCCGGCATAAATACTGGAGATGGGGTTCGGGGACACTGGCCCTTCCAAAGTTACCCTCGGACAGCCTATCACAAGCATTGCCTTAAAAATGGATAATACTTCTTTACTGTGAGATATTGTACTTTTGTATTCTGGTCTCTATTCTGTGTGGTAGAATTGGCTATGCATAAGCCTTTACAGATTTGGTGGCCAGGTAGTTGTGTACTGTTCATTGTAAATAATCATGTGGATGTCAAATTAATGATATCGTAAAATCCCACTTCATATCGAGACACAATTTCCACCAGTGGAAAGCCCACTCGCCTGTTGCTGTAGAAGGGGAATACTGAGAGGAGCATAAATCCCTAGAAAGATGGTACTGAATGATGCATTGTCTGTATGAGTTGTACTGAAACTGCTATACATGAACAACAGGGGGTGCAATACACCTTTTATGTGGATATACAGTATTTCACAGTAAGCATACAGGTAACCTAATTTTGCAGTTACAGTAGTCTCTGGTGAGGTGGGTTTCCTCCCACAATAACCTGCAGTCAGAGAAGACTTATCTTTCCCCATCCATTTTCATGAGGTTCTCAAGCTACTTGGGGACAGTTACCTAGAATCCCCAAAGTTTTCCAGATGAGTAAGAGCAGAGAATGTTCAGAAAATAATATCCAAACTGAATAATGTATTTATTTTTTTGTTAAAATTTTGGAAAAATATCTAGTTTCATGAGGAGTTGTGGGTTCTTTAAAAACTGATAGAATCATCCAGGAATATGCAGCTTTATGTGAAACTTCTAGGGTACTTCTGATATGCTTCAGATAACAACCTATACTCTGAAATTCAGTTAATAAATGACACAGTCCCCCTGTATTTAACAGAATGCTGTTGATCGACATAGTTAAATACTGGCTTTGTAATTTTTCCATGTTGTAATTCAAAGGCATGCATCATAAAATCAGTGATTGTGAAATAAAGTGGAAGCAGAACCACTGATGACCTGTTTTTAGGGTAAACTTGGATATTCATCAAGTAATGTGGTTGTAAATGGGGGTATCAACATGTATCCAGGGGGTATGGCGAATTGGTATTATTATGTTGTATATTTATTTTAACTAGGCAAGTCAGTTAAGAACAAATTCTTATTTACAACGACGGCCAACACTGGGCCAACTGCGCGCCACCCTATGGGACTCCCAATCATGACCGGATGTGATACAGCCTGGATTCGAACCAGGGACTGTAGTGACGCCTCTTGCACTGAGATGCAGTGTCTTAAGACCGCTGCCCCACTCTGGATTTTCTGGTATTTAGGGACAAACACCCTATGCTTTGACTAGCAAAAATGTTCACCATGACAACCTTCAATATTACCAGGTTTCAGAATAGATTATCATCCTGTCAGCTGCAATTCTCAAGCCAGGTGGTGCAACACTTTTGCTTTTCACTTCTACCTCTGAAAAGGTGACACAAATGTTGTTTGCATTCCAGACAGTGGGTGCGAGTCAGGCAACCCCATATGGGTTTCTGCAGTCTGACAGCTGATGGTGGAACTACTATATCATTTGCATGTGCTTCCCAGGAAAAACAGATTGGCATATTCTACAGCATAGTCAAATTATTACCCAGGACACCATTTCCACTACTTCCCCCAGGAGAGCAAACACACCACCTCAGTAGGGAGACACCTCATAACTGAAATGCAAACATGGTCATATCTCAGGCGGAAATCCCTGTTTTATCAGCACATCACAGGAAACGTGACAGGCCTCATGTAAAGTGTGTGGAGTTCCCCAGAATCCCCACACAGGCAATCTGAGAATTTACATGATGGTACGACCCCTCACTCCTGCACAATGTTACTATACTCCTGTGTTGCTTTTCCTCACTGCTGAACATTCCCCTTAGGTTTCCCTCTTATGTCATTCAAAACCCACACCATCTGTGGGATTAGATGAGAACAATCAATGCAATAATTAAACTTGTTCTTGTGTAATTATTAATCTGCTGCACAGTGCACTTGTGTGTGTACAAAATGGTAAGGATGTACCCCAAATTTCCAAACAAACACAGGAAGTATTTAGATGTAGGATGAAGAATCAAACCTGATATTGGAACATTTATTTTTAGGCACTATCACATATTGAGAATGCTCACATGGCAACAATGTATATCCAAGAGTCTTCACATGGATTGGTCAACAAACTATAAATTTAAAAAATGTGGCAGCCAACTGAAAACTTTAAGGCACCACAAACATCCTGGTGCCCACCATTCCATTTTTATGGCTGCCACTATCCTAAACTCTCTAATCACACATTCTAATGTGTGGACAAATACAAGTAATTATGAATACTTAGTTTTCAAGGTGATGAAGTTCACATTAAAGCTCTTTCTAGAAAACAATGGCAAATACATGTCATCCAACCAAAGAGAGAAGAATGGTTTGAGGATACATGCACATTGCACACAAACATTATAAATGTCATATAATGAAAATTAATATAGTGAAATAAAGCAGAGGCCACTCAGTAACTCTTAATCATTATAGCTTGGTGTTCAGCACATTTTGCTTCCTTTGTTTTTGGGTCAGAGAGGTAACATGAGCTGTGCAATAAAAACAACAATTTCCTTCAAAACAGCTCAAAGTTACTGAACGTGTCTTCTTCACTTCCGCCTCTGGACCTTAGAAATGAACTACACATAAATAAAACATAAATCTGATACTATCCAGTTGTGTCAGTACTTATTGATCCCAAATATTCGTACTCCATGGAACGGGCAGCTTTGGAAGGAGGACACTGAGGAGAGAGCCTGTATTGACCAGGAAATGCGTGGCATCGTACTTGGTGTAGAAACTGGCAAGAATATACCTGAATAATTAACAGATGGTTTAGGGTTATTATTCAATGCTGATAACAAACAAGAATGCAATAATTCAATACTTACTCGTCTACGTTAATCTATCATTGCAAGCCATAAGAAAAACTTAAACTTAAAAAAAAATAAAAGGTTTTGCTCCAAAAGCGCATGGATAATACTAGTATGCACAAATGTTCTGTCTTACAGTACAATGGGTGAGATCGTGAGGATGTGAACTGGATGCCGTTGTCCATCTGTTCCCAGTGTGTGAGTAAACGAGCTTTGCCCTGGTCTGGTGTCTCAAAAGGAGTTCCTTTCACCGTGTGCAGAAACAAGTACATCACCTGTGGTGGACAGATCACACATACACTATATATACAAAAGGATGTGGGTTGAGAGTTTCATGTTCCTTGGTGTCCACATCGCCACCGATATACAGTTGAAGTCTGAAGTTTACATAGACCTTAGCCAAATACATTTACACTCAGTTTATAACAATTCCTGACATTTAATCCCAGTAAAGATTCCCTGTTTTAGGTCAGTTAGGATCCCCACTTTATTTTTAGAATGTGAAATGTCAGAATAGTAGTAGAGAGAATGATTTATTTCAGCTTTTATTTATTTCATCACATTCCCAGTGGGTAAGAAGTTTACATACACTCAATTAGTATTTGGTAGCATTGACTTCCACAAGCTTCCCACAATAAGTTGGGTGAATTTTGGCCCATTCCCCCTGACAGAGCTGGTGTAACTGAGTCAGGTTTGTAGGTTTGCAGTTCTGCCCACAAATATTCTATAGGACTTTGTGATTGTTGTCTGTAAGCCAATTTGCCACAACTTTGGAAGTATGCTTGGGGTCATTGTCCTTTTGTAAGACCCATTCACGACCAAGCTTTAACTTCCTGACTGATGTCTTGAAATGTTGCTTCAATATATCTACATCATTTTCCTCCCTCATGATGGCATCTATTTTGTGAAGTGCACCAGTCCCTCCTGCAGCAAAGCACCACCACAACATGAAGCTGCCAACCCTGTGCTTCACGGTTGGGATGGTGTTCTTCGTTTCTCCAAAAAGTACGATCTTTGTCCCCACGTGCAGTTGCAAACCGTAGTCTGGCTTTTTTATGGAGGTTTTGGAGCAATGGATTCTTCCTTGCTGAGCGACCTTTCAGGTTATGTCGATATAGGACTCGTTTTATTGTGGATATAGATATTTTTGTACCCGTTTCCTCCAGCATCTTCACAAGGTCCTTTGCTGTTGTTCTGGGATTGATTTGAACTTTTCGCACCAAAGAACGTTCATCTCTAGGAGAAAGAACGCGCCTCCTTCCTGAGCGGTATGACGGCTGCGTGGTCCCATGGTGTTTATACTTGCATACTATTGTTTGTACAGATGAACGTGGTACCTTCAGACATTTGGAAATTGCTCACGAGGATGAACCAGACTTGTGAAGGTCTACAATTTATTTTCTGAGGTCTTGGCTGATTTATTTAAATTTTCCCATAATGTCAAGCAAAGAGGCACAGAGTTTGAAGGTAGGCCTTGAAATACATCCACAGGTACACCTCCAATTGACTCAAATGATGTCAATTAGCCTATCAGAAGCTTCTAACAGTTTGGGCCGCCTGGCTCGTTGCGAACTGTGTTTCTTCCTAACAAAGACCGTAATTAATTTTCCAGAATTTTACATAATTATGACATAACATGGAAGGTTGTGCAATGTAAAAGCAATATTTAGACTTAAGGTTGCCATCCGTTTGACAAAATACGGAATGGTTACGTATTTCACTGAGAGAATAAACGTTTTGTTTTCAAAATTATTTTTTCCGGATTTGACCATATCAATGACCAAAGGCTGGTATTTCTGTGTGTATTTCTGTGTTATAATAATTAAGTCTATAATTTGATATGTGATATAGCGGTGGTAGGCAGCAGCAGGCTCGTAAGCATTCATTCAAACAGCAGTTTACTGCGTTTGCGAGCCGCTCTTAGCAATGCTTGAAGCACAGCGCTGTTTATGACTTCAAGCCATCAAGTCCCGGGATTAGGCTGGCAATACTTAAAGTGCCTATAAGAACATCCAATTGTCACAGGTATATGAAATATAAATGTTATAGAGAAATAGTTGACGCTTCATAATTCCTATAAAACCTACAACCTAAAACTTCTTAACTGGGAATATTGAACCACCAGCTTTCAAATGTTCTCATGTTCTGAGCAAGGAACTTAAACGTTAGCTTTTTTACATGGTACATATCGCACTTTTACTTTCTTCTCCAACATTGTGTTTTTGCATAATTTGAACCAAATTGAACATGTTTCATTATTTATTTGAGACTAAATAGATTTTATTTCTGTATTATATTAAGTTAAAATAAAAAGAGTTCATGTTCATTCAGTATTGTTGTAATTGTCATGTTTATAAATATACACAAAAATCGGCCAATTAATCGGTATCGGCGTTGAAAAATCATAATCGGTCGACCTCTACAACAGACACACTTATTAGTCATTACAATGTCATAACACAAGTCCGCATTACTCTACTGTTCAGAATTATGGGGATCCAATAACTTAAATAGCTATATCTATCAAAAAGAGTGGCTTAAATATAGTTAAATGTCGTCTACATTTGATTGGAAAAACAAAAAACAAACTATAAATACTTGTTCTGACCAGATTATGGATGACATTTGTGAGGGTCCAGACAAGGGGCACTGTGAGGACAGGGATACTCAACAGGATGATGTGCAGCACGGTGACCAGCAGTAGATATGCCAGCCAGATCCCTCTGCTGTTCATTACCTGCGTGTTGGGGTTCACCTCACTGTGAGCCACACCCACATTCATCCTGAGGGAACAGAGGCTGATTACAAATGATGGTCATTGGACATTGAAGCTTGATACAGGAAACATTGAAGCTTCATGTAGGTAAGGAATATACTGGATCTAGGCCTACGGCTTGGGAAATTCCTATTAATTTCTAGAATTTAAGTATGATATTAAATGGAACATTTGAAAGAGCAGATTTTTGATTGGTATATGAATAACAAAATCTAGAATTAAATTCTGTGAAAATTGTACTAAACAAAAGGAGAATGAGTACATAATTAGCATATTTCACAGTTCCCTCAATTACTCATTTGATAGATCAACGTGAGAAGATGAGGTAGGCTATGTCAGATATAGAACATTGATGTCAAGTGGGAAGTAAAAATCTAGCGGCCTAGTTCTCCTTCCAGTATATCACTAGGTCAGGTAAAGTGACCATCTGTTACTGGATCCTATTATCGTGGGTAGGTAGTTATCAATATACTCTACATATTTCATGGCTTGTACAAATGTTTATATATATATATATATATATTCCAATCCAAGTGTATTTGAGAAATTGAGAATTCTGTCACTGATCCCCACAGCCATGACCCCTCCCTCAGACTGGCTAACTACTACGAAAACTAGCTAATTTCTTGTTGTGGATATAGTAAGTGGGTCTAACATCAACTCATCTGACTGAGTAGCTCATGCCACTTTAGTCCTTTTTTGGCGACTACATTTAGAAGTCGCCATTTAGAAGTCAGCTATTAGTTAGTTAGCTCTTTAAGTTAAATGGACAATCAGCAGTTCCTACGTCCATTTTCATACTTACATGTACCCATTGATTAAAAAAAAAATGACTTACAAATGCCTTGGTTCAACTGTCGTACCCCATCAGAACCCAAAATATATGCTTGTTTTACTCCAATGTTTGTAAACAAAGTAAATGTAAACAAACACTGTATTGCATAATAAACATGGTTAAAACTACCCTTGCAAAAGAAGTGCAGTAAAAGTGAGATAAATGCAGTCAACTGTGGTATTGCAGATACTGTACTGCAGTTATACTGCACTGTAACTGCAGTTACACTGCAAAATTACTGCAGTAAAAAAATACTGTGCATACGTACTTCAGTTATACTGCAAACTTTTTTCGATATCATGGATGGTCAGTCCTGTCTTTGAATTTGCGAGCGTTTACAATTCTCAAGCCCCATACACCCGCTTTATACCGAAACAGTGGTGGGGAGTTCGCTTTGTTATTGTTTCCACCACCGATTGCTGCTTTAACTAGCTAGCTAGCTAAAAGATTATCTAACTAGCAAGCTAACTCCACCAGATAGCTAGCTACTGTAGCTAAATAACAACAGCTGTTTGTGCCGTGAAAACTAAAATTAATCTGCAAAATCTGTTTAGATTATGTGAATAGGTGCTAACACATGACATTTAGCACTTTGGATCAAATTTTCCTTACAATCTAGCTAGAAACTCACATTTTGTTGTAACCAGGAAATCACTAAACTTGCTCATTCCATTGCTCGTTTAGGATTGGATGTAATGGTGCCATGTCAGTTATTATCATAATCGGATTTTACTGCACAACAGCTTCCCAATAATAAAGTTAAAACGAGTGAGCGGCAGTGGTGTAAAGTACTCAATAAAAAATAACACTTAAGTCGTTTTTTGGGGTATCTGTACTTTACTTTACTATTTATATTTTTGCCTACTTTTACTACATTCCCAAAGAAAATAATGACATTTTTACTCCATACCCTTTCCCTGACACCCAAAAGTACTCGATACAGTTTGACAGGAAAATGGTCCAATACACATACTTATCAAGAGAACATCCCTGGTCATCCCTATCGTTTGTAAATTATGTCTGACTTTTGTAGTGTGCCCCTGGCTATCCGTCAATTGAAAAAAATAGAAAATTGTGCGGTCTAGTTTGCTTAACATACGGAATTTGAATGGTTTATACTTTTACTTTGTCTTTTAAGTACATTTGAGCAATTCCATTGACTTTTAATACTTAAGTTTATTTAAAACCAAATACTTTTAGACTTTTACTCAAGTAGTATTTTACTTGGTGACTTTTACTTGAACTTGAGTCCTTTATCTTTACTATTACTCAAGTATGACAATTCAGTACTTTTTCCACAACTGATGAGCGGGCAGAAAAAAACAAATATGCATAATTTTGGGGGGGAGAAATAAAATACAAAATTATGTTTTTGCTTATGTATTACCAGTACGTCAGTGTGCTTTTTAATTAAATGTCTTCAAAAGAGTTCTGCCCAGTCAGTGAAGGAATGAGTCATAAAACAAACTTCCTTGTATACATTAGCTTATGTGCACTGAGTGCAAGTTCCTTTTTTGGGGAAAGTGAGTACAACATTATTTTTTGACAGTTTAAATTACTGTCAACATTACGTAATCATTATTGGAAGGAAGTGTAGTCAGCATTATACGTCTACCCACAATAATAGACATATTGAAGTATGGGGCAACAATAGGAAGCTGTGCACCTCCATGAAGAATAAAAGGAATGTTTTAGGAAAGCACAGCTTCCTTCTTATGTAGTGTAGTGCTTGACTGCAGTTTGATAAATCATGTAACAGCCATTAGAGATTCCTTGATGACCTCCCTAGCATAGATTATTAGCTGTTGAATAATATTTATTATTACAGTAGATCAGGGGCAGACTGGGAAAATAATTTGACCCTGGCAATTTATCACCACCAGCCCACGTCACTGCACTTCCAGTGGGGGTTCAATAGAGATTAATTACATACATCTGTATGTGCACTAACTAATATCATAGGCTAATTCAATTGAGGTTCAACACCTGAGGTGGAAACACAAAACACAGTTGTAGGCTACTACCCATGAGACCATTCCCTCACAATGGCCGGTTCACAATTTGCGTACGTGCCGCTCCATATCTCAAAGACATATCAAATATCTTGGTTGTAAAATAATTGCTATTGAGCTGAATATTGAAAGGTGATAAATACAAATTAGACCTACAGAAAGATTAAACCCTCCACTCTTCGACAGGGCCAAGTGTACAAAGATTCCTAAGCTGTGTTTTCCCACAATTGCATTTTTAAATGTTATATGATCAGAACAAATTTTCTCTCAAGCATATGGGAGGAGAGAAGAGTGCCTGGCTCATCACAGCAGCAGGCCCCAGCAAGGGCACAGGCACAGGGGCAGGACAGACACTTTCATTACATGAATCCATGAGGATAATAGTTTTTGACCAATTTATAGTTTTAGCTGCCCCAAAAAATAAGACATTTTGAGTGAGGTGACAATGTAGAATGTGCTCTTTCTAGGTTTGTAGGCACCCTTTCCGTTTTTTACGATCCATGATCTTGGCTGTCTAACTGATGACAGAGTCTGAGCAGGTCTCTTTGCTAATGCTGCATTTGACTTTGAATGAGTTTGCGTGACCTCAGCTCAGCCTATCAGAAAACAGTCCCGGCCCATCTTGGTAGGGGGGCCGGCCTTTGCCCATTGATCAGCTAAAGGCTCATTATATACCGAACAAAAATATGAACGAAACATGTAACAATTTCACAGACGATCCCACAGGTGAAGAAGCCCAATGTTGAGGTCCTGGGCTAGCATATTTACGCATGGTCTGGGGTTGTGATGCCAGTTTTACGTATTGCCAAATGTTCCAAAATGACATTAGAGGCAGCTTATGACTGGTGGACATTCCTGCAGTCAGCATGTCAATTGCATGCTCCCTCAAACTTGAGACATCTGTGGCATTGTGACGTGTAACAAAACTGCACATTTTAAAGTGGCCTCTTATTGTCTCCAGCACAAGGTGCACCTGTGTAATGATCATGCCGTTTAATCAGATTATTGATATGCCACACCTGTCAGGTGGATGGATTATCTTGGCAAATGATAAATACCCACTAACAGGGATATGAATAAATGTGTGCACACAATTTGAGAGAAATAAGCTTTTTGTGCTTATGGAAAAGTCTGTGGGTTTTTTTCAGCTCTAGAGACATGGTTCCAACACTTTACATGTTGCATTTATATTTTTGTTTAGTGTAGATTAGAACAACAGAGAAATTGCTAAAAAACAAACAAAAAACATATTTTTCATTGTTTTATTTTTATCAGCAACAAGAAATTGGGAGTGTGTGTCAGTTTTAACTAGCCCAGTCATCTAAAAAAATGGTCCAGCCCATCTGGCATTTTCCAAAATTGAAAGGTGGTCACTCCACCGCTACAGTAGATGTACGGGCAAAAATAGCCATGTTATTGACACAACAAGAGTTAAAAGTAAAAAGTTATTTATTTTTTAAAGCAATTTAACACGTGGAAAATTACATCCAATAATAAATACATTTTGTTTAAAAAATATTACATTGGCAGATAAATAGGTGTTAACATAGATTAAATAAGTTAAATAATTAAATATGTTAAAAATATGTTAAGTTACTTCACAATTTCATACATTTGATAAATATATTAATATGGATAGATACATATATAAATACATTCCTAAATATAAACAACTGTTCCAAAGTGGAACACAGGCAGATATATAAGTGTGTTAATGAAATGTTTATGAAACATTGTAATAACATACAACACCACAAAAGTTACTTGTCATTTCAGACTATTTTGATCAAATTGATCATACAATTAATGTAGATGTCCATCTACTACTATGTTGTCTAATACTGAAACAGATCACAGATGACGAATCAATTGTGGCCTGCTTCGCAGCTTTAGATACAATATTTAGGCGAATCCATTATGTGTTTTGCAGGATCACCAGGGGCAAAGACCCGAGCCATGAGGATGGAGAAGGAGAACAGCTTCTCAATATTGTCACGGCACAGTCCTGGCTCTTCCCAGCTCTTCACTTCCTGCCACTTCTCTTCTGAATGACGATGGGGCTCCTACAAAACAATTAAGAGTAAGGATATGCAACCCCTCAATTAATAAGTTATTGAAATATGATTCTGTAGATTGAGAGATCAGTAGGTTCAGACTTCAAATACACTGGACTTACCTTCAATTCTAAAAGGAGTTTTTTCACTACTGTGTTCACCATCTTTCCAGTTTTTGCACAGTTATTCTTGAACTGACTAATTATCCCAAATACTGTACTGTAGTTCTTCAGAGCAAAAACCATCTTCTTAAGACAAGGCTTAGGTGGATCATGGTTTAAAAAAAGACAAAGGGTGATTCATTATTTCAGTTTTGTACACTTGGTGTTGTGTATTTGTTTCTCATTTGTGTCTGACAGATGATAGAATTAGTTAGTTCTTTAAACATTTTGAAATAAATTGCATGTGTATAACCATTGACCACATATGTGCTTTATTGAAGTTGTTGGTCCAAGTTAATTCACTATCAGAATGGAAGTTGTGACTTACCATTGAATCTGCTCTTAGGTTTTTTGGATCACATTTGTCTGTGGCTTCCACCAGCACTCTTGGCCCTTTGACAACTCTTTCCACATTTTGCAAATGACTGAGCTCCTGCAGGACATGATAAAATGTTTCAGAGGCAGATTCAATACAAGTTTCCTACCTGTAGCAGGCACCTATTAATTTCCACTTCTAACGGTCTGACTACCCACTGGGCACAGATGTCAGTTCAACATCTAGTTTTGATTTACATTTGATTGAGTTGTCAACTAAAGTGAATTTAACTTCTTTTTTTTTAACACAATGTCATTGGATTTCGGTATAAAAAAGTTATGCGGAAAGTTGACGAAATGCTCTTAAATGTATTACTTTTGTCAAATCCAATACATTTCCCACGTTGTTTCAACGTCATCACATTGATTTTTGGGTTTGAAATACAGTGGAAACAACGTTATTTGAACCAGTTTTTAACCAATAGGTACCAAATGTCCCACAAAAGCATCAATAACCAGGGTAGTTTAGGCCTACTTCAATTCAGTTTTATCATCACCCTACCATTAGCAATACTGAATACTGATGATAAACCACTTACCTCAGTTAAGAGTCTTTTAGCAAGTTCATTTAGTTTTAAAGAGCCCTCTGTGACTTCATTCCAACTGATTCCAACTGTTTGATTAACTGGAGCGCCTAATGCAACTGTAAATACCGCAAGAAGGCCAACAACGGTAATGAACGGCAGGTACATGACTCTGATTTCTTCTACGATTGATTGCAGTTCTGCAGGTCCGTATTGCTTGTGTTTATAAATTGCAGTTTTGGTGACATTGCAGCGGAGTCCCTGTCCATTTATATGCTTAGACAGACCGGTGAGTCACGCGAGGACTTTCCCGGGGCATCCTTCAGGTGAGTTTTAGCCTATAGCCAATAGAGATCAAATGTGTAGTTTCGTTTTCGTTAATGCTGTCCACGCCATATTGTAAAGAATGTGTTTGCAAAGCATTTGACTATTTTCCAATGACCAATGAACAAATGTTGTCTATTTATCATTGAAATTATTGTACCGTATGTGTTCACCTGACAGTATGAGTGCAGACAATAAATGCACTTATACCCGATTAAATTTGTAGAGCTTGGGACTTATATAGAAAATAAGTATGCAAGCTAAAAGTCTTAATTAGCCTAATCGACCCAAACGCACACCTATTCATCAAATGGTTCATAGCGAATACAATTGTTTTGAAGCCTAATTCAAATCAAATCAAATCAAATGTATTTATATAGCCCTTCGTACATCAGCTGATATCTCAAAGTGCTGTACAGAAACCCAGCCTAAAACCCCAAACAGCAAGCAATGCAGGTGTAGAAGCACAGTGGCTAGGAAAAACTCCCTAGAAAGGCCAAAACCTAGGAAGAAACCTAGAGAGGAACCAGGCTATGTGGGGTGGCCAGTCCTCTTCTGGCTGTGCCGGGTGGAGATTATAACAGAACATGGCCAAGATGTTCAAATGTTCATAAATGACCAGCATGGTCGAATAATAACAAGGCAGAACAGTTGAAACTGGAGCAGCAGCACAGTCAGGTGGACTGGGGACAGCAAGGAGTCATCATGTCAGGTCGTCCTGGGGCACGGTCCTTGGGCTCAGGTCCTCCGAGAGAGAGAAAGAAAGAGAGAATTAGAGAGAGCATATGTGGGGTGGCCAGTCCTCTTCTGGCTGTGCCGGGTGGAGATTATAACAGAACATGGCCAAGATGTTCATAAATGACCAGCATGGTCAAATAATAGTAAGGCAGAACAGTTGAAACTGGAGCAGCAGCATGGCCAGGTGGACTGGGGACAGCAAGGAGTCATCATGTCAGGTAGTCGGTAAAAAACACTTTAATTGCTGTTTTATTCAAATGTTTGTCTTATTTATTTAAAAAGGTATTAAACTGATTATTTAATAGGCTTAGCCCTAGATATTTAAGTTTAAAGTACTCTTGCCTGATGAATATTCCCCCAAAATAAAACCACTTTTTAATAAAAGTATGTTTTATATTTGATAAAATACATTAACCAACAACTCTGCATATTGATTCAAACTCTTTCAAACTTTTTGACTCAAAATTATACAAGAAGAATTTCAATTGAGGACATTTCATTGATGACATTTCCTCAATGACTCTTGTTGACTGGCTCTGTCATCATCATTTACAGATGGATTTCCTCTTTTGTAATGTATTTTGCAGTTTGGCATCTGTAGAACGACATCTTTCAAGTGAAATTAGCCTACGTTTGTTACATAAAGAACCACTGTGAAATGTACATTACTGGCTTCTAATGTGTGGGGCTGTGAGTAGTGTAAACTTTCCGCTTGCTTCTTGAGCCCCTGACAAATTCTCTTCATGAGAAGAATATTTTGTTGACCACTAAAATGGAGGTTAGGCCTACACTGAAAAGTACACAGGCAAATACCGCAATGAATAAAGTCATTGTTATGTATAAGTATGAGAACACACCTATTGTTCTTTGTTTAAATTAGAGAACATGTTTTTATTTCACAAGGAAAGATAAAGGGAAGGAAATGTAGAACAGAAATGTATTCAAATTCACTGGTCTGGTGGAGCCAATGCATGAATATGCATGATCAACACAAAAATGTATTCAGTTGAGAACAGGCAATCCCCAAAACACAAACACTTGCCAACAGGCCTGTATTAGAATAGTCTATGTTCTGATTCCCACCCAGGTTCAAAACATACATTTCATCAGATCTAGATTAGGCCTAAGCATATTCTTGACAAAAAAAAACAAAAAAAAATTGTGTAGGCCTACTGCACAGGCAAAGAGGTGAGAGTTCAAGGATTTACTTTTCACTGTAAAATTAACATTAGACTACCAACACTTTACCTTCAATCGACTGCAACATTTTTAACATTGAGGGTTTGGAATAACATCAAGACGAAGCAGCTGCGTTATAAGTGGGATGCACTGTTGAGTGCAACATCCCAAGGGGTTCGTACTGATTGAATGGACATTGTGACAGCCGGTTAAATGGTGTCCCTTGAGAAAGCAAAAACAAGATATATGTCAGTATTATCATAAGGAGACATATACTTGGTATATGTAGGAGGAATGGAGGGAAAAGAGAGGCAGAGGAGGTCTAAGAGAGAGAGGGAGGAAGATGGTGAGCTTGAGTCAGTTACAAATGACAGAAAAAGGGAGATGGTTTGTTAAAGAAGAATGGTAGAAAGTGTAAGCAGAGTGAGCTGAACGCAGGAGGAGAAATGGAAAGGAATGAGGACAAAGCATCGGAGGTGGTAGGTTTGGTGAAGTTCTCGGAGCCCGAGGCTTGCACCAAGGGTTGGGATAAAGATGAGTCTGTGACAGTAGGAGTGAAGTTTTTGGAAAAAGTGGCCCCTTGCCTTTTGGCTTATCGATTTGTGGTTTCAGGGTGGGTGAAAACAGAGTTGGATACTATGGAATCGGTGAGGGTAGAAGGAGCTCTGCGTTATACGAATGGGAGCAAGAAATGTGAATTGTTTCACTCTCAACAAAAGTGTGCCATTGAAAGGAGTGATTACTGGGGTAGCAGTAAATGTTCAAGTTGACCAACTGAAGGGGAAGATTCCCGGTGTTTGTGATGCTCGTCATTTGCGATGCAGATGTTGAGTCTTTGCCTGACATAGTGATGTTAGGATATATAAGTATCCTGAGAGGAGTGGTGTGAGTAGGAGATCTGTACCAGTACAGAAGAATAGGCCAACAAGTGAAATATGTTTCAGTTAGATTGAATGTTTTGCATTTATAGCAATGGTTATCAACTGTACTGCAGGGATGGAATGTATAAGTTGCAGAAAATAGAGGTTGTGGTGACAGCTGCAGAGAAGTATTTGGGTGTGCGAGACTTGACATCAGAATAGTTACAGGGTGTGTTAAGTGGTGATGTCCCATCCTTTCAGGTTGTTGGCATGAGGTAGGACTAAATATATTTAAATAGTGGAGAAGGGTGATATTTATATTTTATTTAGTTTTTTAATTTTTGTTGATAGTGTAGTGTTAGATGGTAGGGTATTTGTTTATTTATTTTTCAAGCAAAGTATAAGGGAGTTGTACTCCAGTTTAGTAGGTGGCAGTAATGCAACATTTTGGATGAAGAATAAGAACATTGAGGGTTGGTTCTGAACTTTGTCGTTTCGTGAACGTAGCGACACTACTTGCTCCGGAAGTACTTGGTTGCTCGTTGGTTTTATTGTTGTTATGAATGAAGCAATCATGGGCGCAAAGAAATCTACATAACAAAATTAGAAACTGAGAAGCTATTATTTGGGGCACAGTGTACAGCTATACATTTAGTAAATTATTAATGTCTTTGTTTCCATTGATTTTAAACATGGGATTCGTATTAGGAGTTGTGTTATCCAAACTGTAGCTCGTGCTTACTAACGTCGCTAACGTTAGTTAGCTAGCAAACAGTTGCATGAAATCCGCACATGTTGGGCCGATACAGCTAACTAGTTTGTCCTCTTTTAATTTCTTAAAAATAATGAACACTGTACTATTGCAATCCAGTATAGCAATATTGTAATTCTTACTTCGTTTACGAATACAGCAAACCAACAACTATAGCCCTGATGGTTACCTATTATGCTTAGCATGCTGACAGGGCTAGATTAGCTGGGGTGTAATCATTAGTCCAAACAGTTGCAAAACGTGCAACTAAAATACGTTTCTATTGGACACATTCAGGTAAGTCCCATATACCTCAGCGGTAAAATCTTTCCACATTTCATTATGTTTGCTTCCGTTTAAAAAACGATTTGCAACAGAATCTGCTGAATGAATACACACCTGTTACGCCAAGAGGTCACTAGTGTTCATTTATTTATTTTTATTGAACCTTTATTTAACTCCGCTAGTCAGTTAAGAACAAATTCTATATTTACAATGATGGCCTAATGAGAGTGCTACCTAAATATAATTCATAATCTGTAGCTAACTGGCTACTACAGTCAGTCTGTAATCCAATTTGCGAGCCTATTTGAACAACATGCACCCATTTTTTTTCCAGGACAGATGTCTTCATGATGAACTTTGATGGTCTGGACCAAGGAATGGGTGAATACGCACCCGCCCTCCATGGGAATCTAGAGCCGAGTAGGGAGCCCTCGATGGATCCACGACTCAATCCGGGTTTGTTGCAAGGTGTGGAGCTTGATCCAGATGGTCTTCCCGTGGCCATACCTGAGTCTGTGCACATGATGGAGGGGATGTTCTCTGAGCTCCACAGTGTGCATGCAGAGGTGGGCGTTCCTGTCACAGCAACTCACTTTGACCTGCAAGAGGAGCTACTCTGGATGGGAAACCACAGGGTAAGAGACAAATTATTATGTGCGAAAATAGGGTCATTCCATGTCATTTCAGCAAGCCATGACACCCACTATCTTAGATTATCTGAGATGGTACCTATATTAGCATTTTCACGCTTCATATCCAAGTAATCTATAAGTAACATCATTGTGTTACGCAGTACATTTTTATTATATACTTGAGGATGATTTGCACATGATGTATGGAAATGCTGATATTAGGTACCATTAATTGGATTTGTGCCACAAATGCAAAACAGTTAGCATTTGAAACGGATGACAACAAAACCAAAGCATGGATTGCTGTCAGACCTTGTCTATAGACCACTTACAGGGTAAGAAAATCAATAGTTTTGTAATTTGGGTGTACAATCCCTTTAACATTGGGGGGGGGGGGATCCTTAAAAAATCACCTAATAGCAGGAAAAGCATTGTCTAGTGGTTTGAACCTGGTAATATCAGTATGTAGGATGGGACATAGACATAAGAACTTAAATGACATATTTCTCTGAACAGGGGAAAAAAAAAAACAATCACCAAATATATTTATAGTACATTACACAGGATGAAGATGATATACTCAGAGCTGCAGCTCCGTACTACTTGTTAGACATAGAGACCTAACACTATATACTCTTTGTTGGGGTGGGATTTCCAGGGGATGTGTGGTGGCCTTTGACCATTTCTTTGGATTCCTCATGTCTAACTCATTTGGTCCAAATCGGATGTTGGTTACTATATTTACTGAATATTATATGAATCCTATAATTTAAAATGGCCAGTTTGAATGCAATCAATTATCTTAATTGATCATAGATCAAATAATATTTCAACAATATAATGTTGCAGGAATACCTATTTTATCTGTTCCACCTTTTTGAGGTGGAACAACCCAATGTGGTATTACTAGTACTTGGAACATGTGTGTCCACAAATGTTTTGTTCACTTTCGTTTCAGTTGGCACTTTTTGTGTAATTCTGCAATTTTCCCAGTAATATTAACTTGTTTCCCCACTCTTCCCCACTCTCTTTTCCATAGGGACATGCAATGTCCTTCTTTGGTTCGACCATGGGCCGCTACTCATCTTTCCAGGCGCACTCGACTGATGACATTCGTCAGATTCAGAGCATGGAGACAGGGGTTCTGTTTCTCTCTAAGAGTAATCTCAAGTGCCAAACTCGTGGAGGCCTCGTAATGTTCGACTACCCGTGAGTGGCATGCAAATGCTTTTGCACATTGTAGTTTTCTTACTGATTTAGTTCTCACTGATAACCCAATCATGTTATTATGCGAGCCATGCAGCCATATTTGCTTAGGTTCAAAGGTGGGTGCTGAAATTACAGCTTCAGTTTGGGTGTCTACCTTGAATACTGTACATTATTGTATAATTGTCTTAATTAATTAATGTGTACATTTCAGAATGGAGGAGGGAGCTGACATGCATAGTCTGCTTATGACAGAAAACAATGCAATGCTCATGGGTGGACTACAGAATTATGTGCTTGAATTTGACCTTAATACTGTGCAGCAGACCCAAAAGGTATTGCATAACATCAGCATGTGAAGATATAACTATAGTTGCAATAAATAATTTTGCCTGTATTTTGTGGCCTATATGCTCTTGAAAATAAGTGATTGAATAGATTAATAATTGTAAATATTGTGATCTTTCCTTCCGATGCCTAGTTTACAGTCGAGGCTCCAGGGGTAGCTATCATGCGGCAGTCCAATCGTTTCTTATTCTGTGGGAACACATCTGGGAAGGTAAAGACAACAAGAGAGGCCCAAGGCCACCCATGTTTCTCAGTGTTTGGAAGATGCTACTAGGGCTTTTTACATACTTAACCATTCGTATAGCTCATCATCTTGCCTTCCACAAAACCAGGTGTCCCTTTGTGACCTGCGCACCTTCAAGCTAGAACATGAGTTTGATGCCTTCTCCGGTAGCCTGTCAGACTTCGATGTCCATGGCAACCTCCTGGCTGCGTGTGGGTTCTCCAGTCGAGGGCTGAACAGACTGGCGTGTGACCGCTTCCTCATGGTGTTTGACCTGCGCATGATGCGCACTGTGACACCACTCCAGGTGCACGTGGACCCCCTCTTCTTGCGCTTCATCCCTACATACACGTCACGCCTGGCCATCATCTCACAGACAGGTATTGATCAAATGGGGAATGTGTTTGTTATGCAGCCTGCTAGCTGTATTTATCAGACTGCAGAAAATAATTGACCATCTTTTCCCTCCATCCCCAGGAGAGTGTCAGTTCTGTGAGCCCACTGGACTAGCTAACCTGGCTGACGTCTTCCATGTCAACACCGTGGGCCAGTTGCTCATGAGCTTTGATGTGTCCTCCAGCAAGCAGGCTTTGGCCTTTGGGGACTCTGGGGGAGGTGTGCACCTTTGGTCAGACGCCCCAGAAGTCTCCTACAACAGCTACTCACGGGAGACAGAGTTTGCGCTGCCCTGTCTGGTAGACTCCTTGCCTCAGCTAGACTGGAGCCATGACCTGTTGCCCTTGTCCCTCATCCCCATGCCTTTGAACAGCTCAGAGCCGCTGCTGTCAGACTGGGTCACCACACAGGCCACTCCCAGCCCTAGGTAGGTAACACATTGTTTTAAGACAAGTGTTGTGACTTTGATCTGCTGAAGTAGGCTATGCGGTGAATTCACTGCACCTTGAGCTGGGTTAATGCCAATCTCTTCCCAAAAGTTCATGTAGATGTATTCTCTTGTGCCAGAAGCATCAATTGTCTTCTCCCCTCCCCCCAAAAGTGTATTTTCTTGCTACCTCAGATTGCTGATAACTTCTTTGAGGTAACATTTTCTTAAGACTGGTATGTGGTTGTCCCACCTAGCTGTCTTAAGATGAATGCACGAACTGTAAGTCACTCTGGATAAGAGCATCTGCTAAAGGACTAAAATGTAAATGACTAAGTTAAAGTAAGTATACAAATATTTCTCACCTTTTTATCCTCCAGGCGAGCACCCCCAGTGGACCCAGAGATCCTGCGCACTATGAACTCTGTAGGGTTCATTGGTTACGCCCCCAATCCTCGCACACGTCCCCGGAACCAGGTACATCACTTATCCACAAATTCAGTGTATTTATTATTATTTTTTACATCAGAAGCAATGGGTTTTCATCCATTTTTTTGCCCAGGCAGTGTTATCCAGGAAAAGTTGGACACTGAACTATGCTTGGCTTGTATAGAAATCCTCTCTTGGTGACCCAATGACCTGTTTGCCGTGTTTCAGGTTCCTTACAAGATCAAGGAGGTTGAGCTGGACTATGATAACTACAATCAGGGTGTTCCTGAGTCTCTTATTGGTCGAGATGAAGAACCACACCTGTACATGGTGCCCAAGAAATACAGGAAGGTGCGTCTCTTTACTAATTACATTGTTATCTACCTGTAATTGTGAAATGTGTGGTTTAATAGTATGATTATGTGTTATGAGCACAGTTCATTGTGGGTGATGTGGTTAGCTTGTTGTGTTAACGATAAGACCTGACATCTTGGATTGTTTTGTGCCCATCAGGTCACCATCAAATACTCCAAACTTGGCCTGGAGGACTTTGACTTCAAACATTACAACAGGACCCTGTTTGCTGGTCTTGAACCTCACATTCCCAATGCTTACTGCAACTGCATGATCCAGGTGAGAATCGGAAATGAGTGGCGTTTATTTATGTACTCTATGTATAACAAGGTTGATTTATATTTGTTTAATTTATCGAGCTCATGATTATTTGTTCCCATTTACAAATGAAAATGTTATAAGATTATTTCAGTGTGTGTTTTCCCTGTGTGTCTGAATGGTTAGGTGTTGTATTTCCTGGAGCCAATCCGCTGCCTGGTCCAGAACCACCTGTGTCAGAAGGAGTTCTGTCTGGCGTGTGAGCTGGGCTTCCTCTTCCACATGCTGGACCTGTCACGAGGAGACCCCTGTCAGGTAGCCACTGATCATAGGAATAGAATGAATAGAAAGGCCTTCTCCATTCAAGTCAATGATGGCATAATGGGTGGACTGGAAGCCATTTTGAGTGTACCCGTGCCAGGAAGTAAAAGCACAAAGTATTCCCTTCAATCTGTGCTGTGATTTGTTAAGTCAACTCAACTGACATAGACGCGGTAAATAAATGAATGGAACGCAGACTGTGGGGGATAGAAGGATGCCGGATTGGGGCATATTCAACAAATCGAATCTAACAAAGTGGTTATTCATCAAATCCGCCATGATTGATGTGCATTACTAAAGTCTGTGCACACATTTAGCTATTTTTTTGAGTTACAGTTAAGGATCTGGGTAGGAAAAACGTATCCAAAACTGTCCCTTAGAGGAACCTTCGAGATACATAGTTGATCTAGCACTCCGACATATACACCAAATCTAGCAATCACACTTCTGCCAGACTGACCTGGTTGAGGGTGACAAACTCAGCGTCCAGCCCCACAAGGTCTCCGGCCTGGCTCTTCCTCTGTCAGCAGCACACTGGCCTCGATGGGGTTTTTAACTGGGAAAGACAGACAGAAATCAAGTGTTGGAGTGGGGGTGTTATCAAACAGGTAATAAGTGCAGTCATACACAGTACCACAAACAACACCCATCTTCACAGAGGAGGTCAAGGTTATGTTGCGTACTGGTTTGGACTGACACCAAGACAACTATCCTGTACGTCTTATGTATACTGAACAAAATTATAAATGCAACTTGCAACAATTTCAAAGATCTTACTGAGTTACAGTTCATATAAGGAAATCACATACCTTAAAAAAAAGGCGTGGATCAGCAAACCAGTCAGTATCTGGTGTGACCACCATTTTCCTGATGCAGCATGACACATCTCCTTCACATAGTGTTGATCAGGCTGTTGAGTGTGGTCTGTGGAATGTTGTCCCGCTCCTCTTCAATGGCTGTGCGATGCTGTTGTATAGTACCAGTCAAAAGTTTGGACAGCTACTCATTTCAAGGGTTTTTCTTTAGTTTGACTATTTTCGACATTGTAGAATAATAGTGAAGGCATCAAAATTATGAAATAACACACATGGAATCATGTAGTAACCAAAAAAGGGTTAAACAAATCTAAATATATTTTATATTCTTCAAAGTAGAAATCCTTTGCCTTGATGACAGCTTTGCACACTCTTGGCATTCCCTCAACCAGCTTCATGAGGTAGTCACCTGGAATGCATTTCAATTAACAAGTGTGCCTTGTTAAAAGTTAATTTGTGGAATTTCTTTCCTTAATGTGTTTGAGACAATCAGTTGTGTTGTGACATGGTCGAGGTGGTATACAGAAGATTTGGTAAAAGACCAGGTCCGTATTATGGCAAGAGCAGTTCAAATACGACGTTTACAACTGTTTGAAGTTGAATCCTTCTCACCCCCCCCCTTTAAGATTTAGATGCACTATTGTAAAGTGACTGTTCCACTGGATGTCATAAGGTGAATGCACCAATTTGTAAGTCACTCTGGATAAGAGCGTCTGCTAAATGACTTAAATGTAAATGTAAATAAGCAGAGAGAAACGACAGTCCATCATTACTTTAAGACATCAGTCAATCCAGAAAATGTTAAGAATTCTGAAAGTTTCTTCAAGTGCAATCGCAAAAACCATTAAGCGCTATGATGAAACTGGCTCTTGAGGACCACCACAGGAAAAGAAGACCCACAGTTACCTCTGCTGCAGAGGATAAGTTCATTAGAGTTACCAGCCTCAGAAATTACAGCCCAAATAAATGCTTCACCGAGTTCAAGTAACAGACACATCTCAACATCAACTGTTTAGAGGAGACGGCGAGAATCAGGCCTTCATGGTCAAATTGCTGAAAAAGAAGCACTACTAAAGGACCCCAATAAGAATTAGAGACTTGATCGGGCCAAGAAACACGAGCAACAGACATTAGACCGGTGAAAATCTGTCCATGGGTCTGATTTGAAATTTGAGATTTTTGGTTCCAACCGCCGTGTCTTTGTGAGACGCAGAGTAGGTGAACGGATAATCTTCACGTGTATTCTGACCATGAAGCATGGAGGAGGAGGTGTGATGGTGTGTGGGTGCTTTTCTGTTGACACTGTCAGTGATTTATTTAGAACTCAAGGCATTTAACCAGCATGGCTTCCACAGCATTCTGCAGCGATACGCCATCCCATCTGGTTTGCGCTTAGTGGGACTATAATTTATTTTTCAACAGGGCAAAGACCCATTACACTTCCAGGCTGTGTAATGGCTACTTGACCAAGAAGGAGAGTGATGGAGTGCTGCATCATATGACCTGGTCTCCACAATCACCCGACCTCAACCCAATTGAGATGGTTTGGGATGAGTTGGACCGCAGAGTGAAGGAAAAGTAGCCAACAAGTGCTCAGCATATGTGGGAATTCCTTCAAGACTGTTGGAATAGCATTCCAGGTGAAGCTGGTTGAGAGAATGCCAAGAGTGCACACTCTAGGAGCACACTCCACACACTCTAGGAGCTCAGATGCAAAAATGTAATTACCAACATTGCGACATGATGAAGACAGCTTGGCTGTCGAAACGTTGGTAATTACATTTTTGCATCTGAGCTCCTAGAGTGTGCAGCTCTCTTTTATTTTCAAGACGATCAGAAATACCATCAGATCCCCAAATGGGCACATTTTATAAGCCGACATTTGCATGCTGGCCAGGTAGCCTAGGCCTACTTCTATGCATAATCAGTGCGCGTCCTTACTCAACATTGACAAGAGTGATCAAAACACAACTTGTAAATGGAAGGAAATTAACCAAAACATGTTTCTCACAAGTGTATCCTAGGTTGTACATTGTAAATAACATGTCCACTCCGACAATGAGAACTGTAAAATACTAATAATATATTAAATGCATTAACAGAAAATATGGTATCCAAACAAACATTGTAGATTAGAAATTATGTGAATTAACGCTGAATGGGTGGGTATTGGTGTGCTCGACTAAAAAATTATTGATCAACCAAAAAATCGACCAGTCAACCAAATGGGGTCAGCCCTAGTGTGATCAGGGATGTATTCATTACGCCAATTCTGTTGAAAAACGTTTCTTAAACGGAAGCAAATGGAACAAAACAGGGATAAACATGCCTGAATTTGTCCAATAGAAACTCTTGTTTGCAACTGTTGGACTAATGACTGCGCCCGAGATCAGTTGCAGGCAAGAGTGAGCAAAGCGGTGTTGAATGTGCTACTGTCTGTCACCTTGATTTACTCTAATTTTTCTATCGGCCTGTGTGCACCTTCGTAAACTTTCATTCGTTGTCTAGGTTCTAGCAACCTCATGATGGGTATAGGGAAAACTCAAGTATCACACACACACAGACTATTGCCCTCAGAACAGCCTCCATACGTTTGATCCTGTAAGTCGCTCTGGATAAGAGTGTCTGCTAAAAGACTAATATGTCAATGTAATGTGTAAATCTATTTGTCTACATGCCATTTTAAAAACAATGCAGCTATTGGAGTAAACCTATTTTGGGTTAAGACAAGTGACCATGAGTAAGAATAAGACATCTGATTAACACTTTTCATTTATAACGGTTGGTTTCATTATAGCTAATAAATAACCAAATCATTGACGGATCAAAAGATAAGAGACATGGATTTCTTTTATCTGCCCCTGCAAGCCGGTCGGCATACGTGTCATCACACTCCCTCATCTGATTGGTCGTTTCCCATGAACGGTAAACCGGCATATGCGTTATCACACTCCCTAATTTGATTGTTCGAGTCGGTGGGCCTTCTGTCTTTGGCTGTGGTAACTAGTGACGACCTTTAGGGTCAGAGGTTCCAAGCCATTCTATTCATTCTAGCTCTATGCCACCGACAGCCATGACACATCTCAAACTCTGTCATATGGTCCATCTGTCAATACAAAATCATAGACCCCTGTAGTAATGGTAGTAGTAATAGATGTAATAGAGTTGTAATAAAGTGTTTGATGCAGTTGTAATAGAGGTAATAGAGCACTGTAATGTGTTTATGTATGCACTGAACTGACGGACCATAATTGAACCATCCTGCTGCCTACTCCCATGGCCATTCACTCATTGCAACTACTGTCCCCTCTAACCCCTCTCAAAGGCCAGTAATTTCCTCCGAGCTTTCCGAACAATCCCAGAGGCGTCTGCCCTGGGCCTTATCCTGGCTGACTCTGATGAGCAGACGGGGAAGGCCAGGCTGGGTCGTCTCATCCAGAGTTGGAACCGCTTCATTCTAACCCAGCTCCATCAGGAGACCCAGGAGCAGGAGGGGCCACAGGCCTACCGAGGAGCCAGCAGCAGGTGACACCTTTTTCCTTTTGTTTAACATTTTTAACAGCCCCGCCCCCCAAAAAAAGATACGAGTTAAAATGATGTGCATTTCTTAAACTCTCAATCTTAGGAAGTAAATCAGCTTTTAACATTTATTTAGTGTATACTAGAGCATCTTCTATTTGTGTTTAGTGATGACTTTGGCTTGATAATTGTTTTATGCTTTGTTGGGACAGTGCTCTGGGCTCCTCAGGCGAGTCTGTAATCGGAAGGCAGTTTGGGTGTGAGGTTGAGAACAGCAGCCTGTGTCGCTGTGGAAAGGAGACAGTACGCTCCTCTCTCACCTTGCTCTTCACCATGCACTACCCTGAGCAGAACTCACTTGGTAAGTTTTCCCCTAATTATCTTTACTCTGCAAGTATTCGACTAGTATCACTGTTATCTGGGTAGTACAATGGATTTCTTGATCATATATTGAAGTTTTACTGTAAACCATATTCTGTTAGATAAGACGATAAAGGAGTACGACTTTGCTGAGATCCTGAAGAAGAGTATATGTCTGGAGCAGAGTACACAGGCATGGTGTGAGAATTGTGAAAAGTACCAGCCCACAGTAAGTGACACTTAAAAAAATATTTTAAAAAAATATTTTAGTTTTAAAATGGGTTTGTTTGAGTCAATTCTTTCATGTGTTTTTCCTGTATCCATCTATCTCTAGGTGCAGACACGGAACATCCGCTGCCTTCCTGATGTGCTGGTCATTAACTGTGAGGTGAACAGTGTCAAAGAAGCTGAGTTCTGGAAGGCTCAGGCAGAGGTGAGCTCTTACATCCAAACCATGATCGACCGCTTGAGTTTTTCCTCCTACAATGGCAAATGCTGAATACAGACTGCGATTGATATTTACAATGACATGATGGCCATATATTTACAGGTGCTACAGGAGCACATTAGAGATTTAGTACTTCTATTATCCTGATGGTGTTGTTTGTGTTTCCAGTGTCTGTAATATTTTTCCACAAAGTTATTACAGTGAATCAGACTGTTCCTCTCTCTCCACAGTACGCTTTCATCAAGGCCAAGAAGAAAGAGGAAATGGAACCCCATAAGCCCAAAGAACCTCCACCACCACAACCAACAGAGTGGTGCTTAGAGTACGAATGATGAACCTTTCCAAATATTTGGCTGAGAGTTCATACTCTCATGGAAATATTGATGGGAAAGCTTGTTAAAACAATGATCATCTGACATTTTGTTTTTGAAATGTTACCCGGCATCGGGGCAATTCAGGGAGTAAACTGAAATTCAAATTTTCCTCAATGCACTTTTGATAACCTCCATGTTGTTTAGGGAGGGGCTGGTCAATACGGAGGGCCTGACCTTTGACACCAGAGTGGAGGACCTGCGTCACATCTGGATCCCTCTCACTCTGAAGATGTCCATCAGCAAAAGCCAGGGCCTGGAGATAAGCAGTTGGCCAGAGGAAGAAGAGGTGAGAGAAGGGTTTCAAAATTCAGGGAATTGATTGAAAGTTCATGGAATTGTGCAACCCTAGGTGAGAGACACAGAACAGCCAACAACTACTTTTACTTCACATTCATAGGTTTCACTCACCAAATAATTTTCCAAGATGGTTTTTCCATTTGGCTCCTTCTAACTTGTTTTTGTTTTTCTGTACTGGTTTCAATTTAATAGAATGAACTGTGTTAGCACTGTATGTGTGAAAATGCTTTTTCTTTAACCATTCGTTTAGCTGAGCTCCACTGAGGAGGCTGAAGGAGCGTCTCTCTATGACTTGGTGGTTACTGTGCCTCATGTACTGGACGCTCGAACTGGGGGAAATCTGGTAGCACACATCAAAGTGGGAGAGACCTATCACGTCAGAAAAGAGGTGAGTGGATGGATAGATCTGTTAGAGCCAAAGTAAGAACATCAACAGACATCAGGAGAATGGAAAGCTACACTTGGTGTACAAAACATTGAGAACACCTGCTCTTTCCATGACAGATTGACCAGGTGAATGCTATAATCCCTTATTGATGTCACTTGTTAAATCCACTTCAATCAGTGTAGATGATGGGTTGGAGACATTAAAGAAGAATTTTTAAGCTTTGAGACTGATTGTGTGTGTGTGTCGTCACATCCGGCCGGGATTGGGAGTCCCATAGGGCGGCGCTTAATTGGCCCAGCATTGTCCAGGTTTGGCCGGGGTAGGCCGTCATTGTAAATAAGAATTTGTTATTAACTGACTTGCCTAGTTAAATAAAGGTTAAATTAAAAATAATTAAAAAGAAAGATGTAGAGGGTGAATGGGCAAGACAAAATATTTAAGTTTCTTTTGAAAGGGGTATGGTAGTAGGATGCCAGGCGCACCGGTTTGTGTCAAGAACTGCAATGCTGCTGGGTTTTCCATGCTCAACAGTTTCCCGTGTGTATCAAGAATGATCCACCACTTAAAGGACATCAACCAGCCAACATTGACACAACTGTGGGAAGCATTGGGGTCAACATGGGCCAGCATCCCTGTGAAACGCTTTCGACTCCTTGTAGATTCCATGCCCTGACGAATTGAGTCTGTTCTGAGGGCAAAGGGGGGGGGTTATCTCAATATTAGGAAGGTATTCTTAATGTTTTGTAGACTCATTGTATATATGCTGATAATAATAATGTGAAAACCATATTTGACTAATTTATTTCTGTTCATGTTGCGGTTTAAGGGGGTAACACACCAGCAGTGGTATCTATTCAATGATTTCCTGATTGAGCCAATTGACAAGGTCATCTTTGATTACTCACTGAATCAATATATCAAATATCTTACTAATTTCTCAAATATAACAGGAGTCTAAAATAAGTGTTTGTGTGTTTCAGGCGGAAGCAGCACAGTTTGATGTGAACTGGAAGGTGCCTGCCATCTTGTATTACGCCAAGAGAAACTACCACTCCAAATACGACCTACGCAGTAAGCAATCCACTCAATGGCAGTATGTCCAACCGGCCTCACAACCGCAGACGACATGTATGGCGTCGTGTGGGCGGGCGGTTGGCCGATGTCAACATTTTGAACAGAGTGCCCCATGGTGGCTGTGGGGTTATGGTATGGGCAGGCATAAACACAATTGCATTTTATCGATGCCAATTTGAATGCACAGAAATACCGTGACGAGATTGTGATTGAGACCCATTGTGAGGCCCACTTTTTTTCAAGGTATCTGTGACCAACAGATGCATATCTCTATTCCCAGTCATGTGAAATCCATAGATTAGGGCCTAATGAATGTATTTCAATTGACTGATTTCCTTATATGAACTGTAACTCAGTAAAAATCTTTGAAATTGTTGCAAGTTGCGTTTATAATTTTGTTCAGTATACATAACACGTACAGGATAGTTGTCTTGGTGTCAGTCCAAACCAGTACGCAATATAACCTTGACCTCCTCTGTGAAGATGGGTGTTGTTTGTGGTACTGTGTATGACTGCACTTATTACCTGTTTGATAACACCCCCACTCCAACACTTGATTTCTGTCTGTCTTTCCCAGTTAAAAACCCCATCGAGGCCAGTGTGCTGCTGACAGAGGCATCACTGGCAAGGAAGCAGAGGAAGAGCCACGCCACGTTCATCCCCCTCATGGTCAGTGAGATGCCCCAGGCTGGAGACCTCGTGGGGCTGGACGCTGAGTTTGTCACCCTCAACCAGGTCAGTCTGGCAGAAGTCTGATTGCTAGATTTGGTGTATATGTCAGAGTGCTAGATCAACTATGTATCTAGAAGGTTCCTCTAAGGAATAGTTTTTCCTTCCCAGATCCTTAACCGTAATCATTACATAGGTGTATGTATAGGAGGGGCAGCTTCACCCAAGCAGCATAAAAATGATGCTAATAATCAACATCTCTGCTTGGAGATCCACTGTTTAAATTCCCCCCTATGGATCAAATCCATGTCTTTGGGTATGTAGGAGGAGGCAGAGCTACGCAGCGACGGCACCAAGTCTACCATTAAGCCCAGTCAGATGTCTGTGGCACGGATCACCTGTGTGCGCGGTCAGGGTCCCAACGATGGAGTACCATTCATCGATGACTACATCTCCACTCAGGAGCAGGTAATGCAGCCCCTCTCGACCTGGCAATAATATGAGTACTTCAACAGGATGGATGGATGTTCAGATAATTATTGCTTTGCAGTAAAATGGGATGTTATATAACCACAAACAATACAGCTTCTTAAACAAAGATACCTAAATTCAACTCATCTTAGTTCTTAAAGTTGAATCTACTTCACTCTTTTGCTGGTGCAGGTGGTGGACTATCTGACCCAGTACTCAGGCATCAAACCAGGGGACTTAGATGCTAAGATTTCCTCCAAGCACTTGACCACTCTGAAGTCAACTTACCTGAAGCTGCGCTTCCTCATTGACACCGGAGTGCGCTTTGTTGGCCATGGTTTACAAAAGGACTTCCGGGTTATAAATTTGCTGGTAAATTTGTATTCTTAATATATTGGATTGTGAAATTGAACCAAATTGACCTGTTTCTATACCCCTGGCTGCAGTTTTAGTAAAGATTATGGGCCGGTTTCCCAGACACAGATTAAGCCTCCAAAAAAAGAATGCTCAATGGAAAATGTCCTTTAAAATGGCTTTTTAGTCCAGAACCAATCTTAATCTGTGTCCAGTAATCCTGCCCTATTGGTTAGCTAGAAACAGTAGACGGGGTCATTTCAGTGGAGGGAGTTTGGGAGCTCATCTGTGTTTTTATGTTTCCTGGCTCAGGTGCTGAAGGATCAGGTTGTTGACACAGTCTACCTGTTCCATATGCCTCGTAAGAGGATGATCTCTCTGCGCTTTCTCGCCTGGTACTTCCTGGGTAAGAGTTTATACTCCTCAACCACTGTTTTGTTCATATAGAAATTACTTCTTAGTCTGCCATTTTTCAAATTTCTCCGTGTAACACAAAATTGTGTGAAATGGTAAAACTGCTACTTGCTTCTCCAGACCTTAACATCCAGGGTGAGACCCATGACAGTATCGAGGATGCACGCACCGCGCTTTCTCTCTACAATAAGTACCTGGAACTGAGTCGTGGAGGAGGAAACAACGAAGTCCGCAAAGTTCTGAAGGGACTCTACGAGAAAGGCCGCAAAATGGACTGGAAAGTCCCGGACTGTGACACAGGAGATGGTTAAGGTAGCCCAAAAAGTATGAAACTGGCATTGCATTAGAGAGTGTAATGTTGGTGGGGTTTAGTAATTATTGAGGTTAACTCAACTTTGTTTACTATTATTAGCCGTTTACAGTATCAATCAATCCACACTGATTGAATGTGGTCCCCTCCCACAGGTACAACTGTCTTCCCTCAATGATGGGACTGTGAAGAGTGCCTGAAGACAAACTGATTCACTCTCTATTTCAATCAGCCTTTTCTTTTGTATAGTTACAACTAGGGCTGGCACAATTACCATACAACAGTTTAACCAACAGTTATGGATGAAGACCGTCATGAAAATAAAATAACCATCCTAACTGTATATTTTTTTGTTGCTATTTGAAAGGTCATAATGATGACCGCGGTAATTTGGCTGACCAATAACCGTCATCAAAAATTCCATGACGTCGCAGCCCTAGTATCAATAAGTTCAATAAGACCCATACATGAAACTGGACAAGTCATCGACAAGAGCAGAATCCTGACAGGGGTTGTGTCAGTGTCCCAACTTTACACATAATCTTGCTTGCCTGTACAGCATTTGAATAAGGAATGAACAGTTTTGATCTTCAAAGCATAAACCAAAACTATTTCTGATTTAATTTTTCCTATTTTTCATTAGATTTGTAAAGAATGTTTGTCTGTCATTATGCTGTACATTATGCTGCTTACAAGGGCAAAGAATAGTATTTTGAAAATGTGCTGAAGTTTTTGTAGTGATGTTTCTAGAGGCCTGTAATTAAAACAGAATATAAACTCAGCAAAAAAAAAGAAACGTCCCTTTTTCAGGACCCTGTCTTCCAAATAACTTCACAGATCTTCATTGTAAATTGTTTAAACACTGTATCCCATGCTTGTTCAATGAACCATAAACAATTAATGAACATGCACCTGTGGAACGGTTGTTAAGACACTAACAGCTTATAGACAGTAGGCAATTAAAGGTCACAGTTATGAAAACTTAGGACACTAAAGATGCCTTTGTACTGATACCAAAAGAAAGATGCCCAGGGTACCTGCTCATCTGTGTGAACGTGCCTTATGAATGAGGCAAGGAGGCATGACGACTGCAGATGTGGCCAGGGCAATAAATTGCAATGTCCGTACTGTGAGACGCCTAAGACAGCACTACAGGTAGACAGGGCGTACAGCTGATCGTCCTCGCAGTGGCAGACCACGTGTAACAACACCTGCACAGGATCGGTACATCCGAACATCACACCTGCGGGACAGGTACAGGATGGCAACAACAACCCCCCGAGTTATACCAGGAACGCACAATCCCTCCATCAGTGCTCAGACTGTCCACAATAGGCTGAGAGAGGCTGGACTGAAGGCTTGTAGGCCTGTTGTAAGGCAGGTCCTCACCGGCAACAACATTGCCGGCACAAACCCACCGTCGCTGGACCAGACAGGACTGGCAAAAAGTGCTCTTCACTGATGAGTTGCGGTTTTGTCTCACACAGGGTGATGGTCAGAGTTGTTTATCATCGAAGGAATGAGCGAGGCCTGTACTCTGGAGCGGGATCGATTTGGAGGTAGAGGGTCCGTCATGGTCTGGGGCGGTGTGTCACGGCATCATCGGACTCAGCTTGTCAATGCAGGCAATCTCAACGCTGTGCGTTACAGGGAGACATCCTCCTCCCTCATGTGGTACCCTTCCTGCAGGCTCAGGAAGGGTACCACATGAGGGAGGAGGATGTCTCCCTGTAACGCACAGCGTTGAGATTGCCTTCAGCATGACAATGCCACCAGCCATACTGCTCGTTCTGCGCGTAATTTCCTGCAAGACAGGAATGTCAGTATTCTGCCATGGCCAGCGAAGAGCCCGGATCTCAATCCCATTGAGCACGTCTGGGACCTTTTGGATCAGAGGGTGAGGGCTAGGGCCATTCCCCTAAAGAAATGTCCGGGAACTTGCAGGTGCCTTGGTGGAAGAGTGCGGTAACATCTCACAGCAAGAACTGGCAAATCTGGTGTAGTCCATGAGGAGGAGATGCACTGCAGTACCTAATGCAGCTGGTGGCCACACCAGATACTAACTGTTACTTTTGATTTTGACCCCCCCTTTGTTCAGGGACACATTATTCAATTTATTTTAGTCACATGTCTGTGGAACTTGTTCAGTTTATGTCTCAGTTGTTGAATCTTGTTATGTTCATACAAATATTTACACGTTAAGTTTGTTTCTTTTTTTGCTGAGTTTAGTACACTGAACTGTCTATTCGTATTTATATTTTACTCCAAATTCACATTTTATGTGATAAAGATGTAGGCTATATATTTAAGAAATGTTTTACTTTGCGGATTATTTATACCATATATTCTACTGTAGTGTGAAATGAATGTGACATTAAGATGTTGCCACGGCCTCCGTGGCTCAGGGTTATAGCACCCTCTGCTGACCATACTTAGGAAGGTTTTCTTATGTAATTCCAGGTGACACTGACAGGTGTAAACATCTGGAAAAGTCAACCCGGGCTACTTCCAGCCTGTCTGACCACAATAAACCATTAAAAATGCAACAAACTCTTTCTTTGCCACATTTTGCAATGTCCAATCCGTTTTGTGTTAGCTAAATGTGTGCTGAGCTTTCTGGAGTTAGTACAAAATATGGTTTTATTGGTGAACACTGCACTGCACAGAGTTGCCATTATCAGGAGTTGACACTGGATGAGTGTATTTGTGAATGTTTTGGATTTGATTTAGGTTTCAAACGTGGTACCCGACGTTTCATCAGCCAGGAGCGCCAAAACGAGTTTTTACGTCATCCTCTGTTGTGACGTAATCGATGGAGTGGTTTTCCGAGGTCAGACAAGTAATACAGTAATTATTGAAGAAGATAAGAAAGTAGTCGATCAGCAGAGATCTTGAGCCAGTCATCATACTCAGTAGACCTAGAATAGATCATACCGCGCCGTTTTTCTCTACTTTAGCATATCCAATAATATCCTGTTTTCAATGCCAATAGACATTGTACCTGCAATCTATTTAAACGCTATAGCAGGGCCGTGGCAAGAACGAATCAGTTGGAGGGGACTTTGATTTCCACCTTCTATGTGTGTACGTAGGAGGTCCATTAATCTTTTGAATGGGTGTAAGAAAATAACAAGATCGCCCCGCTCACTGTTAAAGTTCCCAATTCACTGCTTTATTGACAACGTTTCGATCAGGTCAAACAAACAGTGCTCACTCCCAAAACATACACATTTCACCTCACATGGTCATTACGCAAAATGACGCATGGTGGGTACAAAAACAATTTGTTTATCTCTAATTATTTGATATAAATTAGATGGGCACGTAGCGTACCAGGGTGTAACATCTTGGCCATGTTCTGTTATAATCTCCACCCGGCACAGACAGAAGAGGATTGGCCACCCCTCATAGCCTGGTTCCTCTTCAGGTTTCTAGAGTTTTTCCTAGCCACCGTGCTTCTACACCTGCATTGCTTGCTGTTTGAGATTTTAGACTGGGTTTCTGTACATCACTTTGTGACATCAGCTGATGTAAGAAGGGTTTTATAAGTCAATTTGATTGATTGATTGATGCTGTGCTCTCCTGACGCCTAATAATTAACACTTAATATTAATTCAATGGATTGTGGTCAGTAAACCCATGGAATATGGTGTTAATAATATACACTGCTCAAAATAATAAAGGGAATACTAAAATAACACATCCTAGATCTGAATGAATGAAATATTCTTATTAAATACTTTTTCTTTATATGGTTGAATGTGCTGACAACAAAATCACACAAAAATTATCAATGGAAATCAAATTTATCAAATCAAATTTTATTTGTCACATACACATGGTTAGCAGATGTTAGTGCGAGTGTAGCGAAATGCTTGTGCTTCTAGTTCCGACAATGCAGTAATAGCCAACAAGTAATCTAGCTAACAATTCCAAAACTACTAAATCAAATCAAATTTATTTATATAGCCCTTCGTACATCAGCTGATATCTCAAAGTGCTGTACAGAAACCCAGTCTTAGAGAATTAGAGAATGCACACTTAGATTCACACAGGACACCGAATAGGACAGGAGAAGTCCTCCAGATATAACAAACTGACCCTAGCCCCCCGACACAAACTACTGCAGCATAAATACTGGAGGCTGAGATAGGAGGGGTCAGGAGACACTGTGGCCCCATCCGAGGACACCCCTGGACAGGGCCAAACAGGAAGGATATAACCCCACCCACTTTGCCAAAGCACAGCCTCTACACCACTAGAGGGACATCTTCAACCACCAACTACCATCCTGAGACAAGGCTGAGTATAGCCCACAAAGATCTCTGCCATGGCACAACCCAAGGGGGGGCGCCAACCCAGACAGGGTTGGCGCAGGGTTGTCCTCAAAGCGGACAAAAACGTTATTTAGTCTGCCTGGGAGCAAGACATCCTGATCCGTGACAGTGCTGGTTTTCTTTTTGTAATGTCTGAGCCGTTGAATTGAGATTCTACTTTGTCTCTATACTGACGCTTAGCTTGTTTGATAGCCTTGTGGAGGGAATAGTTACACTGTTTGTATTCGGTCATGTTTCCAGTCACCTTGCCCTGATTAAAAGCAGTGGTTCGCGCTTTCAGTTTCACGCGAATGCTGCCATCAATCCACGGTTTCTGGTTAGGGAATGTTTTTATCGTTGCTATTGGAACGACATCTTCAACGCACGTTCTAATGAACTCGCACACCGAATCAGTGTATTCGTCAATGTTGTCGTCTGACGCAATACGGAACATATCCCAGTCCACGTGATGGACGCAATCTTGGAGTGTGGAATCAGATTGGTCGGACCAGCGTTGAACAGACCTCAGCGCGGGAGCTTCTTGTTTTAGTTTCTGTCTGTAGGCAGGGATCAACAAAATGAGTCGTGGTCAGCTTTTCCGAAAGGAGGGCGGGGCAGGGCCTTATATGTGTCGCGGAAGTTGGAATAGCAATGATCCAAGGTTATTCCCGCCCTGGTTGCGCAATTGATATGCTGATAAAATTTAGGGAGTCTTGTTTTCAGATTAGCCTTGTTAAAATCCCCAGCTACAATGAATGCAGCCTCCGGATATATGGATTCCAGTTTGCAAAGAGTCAAATAAAGTTAGTTCAGAGCCATCGATGTGTCTGCTTGGGGGAGAATATATACGGCTGTGATTATAATCTAAGAGAATTCCCTTGGTAGATAATGCGGTCTATATTTGATTGTGAGGAATTCTAAATCAGGTGAACAGAAGGACTTGAGTTCCTGTATGTTGTTTTGGCCACACCACGTCCCGTTAACCATAAAGCATACGCCCCCGCCCCTCTTCTTACCAGAAAGATGTTTGTTTCTGTCGGCGCGATGCGTGGAGAAACCAGCCGGCTGCACCGTCTCTAGCATCTCTCCAGTGAGCCATGTTTCCGTGAAGCAAAGAACGTTACAGTCTCTGATGTCCCTCTGGAATGCTACCCTTGCTCGGATTTCATCAACCTTGTTGTCAAGAGACTGGACATTGGCGAGGAGAATGCTAGGGAGTGGTGCACGATGTGCCCGTCTCCGGAGTCTGACCAGAAGACCGCTTCGTTTTCCCCTTTTTCAAAGTCGTTTTTTTTGGGTCGCCGGGTGGGATCCATTCCGTCCTGGGTGAAAGGCAGAACACAGGTTCCGCTTCGCGAAAGTCATATTCTTGGTCGTACTGATGGTGAGTTGACGCTGTTCTTATGTTCAGTAGTTCTTCTCGACTGTATGTAATGAAACCTAAGATGACCTGGGGTACCAATGTAAGAAATAACACGTAAAAAAAACAAAAAACTGCATAGTTTCCTAGGAACGCGATGCGAGGCGGCCATCTCTGTCGGCGCCGGAAGTCCAACCCATGGACGTCTGGATTTGGAGTCACACTCAAAATGAAAGTGGAAAACCACACTATAGGCTGATCCAACTTTGATGTAATGTCCTTAAAACAAGTCAAAATGAGGCTCGGTAGTGTATGTGGCCTCCGTGCCTGTATGACCTCCCTACAACGCCTGGGCATGCTCCTGATGAGGTGGCGGATGATCTCTTGAAGGATCTCCTCCCAGACCTGGACTAAAGCATCCGCCAACTCCTGGACAGTCTGTGGTGCACCGTGGCGTTGGTGGATGGAGCGAGACATGATGTCCCAGATGTGCTCAATTGGATTCAGGTCTGGGGAACGAGCTGGCCAGTCCATAGCGTCAATGCCTTCCTCTTGCAGGAACTGCTGACACACTCCCCCACCTGTGGATGTCGGGCCCTCATACCACCCTCATGGAGTATGTTTCTGACCGTTTGAGCAGACACATGCACATTTGTGGCCTGCTGCAGGTCATTTTGCAGGGCTCTGGCAGTGCTCCTCCTGCTCCTCTTTGCACAAAGGCGGAGGTAGCGGTCCTGCTGCTGGGTTGTTGCCCTCCTACGGCCTCCTCCATGTCTCCTGATGTACTGGCCTGTCTCCTGGTAGCACCTCCATGCTCTGGACACTACGCTGACAGACACAGCAAACCTTCTTGCCACAGCTCGCATTGATGTTCCATCCTGGATGAGCTGCACTACCTGAGCCACTTGTGTGGGTTGTAGACTCCGTCTCATGCTACCACCAGAGTGAAAGCACTGCCAGCATTCAAAAGTGACCAAAACATCAGCCAGGAAGCATAGGAACTGAGAAGTGGTCTGTGGTCCCCACCTGCAGAACCACTCCTTTATTGGGGGTGTCTTGCTAATTGCCTATAATTTCCACCTGTTGTCTATTCCATTTGCACAACAGCATGTGAAATGTATTGTCAATCAGTGTTGCTTCCTAAGTGGACAGTTTGATTTCACAGAAGTGTGATTGACTTGGAGTTACATTGTGTTGATTAAGTGTTCCCTTAATATTTTTGAGCAGTGTATATTTCTAAATCTATTAGCAAATACAAATTACAAGTGCATAGCTATATTGTAATTTTCCATGAAGAACATTTCTTTGTAAAAGTATTTATCATTTTGTTGCAATGTTTTCATAAACCGTGTCTGTTTGATTGGCAATTTTTTTAAAGCCTCTTGCTGCTAACTAATGTGCGCTTGTCATGCTGCGCACACTAAAATAATCCAAATGGTGGCAGCATAAACCACAAATTAATGTTTTGAATGAAAAACATTTCCAGTTACGTTTCCAGATAAGGATTGGGATTTTAGGATGCCATCCTTCGGATTATGTTGGAACTGCAAAAACTCACATTAGGAAAAGGGGGATACCTAGTCAGTTGTACAACTGAATGCATTCAACTGAAATGTGTCTTCTGCATTTAACCCAACCCCTCTGAATCAGAGAAATGCGGGGGCCTGCCATAATCGACATCAGCGTCTTCGGTGCCCAGTGTGTTAACAGCCTTGCTCAGGGGCGCTTGTATTATAACTGTAGGATGGGGGACACACAGCTTTTGCAGATAATATGCACAAACGCAGGCACCAAACACGCTTGAAAATCATGATGTTATGATATTTGTGGTAATAAATCACAGATTCCAAGGTCAATTAGCTACAGGACAATATTTCTACCTAATTAATTACACAAAAACAGATTCACGGCCTCCCGAGTGGCGCAGTGCTAGCTGTTCCATTAGAGATTCTGGGTTCGGGTCCAGGCTCTGTCGCAGCCGGCCGCGTCCAGGGGACTCATGGGGCGGCGCACAATTGGCCCAGCGTCGTCCGGGTTAGGGGGGGGGTTTGGCCGGCAGGGATGTCCTTGTCGAATGGGGCGCACGGCTCTCGACCTTCGCCTCTCCCGAATCCGTACGGGAATCCTAGCGATGAGACAAGACTGTAACCACCAATTGGATACCACTAAATTGGTGAGAAAAATGGGGTGTATATATCTCCTATATTATTACAGAGACGGTGTATATATGACTATTTTCTACATTGTAGAGTAATAGTGAATACATCAAAACTATGAAATAACACATATGGAATCTTGTAGTAACCAAAAAAGTGTTAAACAAATCAAAATATATTTCCAGGTCATCAAAATATATTTTCAGGTCATCTGATGCAGCACTCCATCACTCTCCTTCTTGGTCAAATAACCCTTACACAGCCTGGAGGTGTGTTGGGTCATTGTCCTGTTGAAAAACAAATGATAGTCCCACTAAGCGCAAACCAGATGGGATGGCGAATCGTGCCTTGAATTGTAAATAAATCACAGAGAGTACAACCAGAAAAACACCCCCACACTCTCCTCCTCCATGGATGATCTCTGAGTGGGGTCAGGAGACAGAAAACAGACACCTTTTGCAAATCAGCAGACCATCTTATGATCTGCAGGGAAGAGAGTCAGGAACGTTTACTCTTTGTAACAAAGGAAAACGACGCCAATACAGCCCAGTGACAATTAAACACATTTTCTGAACAATGTTGGTGTAACTTGAAGTATAATGTGGCAATTTTCTTCTGATTTCCCTGTCATAAAAAGGGGCATAATGAGTATTTTCTGTAATATAGAGTGGCTGTTTTATACGCAAATCATGTTTAGATCCTACAGGCTATGTATTTCATCCTAGGAACTGTTCAATTGTTTTCTGTACAGTAGAAACATTCTGTGAACACTTATGAGGAAATCTCAGGTTTAATGTGCGTGGTTTTCTGAATCAATGGGGCTGTCAAGTGATTCCTTGTCCGGCCTCTGTGAGTATCCGTATAAACTACAGGACTGGCTAACAGATGTGGGATCACGTTTCTTCACGGTGCGGCCAGGCCATGAGGAACAAATGACCTAAATTCTCCTCGGAAACCAAACTCCTATCGACAAAACCTTCTAGCAACAAAACACCGATCAAGACCTATCCTACTCAGACCGAAGCAATCATACCGGAGGTGGTCCTGCAGAAACTCATGTTTGCATTCGAGACTGAGTGAGTTTGCAATCCATCCCGGGTGGGAGCAGAGGAATAATTCACTGCACGGAAGAGCTCTCATAGACTTTACTTTCCTGGACTAAACTGAGAGAGAGAGAGATAGAGTCTTGGACAACATGCCCTTTTCATCTCCATGGCGGCTTCATCGACATACAAGTAAATTACCCCATTGTATTATACATTACAGAGTAAAGTGGCGTTTTTTGTGTGTAAAGTGGTTGAAGTCATTGAGTGTTGTAAGATGGCAGGTTTAATTTACAAACCCATGGTCAATACGGTCCCGGCACTGTCCACATCAGATGCCAATCGGTAGTCTAGTTCATGTCTATTCCTGGTTGGGGAGCTCTAGGGTTTCACGGTTGTGAAAGCCTATGTCGACTTGGTTCTCTCACATTTTCGCTTTCAATTAATGAGATTGTCATTCTCAAAAGTCCCGTGAATGTTCTGTTGTATTTGCCTGAGTTGAGTACGGAAGCCTATTTTATATTGACCTGTGGAGCTTCTCACCTTAATAACTGTGTTGTACCCCATTATACCCTGTCTTATATTGTGTCTTTAATTACTTAATGTTCTGACTTATTTAGTCTTGTAAATAAATCATTGAATGAATTATGTGTGGCATTGAGTTCATTTGTGTACGATTGGGTTCTTGCAGTTCCAGAGCTGACGACTGTTCAGAATGAGAATATAGTACAATTTACTGTGATTATATTGTTGATAGTATTAATGGTATACAGTTAACGATAACTGCTAAAATAATGAATTCAAGACGTTCTCTATATCCAACCCTTAATGGTGACCCTCTAGGATTAATCTGGATATGACAACCAAATTAATCAAATATGTTTGTAATTAATCAGTAAGTTATCTTGAATATGAATTAGCCAAAAGTCACAAAAGCAGTTTTGCAAGCGATGCAGTAGAAAACGTAGCCTGCATGGTGATATGTCAGCAGGGCCAGCTAACTTGTACAGTCCACTTCTATGAATACAAGTTTGAGGCAGTTTATGGAAAGGTTTGATATTATAGATATTCGGAGAGTAAAGTTTCCTAATGACAAGTCTTTCACATGGAGTAATAAGGCAAGCTCCAGACTGGTGTCTAAATGTTTTGATTAACAGGGTATTTCTGTTAACATCCTTGCCACTCCCCTTACTGATTATAGAGCTATTTATATTGACATTAAACTTTTTATCTCTGATAATAGCCTTGGCAGAGCATCCTACTGGAAGCTGAATAGCTCTATATTAAAACACGAGTTGGTCAAGATGGAGATAAACAATTTAATTACACACTTTTAATAACTGGAAATATGAGGTTGGAAAATATTGAAGAAAATATGGGAATTTTTTTGTCAAGACAAGGAGAGCTATATGTTTGTCATTTATTATCATGTGACAACTCATATAGTAATAACTGGGAGCTTTTTAAATATGAGGTTGGAAAATATTGAAGAAAATATGGGAATTTTTTTGTCAAGACAAGGAGAGCTGAAGAAGGAGGTGTATAATTACAAAGATCACCTCTCTTGTTCAAAAGCCTGTTCAAAGTCTCTCAGAGGAGGACAAGTCTGCTCTGTTTGAGCTGCAAAAGAAGTTAGATGATACAGTATGTATAATCTGAAAGCAGAGGGAGCCTTTGTCAGATCTAGGAAGAAGTGACTAGAGGAGGATGAACAAAATTCATCAGATTTTTTCAGGTTAGAAAAATACCACTCTAAAAATAATACAATTCAACAATTAAATATTAATGGTCTCATCACAGATGATCCCAAATGAATTTCTAACTTTAGTTGCAACTTCTACAGGAATTTATATAGTTCTATGTACTGTGAGGTTTCCTCAACTCTTTTTTTTGACTCTCTGGGGGATGTGAAATCAATTGGGGAGGCTGAGAGGGAACAGTGTGATGACCCTATTATAGTTGAAGAGATCATTTATTCTATTGAAAAGAATAAGTCTCCTGGGACTGATGGTATATCTGCTGAGTTTTACGAAACTTTTTCTCAACAGTTGGCCCCATTTCTGTTGGTGTTTTCTGAAATCATTACAAATGATGCTCTCCCTCCCAGTTTGACTCAAGGTCTGATTACATTAATACCTAAACCCAAGAAAGACTTGCTTCTACTCGATAATTGGCGTCCAACCTGTCTGCCCAATAATGACTACAAAATATTAGCCTCTATATTTTCAAAAAGAATGAAGGCAGTATTGGACTCAATTATAGAAGAGACCCAATCTGGCTTCATGAGGAATAGACATACTGTGACATTCTCCCAATCTTCTTCTGGATCATCCAAATGCTCTCTGGCAAACTTCAGACGGGCCTGGACATGTACTGGCTTAAGCATGGGGACACGTCTGGCACTGCAGGATTTGAGTCCCTGGCGGCGTAGTGTGTTACTGATGGTAGGCTTTGTTACTTTGGTCCCAGCTCTCTGCAGGTCATTCATTAGGTCCCCCCGTGTGGTTCTGGGATGTTTGCTCACTGTTCTTGTGATCATTTTTTTTGGGGGGGGGGGGGGGGGGGGGGATCTTGCGTGGAGCCCCAGATCGAGGGAGATTATCAGTGGTCTTGCATGTCTTCCATTTCCTAATAATTGCTCCCACAGTTGATTTCTTCAAACCATGCTGCTTACCTATTGCAGATTCAGTCTTCCCAGCCTGGTGCAGGTCTACAATTTTGTTTCTGGTGTCCTTTGACAGCTCTTTGGTCTTGGCCATAGTGGAGTTTGGAGTGTGACTGTTTGAGGTTGTGGACAGGTGTCTTTTATACTGATAACAAGTTCAAACAGGTGCCATTAATACAGGTAACGAGTGGAGGACAGAGGAGCCTCTTAAAGAAGAGGTTACAGGTCTGTGAGAGCCAGAAATCTTGCTTGTTTGTAGGTGACCAAATACTTATTTTCCACCATAATTTGCAAATAAATTCATAAAAAATCCTACAATGTGATTATCTGTCATAGTTGAAGTGTACCTATGATGAAAATTACAGGCCTCTCTCATCTTTTTAAGTGGGAGAACTTGCACAATTGGTGGCTGACTAAATACTTTTTTACCCACTGTATATCTAATAATATCCGACTGGTGTTAGACCTTATTGACTATTCTGATTTAATCTTCAAAGATTGTTTTATTGTCTTCTTAGACGTTTATAAAGCCTTTGATACAGTGGAACATGAGTTTATATTTCTCTCCCTTGAGAAATTTGGTTTTGGGAAATCATTTTGTAGTACTATTAAAACTCTTTATATGAATAGGGACAGTTCAATTAAATTAAACCATGGCACTTCTCCTAGATTTTATTTGAAAAGAGGGATTAGGCAAGGTTGCCCAATTTCGCTTTGCCTCTTCCTGCTTGCAACCCAAGTTCTGTTAAATCCAGCAATATAAAATGGATCTCTATTGCTGACAGACATATTATCATAAGTAATCTTGCATATGACACAACCCTCTTTTTGAAAGATGCTGACCAGATTCCTAGAGCAGTCGATGTGATAAATATATTTTTCCAAAGCATCTGGTCTTTGCCTATACATTAATAAGTGTGAACTGTTTGCTGTTAAAGACTGTATAATACCCTCTATATGCAATATTCCAGTCAAGGAGAAAGTAACATACCTTGGGTTTACCATATCTAAGGATCAACAAGAAAGATGCTCATTAAATGTTCTACCTATTTTCGAAAAAAAAAAAAAAAGAAGTTGAACCATTGGTTGCAGAGGGATTTATCCTTGAAAGGTTGAGTATTGCTTTCTAAAGCTGAAGGTATCTCCAGACATACTTATGCAGCCCAGTCCCTATATCTTGACAAAAAAATAGGTAAAGCGGTTGACCAGGTGCTTTTCAACTTCATCTGGAAGAATTGTACACATTATATTAGGAAATCTGTTGTTATGAACTCGTGGTTCATATGGTGGTCTCAATTTTTTAGATTTTCCTACTTTAGATTTTCAAATTTTTTAGATTTTCATACTTTTAAGATAAATTGGGATAAACATTTTTTAAAGAATCCAACTTCAATTTGGAATTTCATCCCTCATATCTTCTCCCGTTTTGGTGGCCTCAATTTTATGTTACTATGTAACTATAACATTGATAAGATTCCTGAAAAATGATCTGCTTTTCATAGACAAGTATTCATAGCGTGGTCTCACCCATCTACACACAATACCCCATATTGACAAAGTGAAAACATGTTTTTAGAAATATTTGCAAATGTATTTAAAATTAAATACATAAATATTTAATTTACATAAGTCAATGCTTTGTAGAAGCACCTTTGGCAGCGATTACAGCTGTGAGTCATCCTTGGATTGTGCAACATTTGGTCATTATTCTTTTTAAAATTCTCCAAGCTCTGTCAAATTGGTTGTTGATCATTGCTAAACAACCATTTTTAGGTCTTGCCATAGATTTTCAAGTAGATTTAAGTCAAAACTGTAACTCGGTCACTCAGGAAGATTAATGGTCTTCTTGGTAAGCAACTCCAGCGCAGATTCGGCCTTGTGTGCAAGTCTATTGTCCTGCTGAAGTGTGAATTAATTTCCCTGTATCTAATGGAAAGCAGACTAAACCAGGTTTTCTTCTAGGATTTTGCCTGTTCTTAGCTCTGTTCCATTTCCATTTATCCTGAAAAACTCCCCAGTCATTAAGGGTTACAAATATACCAATAACATGATGCAGCCACCACTATGCTTGAAAATATGGAGATTGGTATTCAGTAATATGTGGTATTGGATTTGCCCCAAACAAAACACTTTCTATTCAGGACAAAAAGTGAATTGCTTAGCAACATTTTTTGCAGTATTGTCTTGTTTCAAACAGGATGCATGTTTTGAAATATTTGTAATTATGTACAGGTTTTCTTCTTTTCACTCTGTCAATTAGGCTATTATTGTGGAGTAACTACAAAATTGTTGATTCATCCTCTGTTTTCTCCTATCATAGCCAATAAACTCTATAACTGTTTTAAAGTCAACATTGGCCTCGTGAGTTAGGAAGGACATCTGAATATTTGTAGTGACTGGGTGAATTGATACACCATCCAAAGTGTAATTAATAACTTCACTGTGTTCAAAGGGATATTTGTCCCTATCTTCCAATAGGTGCCCTTTCTTTGAGTGGCATTTGAAAACCTCTCTGGTCTTTGTGGTTGAATCTGTTTGAAATTCACTGCTCAACTTAGGGACCTTACAGATAATTGTATGTGTGGGGTACAATCATAAAAAAAGAATGTTAAACACTATTATTGCACTATTAGTCCATGCAACTTATTATGTGACTTGTTAAGCACATTTTTACTCCTTTACTTATTCAGCCTTGCCATAACAAAGGGGTTGAATATTTCAGCTTTTCATTTTTTACTAATTTGTAAAACTTTGTTTTTGAAAAAAACATAATTCCACTTTGAAATGATGAGTTATTGTGTGTAGTAGGCCAGTGACAATAAAAATCTCAATTTAGTACATTTTATATTCAGGCTGTAACACAAGGGGTGTGAATACTTTCTGAAGGCACTGTAACTACAATCCAACATCCATAATACAGCAATATAACACTACTACAATGTATGTGTGTACAGTGCATGTGTTAGTATGGGTGTGCGTATGCGTGTTTTTTCAAATGTGATTTTACTGCTTCCATGAGTTACTTGATGTGGAATAGAGTTCCATGTAGTCATGGCTCTATGTAGTACTGTGCGTTTCCCATAGTCTGTTCTGGATTTGGGAACTGTGAACAGACCTCTGGTGGTATGTCTTGTGGGGTATGCATGGGTGTCTAAGCTGTGTGCTTGTCTTAGACACCTTGGTGCTTTATAGATGTCAATACCTCTCACAAAAACAAGCAGTGATGCTCCTCTACTTTGAGCCAGGAGAGATATACATGTTATTGATGTTAGCTCTCCATGTACATTTAATGGAAAGCTGTGCTGCTCTGTTCTGGGCCACCTGTAATTTGCCTATGTCCCTCTTTGTGGCACTTGACCATTTGACTGGTCAGTAATCCAAGGAGGCAGTTGTGACAAAACTAGGGGCTGTAGGACTTATTTTAATTGATAATGATGACAAGAAAGCAGAGCAGTGCTTTATTATGGACAGACCTCTCCCCATCTTAGCTACTGTTGCATCAATATGTTTTGACCATGGCAGTTTAGTCTCCTCAACTTGCTTAATATCCACATTATTCATTACAATATTTTGCTGAGGTTTAGGGTTTAGTGAATGATTTGTCCCACATACAATGCTTTTATAGTTTTTAAATATTTAAGACTAGCTTATTTCTTGCCACCCATTCCTAAACTGACTGCAGCTCTTTGGGTAGTATTGCAGTGATTTCACTTGCTGTGGGTAGCTGACGTGTATAGTGTTGAGTCATTAGCATACATAGACTGTAGACACACAGGCTTTATTCAGTGCTAGTGGCAGGTCATTAGTAAAGATTGAAAAAAGTAAGGGGCCTAGACAGCTACCCGGGGGAATGCCTGACTCTTCCTGGATAATGTTAGAGGCATCCATTAAAGAACACTCTCTGTGTTCTTTTAGACAGTTAACTCTCAATCCACAATATAGCAGGGGATGTAAAGCACATGTTTTTCCAGCAGCAAATTATGAGCAGTAGTGTCAAACTCTGCACTGAAGTCTAACAAAACAGCTCCCACAATCTTATCAATTTCTTTCAGCCAATCATAAGTCTGTGTCATAAATGTTGAGTTCCCTTCCTTATAAGCGTGCTAAAAGTCTATTGTTAATTTGTTAACTGTGAAATAGCATTATATCTGGTCAAATACCATTTTTCCAAAAGTTTATTAAGGATGGGTAACAGGCTGATTGGTCAGCTGTTTGAGCCAGTAAAGGGTGCTTTGCTACTCTTGAGTAGCGGAATGACTTTTGCTTCCCTCCAGGCCTGAGAGTGCACACTTTCTTGTAAACTTAGATTGAAGAGATGACAAATAGGAGTGGCAATATAATCCGCTATCCTTCTCAGTCATTTTCAATCCAAGTTCAGACCCAGGTGGCTTGCCATTGTTGCCCAACAACAATTTGTTCACCTCTTCCACACTCACTTCACAGATTTCAAAATTACAATCCTTGTCTTTCATAATTTGGTCAGTTATGCATGGATGTGTAGGTTCAGAATTTGTTGTTGGCATGTCATGCCTAAATGATCTAATCTTGCCAATCAAAAAATCTTGAAAGTAATTGGCAATATAAGTGGGTTCTGTGATGAATGAGCCTTCTGATTCAAGTGAAGGATTTTCCCCAAATTTAAGCTGCTCCAAAGCTTTTTACTATTATATCCCTTTGTTTCATAGCAGCTTATAAGTTTAGTTATATGGTGTTAATTTACAATATAATATCTCTGCCAATCAGCTGTGACTCAGAGTTATTTGCAATTTCTTTTGATTCATCCCAACCATAACATTTTTCAATTCCTCATCAATCCACAGGGATATTTTTAGTTTTTAGTAATTTTCTTAATGGGTGCATGTTTATTACATTTATACACTACAGTATATTAGCCCCAGCCTTAGTAACCATATCTAGGAAAACCAAAGTTCCAATATTATGATCACTACAGCCGATGGTTGTGGATACTGCTTTAGAGCAGATTTCTGCAACATTAATAAAAATGTAAATAACACATGTGGATGATTTCCTTCCTGAGATGTTCCTAAATACCCTGCTAGGTTGACTGAACCTGAACCAGGTTGCAGGCACTGGTTTGTTTAAGCTTTTTCTCGAGTAGACAGCTTGATGACATGACGTCACAATACGAAGACAAATTACATTGAAACAACGTTGATTCAACACATGTGCCCAGTGGGAATAGCAGAGCCATCTCGTAACACTAACACTCAGGGAAAGCAAACCAATGACCGGTGAGAGAAATCCTTCAATTTCCCAAACTTTTGTCTCCAGAAGAAAAAGCCAGAGTTACACTTCTACTTTGTCTGACAAATTATTTCCTTTGTCTATGCAATACAGCAGAAATCAAATCAACAGCTAAAGGAACCCCATCTACATGCGTTTTTCCACAGTTCATGCATATATGACGAAATGGTGACTTGTTTTGCATCGTCTGACTAGTCAACAAAAGGGGCGGGAACAATAGACGGGATTCTTCAATTAAGTGTTTGCTGTCATTCAACGAGAGCACAGCAGCTGCTAGGCCCTACTGTCTGTAGTGCACTATTAGTTTTCATGCAAATGTTTTCACTTGAGAAGTACTGCACCAAACAGCCTAGCTAGATGTACAATTGCACGGCTAAGGCCAACAAGAACGTCAAATTAGATTAATTCGGACAATTGTGAGGAAGCGTTATGACTATGTTGCTACGGTGGTTCAAGAGGGACAAACGGCAATACTGCCGCTTTTCTCTAATTTTTGAAGCGATGTTCTTTAAGAAGGATGTGAGCACAGACGTTCACTTCACCTAGCAGAGTTCTGCTAGGAGCAAACCGAGAGGTGAGAGGTGATAGGCGAGCTTAACACAATTTTTTTGCTTACAGTTAACTTGACCTACGGATCTGTAAAATAGTCACATTGAAATGGACTGTGCAGATTAAGACAAAGGACACTAATGTATTGCAAACAATCGTTTAATAGTAAAGGAAAAGTGTGCCTTTCTGTGTATGGGGGGGGGTGCTTCTATTGGAATGGATGGGGAGGGCCGTGTATACAAGAGGCGCTTGTATTGGAATGGATGTGGAGGGCAGATGTCTTTGGTCCATACTGGGTGGTAGTGGTAGGGAAGGGGTGGGTAGTGAATGAATTTGAGGGAAACAAGAGAAGGCACTTAAGTTTACAGTTGTCATAGGTAAACCATATGCTCAATATGTATATAACATACAAAATGCACCATGTGAGCACAACTAAATTATAGCTACATATATACAGTAAAGAAAAAATGTAAAAGAAACTATGTTACTCAACCTAGAATAGATTATCCCATTGTAAAACAATCATATTTTTTTATAAGCAGAGTAAGAAAAAAAGGCAGCAACTCGAACAAGACAACATGATCTCTTTGGCGATAACCTATCCAGATAGTTTGGAATGCTGTGAATGTGACTTTACATACATTTGGTAAAAGAGCGATTGAGACCGGCATCATTCATTCCCTATGCAGAATCAGTTCAGCTATTAAAATCAAACCTCAACATGCACAGCACCAAAAGGTAACAACTAGCAGTGTTGTGGAGATAGAATGCTTTGTACTGTAATGCATGCATCTCCACTACTGTGCATTATGATTACTGAGACTATATTTACAGTGCAGATCTGAGATGAGGAAAGATTTGCTGAAGGCTGGAAGATCTTGGTGTTGGCTACCAAGCCTTACCTGCTCAAGCACAGTTGCTGATACATGCCAAGTGATCTGCCCTACTGTATACTCTACACTTCCACAGAATACTTTGTAAACCACTGAACAAACCAGAACCACAATCTTTACATTGATGTGCAATATAACAAAACCCAAAATTAAGTTATTTTTCTCATGACCAAACTACACTCCTATAAGAAGACCTAAGTACCTGGGGGAAGGGGGGGTAGTTAGTCTAAGTTTCTCTCAATTATTCTACTCATCAGTATGACCCTTTGGTACACAGAGGAAACAGCTAGTTTGTATGCTCTTATACACATGCCTTGCAGCTTGACATGAGACGACTCTGCTTTCGCCAAATGGTAAGCCATACCAAGCCCCATTTAAAAAGAGCATTCAGACCTCTGTAAAGCATAGTCCCAAAAGCAACATTATGCTACCAAGCAGTGTACAAGGGGCAACAATGAGGTATTTCTCCAAATTTCTGTTCAGTTATTGTAGACATTAAAACAAATATTAAATCCTGGCATTACCATTTCAATTTGTCCCAACTCAGCAGCCATAAAACATGTTCAAAATAAGACCGAAACAGCATAGACAAATTTCATCCAATTGTTTTCTCTTCTCTAGGATATAATTAAGAGGAAAGTGAACGTATCAAAAAAGGACAACGTTCCTACAGCTCACTTTTCAGTAATGTAAAAGATCAGAAGAGTGTGCGCTTAACAGTGTTCGTGATGCGAGCATCTTTGCATTTCTAGAAAGGCAAAGGAAGTTGCAATGTGATACGAGCATGTCAAGTGTATGTGGTTTATTGTCCTGTCTGACACACACTAAACATAAGGAAAGAATGAGAAGACCAAATAACAGCAGAATAGATGTGCTAACAAAAGGAAGTCCTAATTCAGACCATATGTGAAGGGGAGTGTAGGTTCCTTTCTCATACCTGAGATTTGAGAAGTGGAGTCCCACATAATAAAGGATGTATGTATAAAATAAAAAATAAAAAAAGGAGCCCTCTCCTTGGATTATACAATAACAATAGTGAGAACAGAAAAACTATCCACTAAAAAGATTCTGAATTTACATGTGAGGGAGGGAATAAACTGCTATCAGGCAACAACCGACGTGATTACCGCTCTGGTTCACCTGCTAGTTCTGATTAACAACATATTCATCATACATTTCAATGAGTACATATTATTTACAGGAGCAACCAGCATATATGGGAAGCTCTAAAATAATAAGATACAATTATGTAGTGTTGATTCTATGCCATTGATGACAATCTCCCATACATGCTTGTGAAACCATTTAAAGGGTGTCATGTATCATCTAAAATAAAGAACTGAAATGGTTTGATAGACTGCAAAAAACTTGCAACCTAAAGCAAAATAAAATTCATTTGATGCTCGAGAACAAAAACAGATCAAATAAAAATGCTACAAAATGCATATAAACGCATCACCAGATAACACTGGCCACAAATAGCAAATATTAAATCACAGACTCACAAAAGGGGACCTGGGTAGCTGCTATATCAACAGGCATGAGAAAATAGGTCTTAATAGCTAATTCTAAAGTATGGAGAAAGTGGCAGAACATGGGTAGCTAATTTTCAAGTTAGGAGGATGAATGGTTGCCTATGGGTGGCACTACAGCTCAATTGACAAAAATATGTAAACTTGTATTCTATTCTTCATTGAGAGGAGTTAGTGGGGTGGAAGGGGCAGGGTATTGAGGGTGGAATGCCAGGGTTAGTAGGGGGGTATGACAAATGGGCCAGGTAATTCCGGTGTCAGGGGCAGTGTGTCCGCGGAGGCCTTTGGGGCAGACCGTTATGAGAAGGGTGGTCTTGACGGTAAGAGGATGGAGCGGAGTTGGAGGGGGGCTCTTGTGGAGTTGGAGGATTGTGTGGCAGTAGGATGGCTGGGGCCATCGCCTTGGCCCTGGTAGCCCTGGGAACGGTAGCCTCCACGATTGGGGTTCCTGTCACGATAGGAGCCGCCATTATACCGCTGCCCACCGGCGTGGTACCCTGGACCCGCCGTGTAACGCCTGTTGCCTAGGAAAGTCTGAAAGTTTAAGTTTAAAATCAAAGTTAAATCAAATAAAAATCATATGAGACAACATTAATGAGAACTTAGTTGCATGTTTATGGTTGCTTTGTGAGCTAACCGTTTTGTTTGGCTGGGTAGGGCGTCCTTCGTAGCTGGAGGGAGGTGGGGTTTCTACGGACCCTGGGCCTGTGATGGAGGAGGTGGTGGAGCTACAGCGGGAGCGGCTGGAGTAACCCGTCTGAGGGTGGTACACTGAAAGGAGAGGGTGACACAAGGGCAGGCGTTACCATAGAGATACAAACTCAGAAAAAGAAACATCCCTTTTTTCAGGACCGTATCTTTCAAAGATGAGGCGGCAGGGTAGCCTAGTGGTTAGAGCGTTGGACTAGTAACAGGAAGAAACTGTTACTTTTGATTTTGACCCCCCCTTTGTTCAGGGACACATTATTCCATTTCTGTTAGTCACATGTCTGTGGAACTTGTTCGGTTTAGGTCTGTTGTTGAATCTTGTTTTGTTCATACAAATTTTTACACATGTTAAGTTTGCAGAAAATAAATGCAGTGGCCAAGTGAGGAAGTTTCTTTTTTTGCTGAGTTTATTATACAAATACTGTACGTGTTCTATTTAATTCTGTGGGTGTTACTATCAAGGATATGGATATACTGCCCTCCAAATAGCAATGCAATACTGTACTACCACAATGAGTTTCTGTGAGAGAAAATACATCAACTAGAGAAGAACAAAGGACTGTACCTGATCCAAATCCTGTGATGCTTGTCTTCAGTGGTTCTAGCTCGAAAGTGAACTTCACAGCTTTTCCCAGGTCTTCATCAAATTTACGCTCACTCACAAAGTGCTGCAAAAAAATTAGAAAACATATCAATGCTGACCAGGGGTTACGGACTTGTCTTAGGTCAGATCATGGCTCAATTCCCATACAACACCGTTCCTGAGCCGGTTGCACAATTGTCTTGACTATATAGTGTGTGTTATTATGGTAGTCAACTTACCTTTATGTCAGCACGCAGCTCACTCAGCTGGTCCTCAGACATGGATGCCGATTGGTCAGTCAGCCTGCGGAGCTCCTCTGCTCTCTTTTGACGGCCATCCAAAATGGCCACTGAAACAGATACATTATTAGTTGACCACGTCACCCCATATTCAGAGGCCTTCAGTTGTACAGAGAGAAATCCACACACAGGCAATACCATACTGAAACTTGGGACTAGGCATGTCCTCAATATTATAAGGTAAAGGGTAGGCCTATTAGTCGACTAGTTTCTACAAAATAGATCAGATACAACCATGCATCCATAAATAACTCCACAGGCTTTTCCTGGTGTTGACCATTATCAGGACAGAGGGGGGGGGGGAAATAAACACATGCAAAACATGAGAGGAAGAGCACTTTGTCATTTGAATCTCCTTGGCAACTGATACACAGAAAATACTTTTTTCATGAGAGGGGAGGGAAGAAAGCAAGTCTCATCCATTAACAGTAACACATCTAAACGGGCGGAGATTAGGGCTGAAACTGGTACATTTCAAGGAATGTTGGGTTTTTGTAATGTCAAAGAACTGCTCTAGTGTTCCCTCTTCCTTCAATTCCCCACACACCTCGACACAAAGACAGCATTTAGTCTGCCATGACACCTGACACTATTCACTTTTTCCAGGCTCAGAACACACAACACTGTGCATTGGGAAGAAGGAAAGAATGAGGGCAGAATGGCCCACTTGAGGAAATATGCAGTCTTGCTCTGTCATGTTTCACTACCTAGAAGATTCTGGTATGTCTAACGTCTAAAATAATCCTGAGGAAATGCATTTAAGACAGTGTATTTGGAATACCTTAACTGTAGAGCTGATCCCATTTAGTATTTTGTTTGGTCAATAGGTTGCTGATGGACAGATTTCTTTAGTCAAGCAGTCACAACTTAGTTTATGGTTCACAAGACACCTGTCTGATTAGAGCATATTTCAGTGGAGTAATCCATTGCGGAGGCCACAGGGATGGCACAGTCCATCACCAAGACGTGTTAATGAAATTGTATATGTTTAAAGTACATTTGAAAAAAAGTGCAACATTAACAAATCAAATTTTAGAACAAACGTGCTTTCTCCCGCTTTGGATACAGTCGCTGACCGCGGTTCTGAAACAATCCTCAGTGCGCTGTAGAATTGGTGCATTTCCCTATGTTGATATGTGCATAATAGCAAAGTTAACCAACATATTGGGATTGAGAACAATGTGCAAAGGCAGCAGCAGAGATGAGTAAACAGCCAATGCTTTAGCCTCATTGTCTAAGAAAATTGAGAGAAGAAACCAATTTAATTAGGTCTATAATCAATAGTCTGTTAAAATGTACCTGGCTTTATAAATGATCCATATACATCTACAGAAATAAGACAGATCCTGCTTCTGTTGCCTGTTTTGAGTGTTTAATAGCCTACTGATTCCGTGAGCGCCATGCCTCCTGTCACAGCTAAACGTCAGATAAAGCAATTTCACAGATTTGACTGTAAATAAAGGTTTTACACAAATGTTTGTTGTAAGTAATACCAGTCTTTTCACATTTAATTTGTGTCGTTTACACCTTTCCAAACAGGCAGAAAAATTATATTGTAATCTAACAGCATCGGTTTGTCAGATATGCACGCTCCTAAATCCTCTTAATCTCTTTGTTATTACAATTATGATCATCATAATAAGTAATGTCGTTATCATTAGTAAGCTTAGTATAGTATCCTTGTATAACTACCATCGAGTTGTAGGCCCAAGAGCGCATCCTGTTATGTCTTAATACTGTTATGTCTTAACTTACTTAGGCCTACATTTCAATTTATAGGCTACTGTTTCAATCCTTCATTCGTTCATGCCATGAAAAAGCATGAGACATTTATGCTTTGAAATGCAATCAAGCATTTTAGTTTTAAAATTAAATAACACAAGGGAGCTTTTAATAATTAGCCTAAACCGCAATTCAAGGCATGCAACCGTTTAGTCTACTGTAATAAAGGCTTTACATACATCTTATGTTGTTTGTTAGAACACACTGTTACACTTATTTAGTGTTGTTTACACTGTTCCAAAGGGTCAGGAAAAATGTTTAATATTGTAATTTAAAAGCAACTGTTTGGCACACAATGCTCACCAACGCTTGGTCTTACACCCCCCTTTTTCTTTATCTCCCTCTTGATCCTCAGAAGTTTCCACAACTAAGTCAAATGTCTTCCATAGATCTGACTTCCCCTTTCCCTCCTGAGCAACCAGTAAACATTCTCACTTTTCGAGTTTCAATTTCACTTTCTCCGCTTTGATTTTGCTGTCGACATTGTCGAAGTTTGTTATAACCAATTTAGTGATGTGATTATGATAGGCTATAGGTCAGGCCCCATTGGTCATACGCATGCGATGCTTACATGATGCACATAAAGAGAGCTATGGGAGAATAGGGAATGTTTTTCATAAACAACTTATGAATTTCGGTAACAGAACTTTCCAGTCAGAAAAAAATTAACTAAATGGCTGTAATGATGTGGCAGCTTCAGCGCGAACAGCACAATAAACACTTGCTGTGGTGCCTTTTCGCTGCAGTAGGGAGGAGAGCGAGACAATGCCCACCACTCACACAGGCACTCGCTGTCATTACATTTTTAACAGTGACAGTCATTTGTGGGTCTTAATTATTTAATCAAACAGTGTGCTTAAAGAATCAGACAAGCTCAGTGCATATGTATTCAAACACATAGGGTTGTGTGTGTGTCTATATATGGAAAAATAAGTTTAAACATTTTGACCAATTGAGAGCAGGACGACTCTGGGACAAAGGCTTTCAGAGAAAAAATGTAAACATAGTAAGAATAGAAGTAAAATATAATATACATTGAAGTCCAAATGCTAATTAAAAAGGTGTTGTACTCACTGGCTTCTGCTTTGACTTTGTCCATCTCTGTCAACAGAGTAACCTCTCTGTCCATCAGGCTGAGAGAGCAGGGGACGGGAAAAGATATGAAATGACATTCTTTACTAAGATAAAGGGATCGTGATTTCTTAGATTTCTAAGATAATCTCTGTACTTTGATTTTGGCTACACTCACCATTTCTATACTACAATAACACTGGTTAGACTACAGCAATAAACTACATGCGACACTGAAATAGATATTGGTGGTGGTTGTTGTAGAGCAGAGTTGAGATCAATGCACTTGGAGCTTCAGCGTGTCTGGTGACATCAGGTGATAAATGAGTAGATAGGCCAATAAAAAGAATTTCAAACATCTCTTCCATTAACAGCTAGTTTAAAGTACTCCCCTCCCTCCCAGACAGTCCTAGCAAAATTATTGCTTATGAAATTGCTCTTGGCTAAGAAGCTATTTGTTTCTCTTTTACCATTTTAATTGAAAACAAATCACAGTAAAGTACTTAGTTGTCACCCAAAAATGATTTGCTATTAGGTTAAGGCTGCATTGGACCTTAGAATCAAGGCTCCTAAATTGCTTAACATAAGGGAATTTGTGCTGTTATATCCCACCATAAGTTCATATTCCAAATATAAACTACAACTTTACAAACTAATGTAGTGGAGGTAATGATGGTAGATGTACCTACCAGCTCTGGAGCTCAGCAAATGTTTGCTTCATGGTCTTGATAGAGGAGTCCATCTCATCCTTGACCACCACTCTGTAGCGAGTGAGCGACACTGTGCATCTCTGCAGGTCCTTCACAGAGCGGTCAATGTTGGGCGCTGAGAGTCAAAGAACAGGGTTAGGCTAGACATCACCTATTGTCTTAGAAAAACAAAATCATTACCATTTTTGTTTTAAAGAAATTCGTCACTTACCAATCTTCTTGGCTCCAGAGGATCCCTGTTGGTTCTCGTCAGTGGTGAGCACAGAGGAAGTGGATGGCTGGGAGTTAGTTCTGGAACGGAACTTGTTGCCACGGGGAGGCTGGTGATTCCTTCCTCCTTGAGCATGAGGGGTGGGGCTTGGGCCACTACAAAGAGAGTCTGCTTCCGCACCTGTTAAGAGAAAGATGTTTTCTGATCTGTAGGGGTTGGTTTCAACTACATGGAGGATTATCAAAAGTCTTATATTGTCGCAACAATTCAAAGGCCGTCTGATGGATAAAATAAAGCGACTGAAAATACTCCATTACAATACCTGTAATGTCCGACGTGGCAGGTTCAGAATCCAACTCGGCTGCGTCCAAGGAAGCAGAATCCAACTGCTCACTCAGAGAGTCTAGTGAGTCTCCGTCCAACACGGAGCCATTGGCATGGAACCCATTCACAGCTTCCTTACTCTCAGTCTCAGAGGGCTGCATGGTCTCGGCTAGAGCAGGCTCCTCTGCCAGAGGCTCTGGCTGGGGCTTGGGCTTCTTTTTCTTCTTGGGCTGGATGTTGAATAATCAAAGATGGATTTTAACCACTAGAATATAAACTTAAACAGCTTTTGAAGTTCATCCATAATTCATATATAGCAATGGTTGAGCAGGTTGTAGGTCCTCATGACAGATGCCATATTTTCAGCTAGAGCTTCTGACATCAAATAAAAATAGGTGAAAAATAATAAAACAAACATTTAGAGTTTAAAGTTAATTGATTTTAAAGTTAGCATTTTTCCATCAAAATCTGGATGAGCTGTCACTGGAAGAATAGTGCCGTCTCAATCACGTGAGGGATAGGCCGTACTTAAAAACGTCATGACACTAAATTTCATTCATACTCATGTTGCCCTTGCATATAGAATGCAATACCCTGCAGTATAGTAAAACAAACAAGTTCACCTTCTTTTTACCAGTTACATTCCACTCCTTCAAGATTTCCACAGCACTACCTGAGAGGAAAACATCAGGTAATGAGAGGGTGACAAAGTTGTACTTAATGTACGCAGTTTGAACCAGTGTATTCTTAAATTAGAAATCAAAGGCATTTTACATTCATTAGTGTGTGTTCTATATCACAACAAGAATTATCACTATGGCATTTCCATACCTTCTAGGAAAGCCTGGACGGCCTTATCGACGCAGTTCTCAAAGTGCTGCAAGACGAGAACTATCTCATTGTTGCTTTTGTTGGGAACAACGGCCCTGACAGCACTGATCTGTGAAGAGAACAAATAAGAGAACGATCTGACAAATTATGGTTTAGCATAGTGATACATATCCTAAGGCCATGGGCATTCTCACCCAATAAAACCTACTAGCTAAAGAGGAATAGCACTTAATGTATTCAAATCAATTGGAATGTTATGCCTAGAGAGACATAATTAGCAGTTTTTACCTTCTCCTTCATTCTCTCAAAAGTCCCTCCCTGGGACATAACCATTTTCAAGTTTGTGTCAAACACCATACCAGAGGTATCTATGCAAAAAAGGGAGGAAGGGTTGATTTGTAATTTCTCATTGTTTTCTGCTGGACCCAGGTCTATTTGCAAAACAATTGTAAGTACATAGGCACATCATTTGCTAAACAAAACTCTCCCCATACCTAGTCATTCCTGGACATTCAAAGTTAGGCCTATTTGTGTTGAAAGTAAACCATGGCAGAGAACACGGGGATTATCATAAATCATGTGGAACAGACAGAAGAGGTGATTTACATGAAAAACCTATTAGGACCCAGATATTTCCTTTATGGGCAAATGTGACAAGATGCTTGATGACCTCTCAAGTAAAATATGTACACATTTAACAACTGTTTCAAGTTGCTTGAGGCCTAAAGATTTTACAACACTTAATGGATTTATATATGCTAGGACCAAAAAGAACTGGCCCTGGAGCCATGAGATTATACTCAAGAAATATTGGCATCTGAACTGGCCGTAAAGGACCCGAGATCTGCATTGAATTTGAACCGGTTATAACTGATGTAGAGTTGTAGAAACAGAATGAGTCAGCAAAGCAGGGGGTTTATGCATCAGATGGATAAGAATTACAGTCCCAAACAAAGTAAGCTCAATGAGATGAGAAACAGCTGGGTTTGCTGTGACCCAAATACATGTGGCATGACCAAAGAATGCCAGAGGACAGTTTAACAATGGCAAACTCAACAGAAAATGTTGTGCTCTGCAAGTCAAAGACAGTCCTAATGGAGAGCTTCATTTCAGAAATAGCTTAATTTTATTCCGGAGAAAAGCTGGGACCCTTCTAAAAGGTATCCCATCCAAAGTGGACTGCACGGACATGAGTTCATATTGCTGTCAATCTCTCTCAGCTATCCCCAGCTATTGTGTTTGAAAGGATCCATTCTAACTCAATAAGAGGTCTGGTAGACACTTGATGAAGTTGCATGTCAAGTGCTGCTCATTCCACCAGCTATGTTTTGAGAATCAACTCTACACATTTGAAAGCATTCACACACTAGTTTTTGCATTATCAATACTAGTTCATCTGCTTTTAAAAGACGAATGGTAGCACACATACCCTTCTGGCTGTTTTTCTTCGCCATGTTGAAACACCACGAGTCTAAAAGGTACAGTAAGTAAGTCCCAACTGATCCCAGTGTATAGCGTCCAAGTATTTAGCTAAAGTCAAAAACAAATCAATAAAATAATGCACTTTTCCAGATATTCAGTTTGAACTTGTTTCCTATGTGAAGACTTCAGCTCTTCATTTGTAGAAATGTTCCTCCTTGATTTTTCCCTCTCAGACAGGAAGCCAACAAAGGCTCACAAATCTGGCAGTAGGAGGGGTTGGAGTAGGCAGGGTCAGATCAGGCCTCCACCACTTAGGCTTGGATTCAACTTCTCTTCTCCGTTCTCCACAAAGTTGATCCAACTCTGAAAAAAGGAGACAGGGAAATAAGGTTACTGTCTAGGGTGGATGTAATAAGCACACAGGATTAAAAAAACAGAGTTTCATGAGACGATCCAATGGAACAAACTAGTAGTTCGTAATGAATGTTGACCCATCAAATGCACAAAAAGGAAAATCATAACATTTAGCATATTCAGGCAGAAGAACTATAACATTGGTGCGGGAATTACACTTTGAGTCAGATTTTATACTTAAAAATGACAGAAAAGTAATGACAACTCTATGCACAAGGACTACTATGTTTAATGGAAGAAGTGTGCAGATGCTAAATTTGGTTACAGAATTATGGCCAAATCTCCCTCATTTATGCAACAAAAACATACATATGACAGGACCCCTTGAGTTTAAAAACATATATTTTACTTGTTGAACTACAGTAGGTGAAGTGAATTTACATCATGGGTTCCTGATCTGCACTATACAGAAATGTATAGGCTTATTATGGAACTGAATGTCACACTCTTCAAGGTGAAGTATCCTGAACAGGTACAAAGGCAGAAATATGCAGTAGCTCTCTTTAGTATATTTGGGTATTCTACACACTGGCTATTATTGTAATGAGCTCCGCCCCCAAACAAGACCAAGAACAGAACAAATATGTACCAATCATAGATGTCTATGTTTCACAAGTTTGGACATTCCAGAGTACTGTACAGTAGAGTTCAGTAGATATGTTCAGTATAGCATTGCCATTGACTTCACAATACTTTGGTGCCGATACAATATGTATTGAGATTCGAGATTTAATTTGTTTTTTTAAACCTTTATTTAACCAGGCAAGTCAGTTAAGAACATATTCTTATTTTCAATGACGGCCTGGGAACAGTGGGTTAACTGCCTGTTCAGGGGCAGAACGACAGATTTGTACCTTGTCAGCTCAGGGGTTTGAACTCGCAACCTTCCGGTTACTAGTCCAACGCTCTAACCACTAGGCTACGCTGTATTGAGAGGGACAACAGAAGCCATGAGAAAAGTTTTGATCAGTCATGGAAATAAGTGATAAAAAAAATATTGGGCTCCAACTCAAATAAGGAAAAATACTGGAGTTTTTGTGGAGCACCTGCAGGTATTGAAAATTAGTGCAAAAATAAAAGCCATATTGTCAAAATTATATATCAAAAATAATATCCCGATATGTAACTGTATTGACCACCCCCAATCACTACATTATGCTGTACTATAGTGTGCCCTACTGTACAGGATTTTCCAAAGTTGTGAAATGTCTGATTGGTTTAGATTTGGACTGACCAAATTTAAACTACTTTTCAACGTTCATGGACATCTGGTGTTGGTCGGTGCTCAGTGGATGAGGATGCTCGTTTCAGTAAATAGGGTATGCGGTATGTGACAGTATGTGTAAATAAGAGCCGGCAGAGGTGGCATTAACTGGAGCCCGAGCGGCGAGAGGTTCTCCAAACTGTTTACAGTATTACTTTGACCAAAAATACATACATGAACAGTATACCAGTGGAAAGGAGGGCAGAAGCAGGTGACCCAACTGTTGTTTGTGACTACTATAATTTCCCATTGAGTTTTAATTGCTTAATAATTCATAAACAAAATTTATCAGTAAAAACACTAACTAATTGGTAGGTCTAACTCCCTCGCGAGGGAAATTTAAAAATATTTTAAAGATGTGGGTTTTTGGTATCATAATTACAGACCAGGCAATCTTTGCACACTCTTGGCATTCTCTCAACCAGCTTCACCTGGAATGCTTTTCCAGCAGTCTTGAATGAGTTCCCACATATGTTCAGCACATTTTGTCTGCTTTTTCTTCACTCCGCAGTCTGACTCATCCCAAACCATCTCAATTTGGTTGAGATAGGGGATTGTGGAGGCCAGATCATCTGATGCAGCACTCCACTTTCTTTCTTGGTCAAATAGCCTTTACACAGCCTGGAGGTGTGTTGGGTAATGGTCCTGTTGAAAAACAAATTATATTCCCACTAAGCCCAAACAATATGGGATGGTGTATCGCTGCAGAATGCTGTGGTAGCCATGCTGGTTAAGTGGGCCTTGAAATCTAAATAAATCACTGACAGTGTCACCAGCGAAGCACCCCCACACCATAACACCTCCATGCTTTACGGTGGGAAATACACATGCGGAGGGTCTTCCGTTCACCCACACGGCAGTTGGAACCAAAAATCTCACATTTGGACTTCAGACAAAAAGGACACATTTTCACTGGTCTAATGTCCATTGCTTGTGTTTCTTGGCTCAAACAAGTCTCTTCTTATTGGTGTCCTTTAGTACTGGTTTCTTTGCAGCAATTTGACCATGAAGGCCTGATTCACGCAGTCTCCTCTGAACAATTGATGTTGAGCTGTATCTGTTACTTGAACTCTAAAGCATTTATTTGGGCTGCAATTTCTGAGGCTGGTAACTAATGAACTCATCTTCTGCAGCAGAGGTAACTCTGGGTCTTCAGCCCTGTGGTTGTCCTCGTGAGAGCCAGTTTCATCATATCGCTTGATGGTTTGAGACTTTTTTTGGTTACTACATGATTCCATGTGTTATTTCATAGTTTTGATGTCATCACTATTATTCTACAATGTAGAAAATAGTACAAATAAAGAAAAACCGTGGAATGAGTAGATGTTCTAAAACTCTTGACTGGTAGGGTATATGCCTTAATTTCTCAAATAGACTCCTGGCTTTCATCTGATATGCTCCTATAAATGTCACGTTAGTGCTCATGGATCTGTATAGATGGAAATGCTCTGACGTCAAGCCTATAAATAGGCGATTCTAGGGAAAACTTATGGAAATGAATACTACTATGAATGTACAATGTCCGGATTTTTAAAAAAATAGTAAAGTACACATATATATATCCTTTGTGCATAAGTCATTAAACATTATAAAAAAGAAATCAATCAATTACTGTCTGGCACAACATCCTATACAATCTGCATTCAATATTGTAATTGGCAGCAGAATATTTTCGGTTTGGTTCAAATGCATGGGGAAGAAACCATTGAATCATGATTTAGTTGAGACCTAATTATTTGGGTGAATTAAACCTGACCTAGACAGCCATGACAAACCAGGAGTGGCTTCGGGACAAGCCTCTGAATGTCCTTGAGCAGCCCTGCCAGAGCCCGGACTTGAACCCGATCTAACATCTCTGAAGAAACCTGAAAATAGCTGTGCAGCAACACTCCCCATCCAACCTGACAGAGCTTGAGAGGATCTGCAGAGAGGAATGGCAGAAACTCCCCAAATACAGGTGTGCCAAGCTTGTAGCGTCATATCCAAGAAGGCTCGAGGCTGTAATCACTGCCAAGGGTGCTTCAAAGTACTGAGTAAAGATCTGAATACTTATGTAAATGTGATAGCCAATTTTTTTCTAAAAACCTGTTTTTGCTTTGTCATTATGGGGTAGTGTGTAGATGAAATTTTAAAAACAATTGAATCATTTTAGAATACGGCTGTAACGTAACAAAATGTGGAGAAAGTGAAGGGGTTTGAATACTGACACCAGCGTGTGCACAACAATGTTTCAAGTCAGTCAAGACATTGATGCATTGTGTTTATCAAGAGGAATGGTGCTTGAATACGTTCTGCCCCTGAACAAGGCAGTGTTCCTTTAATCTACACACAGGGAGAGTGTTGGACTAGCAACCGGAAGGTTGCAAGTAGAGGTCGACTGATTATGATTTTTCAACGCCGATGGCGATTATTGGAGGACCAAAAAAGCAGATACCGATTAATTTGGATGATTTTTAAAAATTGATTTGTAATAATGCCAATTACAACAATACCGAATGAACACTTATTTTAACTTAATATAATACATCAATAATCAATTTAGTCTCAAATAAATAATGAAACATGTTCAATTTGGTTTAAATAATGCAAAAACAAAGTGTTGGAGAAGAAAGTAAAAGTGCAATATGTGCCATGTAAAAAAAGCTAACGTTTGTTTTCCTTGCTCAGAACATATGAAAGCTGGTGGTTCCTTTTAACATGAGTCGTCAATATTCCCAGGTAAGAAGTTTTAGGTTGTAGTCATTACCATTTGTATTTCATTAACCTTTGACTATTGGATGTTCTTATAGGCACTTTAGTGTTGCCAGTGTAACAGTATAGCTTCCGTCCCTCTCCTCGCTCCTCCCTGGGCTCGAACCAGGAACACAACAGCCACCCTCGAAGCAGCGTTACCCATGCAGAGAAAGGGAAACAACCACTCCAAGGCTCACAGCAAGTGAAGTTTGAAACGCTATTAGCGCACACTAACTAGCTAGCCATTACACTTCGGTTACACCAGCCTCATCTCGGGAGTTGATAAGCTTGAATTCATAAACAGTGCAATGCTTGATGCACAATGAAGCGCTGCTGGCAAAACACACTAAAGTGCTGTTTGAATGAATGTTTACGCTCCTGCTTCTGCCTACCACCGCTCAGTCAGATACTTAAATACTTTTATGCTCAGTCAGATATGACACGCAGGACACGCTAGATAATATCATCAACCATGTGTAGTTAACTAGTGATTATGATTAATTTATTGTTTTTTATAAGATAAGTTTAATGCAAGCTAGCAACTTACCTTGGCTTACTGCATTCGTGTAACAGGCAGTCTCGTTGTGGAGTGCACAAGGACTAGTAAACTGTAAGGTTGCAAGATTGGGTACCCCGAGCTGACAAGGTGAAAATCTGTCATTCTGCCTCTGAACAAGGCAGTTAACCCACCATTCCTAGGGCACCATTGAAAATAAGAATGTGTTCTTAACTGACTAGCCTAGTTAAATAAAGAGCGCACTGCTGTTACACCTTTAAATAAAGGTGAAAAAATAAATACAAATAAATTGGCACAATCGGTGTCCAAATATACAGATTTCCAATTGTTATTAAAACTTGAAACCGGCCCTAATTAAATCGGCCATTCTGATTAATCGGTCGACCTTTAGTTGCAAGATCGAATCCCCGAGCTGACATGGCAAAAATCTGTTGTTCTGCCCCTGAACAAGGCAGTGTTCCTAGGCCATCATTGAAAATAAGAATTTGTTCTTAACTGACTTGCCTAGTTAAATAAAAGGTTAAAAAAATATATATAAAAACATTTGAACTGTTTTACTGTTTCTCTTTTCTTCTTTTGCATTGTTGAAGGGCCTGTAAGTAAGTATTTCACTGTTAGTCTATACCTGTATACGAAGCATGAGACATAAAATTGTATTTGATCCTTGAGAACCTTGAACACCACCCTCAGTAAACTGTAGTCATTTATAGGCCAGCTGTTTCCCACTTAGGTTTCTCTTTCTGACCCAGCAATCATGGAAAGGGAAACTTACTGTGCAAACCCACACCCTTTTCATTATCCCTTTACGTCACACTTACTGCATGGCATGCCACCACACCTTTGAACACATCAAACATATGCACTGTCAACAAGTGACGTCAGCATGTGCACAACAATGTTTCAAGTCAGTAAAGACATTGATTCATTGTGTTTATCAAGAGGGATGGTGCTTGATTCCCCAAGTAGGTTACACATAATGTGTTGACTTAGGCAAAACACTGAAGAGGATCATGCAATATAAAATATATAAATTGACCTACATTCTAAAAACTGAATTTGAGATTAGCAAATTTGAGGAACCTGAAATAAGAGGTCCGTTTGAAGCGTGAAGCGAATTGACACGGGTCATCATAACTCAAGATGTTGGTAACCCACTGTCTTGTGAGGTGAACAGCACTGATAGTTCAATCAGTCATTATCTTACAGACAATGCATCCTGCAGGGCCTAGATTCAGAAAACTCACGGATAACCTCAGATAAAAAGTGTAGCTGTGTTGATCAAAGTTGTTAGGACTTCAGAGACCGATTATATCACCTGAAAGACTCACCAGGCTTTAATCCATAATGGATAAATACATTGGAAAATTATTTTGCTTAGAATCTGGACCACTTTGAAGTTTGTGTAATCAAAGGACATGACACACTGATCCAACCAACCAAACTACTTTGCAGTGCTGCCAACTCACGCATTAGGCATGAGACACATGCATTTAACCCTCTTCACACAAGCCACACCTTTCATTTGTCATGCATTGAAAAAATTACAGCTTTTATTTTCTAATTAATCCTGTGTGTGTGTGTGTGTGTGTGTGTGTGTGTGTGTGTGTGTGTGTGTGTGTGTGTGTGTGTGTGTGTGTGTGTGTGTGTGTGTGTGTGTGTGTGTGTGTGTGTGTGTGTGTGTGTGTGTGTGTGTGTGTGTGTGTGTGTGTGTGTGTGTGTATATATATTCAGTGTTATTTAACTTCTTTTCAAATATGCCTTCAAATAGTCTTGAAATTGGAGCATAATCGCCTGCAATTCTACATCACGAGCATTGCAACTGCAACATTATCAGTTTCCCACTTGTAATTCCAATATGGAGGCTCGTATGTGGAGAAACTTTCGATAACTCTTATCGCATGTGAACGCGGCATATTGACCCGTAGCACTCAAGTCTGCAGCCATGAAATACAACAATTGAATTTGCCCAGATCCATAGGCTACATTAAAATGACTCGTTTGGACATTGGCAATGTAGTTCTAGGTTCATTAGGCTTTAACAACAAAAAGGCAGCATCCAGAGTAAATTTAGGTAGAGGGACCTGATTTGTCCATTTGGCATTTCCCTGTACCTCTAAGCTGGCTTTTCTACAGTCCTATTTTAAAAAGTGATAGTTCACCTAAATGAATTACATATTAGTTTCTTATGGACAAGGAGAGACTGCAATGCATCCTATGGTTAGCCACCAACCATTAATATTATATGTTAAGACACCTATATGGGGGGACTTTGAGCGGTTCTGGACAGGTTTCGACTGACATCTGTCTGCTCTCCCCTTTCACTTTCTTATCGGAGCTGACTTTAAATGACTGGTTTCACACCCCACAATTCATGAAAAAATGTCAAAATGAAACAATACCTCCTTTTTCTTGGTCACAGAAGGAAAAAAATCCCTGTGCTTAAAGCTGAAGTTCTAACAAGTCTGCATATATTTGAATGGCATGGGTGCTCCGCTCAGTGGACATTGAGGAGAAAATTCTCTGTTGGCAATTATATGAAATGGTGACAATACAATATTGGCACTAGTATGATCATTTTATTTCACAGTTAGAAGAAATGTTAAATTCTATACTAAGTAGTTTATCATTTGACTGACGATCTTGGAATTTCAGGTGTTGGTGATTGGCATGCCATATGTACGAGTCATCGGGTGGGGCCGACGGGGGTGCATTCCATGCGTCATCACATTTGCAGAGTTATGTATGATATCTGACTATTCCTAATGTGATTGGTACATTGGATAGTCATAATTTAAGCTAATAATATAACTCAATCACTGTTTGCAAAAAAAAATTAAATGCAGCATGTGGTGTGGTAGGCCTAGGCTAGAGCAGATATTCCTTTTTCTTTCCTTGCACAAGAAAAATTAGGCCTTTTTTTATCATGCAATTCTTTTACACTTGACTGGAGAGATGAACAGAATCTTATATATTTTTTCAAGGTGGCACTGACCCAATGCTTAAAAACGGAATACGCATGCTCACCGGGGATATGGCCAATACTCCACTAGTGCTAACAATAATGTAAGCACAATTAAGTTGAGAAATATGATGTCTTTTAGGTTAGTCTTTTCGTTGTCTTCTTTGAAGCAATAGCAATTCCCACGATTGTATTTTGAAATATTGCTATATACCTGGCTGGGCCTCTCTTTCACTGATATTCGCAACTTAATCATCTATTTGGTAGCCTATTTGCTGCACCCGTTGCCTTCCAACAGGCTATGCGATTGGCATGGCCGATTAATTCGGACCGATTTCAAGTTTTCATAACAATCGGTAATCTGCATTTTTGGATGCCGATTACATTGCACTCCACGAGGAGACTGCATGGCATGCTGACCCACCTGTTACGCAAGTGCAGCAAGGAGCCAACTTAAGTTGCTAGCTAGCATTAAACTTATCTTATTAAAAAAAACAATCAATCGTGACATAATCACTAGTTAACTACACATGGATGATATTACTAGTGTAATTAGCTTGTCCTGCGTTGCAAATAATCAATGTGGTGCCTGTTAATTTATCATCGAATGACAGCCTACTTCGCCAAACGGGTGCAGATTTAACAAGCGCATTCGTGAAAAAAAGTTGCACCAATGCACCTAACCATAAACATCAATGCCTTTGTTAAAATCAATACACCGGTATATTTTTTAAACCTGCATATTTAGTTAAAAGAAATGCATGTTAGCAGGAAATATTAACTAGGGAAATTGTGTAACTTCTCTTGCGTTCTGTGCAAGCAGAGACAGGGTATATGCAGCAGTTCGGGCCACCTGGCTCGTTGCGAACTGTGTGAAGAACATTTCTTCCTAACGAAGACAGTAATTAATTTGCCAGAATTTTACATAATTATGACACAACATGGAAGGTTGTGCAATGTAACAGCAATATTTAGACATATGGATGCCTCCCATTCGATAAAATTCGGAACGGTTCCGTATTTCACTGAACGAGTAACCTTTTTGATTTCGAAATTATAGTTTCCATATTAATGACCCAAAGCTCGTATTTCTGTGTTTATTATATTATAATTAAGTATATCATTTGATAGAGCAGTCAGAGGTGGTAGGCAGCAGCAGGCTCGTAAGCATTCATTCAAACTGCACTTTACTGCGTTTGCGAGCAGCTCTTACCAATGCTTGAAGCACAGCGCTGTTTATGACTTCAAGCCTATCAACTCCCGAGATTAGGCTGGCAATACTTTAGTGCCTATAAGAACATCCAATAGTCAAAGGGTAATGAAATACAAATGGTATAGAGAGAAATAGTCCTATAATAACTACAACCTAAAACTTAACTGGGAATACTGAAGACTCATGTTACAAGGAACCACCAGCTTTCACATGTTCTCATGTTCTGAGGAAGGAACTTAAACGTTAACTTTTTTTACATGGCACATATTTCACTTTTACTTTCTTCTCCACCGTGTTGTTGCATTATTTAAACCAAATTGAACATGTTTCATTATTTATTTGAGACTAAATTGATTTATTTATGTATTATATTAAGTTAAAATAAGTGTTCATTCAGTATTGTTGTAATTGTCATTACAAATAAATAAATAAATATATATAAATAAACGGCTGATTCATTGGTATCGGCTTTTTTGGCCCTCCAATAGTCAGTATCAGTGTTGAAAAATCATAATCAGTCGACCTCTAGTTGAGACTGGTGTTTTGCAGGTACTATTTAATGAAGCTGCCAGTTGGGGATTAGTGAGGCCTCTGTTTCTCAAACTAGACACTAATGTACTTGTCCTCTTGCTCTGTTGTGCACCGGGGCCTCCCACTTCCCTTTCTATTCTGGTTAGAGAAAGTTTGCGCTGTTCGACACAGCGTTGTACGAGATCTTCAGTTTCTTGGCACTTTCTCACATGGAATAGCCTTCATTTGTCAGAAAAAGAATAGACTGGCAAGTTTCAGAAGAAATGCATTTGTTTCTGGCCATTTTGAACCTGTAATCAAACCCACAAATGCTGATGCTCCAGATACTCAACTAGTCTAAAGGCCAGTTTTATTGCTTCTTTAATCAGAACAGTTTTCAGCTGTGCTAACATAATGGCAAAATGTTTTTCTAATGATCAATTAGCATTTTAAAATGATAAACTTGGATTAGGCAACACAACATGACATTGGAACACAGGCGTAATGGTTTCTGATAATGGGCCTCTAAATCTATGTAGATATTCCATAAACAAATCTGCAGTTTCCAGCTACAATAGTCATTTACAACATTAACAATGTCTAGACTGTATTTCTGATCAATTATATGTTATTTTAGACAGAAAATTGGCTTTTATTTAAAAAACAAGGAAACGTCTAAGTGACCCCAAACTTTTGAACGTCGTGCACACACACACGTTCGCTGTTGATTTGAATTTAACCTTTGAGATTATGTGTGTATTGTTTTGTATTGCTAGGTATTTTGTATAACTGCATTGTTGGAGCTAAAAACAATAATTTCGCTGTACCTGCGATAACAATTGCACATTTGTGTACGAGACCAATTAATTTAGGGTGTGTTCATAAACTTAATCTGGAGTGCCGAGTGTGCTCATAGTGCGCTCTGGGCGTTCGTAAATTCAGAGCAGTGCCATGTCAGATTGTCTGTTAAATCCAAGCGTTTTCAGCCGTTGGAGCGTTCAGAGCGCACACTGCTAGCTACGTCCAGACACAAATGAAAGAACACCTCACTCAGACCATTTTACTCATCCCAGAACAGGCAGTTTTCATGTTATCCATATAGTTGGTGACTAATTGTGCTGCTGGCAACAATTTAACTACACTTTTTTTGCCGAGGTTTACTGACATATAGCCAGAGCGATTTTGTGTGTAATGACAAACCATTGGATTTTCTTTTTAATCCCTTCTCAAACAATTGCTACATTCACCTGTGTGCTTCCACAACATGGCAACTAACTTCGCTAGTGAACAAATCTGATATATTAGTAGTCTGTCTCTTGTGGGCAATATAACGTTACCACTCAATAAAGATAAGGCAACATTATTTGGGTAAACTAGCCCTTTAAAATACTTCGCAACCTAATACGTTAGTCTGTGCGAGCTTCTGAAAAATACCACCAGTAGCTAACGTTAGCTCGCTACCTGCTTCTAGTTAGTTATTAATTAAAAAACACATTTCTGGCCAATTAGCTAGGTAGCGAAGTTCCAAACTAGAAATTGTGTGCAATGTGTTGGTGACTGTATCTTAGCAACGCCAGTCCTGGCTAGCCAAACTTGCCCCATTTTATACTTAGCTTGTTGCTAGCTATATACATTGGCCTAAGTGTATTTATTTATTTAACTAACTAACGTTAACTGGCCGCGTACCATCATAATAATCTATGGAGTGTAGAAAACTAGTGCTAGAGACCACCCAACGCGTTAGCAAGCTAACCTAGCTAGTTAACGTTAACTCTTCTCGCTTTGTTAAAATAACGTGCCAAATCCACAATGAACTGTTCGCAAGGAAGGTAACTAGCAAGCTATTGGTGTTATTAACGTTACTTAACTAACGTTAATATTTTCACAGCCCCCTGAGACTGCAGTGTAGTTTATCACTGTATTAATCGTCAACTACGCTAGTTAAATTAATAACCTTAGGTAATTAGCCGCTAGTTCAATTGACAATGCTAGCTAACGTTAGCTAGCTAACGCTCTTGTCTCTCCAGATTGTGGAAAACTAGCTAACTGGGTCTGTTTACTAACTTACTACGATTGCTAGCCATGTAGTTAGCTAGCTATATAAAACTTGTATTTTTGAGTGATTCAGCGCTTACCTGGGTGTCTTTCTCCGCAACGTTACCAGTCGTCTATGGTCTCCAATATTTTTGCCCTCAGGCTTAGTCACAAATCTATCCACGTCGTCACTTCCGAACAGACTGAAATCGGTCATGCACGCCACGCATGCCAAAATAACCTTTGGACAACGCGAATGAGTTCATAGAGGCGTGAATTTATGTAAATTGGAATTATTAACACATACTCTTGATCATTTCAGTCTTGACTGTATTATAACTTTTATGAGCCATTGATATTCTGAACAGGGATCATGGAGCGCTGTGCAAATTATAGGATTGTAAAAAAAGATGACGGCAGAGGGAGAGCTAGTTATGTGGGCTCAATCCTGGCTGCAGTGGCATGTCATGTCTATTTGCACGGTGGGTTCCTAATTACCTTTGACCTGGACCACAAAACTATAACACTAAAATACATACACAGTGTTACAGGATCTTGACATTGATGTGGTGCATGATATTCTCCAGACATTGTAAAGATCTGATAATCTGCACAGAGTCTATCTGGAACATACCCAAATACTGGGCACAGTACCATTCAAAAGTTTGGACACACCTACTCTTTAAAGGGTTCTTATTTATTTGTACTATTTTCTACATTGTAGAATAATAGTGAGGACATCAAAAATATGAAATAACATATGGAATCATGTAGTAACCAAAAAAAGTGTTAAACAAATCTAAATATATTTTCTATTGTAGATTCTTCAAAGAAGCGACCCTTTGCCTTGACAGCTTTGCACAATCTTGGCATTCTCTCAACCAGCTTCATGAGGTAGTCACCTGGAATGCATTTCAATTCAAATGTGTGCCTTGTTAAAAGTTAATTTGTGGAATTTCTTTCCTTCTTAATGTATTTTTTAATTTGATTTAAATTTAACTAGGCAAGTCAGTTAAGAACAAATTCTTATTTATAATGACGGCCTACACCGACAAACCAGGACAATGCTGGGCCAATTATGTGCCACCCTATAGGACTCCCAATCACGTCCGGTTGTGATACAGCCTGGATTCAAACCAGGGTGTCTGTAGTGACACCTCAGACACTGAGATGCGGTGCCTTAGACCACTGCGCCACTAAGGACCCCTTAGGTAGGGGTGGTATACAGAAGATTGCCCTATTTGGTTAAAAGAAATCCATATTATGGCAAGAATAGCTTAAATAAGCAAAGAGAAACAACAGTCCATCATTGCTTTAGGACATGAAGGTCAGTCAATCCACAAAATTTAAATCACAAAAACCATCAAGCGCTATGATGAAACTGGCTCTCATGAGGACCACCACAGGAAAGGAAGACTCAGAGTTACCTCTGCTGCAGAGGATAAGTTCATTAGAGATACCAGCCTCAGAAATTGCAGCCCAAATAAATGCTTCACAGAGTTCATGTTACAGACACATCTCAACATCAACTGTTCAGAGGAGACTGCTTCAATCAGGCCTTCATGATCGAAATGCTGCAAAGAAACCACTACTAAAGGATACCAACAAGAAGAAGAGACTTGCTTGGGCCAAGAAACACAAGCAATGGACATTAGACCGGTGGAAATCTGTCCTTTGGTTTGATGAGTCCAAATTTGAGATTTTTGGTTCCAACCGCTGTCTTTATGAGAGTAGGTGAACGGATGATCCCTGCATGTGTAGTTCCCACTGTGAAGCATGGAGGAGGAGGTGTGATGGTGCTTTGCTGGTGACACTGTCAGTGATTTTTTTAGAATTCAAGGCACACTTAACCAGCATGGCTACCACAGAATTCTGCAGCGATACGCTATCCCATCTGGCTTGCACGTAGTGGGACTATCAATTGTTTTTAAACAGAACAATGACCCAACACAGCACCAGGCTGTGTAAAGGCAATTTGACCAAGAAGGAGAGTGATGGAGTGCTGCATCAGATGACCTGGCCTCCACAATCACCCAAACTAAACACAGATGGCGCCGAAGAACATGCCCGACAGTTTACAAATAAATGTCAAATTATACTCATATTCGTGGGTGAATTTAATTCTAGAGGTAAATTAAGCCATGAATATAATTGTACATACAGTTGAAGTCGGAAGTTTACATACACTTAGGTTGGAGTCATTAAAACTAGTTTTTCAACCACTCCACACATTTCTTGTTACAAACTATAGTTTTGGCAAGTCAGTTAGGACATCTACTTTGTGCATGACACAAGTAATTTTTCCAACAATTGTTTACAGACAGATTATTTCACTTATAATTCACTGTATCAAAATTCCAGTGGGTCAGAAGTTTACATACACTAAGTTGACTGTGCCTTTAAACAGCTTAGAAAATTCCAGAAAATTATGTCAGGCTTCTGATAGGCTAATTGACATCAATTCAGTCAATTGGAGGTGTACGTTTGTAAGTCGCTCTGGATAAGAGCGTCTGCTAAATGACTTAAATGTAATGTAAATGTACGTGTGGATGTATTTGAAGGCCTACCTTCAAACTCAGTGCCTCTTTGCTAGACATCATGCGAAAATCTAAAATCAGCCAAGAACTAAAAAAATAATAATTGTAGACATCCACAAGTCTGGTTTATTCTTGGGAGCAATTTCCAAATGCCTGGAGGTACCACGTTCATCTGTACAAACAATAGTACGCAAGTATAAACACCATGGGACCATGCAGCCGTCATACCGCTCAGGAAGGAGATGTGCTCTGTCTCCTAGAGAAGAACATACTTTGGTGCGAAAAGTGCAAATCAATCCCAGAACAACAGCAAAGGACCTTGTGAAGATACTGGAGGAAACAGGTACAAAAGTATCTATATGCACAGTAAAACGAGTCCTATATTCACATAACCTGAAAGGCTGCTCAGCAAGGAAGAAGCCACTGCTCCAAAACCGCCATAAAAAAGCCTGACTACGGTTTGCAACTGCACATGGGGACAAAGATGATACTTTTTGGAGAAATGTCCTCTGGTCTGATGAAACAAAAATAGAACCTTTTGGCCATAATGACCTTCGTTATGTTTGGAGGAAAAAGGGGTGAGGCTTGCAAGCTGAAACACACCATCCCAACCGCGAAGCACAGGGGTGGGAGCATCATGTTGTGGGGTGCTTTGCTACAGGAGGGACTGGTGCACTTCACAAAATAGATGAAATCATGACGAAGGAAAATTATGTGGATATATACAAGCAAAGTCTCAAAACATCAGTAAGGAAGTTAAAGCTTTGTCGCAAATGGACAATGACCCCAAGCATACTTCCAAAGTTGTGGCAAAATGGCTTAAGTACAACAAAGTCAAGGTATTGCAGTGGCCATCACAAAGCCCTGACCTCATCCTATAAAAAATTTGTAGGCAGAACTGAAAAAGTGTGTGCGAGCAAGGAGACCTACAAACCTGACTCAGTTACACCAGCTCTGTCAGGAGGAATGGGCCAATATTCACCCAACTTATTGTGGGGAGCTTCTGGAATATTATCCAAAAAGTTTGACCCAAGTTAAACAATTTAAAGGCAATGCTACCAAATACTAATTGAGTGTATATAAACTTCTGACCCACTGGGAATGTGATGAAAGAAATGAAAGCTGAAATAAATCATTCTCTCTACTATTATTCTGACATTTCACATTTTTTAAATAAAGTGGTGATCCGAACTGACCTAAAGACGGGAATTTTTACTAGGATTAAATGTCAGGAAATGAGAAAAACTGAGTTTAAATGTATTTGGCTAAGGTGTATGTAAACTGTACATTCTCCCAACCAATTGTGCAATTTTGTTAGTTATTAGCGTTTTGTGTAACTTATTTTTTTACTTATTGTGTACATAATGTTGCTGCTACCATCTCTTATGACCAAAAATAACTTCTGGACCTCAGAAAGATTACTCACGGCGGACTGGAAGAAACTTTTTCCTTTAATGAGTCCAACTAGAAGGATATCCTGCTTTCACCGGAAAAGGCCCAGACCCCCACCTTTTGGTGTTGAAAAGACGCATGAAAAGGGGCCGTAGATCGGGCAGCCTTCTGAAAATCCGTTGGCGAGTGAGTAAACTCCCACTGCCATCCGTTCTTCTTGCTGACATGTAATCATTGGAAAATAAAATTAATGACCTACAATTAAGATTATCCTACCAACGGGACATTAAAAACGGTACTATCTTATGTTTCACCGAGACGTGGCTGAACGACGATATGGACAATATAGAGCTAGCGGTATTTTCCATGCATCGGCAGAACAGAGATGCTACCTCTGGTAAGACCAGGGGTGGGGGTGTGTGTCTATTTGTCAGTAACAGCTGGTGTGCAATGTCTAATATTAAAGAAATCTCGAGGTGTTGCTCGCCTGAGGTAGTGTACCTTATGATAAGCTGTAGACCACACTATCTACCAAGAGAGATCTCATCTATATTATTTGTAGCCATCTATTTACCACCACAGAATGAAGCTGGCACTAAGACTGATCTCAACCAACTCTATAAGACCATAAGCAAAGAAGAAAATCCTCACCCAGAAGCGGTGCTCCTAGTGGCGTGGACTTTAATGCAGGCAAACTTGAATCAGTTTTACCACATTTTTACCAGCATGTCACACGTGCAACCAGAGAAATAAATCCTAGACCACCTTCACTCCACACACAGAGATGCATACAAAGTTCTACCCCCACCCTCCATTTGGCAAATCTGACCATAATTATGTCCTCCTGATTCCTGCTTACAAGCAAAAACTAAAGCATGAAGTACCAGTGACTAGCTCAATACGGAAGTGGTCAGATGACGTGGATGCTACACTACAGGACAGTTTTGCTAGCACAGACTGGAATATGTTCAGGGATTCATCCAATGGCATTGAAGAGTACACCGCCTCAGTCATTGGCTTCATCAATAAGTGCACTGACAACGTCGTCCCCACAGTGACTCGACGTACATATCCCAACCAGAAGCCGTGGATTACAGGCAACATCGGCATTGCGCTATAGGCTAGAGCTGCCACTTTCAAGGAGCGGGAGACTAATCCGAAAGCATATCATATCAAATCAAATCAAATGTATTTATATAGCCCTTTGTACATCAGCTGATATCTCAAAGTGCTGTACAGAAACCCAGCCTAAAACCCCAAACAGCAAGCAATGCAGGTGTAGAAGCACGGTGGCTAGGAAAACCTCCCTAGAAAGGCCAAAACCTAGGAAGAAACCTAGAGAGGAACCAGGCTATGAGGGGTGGCCAGTCCTCTTCTGGCTGTGCCGGGTGGAGATTATAACAGAACATGGCCAAGATGTTCAAATGTTCATAAATTACCATAAAAGACAAACAATGTATACGAAATGCTTCAGTCTGGTTTTAGACCCCATCATGGCACTGACACAGCACTTGTGAAGGTGGTAAATGACCTTTTAATGGCATCAGACGAGGCTTTGCATCTGTCCTCGTGCTCCTAGACCTTAGTGCTGCTTTTGATACCATCGATCACCACATTCTTTTGGAGAGATTGCCTCGAAGCGTGCGGCTGCTTGGAGCTCCAAGTCTAGTACTTTGAAGAACCCTTGAATGAGTAGATGTGTCCAAAATGTTGATTGATACAGTACATTTAAAAAAAATAAACAACAATAAAAGGACACACTCATTATGCATCGCCCGATGCCCTGGGTGAGTTATCCTTTTAGGACCAACGGAATACTCTCAAATGTGCAAACTCTGCTCGGATCCAACCTCTTCAACCTGAGGTGTGTTGAGTTCGCTCGAACGTTTGCTACATTGCAGAACGGTTTGTACTGAACGACACATTTCCTCAAAATGTTCTTGAACAGACTTTTAGGTACATTTGCTCCCATTTGGTGGGTGTGGTGTGGTGTGGCTTGAAGTGACATATTTGTAGGGCAGTGCCTTTGCTGACAGCATTCCCCAACCCATAACCCAACCCCCCAGTACCGTTTCCATGCAATTGAAGGTTCCAGAACTTAAGAACATACTGTACGCATCCCTGGCCTCCCTTGCGGGATGGTTTTGCTGTGCCAGGACTACCCACAGTTTAGCTCAACTCAAAGCTGATTGACTAATTATTTTATAAAAAACAAGGGAGGCCATCAATCAATCAAATGCTATGGCGACAACATGCCATATTAATTTTGTCCAGACAGCATCAGATACATGGGCTACACATACTGAGACAGGTGGGTGGTGTTTCATTTGCTCTGATGATTTCTCCGGTGAGATTCACACACTAATCCCCAAAATTTTAAGAAAGGAATTAAGAAATATCAGAATGAGCAATGTCAGAGTTCAGAATATTAATATACGTATATGTATATGATGGTGTGTATAGACATTATGGACAGTATATGAATAGAAACGGTGTGTACAGCAGTAGTTAAACAGGATGAGCCTTTATTAGAATATAGTATATACATATGAAGAGGGTAAAATAATATGTAAACACTATTAAACGGACCAGTGTTCAATGAATATGTACATAGGTCAGCAGTCTCTAAGGTGCAGGGTAGAGTACCGGGTGGTAGCCGGTTAGTAACAGTGACTAAGTTCATGACAGGGTACTGGGCAGAGGCGGGATAGTGGTGACTATTTAACAGTCTGATGGTCTGGAGATAGAAGCTGTTTTTCAGTCTCTCTGTCCCAGCTTTGGTGCGCCTTCTAGATGGTAGCAGGTTGAACAGACCATGACTCTGAGGTCCTTGTTACTCTTCTTGGCCTTCCTGTGACACTGTGTACTGTAGATGACCTGGAAGGCAGGCAGTATGCTCCTGGTAAAGCATTGGGCTGACCGTACCACCCTCTGGAGAGCCCTGCAGATGTGGATGGTGCAATTGCCATAGCATGCGGTGATACATCCCGACAGGATGCTCCCAATGGTGCATCTGTAGAAGTTTGTGAGGGTCTTAGGGGCCAAGACAAATTTCTTCAGCCTCCTGAGGTTGAAAAGTTACTGTTGCGCCTTCTTCACCACATTGTCTGTGTGGATGGACCATTTCAGATGGTCAGTGATGTGCATGCCAACGAGCTTGAAGCTTTTCATCCTTTCTGCTGCGGCCCTTTGATGTGGATTGGGATGTGTTCTCTCTGCTGCCTCCTGAAGTCCACGATCAGCTCTTTCGTTTTCTTGACGTTGAGGGAGAGGTTATTGACCTGGCACCACTCCGCCAGGGCCCTCACCTCCTCCCTGTAGGCTGTCTTGTCATTGTTGGTAATCAGGCACTGTTGTGTCGTCTGCAAACTTGATGATTGAGTTGGAGACGTGCATGGCCACGCAGTCATGGGTGAACAGGGAGTACAGGAGGGGGCTGAGCATGCACCATTGTGGGGCCCCGTGTTGAGTATCAGGTGTTGAGTGTTAGGTATCAGGGGTTGTTGCCCACTTTCACCACTTGGGCCCGTCAGGAAGTCCAGGACCCAGTTGCACAGGGTGGGGTTCAGACCCAGGGCCCAGAGCTTAGTGATGAGCTTGGAGGGCACTATGGTGTTGAAGGCTGTGCTGTAGTTCATTAATTCTTACATATGTATTCCTCTTGTCCATATGGGATAGGGCAGTGTGCAATGCTCTGACAACACAGTTTGGGATGTCGTCTGGGCCGGCAGCCTTGTGAATTCTCCGTATTGCCATCAATATGTAGAAGACTTATGTTAACTAGCTGGCTGGCGTTGCCCATGACAGAAAGTTTGGCTAGACAGCAAGCATTTTAGCCAGGTAGCATAGGACAACAACAAATAAAAACGTGTATTGTATAACAGAGTGATAGACCGTTTCATCAACATAAAAGAGAGGAGGATGGCATTGGCGTTTCTCTAAGTAGGGTGAATTCACATGCTTTTTCTACTTGCGCACACACACACACGCCATGTTGACTTTACGTCGATTGGACAAAATTCGGGTATATTTTTGGGGCCGCTAGGAAGACATCACTTCCTGTCATTTCTACCAGCCAACGGAAATAGCAAAATGGCTCAAATGGCAACCCCCTATGTTGAAGATGAATCTGGTAAGGCTGATTTAAATCAGAACTCTAATTAAATTATTGTTGGAGTGTGAGAATAAATACAGTTTAGAATTACTAACCCCTTTGTCTTTAAGTCGCTTCCCCAGAACAGTAAACCCAGCAACGCTCGCGTTATGGCGCGAACAAATTGTCAAAGCGTGCTGTTTCTGGCTAACCAGTTAGCTAGCTAACAAACACACTAGTTAACGTAGTTAGCTAGTTACCAGATAGCTAGCGTAGTCAACGTTACTACTAGATAATGTCTAGTTTAATAGCTATGTCGTAACTATCTTACGTCAGCTATATGGGACACTATATTCTGTTGGCTAGCCTAGCCAAACTAGGGCGCAAAAGTACCTAACTAGTAGTATTAGTAGTAGTAGCCCTAGTCTGATTAATCAGGCTTAAATGCACAATTGGCATACACAGCCTGAAACATTTGTGCAAAATCGTGTAAATGTTCCTTACAAGTCAGAATGTTGAATACAATTCTGAATCGGGGAGGATAGCGAACAATCCACATATTTTGTGTGTGTAACGTTACATTTAATTTTTCGGATTTCAGTCTTTAAAAAAAATCGAATGAAGTGTGGATTGTTTTCCATCTTCCCCCTATTCAAAATATGCCATTTTCATTGTCATCATGGCATGCTCGGTGCAATAGCTATCAACGAAGACTCGAATATTCAATAAAACTTTACCTTGGTACCGAGCCGTATAACGTTACCCACTGGCTCTCTAAAAAGTCTGGTAAATAATACTTTCCTATGGATATTTTCTCAAATTTCGAGCAGCTGAAAGGCAAACCGCACAAACAACCAGTAGAGTAAGTTCAAATGTAATTTTATTCAACGTTCTCTTGTAAGTAACATTTACACGATTCTGCACGTTTCAGACGTCCGCAACGTAGCAAATTAATTGTGTACTACAGCCTGATTAATCATCACAATAATTTACTGTTAAGGAGTGTAGTCCAGCGGTTTTCAAACCTCTCTTCGAGGACCTCTAGATGTTTCACAATTCATAGCCGAGGGATTAAAAAAAAAAATGTAAAAAAAAAAAAACTTTAATATTAAACATACAAATACTTGCAGTGAAGCCGCTCAACAACTACATCACATTAGTCATCTAATAGCATCCCATCCAGAGCAACACAGAAGCAACCAGGGTCAACACCCTGCTTAAGGGCACGTTGACAGATCTCCCACCAGCCCTCCAAGACCCCCCCCCAGACAGTTCCCCAAGAGCTGGCCCCCCCATGCACCAACAACCAACAAAATGAACAAAAGGGAAAGACAAAAAAAAACTGAAAACAACAATGCAAAAAACAAAAGACATCAAGGACAACAAAAATCATAACAGCAAGGTCAACTGAATATGTTTGACTGCATGTATGGCACTATTTACATGTATGTGTGTGCATTTGAATGAGTGTGTGTATATTGCATGTGTACAAATGCCTGCATTGCATCAGCCTCAGACAAACCTTCATTAATGTCACGCCCTGGTCGAAGTATTTTGTGTTTATCTTTATGTATTGGTCAGGCCAGGGTGTGGCATGGGGTTTTTGTATTGTGGTGTGTTTTGTCTTGGGGTTTTGGTATATAGTGGGATTGTAGCAAGTGGGGTGATCTAGCAGTCTATGGCTGTCTGGAGTGGTTCTCAATCAGAGTCAGGTGTTTATCGTAGTCTCTGATTGGGAACCATATTTAGCCAGCCATATTCTTTGGTTGTGTTGTGGGTGATTGTCCTTAGTGTCCTGATGTCCTTGTTCTGTGTTAGTTGACACAAGTATAGGCTGTTTTCGGTTTTCGTTACGTTTATTGTTTTTGTAGTGTTTTGTATTGATTCGTGTTTACGTGTGTTTTTCCATTAAACATGGATCGCAATCTACACGCTGCATTTTGGTCCGACTCTCCTTCACCACACCTAGAAAACCGTTACAGAATCACCCACCAACCTCAGCCTCCCAGGGACTTGGATTACAGGCACATGCCACCACACCCGGCCTGACCCAATACATAAAGATAAACACAAAATACTTTGACCAGGCGGTGACAGATTCTAAATATGGTTCCCAATCAGAGACAACGATAAACACCTGACTCTGATTGAGAACCACTCCAGACAGCCATAGACTGCTAGATCACCCCACTAGCTACAATCCCACTATATACAAAAACCCCAAGACAAAACACACCACAATACAAAAACCCCATGCCACACCCTGGCCTGACCCAATACATAAAGATAAACACAAAATACTTCGACCAGGGCGTGACAATTAACTGTAAAAACACTGCCCCTTAGTGTCATTCAAACTTACTTATGTTTTGTTTTAACTTTATTTATTTTTTCTTGTATCTTTTTTGTCAAGGGATTGATTATTAGTTGAGAAGTTTAATTAGGTATGCTAGCTGTGGAATAGTTCAAATGCATGGAATGGTTAGGGTTCCCAGAGAAGAAGTTTGAAAACCCCTGGCCTAGTCAAACTGCATGCTGTGCGTAGCTTTGCGCACTGACCAATGAGAAGTAGGACTATTCCTGATCTAGCACATCTGTGTTTCACGTTTTTTGATATGCAGGGTGAAGTTGATAATTTCGTAATGAAGACAGCGAACACTTTTACTACTAACACTGCATGGTTAAAGCAGGAGAAGAGTGTCATTCTCCCAAATGGTCTAAACCACGTGTACTCAACTCTTACCCTATGAGGTCCGGAGCCTGCTGGTTTTCCGTTCGACCTGATAATTCTTCTTCGTTGATGAGGTTTAACGGCGGTTGGCATCCAATATGTTGCGTTATCGCAACCTACTAGACTGGAGTACAACTCCCTTAGACTTTGCTTGAAAAAATACATAAATAAGCATACCCTACCATCTATTACTACACTCACAACAAAATAAATAAAAATAACACTACACTACTCCACTATTTCAATCCATTTACTCTTACCTCATGCCAACAACCTGAAAGGATGGGACATCACCACTTAACACACCCTGTAACTCTTCTGATGTCAAGTCTCACACACCCAAATACCTCTCTGCAGCTGCCACCACAACCTACATTTTCTGCGACTTACATTCCATCCCTGCAGTACAGTTGATAACCATTGCTAAAAATCCAATCTTACTGAAACAACATAGATCACTTGTTGGCCTATTCTTCTGTACTGGTACAGCTCTACTACTCACACCACTCCTCACAGGATACCTCCCCCTTGACCCATCTTCCTCTACTTTCTTCAATGCCTCAGCATATGACAACTTCTGCGCTACTCTACCCCTGGAAACCTCAAACTACCTCAATCATACGGGACATTTCTGATCTCCAGCCCCATGAGCACCCCTACAATTAACACATACCTCTACTTTCCTCAATGGTATACATTCCTTTGTCTCATGCCCTTCTGCACACTTCTCACACTTAGGAACCTCCCTCTTAAACATTGCTGCCACATGTCCATAAGCTTGACACCTGTAACAACGTAAGGTATTCGGCAATAAAGCTCGTACAGGATGACTTACAGTATATATTTCCGCCATTTTTAACCGACTCAAGCTCACCGTCTTTGTCCCTCTCTCTCTTAGACCTCCTCTGCCTCTCTTTCCCCCCCCACTGCACTTCTCCTGACATGCATCTTGTTCTTGCTTTCTCAAAGGACGCCATTTAACCGGCTGTCACAATCTAAGGTACAATCAGCACAAACCCCTCGGGATGTAGCGCACATCCCACTTATAATGCAGCTGCTTTGTCTTGATGTTATTCTTTATCAAAAGCTACCGCTACGCTCTTCCAACCACCATCCCTGTGTTGATAGCTTACCTGATTATTACCTGATAATTAATTGTACACCTCTGGTGTCCCAGGTCTAAATCAGTCCCGATTAGAGGGGAACAATTAAAAAGGCAGTGGAACTAGCTTTGAGGTCCAGAGTTGAGTTTAAGAGGTCTAAACCTTTATATTATGAGACGGGTGAAATCCAAAGTTGTGCTATATATATATTTTGAATCTGTAAAATTGACACCATAGACATATACACACACACAGAGAGAGAGTCAGCTCAGACAGATCCAGCTCAGAGGCCCAGCTCATGAGCTCCATCGGCAGCAGATTTGAATTTGGAATGTGACAAATAAAATTTGATTTAAACAATTATTTTCCATGTGCCGAATACACCTCCAAATCGATCCCACTCCAGAGTACAGGCCTCTGTGTAATGCTCATTCCTTCGACCATAAATGCGAATCCAACAATCAACCCTGGTGAGACAAAACCGCGACTTGGTGTTTTGTTACACATGGTCTGCCACTGCAAGGACGATCAGCTGTCCGTCCTGTCTCCCTGTAGCACTGTCCTAGGCGTCTCACAGTACGGACATTGCAATTTATTGCCTTAGCCACATCTGCAGTCCTCATGCCTCCTTGCAGCATGCCTAAGGCACATTCACACAGATGAGCAGGCACCCTGGACATTTCTTTTGGTGTTTTTCAGTCTGTAGAAAGACTTCTTTAGTGTCCTAAGTTTTCATAACTGTGACCATAATTGCCTACCATCTGTAAGCAGTTAGTGTCTTAACGACCGTTCATATATGTCCTGGATGGCAGGAAGTTTGTCCCCAGTGATGTTCTGGGCTTATGCACTACCCTCTGTAGCGCCTTACGGCCAGATGCCTTGGCAGTTGCCATACCGGGTGGTAATGCAAATGGTCAAGATGCTCTTAATGGTGCAGCTGTAGAACCTTTTGAGGATCTGGGGACCCATTCCAAATCTTTTAAGTCTCCTGAGGCGGGAAAAGGTTTTGTCATGCCCTCTTCACAACTTTCTTGGTGTGTTTGGACCATTACAGTTTGTTGTTGATGTGGACACCGAGGAACTTAACTCTCGACCTGGTCCACTAAAGCCCCGTCGATGTTAATGGGGGCCTGTTTGGCTTTCCTTTTCTTATAGTCCACGACCAGCTCCTTTGTCTTGCTCACTTTGAAGGAGAGGTTGTTGTCCTTGCACCACACTGCCAGGTCTCTGACCTTCTTCCTATAGGCTTTCTCGTCAGTGATCAATCCAACCACTGTTGTGTCGTTAGCAAACTTAATGATGGTGTTGGAGTCATGCTTGGTCACGCAGTTGTGGGTGAACAAGGAGTACAGGAGGGGACTAAGCACGCACCCTGAGAGGCCCCAGTGTTGAGGATCAGCGTGGCAGATTTGTTGTTGCCTATCCTTACCTCTTAGGGGCGGCCCATCAGGAAGTGCAGGATCCAGTTGTAGAGGGAGGTGTTTAGTCCCAGGGTCCTTAGCTTTGTGATGAGCTTTGTGGGCATTATGTTGTTGAACGCTTCGCTGTAGTCAATGAACAGCATTCTCACATAGGTGTCCCTTTTGTCCAGGTGGGAAAGGGCAGTGCGATTGAGATTGTGTCATCTGTGGATCTGTTGGGGCGGTATGCGAATTGGAGTGGGTATCGGGTTTCCGGAATGATGGTGTTGTGAGCCATGACCAGACTTTCAAAGCACTTCATGGCTACCGACATGAGTGCTATGGGGCAGTAATCGTTTAGGCAAGTTACTTTCGTTTTCTTGGGCACAGGGACTATGGTGGTCTGTTTGAAACCATGTAGGTATTACAGACTCTCAGGGAGAGGTTGAAAATGTCAGTGAAGACACTTGCCAGTTGGTCTGCGCATGCTTTGAGTACACGCCCTGGTACTGCGTCTGGCCCTGCGGCTTTGTGAATGTTGACCTGCTTAAAGGTCTTGCTCACATTGGCTACAGAGAGAGTGATCACACAGTCGTCTGGAACAGCTGGTGCGTGCTTGCTTCAGTGTTGCTTGCCTCGAAGCGAGCATAAAAGGCGTTTAGCTCGTCTGGTGTATTGATAATTGATGAAGCCGGTGACTGATGGGCTATTCTCCTCTATGGCATTGGATTAATCCCAGAACATATTTCAGTCTGTGCTAGCAAAACTGTCCTGTAGCGTAGCTTCTGTGTCATCTGACCACTTCCGTATTGAGTGAGTCACTAGTACTTCCTGCTTTAGTTTTAGCTTGTAAGTAGGAATCAGGAGGATAGAATTATGGTCAGATTTGCCAAATGAAGGGCATAGGGGAGCTTTGTATGCGTCTCTGTGTGTGGAGTAAAGGTGGTGTAGAGCTTTTTAAAGAAAGTGTTTGAATTATTTATCAAAAATTCACCTCTGGTTGCACGTTTAAGATGCTGGTAGAAATTGGGTAAAATGGATTTGTATGTCAGCGTTCAAGTCCCCGGCCACTAGGAGTGCCACTTCTGGATGAGCATTTTCTTGTTTGCTTATGGCCTTATACAGCTCGTTGAGTACAGTCTTCGTGCCAGCATCAGTTTGTGGTGGTGAATAGACTGCTACGAATAATATAGATGAGAACTGTCCTGGTAGATAGTGTGGTCTACAGCTTATCATGAGGCTTTCTACGTCAGGTGAGCAATACCTCGAAACTTCTTTAATATTAGACATCACGCTCCAGCAGTTGTTAACAAATAGACACACCCTGCGCCTCGTCTTTCCAGATGCTCTGTCCTGCCAATGCGTGGGTAACCCACCCAGCCGCTTCTCGGTGAAACATAAGATATTACAATTTTTAATGTCCAGTTGGTAGGATAGCCTTAATCGTAGATTATCCAGTTTGGTTTCCAATTATTGCACTTTAGCCAATAATAAGGAGGGTAGTGGTGGTTTACCTACTTGCCAGTGAATTCTTACAAGGCACCCTGCCCTCCTCTCACTTTTCTCTTGTCTTTTATTCGCGTGGATGACAGGGATTTGGGCTGGGTCTCGACTAAGCAGTATATCCTTTGCGTCAGACTCATTAAACAACAACTTTATGCAACAACTCTTAGTGCATCATATCAATTCGTTCTTCTAATCAAACTGAAATGTATCGGAGAGCAGGTATCTTGGTCATGTATTGAATCGTCTTGAAAGGGAAACTTGTACATCCCTAGATAGTATATCTTTAGCATTACTGTTTATGAATGGGCTATAGTAGTAGCAGCAGCAAGTGGCACATTTGAAATGCATTAGCCAGCTAGCTAAATCTTTGTAAGTTACCTATAGTGTCTACTGTAATGTTAGCTAGCTAGCCAGTAATCCAGTGTTAATTTGGCTAGCTAGCGACTGGAAAACATTAAATTATGTTAGATTGTTCTCGGTCCTGTTCTTGCTAGTGCCGATGCAAATGTGGCTAGCTAATGCACTGTAGTTGAGTGGTGCTGGAGCACCAAGTCTTGGACCAAACGGCTTCTACCCCCAAAGCCATTAGACTGCTGATCAATTCATAAAAATCGCCATCGGATCATTTACATGGATCCCCCCCATCTTGTACACTGCTGCTACTCGCTGTTTGTTTGTTATCTATGCATAGTTACTTCGCCCCCTCCTACATTTATAGATTACCTCAACTAGCCTGTACCCCTGCACACTGACTCAGTACTGGTGCACCCTGTATATAGCCTCATATTCTTATTGTGTTACTTTTTATTATTTATTTTTATTTTACTCTACTTGGTAAATATTTTCTTCTTGAACTGCACTGTTGTTTAAGGGCTTATAAGTAAGCATTTCACGGTAAAGTTTACACTTGTTGTATTTGGCACATGTGGCAAATAAAGTTAGAATTTATTTAATTTTTATTTGTATATTGTTGTAACACACAAACACATCCATGTTTTATCAAGCCTGAGTCGATCAGCTGAGCAAAACACATTCATTGGTTCAAATGTAAATGCTTGGTTTTCCGTGAATTTGTAATATTTGCTCATGTCTGCGCCTCCTGTTATAGGGAAATACATTGCTGCTACACAGCGACCTGATGGAACCTGGAGAAAGCCTCGGAAAGTGAAGGATGGTTATACCCCTCAGGAAGAAGTCCCTGTGTAAGTAATTCTACCGGACAGTGACCTCTGTCAAGTCAACCTTTATACTAATTTTGTATTTATTTTGATAGAAGCCTTTGCTGTAAAATGGTTGTTTCCTATTTTCCTTTCTGCAAATCTGTCTTTGTTTTCAGCTACGAGAATAAATTTGTGAAGTTCTTCAAGGGCAAGCCCGACCTGCCACCAGGTATGAGCCCCGGAGATGAGGCCCAGGCAAGGCAGCAGCAGCAGGGGATTGCAGAGAGTGAGACAGCTGGGCTTTCCAAGACAGCCAAGCGAAACATGAAACGCAAGGAAAAGCGCAAGCTGCAAGGCCCGGATAGCAATGTGGAAGCACTTATCAATGCTGTTGAGAATGTGGCGATTGCAGAGGGCGGTGACCGTGAGATGCCTACATCTAACCCAGCTGAAGCTACTAATGACGATTCAGGAGCAGCAGCAGAAAAGGCCAAGAAGATCAAGAACCTGAAAAAGAAGTTGAGGCAGGTTGAGGAACTGCAGCAGAAACTGGACTCTGGGGAGATCAAGCAAGCTACAAAAGAGCAGCTGGATAAGCTTGGGAGGGCCAAGGCCATACAGGATGGGTTGCTGCAGCTTGAAGAGGATTCAGGAGATTAAAAAGGTTGTCAAAAGGGCAGCAGACGAGTTGTGGAAGTTAGACTGTTGGAAAATACAAACACCAAGTTCTACAAGAAATGGATATTTACAGCTGCATTGATGAGCTTCCCTTAAACATTTTTCTGAGATTTGGTGTTATCAGACAGCCAATCAACATTAACTTTGGCTTTGGAATACCAAGTGTACATAAACCTAACACCTCAAGTTATGTTGTTGACAAGAACTGATCATGCTTTTCCCACACTTTCTCCAAAACCAATGAACAAATGACAATGAGACCGCCATTTTCTCTTCATTTCAAATGTACTTTTAAAAACAATTGAACTGATTCCATATGCTTGTATTGGCTATTAACTTATTGGCCATTCATAGTTGTAATAGCATTTATTTTTGTGCTCAGTATTTTTACTGTGCATTTTTTTTACCTTTATCTGTCAAGAGAATTGCATAGAATATTATTTATTGCATTAAAGATACAGAAAGCCCCTATTCAAGAGAATGCCATTTTGTTGACCCGGCTGTGCACTGAAATGATACACATTTTCCCAATGATTGGATGATTTTAAGCGATTCATGGTTTACAACATTATAACATCACTCATATGAAAGGATAGTTTTAAGTAGATCGCTCCCTCTACAGGTGAAATCAGGCAAAACCGGGTTCAGTGGAAACGACAAATGTTATCTCCCCCTGATTACAGGGCATAGGGAGGATTGTTGTGGTGACATGGAGAAGCCGAAATGTAACATTGATGTGTTAATGGTTCTTTATATATAAACATACTAATTAATGGTTGTCTCGGAATGGAAATGTGGTTAGTTGTTTTTCTCTCATAGGACAGTTAAAAAATAAAATAAAAATATCATGATTTACATTACAGGAGGAGGAGGTTTTTGTCTCATAGACTACATGGTATTTATGGAGAGAAACGTAGTCATTCAGAAACAAGAATCTTGATCGAGCAACTTAAAAGATACATTTTGTAACTCTTATCACACATGGTCTTTCCCTGGTAGTGAATCGCTACAATGTTACATTGTTTATTAACTTTGCAAAATTAAATGTATTGAAGACACCATCTGTATTGTAACCTTGTCTCGGTTGTCCTTAAAATGGACCAAAAATAGACCTTTAAAAATTGTTGTTAGTTATATTGACTTAATGATTCTGTGTTGCTCTTTAGCAAGAGTGTGTATTTAGAGACAATTTAAACAGTTGGAAAGGGGATCGTTTTTGGGATAGTTGGGAGTGTAAGTGGGCTGTGTACTTCAAGAGTTGCTGTCAGTGGAGTATTTATTCGCTATAAAGTAATCCCAGACTGCATTCCTCTAATGGTTTATTGTGTGGTTGGAAACGGGTCCCAGTGGGCAGACGATAGTATAAAAACGGTATATGAATCTATAAAGTACAGAGTTCCAGGGAACATTATAAAACCGGGACCAACAGAATGGAAATGATGGACTAGGTTTAGAATAATCATCTAAATGGATTAACTTTACCTCAAAATTGTATTTTATTTTCTTGGATAGAGACCTGAAATATTAAAGAAGTTCTTTACCATTTTCATCCCATGAGCTTACTGAAGAAATAAGGGAAACCGAGATATAGTACTTGAAAATATCTTAGAACGGATTTTCAAATGGATTACATGCTGTTTCTTGTCTTGCTGACAACTGTGTCCTCCATTGCCTTAAACAGGGAGGAAGCCATGGTAAGAATATACTGTATAGTAAATTACCAATAAGAACTGCTGCAATTAGTTATTTACTAAACAGCCTGGTTTGTGCTTTCGCCAACTCCTTTCTGTATTTGTTTTCATACCAAACATGTACGTACTAATACTGTTAATGATATGTCTACCACATCTTAGGTCTATTTAAGGAACTATGGCTACCTACACATTCCACTGGACCATAGTAAGAGCCAAATGTATCTGACTGAAGAAATCACAGAGGCACTGAGGTAACCACCAAACATCACACTTTTGTTTTCTGCTTTAGGCTGCCCCTCAGCTAGGTTCCTCCTACCCTATACTTATTGTATGACTACATATGTGTCTCATTAACATTTATCTTACCCATTGTAACTTTAGAACCTTCCAGAAGGCAACTAACTTGGCCATCTCAGGAACGTTCAATGAGGCCACATTAGAAATGATGAAACGACCTCGGTGTGGTGTTGAGGACTCCTTCAATGACAAAACCCTCAAATATCGAGTCATGGGTGGGTCATTTTTATTTATTCTCCGACTTCATTGTTATATTATCTTGACTTGATGAGGCAAACCTGGCCACACAATCAACTACGAGTAAAAACAGCCTTAATTTAAATGTTAAGACTATACAACTATTTTATTATATTATTATTATATTATTTTCAACTAGTATATTTTACAAATGACTATTTCCATAGGTTCTACTTGGCGAAAGAAAATTCTGACCTACCGCATCTATAACTACACCCCAGACTTGGGCCTGGCAAAAACACGTGCTGCCCTCAAGGCTGCGTTTAGGTACTGGAGAGAGGTGTCAACCCTGAGTTTCCAGGAGGTGCTGTTTCCAGGAAGAGCAGACATCAAGATCTCGTTTCATAAGAAGGATAGATCTTGTCCGGTGCCCTTCGATGGACCAGGTGAGAGTCAGAGTACAGCATAGTCACACTGCAGTTTTAATGTGTGAAAGAAGGCTTTTCAGATCTCAGTCTGATGTGGATTATCTACAGTACTAGTCAAAGATTTGGACACACCTACTCATTCAAGAGTTTTTCTTTATTTTTACTATTTTCTACATAGTAGAATAATAGTGAAGACATCAAAACTATGAAATAACACATAGATTCATGTAGTAACCAAATTGTAAAAATATATATATTATATTTCAGATTATTCAGATTAGCCACCCTTTTCCTTGATGACAGCTTTGCACTCTCTTGGCATTCTCTCAACCAGCTTCATGAGGTAGTCACCTGGAATGCATTTAAATTAACAGGTGTGCCTTGTTAAAAGTTAATTTGTGGAATTTCTTTCCTCCTTCATGCGTGAGCCAATCAGTTGTGTTGTGACAAGGTAGGAGGGTATACAGAAGATGGCCATATTTGGGAAAATACATTATTATGGAAAGAACAGCTCAAATAAGCAAAGGGAAACAACAGTCCATCATTACTCTAAGACATGAAGTTCAGTCAATCAGGAAAATGTTAAGAACTTTGAAATTTTCTTCAAGTGCAGTTGCAAAAACCATTAAGCGCTATGATGAAACTGGCTCTCATGAGGACCGTCGCAGGAAAGGAAGACCCAGAGTTACCTCTGCTGCAGAGGATACGTTCATTACCAGCCTCAGAAATTGCAGCCCAAATAAATGCTTCACAGAGTTCAAGTAACAGACACATCTCAACATCGACTGTTCAGAGGAGACTGCGTCAATCAGGCTTTCATGGTCGAATTGCTGCAAAGAAACCAGTATTAAAGGACACCAATAATAAGAAGAGACTTGCTTGGTCCAAGAAACACGAGCAATAGACCAGTGGAAATCTGTCCTTTGGTCTGATGAGTTCAAATTTGAGTTTTTGGGTTCCAACTGCTGTGTCTTTGTGAGACACAGTAGGTGAACGTATGATCTCCATATGCGTGCTTCTGACCGTGAAGCATGGAGGAAAAGGTGTGATGGTGTGGGTGTGCATTGCTGGTGACACTGTCTGTGACTTATTTAGAATTCAAGGCACACTTAACCAGCATGGCTACCACAGCATTCTGCAGCGATATGCCATCCCATATGGTTTGCGCCTTGTGGGACTATCATTTGTTTTTCAACAAGACAATGACCCAACACACCACCAGACTGTGTAAGGGCTATTTGACCAAGAAGGAGAGTGATGGAGTGCTGCATCAGATAACCTGGCCTCCAAAATCACCCGACCTCAACCCAATTGAGATGGTTTGGGATGAGTTGGACTGCAGAGTGAAGGAAAAGCAGCCAACAAGAGCTCAGCATATGTGGGAACTCCTCCAAGACTGTTAGAAAAGCACTCCAGGTGAAACTGGTTGAGAGAATGCCAAGAGTGTTCAAAGCTGTCATCAAGGCAAAGGGTGGCTACTTTGAAGAATCTCATATGTATTTAGATTTAACACTTTTTTTGTTTACTACACGATTCCATGTGTTATTTAATAGTGTTGATGTCTTCACTATTATTCCACAATGTAGAAAATAGTAAAAATAAAGAAAATCCCATGAATGAGAAGGTGTGTCCAAACCTTTAACTGGTTCTGTATATGCCTCTGAATGTGATAACCTCAGCAAAAAAATATTATAAAAATATATGTATGAACAGAACAAGATTCAACAACCAAGACGTTAACTGAACAGATTCCACAGACATGTGACTAACAGAAATGGAATAATGTGTCCCTGAACAAAGGGGGGGTCAAAATCAAAAGTAACAGTCAGTATCTGGTGTGGCCACCAGCTGCATAAAGTACTGCAGTGCATCTCCTCCTCACAGACTGCACCAGATTTGCCAGTTCTTGCTGTGAGATGTTACCCCACTCTTCCACCAAGGCACCTGCAAGTTCCCAAACATTTCTTTGGGGGAATGGCCCTAGCCCTCACCCTTCCGATCCAACAGATCCCAGACATGCTCAATGGGATTGAGATCCGGGCTCTTCGCTGGCCATGGCAGAACACTGATATTCCTGTCTTGCAGGAAATCACGCACAGAACGAGCAGTATGGCTGGTTGCATTGTCATGCTGGAGGGTCATGTCAGGATGAGTCTGCAGGAAGGGTACCACATGAGGGAGGAGGATGTCTTCCTCCGGTGACACATCGCCCCAGACCATGACGGACCCTCCACCTCCAAATCGATCCCGCTCCAGAGTACAGGCCTCGGTGTAACGATCATTCCTTCGACGATAAATGCAAATCCGACCATCACCCCTGGTGAGACAAAACCGCGACTTGTCAGTGAAGAGCACTTTCAGCCAGTCCAGCGACGGTGGGTTTGTGCCCATAGGTGACGTTGTTGCTGGTGATGTCTGGTGAGGACCTGCCTTACAACAGGTCTACAAGCCCTCAGTCCAGCCTCTCCCAGCCTATTGTGGACTGTCTGAACACTGATGGAGGGATTGTGCGTTCCTGGTGTAACTCGGGTGTTGTTGTTGACATCCTGTACCTGTCTCACAGGTGTTTATGTTCGGATGTACCGATCCTGTGCAGGTGTGTTGTTACACGTGGTCTGCCACTGCGAGGACGATCAGCTGTCCTTCCTGTCTCCCTGTAGCGCTGTCTTAGGCGTCTCACAGTACGGACATTGCAATTTATTGCCCTGGCCACATCTGCAGTCCTCATGCCTCCTTGCAGCATACCTAAGGCACATTCATGCAGATGAGCAGGGACCCTGGGCATCTTGCTATTGGTGTTTTTCAGAGTTTGTAGACAGGCCTCTTTAGTGTCCTAAGTTTTCACAACTGTGACCTTAATTTCCTTCCGTCTGTAAGCTGTTAGTGTCTTAACGACTGTTCCACAGGTGCATTTTCATTAATTGTTTATGGTTAATTGAACAAGCATGGGAAAAGTGTTTTTAAACCCTTTACAATGAAGATTTGTGAAGTTATTTAGATTTTTATGAATTATCTTTGAAAGACAGGGTCCTGAAAAAGGGATGTTTGTTGTTGCTGAGTTTATACACTGCTCAAAAAAATAAAGGGAACACTTAAACAACACAATGTAACTCCAAGTCAATCACACTTCTGTGAAATCAAACTGTCCACTTAGGAAGCAACACTGATTGACAATACATTTCACATGCTGTTGTGCAAATGGAATAGACAACAGGTAGAAATTATAGGCACTTAGCAAGACACCCCCAATAAAGGAGTGGTTTTGCAGGTGGCGACCACAGACCACTTCTCAGTTCCTATGCTTCCTGGCTGATGTTTTGGTCACTTTTGAATGCTGGCGGTGCTTTCAGTCTAGTGGTAGCATGAGACGGAGTCTACAACCCACACAAGTGGCTCAGGTAATGCAGCTCATCCAGGATGGCACATCAATGCGAGCTGTGGCAAGAAGGTTTGCTGTGTCTGTCAGCGTAGTGTCCAGAGCATGGAGGCGCTACCAGGAGACAGGCCAGTACATCAGGAGACGTGGAGGAGGCCGTAGGAGGGCAACAACCCAGCAGCTGGACCGGTACCTCCGCCTTTGTGCAAGGAGGAGCAGGAGGAACACTGCCAGAGCCCTGCAAAATGACCTCTCAACAGGCCACAAATGTGCATGTGTCTGCTCAAACGGTCAGAAACAGACTCCATGAGGGTGGTATGAGGGCCTGACGTCCACAGGTGGGGGTTGTGCTTACAGCCCAACACCGTGCAGGACGTTTGGCATTTGCCAGAGAACACCAATTCGCCACTGGCGCCCTGTGCTCTTCACAGATTAAAGCAGGTTCACATTGAGCACATGTGACAGACGTGACAGTCTGGAGACGCCGTGGAGAACGTTCTGCTGCCTGCAACATCCTCCAGCATGACCGGGTTGGCGGTGGGTCAGTCATGGTGTGGGGTGGCATTTCTTTGGGGGGCCGCACAGCCCTCCATGTGCTCGCCAGAGGTAGCCTGACTGCCATTAGGTACCGAGATGAGATCCTCAGACCCTTGTGAGACCATATGCTGGTGCGGTTGCCCTGGGTTCCTCTTAATGCAAGACAATGCTAGATCTCATGTGGCTGGAGTGTGTCAGCAGTTCCTGCAAGAGGAAGGCATTGATGCTATGGACTGGCCTGCCTGTTCCCCAGACCTGAATCTAATTGGGCACATCTGGGACATCATGTCTCGCTCCATCCACCAACGCCACGTTGCACCACAGACTGTCCAGGAGTTGGCATCATCAGGAGCATGCCCAGGCGTTGTAGGCAGGTCATACAGGCACGTGGAGGCCACACACACTACTGAGCCTCATTTTGACTTGTTTTAAAGACATTACATCAAAGTTGGATCATCCTGTAGTGTGGTTTTCCACTTTAATTTTGAGTGTGACTTCAAATCCAGACCTCCATGGGTTGATAAATTTGATTTCCATTGATAATTTTTGTGTTATTTTGTTGTCAGCACATTCAACTATGTAAAGAAAAAAACTATTTAATAAGAATATTTCATTCATTCAGATCTAGGATGTGTTATTTTAGTGTTCCCTTTATTTTTTTGAGCAGTGTATGTTTACCTTTCTGAAAACATCCTCTGTCATTAGGGGGAGTGCTTGCCCACGCAGATAACCCTGAATCGGGCATTGTGCATTTTGACGAAGATGAGCAGTGGACAGAGGGGACGACCACTGGCCATAACCTGAGGATTGTAGCAGCCCATGAGATTGGTCACGCCCTTGGCCTGGGTCACTCTCAGAACCACAAGGCTCTGATGGGACCTGTCTACTCTGGTTACCGTGCCAACTTCAAACTACATCCTGATGACATTCATGGAATCCAAGCTCTGTATGGTGGGGGATGGATCATCATTTATTTTATTGAGTTAAGACAGACAGAGTATGTGTCATAGAATTACTCCATAGTCAGACTTTGATTTCCTGTGGATGTTGTATGTAGAGGATAAAGACAGATTCAAAAAGGTATGTCCCGTAGAGAGTAGTGCTTGCAATGCCAGGGTTGGGGGTTTGATTCCCATTGGGGACCAGTACAAAAATGTTTGCACTCACTAATGTAAGTTGCTCTAGATAAGAGTGTCTGCTAAACGACAAAAATGTTACGTGTTTGAAACATTTGTCTTTTCTGTTCTCCTTTAGGGAAGCCAGGCAATCGTCCAACACTATCCAGAAAGCCAAATGATTCGTCCCAAGAGGCAGGTTCGCCACATCTTTGCAAGAGTGTCATAGATGCAATTATGTTAGGTAGGTATTGTAAAGATTTAGTCCCAATTTTAGCCGTACAAAAAACGATGTAAACTCTATATGAAACTGCAAATTATCAAAGCGCTTTCATTCAGATATACAGTATCTACAAGTGTTTGTCTAATATTTATCGACCACCCAGGTCCTTTTCGCAAGACATATGTCTTCAGCGGTCAGTATGTTTGGACAGTGTCTGACACTACTGGCTACAACACACCCATCCTGATCTCTGTGCTGTGGAAGGATCTGCCAGGGAGCCTCAACGCAGCTGTTTACTCTCAGAGGACCAACAAGTCCTACTTCCTGAAAGGTAAACCTTTCACCCTGCATCACTCCCATATCAGTTTGTGCTGTCTTGCCAACTTCGTTGTCATTATTTACCAAACCTACCATAGGAGTCGGCAAAACATCACACGCAGATCATGGACCAGTTTTCATGTGTCACTGTCATATTATTGCTTCAGGAGACAAAGTGTGGAGGTATACCAGATTCAAACTTGACGTTGGCTTTCCGAAACACTTGGCCAGCATTCCTTCTAATGTCGATTCAGCCTTGTACTTCAACCGGAACAACAAAGTGATCTTCTTCAAGGTAAGGAACAAACAAACAATGGTTTTGGCTAATGTGTGAACATGTAACATACGCTCAAGTCTAGACCGTTTCAGAATGAGTGGGACGACCAAATAATAGTTACACTTCATTCTATCCCAAAGGGTTCTCAGTATTGGCAGTGGGATGAAGCTGGGGCAACGGACTCCAGGACGTATCCCAAACCGATATCACATCTCTTCTCTGGGGTACCCTACAACCTGGATGCAGCCTTCACATGGACAAACGGCCATATATACATTTTCAAAGGGAACCAGTACTGGCGCATCAACAACAACCAAGTTGTGGATAAGGGCTACCCTCTCAGAACGAGTGAAAAATGGATGCAATGTGATAAATAGGCCTTTAGAGGTCAGTGGTGTTTTATTTCAAACTCACCGTTATTCACCAAGTACATTTACACACACCTATAATCATTTGCCTTAGTGAGAAGGTGCTGCCAGTGATAGACAATATACAAACAGAATACAGACACTAGTCCACATAGACATCATACAGAATATACAATATCGGAACAGTAAATGGAAAACTCTGGTGCATAGGCTGATTACAGTGGAGATGTATCATTTACAGAGGGGATATATCTATAAGCAGAGCGAGGGATGCTGCCGTGGCAAATGTATACAGTGTTGTACATAGTGCAGATTAGTATTTGAGGTCATTGGCGACAAGGTGTAGTAATCTGTCCAATGCAAAGTCACTTCATCCCTATGAGCCCGATGGCCGGTTGATGAGGGCCACAGCATGGGGGAAGAAGCTGTTTGAGACCGGACAATGCGCTGCAGTTTGCCCTGGCCCTTTCCTCTCCATTTCTAATGTAAGACGTTAGCCTCCAGAACCAAATTTTCACTCCAACACTATACGGTATGAAAGTCCCGCCTACTTCCTGGATCATGTCCCACCACATTTGAATGGCCTTCAAGATTACATCGTCAAATTCATGAAAATACTGTTGTTTAAGATACAGTTGAAGTCGGAAGTTTACATACACCTTAGCCAAATAGATTTAAACTCATTTTTTCACAATTCCTGACATTTAATCCTAGTAAAGATTCCCTGTTTTAGGTTGGTTAGGATCACCACTTTTATTTTAAGAATGTGAAATGTCAGAATAATAGTAGAGAGAATTATTTATTTCAGCTTTTATTTCTTTCATCACATTCCCATATTCCCAGTTCCTCCTGACAGAGCTGGTGTAATCAAGTCAGGTTTGTAGACCTCCTTGCTCACACACCCTTGTCAGTTCTGCCACACATTTTCTATAGGATGAGGTCAGGGCTTTGTGATGGCCACTTCAATATCTTGTCTTTGTTGTTCCACAACTTTGGAAGTATGCTTGGGGTCATTGTCCTTTTGGAAGAACCATTTGTAACCAAGCTTTAACTTTCTGACTTCTTGAGATGTTGCTTCTATATATCCACATCATTTCCCCTCCTCATGATGCCATCTATTTTGTGAAGTGCACCAATCCCACCTGCAGCAATGCACCCCCACAATATGATGCGGCCACCCCCGTGCTTCACGGTTGGGATGATGTTCTTCGGCTTGCAAGCCTTCCCCTTTTCCTCCAAAGATAACGATGGCCATTATGGCCAAACCGTTCTATTTTTGTTTCATCAGACCAGAGGACATTTCTCCAAAAAGTATCATCTTTGTACCCATGTGCAGTTGCAAACCGTAGTCTGGCTTTTTTATGGTGGTTTTGGAGCAGTGGCTTCTTCCTTGCTGAGCGGCCTTTCAGGTTATGTCGAAATAGGACTAGTTTTACTGTGGATATAGATATCAGTCTTCTCCAGCATCTTTCACAAGGTCCTTTGCTGTTGTTCTGGGATTGATTTGCACTTTTCTTACCAAAGTACGTTCATCTCTAGGAGACAGAACGCGTCTCCTTCCTGAGCGGTATGACTGCTGCGTGGTCCCATGGTGTTTATACTTGTGTACTATTGTTTGTACAGATGAACGTGGTACCTTCAGGCATTTGGAAATTGCTCCCAAGAATGACCCAGACTTGTGGAGGTCTACAAAATACATTCTGAGGTCTTGGCTGATTTCTTTTGATTTCCCCATGATGTCAAGCAAAGTGGTACTGAGTTTGAAGGTAGGCCTTGAAATACATCAACAAGTACACCTCCAATTGACTCAAATTATGCTAATTACCTATCAGAAGCTTCTAAGACCATGACATAATTTTCTGGAATTTTCCAAGCTGTTTAAAGGCACAGTCAACTTATTGTATGTAAACGTCTGACCCACTGGAATTGTGATCATTGAATTATAAGTTAAATAATCTTGTCTGTAAACAACTGTTGGAAAAATTACTTGTGTCATGCTCAAAGTAGATGTCCTAACCGACTTCTCAAAAATTTGTGGGGTGGTTGAAAAACTAGTTTTAATGACTCCAACCTAAGTGTATGTAAACTTCCGACTTCAACTGTATGTACAATTATATTCATGGCTTATGGTAAATTCATCCACGAATACGAGTATAATTTGACATTTATTTGAATTTACCGTCTTCATAAATGTTATGATATAATCTTTAAGGCCATTCAAAAACAGTGTGACACGATCCAGGAAGTAGGCAGGAGTTTCATACTGTATAGCCAAGCCAATGTATCACCTAACCCGCTACAGTGAAATATAGTAACATTTAAGGATTTTATTTATTTTGATAACACGAGTTACAAAAATGTTTTATGTGTGTGTAAAGTATGTAAATCCCTAAATGTATAATTCCCCCCTTGTAAACTGCATACAACTAACAATGGATGTCTTCACAAAAATGTATATTAGCAAACTGACTAAAATAAAGCAATTTGATTTATTGGAAGAAGGATCAATGTGTTATATTACGATTGACTGTATGATACCTTAAGACTGTCAATAATAAACAAAACAACAGATTGATTTAGTATTTTGAATTTTGTCTCAAGAATCATTCTGTCGTCTCAAAAAACAGTCTATGAATGGTCTGCTGGAGAGAGGTATAGGGCACCTAAGTGGAACTGGGAGGAGATGCCTATTATTTGGTGGTCATCCCTCAGGCCCTATAAACTAGAGAGGAGGCAGTCAGGGGCACCATGGAGCCTGTCTCAAAGTCAATCATGGAGTGGTTGACTGTGCTGTTGCTGTTGGTAGAGGAGCCTGTACCCATCTGGCGGTCACGAATGCTTTGGATGTAACTCTGGAAGTCAAAGTGGTAAGGAAAGAATGACATTGATTCTCTAGTTCTAGGATGATAGAAAATAATTGACACTGGTGACACACAATGATGTATTTTAGCTAAGTGCATAAACATTTTGAAATAAGTGTTTTAATCGAGCTCATTCATGCCCATTAGGAGTGAAGAAACTCACTGGGGCCAGGACGTCCCCAGCATAGCGCTTTAGGATTGGAGGCTTGCGATGGCGGTAAGTGCCCTGCTGGGGTCGTCTCTGGGCATCTCTTTGTCTGATTCGCATCAGTTGGACCTGTCTTTGTCGGCCACTGACAGGTACTTGGGGATGTTCAATGTAAATTAGCATAGGACAGAACAAGAGCAAATTATGTTGTAGTCAGTTTTCAAGTGTAACCTAAGTATCAAATGAAGTAGTGATGACCGAGGAAGAAAGCATTCCATATTTTTTATGAAACTGCCACTCACCTTCTGTGTGGGACACTCCTTTGGCAGTGAGCATCCATTGCACCAGCACCCCCATCAGACTGAATAGAGGACATACACCTGTTATAACCAAGCTGTACCAGCAGAGGGAACGAGGAGGAACCTGAGACAGGATGTCGTACGCATGGCCAGCCAGCAGCGACGTCTCTACGAAGAAGTCCACACACGCCATCACCACAGCGGCACCGACTGCAGCCGTGGAGAGCACAGTGAATAGTTTCTGCCACTGCAGTGTGAGAATGGCACAAAAGGTGCTCGTGGCCAGGAGGGCACCGAGAGGCGCCCATAGGGGGGTAAGGCTGTAAAACTGTCCGATAACCAGCAGGTTGGCAAGGGTGAGCAGACTCCCCAGATGTAGGCCAGTAATGATGAACCCCACAGTCTGTACCAGCATAGTCACCAGGCCACAGAGCACAGCCACTCCCAGGAGGATGCCTGCTTTGGTCTCTGTAGTCAATTGGGTGTCCAGCACAGGCTCCTTATGGTACAACATGCAGACTAGTGCAGACCCAAACGTGAAGCCGGACAGAAACATGACCATCTTAAAGCAGCGGTATCCTAAAGAAAGAGAGACAAGTGGAGGGATGTTAAGTAAGAAAATATGGAGAAGGAAGCAAAGTGTACTTAAAGGGCAACTCCACCACTTTTTAACCTAATTTTCATTATCTCCAGCACAATACCATTGTCTACATATGTGAAAACAATGGATTTCAAAAAAGAAAAATGTAAAAAAGTGCTACACTATGACATCATCAAAAGCTAAAACATTTAGAAAACAGTGATTTTCAAACTCTAAGATTTGTGGTGATGTGGAGCAAAAAAATACCCTCCCTCTGGCCAGAAACTTGTTGCAGGTTTTGAAAATCACAGTTTTTTAAAATGTTTAATGTCACAACGAAGCATTTTTTTTAGGACCTTTTTGTCTTTTTAACCACAGATCATAGAAACGAGGCATTTCACATATGTACACACAGGTATGGTGCTGGAGATGAAGAATATGAGGTTAAAAAGTGGTGGAATTGTCCTTTAGGTGTACTAGGTTTGACTGAGTTGGGATTTATTCCTAAAAAGTCATTTGTAGACTAGATTTTGTCTTTGGTAAACTGTACAGTTTGCAGAATATTTGAGAGATATAGTTAACTTCACATGAGGCATAGTCTGCTTAAGACAATCTAAACGTGTCTATTATCAGACAACATTCACAGCGAGTGCATCTGTTGGGTTTAATGGATTTGGACCTGGCTAGGAGTCTACCTGAATTATCCCAGGTGGCTGTTCTCCAACTCTATTGCAGCGGAATGCAGCAGAACCAGGTGGCCCATCTGCCTCTCTCTCCTAGCCTACCCTGGAAGTTATCCACTTTATACCCCGGGCTGGCCCTGCTGTGTTTACTGTAAGGTTACAGTATAGGTAGGGTATATCATCAATAGACTCAAAGTGAGCTGATTAAATAGTTTCACTTAGTCTGATGGGGTTAAATGTCAACTGAAAGGTTCTGGCCTTTCTAGGGAATTTTTCCTAGCCACCATGCTCCTACACCTGCATTGCTTGCTGTTTGGGGTTTTAGGCTGGGTTTCTGTACAGCACTTTGAGATATCAGCTGATGTAAGAAGGGCTTTATAAATAAATTGAATTTGATTTGGACTGGGAATTAAATAATGATGCATCTACAGTGGAGCGTTGGATTGTTTTGTGTTAATGCTGTAGTTAAATTGCAGATATTCCTATCATATCTTTCATGTGTATGTCTTGAGAGTACACATGTGCAAGTTCCAACTGTCCTCTATTACAGGCCAGGGACTTACCAAAAAAGCAGTAGATGAGGCCGAACAGAAAGCATACTGAGCAGACGATGGATGGGATGAGGTCATACTTCCTAGTGAACCCCAACTCACACGCATCCTCTTCAGCCACGCCATAGAGGATATATTGATCCTCTTCAACCTGCCTCTGCACTGCCCCATCGGTGACCAAGAGTGAGCTGGGGTTTGCCATCTTGGAGCAGTCGTTTAACAGGTTAGGATAAAGACTGCTTTTGTTTAGCAATTTAGGCCATCTGTGTAACTGTGTTGTTTTCCTGTCTTAATCTCACGTGAGAGCATATTTCAACAGTCAACACCAAGCCAGGATATTGTCAGTATTCCATTGGGACAGGACTTTGCTTCATTCATTTAATTAAAGAATTTGACGAATGCTTCATTTTGGTAGAATTTAAGAGCTGAGGAAACAGGGAGTTCCTATGAGAAGTGTGTGAATCAGACCCTTTCCTGTTCTGCACCTGCAACAAGAGGAGAGGAGAGTCAAATACATCCAGAGAAAATGATTACCCCTTTAATAGGCAGACTCTAAATGATCAAACTGGACATTACTCTATGTACCTAGTCTTCACATATACACCTAAGGTGTTGTCTAAATAATCTGCATAGAGATGGTAATCTCTGTACTACACAATCCTCTCCCCAGGAACCAGAAAAGGAAACTGAGATCCTCTCTGGGTCATGCATCTTTTTCTTGACCCTTTGTTAAAATGCAGGATGCAGCTGAGGAAACGAGGGGTGGATTGATGCCGACTGAGTCATTGAGCCTCTTTGTTTTGAACATATGTTATAAGCGCTCCAATCACAAAACAATGCTAAGCAAACAAACACCCCAACAGTAGGACATATCGTTCCAAAACCTTAAAAAGGAATTGTGGGGGAAACTATGTAACACAATTTAGAATAATCTGGAAAGTTGAAAAAAAGCTATATCCTCAGCATTCAAACCACATCCACCTTGGTGACCACATACTTAACTCTTCACCCAAGGAGAAATTGTGTTGCCTTAGTCTGACTAGCAACAGAGTATGCTCTACGTTGAATGACCTTATAAGCTTTCCAGGCAGATCCCCAGATAATTGAATTAGAGGCCTATTAGCAGAGTCTAGCTAGCCTCATGTCCTGCTACCTGTTTGCAAGTCACAAAGAAAAAACGATCACTTTCTATGGCACCAATCAAGGGACCTTTGCTATTATAATATAACTTCATGTCAGGATGAAAAACGCTTCATTTTTGATAATGAATTAAAACTGAACACTGAGCCATCTGCCAAAAAGAGACTTCATGTGAAAATATATATTTATACAGTCAGACACATAAGCACCTCATTATCAGTTATCGACAAAGTAGTCATATTCAACAGGCGTGACATGAGTGGTAAACCAAATTCCACTTGTTTGATCATTAATAGATAGGATCACATATTTTGGATCTGACTTTAGCAGACATATGCAGACCAGAGAGTATTTGAGGTCATGAGTTTACAAATACTGTTCGCATGAATCATTTTAAGAGTCTGAAAATAAGTCATCTTACCTGACATGTGGCATATCCAGAATTACAAACTGCGATGAGAAGAAATAGGTCTGCTACTCATTTGACCCTTGGAGGAGTTACATTAGTTTGTTCTATCTATGCTGCGTTGAGGACAACCTACTCGTGCGGTGCGTCCCTCTCAAATGTGGCCACTGGACCTCTGACAGCGTCAGACATCAGTGCAAGAGAGTGACCATCCGTGCCAAGCTTGTTCTATAGATCAGAGGTGAGGCAATATTGTTGTTGTCCACATGATGTCTCTCCAGTCATACAGATTTTCAATTGACAACAGAGGAAAGATTGGTTAAATCCATTGCCAGACAGGTTCCATCATGAGTCAGGCATGATGGAACATGTCAGGGATGGAATATGGAAGTTTGAGTTCTGGAAAAAGTGAGTGTTCTGGGAAAGAGGTGATATTCTGGATGCTATGAGTAAACAGCTCACCCATACTACAGAATAATGAAATGCACTCATGTAGTCTTGTATCTCAGTGTATATGCGAATGTTAATTAAATGGTTTGTCAGAACAGAAAAATTCACTCACAAGCTTGATGAATTAAATGGTGCTTCATGATGACGTTATCAACCACTGATGTTTATTTTTTAAGATTGTGCACATACACATTTTATTTATACGACTGACAGATTAGTTATGAAACTCACAGAATGTACAGAGGTATATTTACAGACACACAGTTTGCAGTAGCCACTGGATTGAGATTGGAGAAGGCTGAGAAAGCATGCCTCAGTCTATACCCAATTTGCCATTTACACATATATCCAGCAAAAGATCACAGTCAAAATGTCACAGTAACACTGCATGGGCACGGACACTATTAAGCCAAATATCATGTGAAAAAGAGCAGATTAAAAATGACAATGGGTTTACTCATACTGCCAGTGCACTGAGCTGCAATGCTGTTGAAATCAGCAGTAAAATAGAGCTGTCATGCAGCATTGAGTGGCAAATAAAGATGCTATACTAAATGTCCATCAGTCATGTACTGAGTATGTGTGTTGCTGTGTTTGAATTAAATCAATGGGGACAATTGTCCCACATCTCAAACAAGATAGGATAGAGGTAAAAAAATATATATATATTTTTATAAAATGTCCCCAAAATGTTGCATGATGAATCATGTTGCCGTTTTTATTTCAGAGAGTAATTTATGCAATATTTTGATGCACTGTTCACTGAACCATTATTCTTGGTGACTGGATTGAATAAACAGAGCTGGCGAGATTGAATAAATAACATAAAACATCTGACAAAGGGAGATGTACGTTCTAGGTTTGTAACAGAATAAGCATATACTAGAGCCAACCTTTCCCAATTGATAGTTAGAAAAGCTATGATTCTAGACACATCTTTAAAAGATGGCCTCTTGATGCTCCTTAAAGAGAACTGTGAAGGCTATCATGAAATGTATAAGACTCGTCTATTTCCCCCAAAGGGAATGCACAGCATAAGGATATTGGGTTTAAAAGACAACCAGGGGAAGTCTCCTCAGAGGGTTGATACCGACACTGTGGAGATGAATCTGACTGAATAACTCTAACCTGCTGGTAAAGTGGGAATCACTGACTGTCCTTGTTGCACCACCTATATTTCACTACTCATCATAAATCACATGTAGTGAAACCCCATATATGAGTTATATGAGGCTTATGGGGTATATAGAAAGCTGCTGTGATGTGACTATCATTAATCTGATGACTGTTATTTATTTTATCTACTAACTATGTTTAATTGTTACTTATGATTAATGAATCCGATGACAATTAACTCATTAGGAATTTGGGGCACCACGGAATAAGTTGTTTAACAAGTTACCATCTCCCAAATGAAACTCGAAGATACATCAATAAATGATACATCAATAACAGTCACTTATTAATAATCATTACCCCATCAGTCTCATTCTGAACCCCAGCCTTTCTGAATATTCAGTACTACACAAATTGATTTAATCATTTATTTACCAACTAACTAAATAATAGCACCAAATATATAAGCAAACACAGAATAATAATAACACAGAATACACATACACACCAGAACAGAGAGGCACGTTTTGCTCTTGATTGTAATCAGAGGTCTGATATAAATACTATGCATGCCAGACTCTCTTGGCTAAGAGTTGAGAGACAGACTGCATCACTTCTTCTTTTTATAAGATACATTAATGTGTTGGAAATCCCAAATTGTTTACATAGTCAACTTACACACAGCTCTGGCACACACACTTATCCCACCAGACATGCCACCAGGGGTCTTTTCAAAGTCCCCAAATCCAGAACAAATTCAAGAAATCATACATTATTATATAGAGCCCTTATTGCATGGAACTTCCTTCCGTCTCATATTGCTCAAATAGACAGCAAACCTGGTTTAACAAAAACAGATAAAGCAACACCTCACGGCACAACACCTCTCCCCTATTTGACCTAGATAGTTTGTGTGTATGTATTGATATGTTGGCTATGTGTGCCTTTACATTTTTTTTAAATGTAGTTCTGTCCTTGAGCTGTTCTTGTCTTGATGTTCTGTATTATGTCATTTTGTGTTCAATTTCATGTTTGGTGTGGACCCAGCAAGAGTAGCTGCTGCTTTTGCAACAGCTAATGGGAATCCTCATAAAATACCAAATACTAAATACATGTGATAAAAGAACCCTAGTGGATTGACAATATATGATGGCTGGTTATACATATGGAGAGGGAGGGGTAGGTAAAGAGAGGGAGAGACAAAGAGGGAACACTTGGATACATTCAGAACTTACACTCAAATGAATAGTAATACTTTGCACATGAACCTCCACTCATTCGGATAAGAAATGGAATGTATATATTTACGCGTAGATGTCTTTCTCTGTCATTTCTCTGTTGAAACCAATCGATCCGTCTATGGGGAGTGGCTCCATGTAAGGCTCTGGTTGTCCACCAGAGGTCACAATGTACTTCTTAGTTGTAGAGCTTCTCTGGTAGTGAAGTGTTTGTTTGAACAAGTACTTCAGATGCACCAACGGTTGTCTCAGATGGGAAGTCTTCCTTCCCCCCTCGTGTCTTTAGTCAAATTCTAGGACCACTTTTACATGCACAGCTCCAAACTGTGAATGTTCTGGTCTAGTCTTTATTTTTTTCACTTGTGTTGAGTGTTTCATAGTTTCTAACCATTTCAATTTGTAGCCACCGCTCCACGCTTCCTGATCTTTAACCATTTGTAACGTCCGGCTCACACCATCTGTCTGCATGGTCTCAATGGTTGATTACTTTACACGCCAGTAGTAACATGGCAATGTACTGGTCTCACCATTTCAGCCATGTAGCCACCGCTCCATGCTATCTGGTCTGGTAGTTTCAACCATTCATAAATGTCACCGTCTGTCTACTTGGTTCAATGTAAATTTAGTTAGCGAGTCCTTTTATCCTCGGGTAAAAAGGGTGTGTTCCATCACGTCGCCTGTGCTCACTTGGGTGTGGTTACTGACTGGGCACAAGTTTATATGAAAAACAATTATCTAATTTAGAAAGCTAAAATGACATTGCTATCTTCACAAAAGTATTCTCATATTTAATCATATATTTTATACCACATTTAGATGTAAACTTGATACATAGAATGCGTACACTTTCAGAGTTACAGTTACTTTGTTATACCACCCTTAATGACATCACAAAATAATAAACAATATGACATGATTATTCTTGATGATCCCCACGGATCCCCATGGACCATTCTTAATATTCCTATCTTACGAATATTGTTCCAAAGTTCATTCTCTTGGAGAAAAGGGTGTTGGCGGCAATAGTCTCTCTGTAACAAAAGGAGATTTATTTCCCAATACTGCAGTGAAGGAGAGTCGTCTGTTGCAAACTATTTATGGCCAGGTGTTAAGAGTCATAAAACTGTCCCAACTCACTCCCTTTCCTCTCCTGTGAGGGGGGGGGGGGTCTAGATATCTGTCAGCCATTTGCAAAGCTGATCTGGCACCTTTGATCCTCACCAAAGAGGGAGAGTCATGACAAAGCTATGGTTTTGAGATTATGCTGACGCCACAATCTATGTGCTGACGAGGTAGTTGTTGTATTGTATTATGATCCCCATTAGCTGTTGCAAAAGCAGCAGCTGCTCTTCCTGGAGTCCACACAAAATATCAAACATGACATAATACAGAACATCAATAGACAAGAACAGCTCAAGGACAGAACTACACTTAAGTATCAAAAGTAAAAGTAAAGAATAAACCATTTCAAATTCCTTATATTAAGCAAACCAGACTGCACAATTTAGATTTTATTTTTTAATGGGCGGATAGCTAGGGCCACACTCCAACACTCAGACATAATTTGCAAAGGAAGCATTTGTGTTTAGTGAGTCCGCCAGATCAGAGGCAGTAGGGATGACCAGAGATGTTGATGTGTGAATTGGACCATTTTCCTGTCAAAATGTAATGAGTACTTTTGTGTATCAGGGAAAATGTATTTTCTTTAGGAATGTAGTGAAGTAAAAGTTGGCAAAACTAGAAATAGTAAAGTAAAGTACAGACACCCCCCAAAACTACTAAAGTAATACTTGAAAGTATTTTTTACTTAACACCACTGATTTTGATATTTGTCCCTACTTGCTATTTCTGCCCTCTATCCATGTCAAATATGATCACATCACATGCAGCAAAATGTTTCTGAACACTTCTAAATTAATGTGGATGTTACCATGATTACCGATAATCATGAAGGAATTGCCCAATAATGATGAGTGAGAAAGTTACAGATGCACAAAGATCGTGCCGGCAGGGTAGCTTAGTGGTTCGAGCGTTGGACTGGTTGCAAGTTCAAACCCCCGAGCTGACAAGGTACAAATCTGTCGTTCTGACCCTGAACAGGCAGTTAACCCACTGTTCCTAGGCTGTCATTGAAAATAAGAATTTGTTCTTAACTGACTTGCCTAGTAAAATAAATAAAAATGCCCCCAAAACATGCAATGTTTGGGGGGGGGTATGTTATTTATGCCTCTAACCTTCTTACTCATCATTATTCATGGTTATCTGTAATCATGGTAGCATCCACATTCATCAAGAATTGTTCAAGAACACTATGAAAGTTACTGCAAAATGACACAATACATTATTTACCATGAATTTATTTTGTGCAAAACACAATCAAAACAAAGTGCAAATGCATCCAAGCATGTCGAGTCCCAAGCTCGACGTAGTCATTGCGTGCTAGGAATATGGGACCAAATACTATATTTTGGACTTCTTTAAAACACATATAAGTGAATTTGTCCAAATACTTATGACACCTTCAAATGGGGCACTAGATACATAAAGTGCTTTCCTTTCTAAACGGTAAAAAAGATATGTATGAAAATACCCTCAAATTAAAGGTGACATTCTGAACTGTCGCTTTATATGAAACATTTGATCTCAAATCCAAAATGCTGGAGTATAGAGCCAAATGAAAAGTTTTAGCTTCACTGTCCAAATAAATACGGGGGGGGGGGTATATTTTATACCTACAGGCACTGTTGGCCACAGACATATCAAACCAAAAGGTTCATCATTTCTCAAGAGCTTTCTACATGGGGTTCTTTATGGCACTGCTGATTGGAATTCTGAAAGTGTATTGATTATGACTGACCATTTTACCCTCCATAAATGAAAGGTGTTTTTCACTTCAGTGGTCCAGCCAGGAACGGTCGTATTTGACTCCGTTCATTTAAAATGGTTGTGGCATGGGCATAGTCAACAGAGAATACATTCAGTCGGATGTTTCAGATGTCTCATCTAGCCAATGTTTGTGAGCTAGATAAAGCATATTAGTTGTACACACTGTAGGCGCAGAATCTGCACCTTTTGCAGTTGTTGACAGAACCTGTGGAGAGTGGAATCTCTAGAGGTACGAGGAAGATCTGGGATGATCATTTTTATGGAGTGAACAGTGTCTGTATGATACAGTATGTAAATAAGATTTTTATGGAGTGAACAGTGTCCGTATGATACAGTATGTAAATAAGATTTTTATGGAGTGAACAGTGTCCGTATGATACAGTATGTAAATAAGATTTTTATGGAGTGAACAGTGTCCGTATGATACAGTATGTAAATAAGATTTTTATGGAGTGAACAGTGTCCGTATGATACAGTATGTAAATAAGATTTTTATGGAGTGAACAGTGTCCGTATGATACAGTATGTAATTATTAAGATTCTTTCTGTGTGTGTTTTCTTGTGAATATATTGTGTGTCAAAGAGAATATTGTAACTTGTTGGGTATTTATTTCATTCCCATTAATTCCAATATTGAGCACTGGAGAAACCACGTCTTCATTCTACCCTTGGGTAATCCACGAGAAAATACATTGAGTTCCACTTGTTGCATCACTTGGAGAATATACAAGACGCACATGTTTAACTGCAGTTTCAATAATGCCAAAATAAACAATAGGTGCTTTTCAATCATAGCATTGTGTTTTTCATGAGAATTAATAATAGAGGGTGGTAGAAAGTTACATTCATAGGCCCAATTCATAGGCCCATATATATCAAATTGTTTTCCATAACATACCCTATGTAGGGGTAGGCCTACACCATACTACCATAAGATTCCTGCATGTCAACCAAACAATGTAGGATATCGCTGAACAGTTTAGAGAAGTTTGAGGTGTCTATTGTTTGTCATGCAGCAGCAACCCAACCTAACAATACTCTTGGGTTCTCTGTAAACTCCATTTGTTTTATCGGCCTTTGAATTTGTATGAAAAAGAACAATACGGTATATTATTGAGCTGTTGTTAAGACATGTGGGCCTTTCTGTCTCTAGGAAAGGCTTAGTTATAGAGAATAGATGTTTTTCTTTTACTTCTCAGGGGAAGATCTAACAATGGTTTGTGTCGAGAAAATGGCCACATAAATTACTAGTAAAATGGACGTGTTTTGGTGTATTTCTTCTCTGTACAGCCTTTGCGGCCTCAGATTTACCGTGTCCATTTCAGGACATCCTCTCTCTTCCTTTGAAAGTCTCTTTCAAAGTCTAAAATTAATTTGATGGATTGCAATTTCACAAAGTCTACAAAGTCTGCACTTGCAATTATACTTTTGGCGTAGATGTTCTATCTTTCTATGATTCATTTCCTAAAATAATCTAGCATTTTATGCCTCTTTCACGAACTAAATTTGTCCATCAGTTCTGTGGATTTGAAGCAATTTCCAGACTGAACGTTCTATCTCTGAGGTTCTGAAGCCTTGTCACCCAACGCTTACAAAAATAGCTTAGAAGTTGTACAGTATGCCTGAAATCTGCACTTCTTTTTGACAAAACCCGGGAGAACTTGAAATCCCCGGGGGAAACAAGAAAATGCAGTCTGTGAATATCATTATAAGACATCTGAGGTTACTGAATCTCTGGTTTGAACATTGTCCCATTGTCTTGTCTCAGCCAAAACTCCCAGTAAACAATGAAAATGATTTGTTAGTGATCAACCACAGTGACATAAGAGAAATTATAAATCTGTTATGACAAATGTTCCTAAATACAAGGCTGTATTATGTGGTCAAATCTATTGTTGTGGCTTCCTGAGAGGGCCATACTGACTACTGTCTGCATGGGACAGAAAGGGATACATTTTACTTTGATTTATTACCGGCACAGAAGAGATTCCAGGCAAAGGAATGTGTTAGTGGATATATCAAAGTCATTTTTAAATACAGCTAAATCAGTCATGCACTCTTTTGCCCTTCCTGATTAGAAACCTGACCAGCCATAGCTGCTACACGATTACAGACATCTTTACCTGGGGGAAAGATCATCTGCCTGGTGATTTACGTGTTGTGATTCTATCCACATTCCAGTCTTAGCAAATTACTGCTCTGCGTGTATGGGTAAACACTTTGAGATCTCATGAATACAAATATATTCATCTTTCCTGGATACTTACATTTACAGAGAGTTTGGCTTATGACTACAACATATTAAATCAAATAGTATTTTATTCACTAACTGAAAAAGATCTGATGTGCAAACACCAATTAGTGGAGAAAAAAAAATTGAGCTGCCTGTGTAAACTCAGCCATTGTCCAAAAGACAAATGGAATAGAAATGTAATTCACCACAAGGATCAACAAGGTGTCCCGCCAAAAGATCCCTTGCGATGTTCCGTGGTAAAAGAGCAATGCCCATCCATTATGGATTCAACTTCAAGTGTCTTAAAGACCAGCAGCACCTCAGGAATATTGCATTGCAGTGAAGTGCTGCTGAACTATATATCACACCGCATCTGTGAGTAGCAATATCATCCTGGGAGTGGAGCCTGAAAGAAAGTCTCCTGTAGACTTCTATTGCTCTATGACTGCCTTCTATGCAGGACACATACTAGTCTTTGTGAAATTGCCTTTTGCTGCACAGTAATTGTTTTAAGCAGATGTCTTAGCCATATTGGAATATATAAAGTGTCATATGTCCTCTCTGCTCAGTCTAGAATATGCTTTATTTCCTTTCTTTGTGACTGAGGGGATGGTGTGTTCAGCTGCTTTTTGCCCCAGAGAGCATGAGACATCAAGATAAAAAAATGACAAGACATCTGTCAGATGCAGCGAAAACAATATAAAAATGTATCATCTGGGGATAACACATGTATTGCTTTGTTAATCAATCAGCTGATCTTTCTGAATGTTAGGTGGATAACTATGTTTTTCCCAGGTTTGCATTCATACTACGTAAACCCAAGTTTGGACAATTATAGACACTGTCAGTCACCATGAGGAGATGGGATAAAAACATGAATCTTTTCATATGTCCATCCATTTGCAGAAGAGCAAATGCCATAATAGCTGTCTGATGCTTTCAAGTCAAAGTCATAAACCGATAGCAAACATTTCAGATTAAATGTGTGGCCATCACACTGTACCCTAACCTTTTCATGTCGGGTTATATGTTTGGTTTTGTTGTTAGTGAACATCAGGGCTTTTCCAAATAGATGTAGATGTGTGGGAGAGAAATTGATACAGATTTAAATACTGTAAGGACATCATAGCCCTGTTCACAGGGAAATGTTCTTCCTACTGGCATTGAATGAAAGTATGTTTCCTGCTGTTCACTGTAGCTTACTACTTGAATTGTGTTACGCTTTTGAAATCCTTTCATCTCCCAAGTGGCTGAACACAGCCTGAAACATGTGGTCCAGATTAATATGGTCAAACTACCATCCCGGCACTGACAGAATGTGACTGTTGCTCAGTAAATCTGGGTGACAATGCCAACACATGGCCGAAATATTAATAAGATGGATGACACATAGTTTCCTCCAGGACTGGTGTGTGATTTGCTCTATGATTGATAGAAAGAGGCAACCTGTGAGCCACATGCTTAGGGAGAAAGTGTAGACAGATGACCCAAGCCACACGCACTGTTACTTTACTGAATAGGTCACCTGTACCAGTCTGTTGGCCAGCCTTGTCTGAAAACCCCTTCTGTTATTCAATACGGAACGGAAGGAATTATTTGGCCAACTTAGTCAATATCTATCGACTTAGGCAAGTCCCTGTTTGTTTCTGCAGGAAACACATATACGCTTCAGTTCTCTCTGAGCCAATGACGTTTGTGCCACGGAAGGCTGCTTTTAAACTGCTGCTTGACTGGTTATAGTTCTGGAACTGGCAGTAAACAATCCTGAATAGGCCTTCTAAACTTTCATCCAATGAACTCAAACATTATGTTATAAAACGGTTTGGTAGACTGCTAGTGTTAAAATGTTTTTATCTTGTTCTACCCTGAAAACCATTTTAATTGGACTTAGAAGCATAGATTAAAGCTAACAAAATGATCTGCCACCTCCCCCACCTTACCTCTGTTTATTAAAGCCTCAGAGCATACTGAAAAGAGATCTAAAACTAATTCAATGTGCTTAGACTCTTTAATTTCTTTGATATTTTCTTTGCTGAAGAAATTAATTCTGATTGCCATCAAAATGGCCATTGCAGTAGCCTTGATAAAAATTATGGAGACTACAATGGGTGCTCTATTATTGAGACTACAATGGGTACTCTCACAGACTAAATAAATGTCTGAAATATAAACCTCTATATTCAAATAAATAAATCAACTTATACTTTGCAATTATCCTATACTGTCTGCTTCTCCTCATCCTCCTCACCTTTCTTCCTCTCAGCCTTCTTCTAGCTCTTTTTCATCCTTGTATGCTTCTCAGGAAAATGCAACCTATAGTATACTGTACATACGGTTCACACAGGGATTAATTCAAAGAAACTGAAGACAACACTGAAAACTATGCCCTGTTAGAAACAGGGTGATAAAATACATAAGGTTTAACTGTCGGACATGAGCAGGAACAGACATAGACGCCTGAATGATGGCTTGTTTCTCAGTGTTACCTCAGTACATGATATTCCAGGCAATGCATAATTCATATTCAGACAGGGAAGAGGATTAATAACCATGAAATGAAAAAATAAAAAGAGACCATTTGAGTGGACTCTTCAGTGCTGCATAATAGACATCCTGAAAACCAAAACAGATATGATTCACCTCTCCATACAGAATGGCTATTGTCTGTCTCTGCTGAGCCTTTGATTGTGCTGGTTTGAATCCTAATAGTGAGGAGGCAGACACCCTTGAGGGGCAAGAGGTGGATGAATTACTTCCATCCCTATCATAATGAGGCTTAGTAGGCTACATGTGAAAAGCATGGCACAGAAGAGTGCCTTGTTGTCAGAGCGGCTTTGTATAACTGCATTATAGTAGTCTTACAACACACATACTGTCTTAATGGTGTGGTGCACAGGTTATGCATCGCCATTAATATTCAAATAATATGATTCCTCGGGAATAGACACCATCCATCAAAATAACATGTTCATATCAGTTTGGATAAAGGATGCACTTCCCACACTATATTGCGGTATGTGAAAAAACAGTCTACAGTAAAGTCTAAAAGTTTGAGACTCAAACCTCTTGCAGTCAGAATGCCTCCCTTTTCATTCCATTCTTTCTATTTTAGTCACTGCAGGCAATTTAGAGTAAAATTCATAAATGTGAACTGTGTAGCTAATCTTATCTGATGTAAATGTTTCTAAAAAAAAATCTATGTCCCTAGAAACCTCTTAAAATTCAGCTGAACCCCCCCCCCCCTCCTCCCCCCAGTGTGAAGCATACTACATTTGATTGTGCAGAAAGGCTGCTAAAACCTTGAAGCAGTTATCTTGGTTTCAGAGAAAGAAGCTCATAGCACAGGGGGGGGGGGGGGGGTTAAAAGAGATAATGAACAGTAAGAATTACCCCTCTCTGGCTTTAAATGTAGAGCTTGATGAGAAAGGAATGGCTCTCATAATGTCTGAAAGATTGGAAGAAATCTCTTCAACCCATAACCAGAATCCTGAGAAAAAAATATCTTAAGGCAGATTTGTATTTTATTTTTATGAACAGGATGGGGTGGACATAACCATAAACACTAATTAGGTTCAGCGGAACGCAATGTAAATGGATGTTTGTTGTAGTATGGATACTCCTCCATTGTTTATGACTGTCTATGATCATCACTGAGGCTGTGTGAGAAGACAATGTTGCTGTAACCTGGCAAGCATCTGAAGCAGAGCAGTGCGTGGCAGGTCCCCAGTATAGAACCACTATTTACCAAGCACAACATTACTGTCAAACCAACTGACACTGTTGAAGGGGGAGGGGGGGGGTCATCACCATGCAAACTGAAAGGGAATGTTTAGCTGGTAAATGTATGCTTTCAAGGAAAATGTTACAGGGAAATTAATGAACTGGAATTTGAAATAAAGTATTGAATAGAGTGTTTGTCTAAGCCTCTAAATATATTTTTCTTCCAAATGGGTCAATTTGAATGCAAATCTATAAAAGACATTTTAACATCGTGGTGGGAAATCAAACAAGCACAAATTATAGAGGGAAATAACTAAAAGACAGTAGAGAAAAACAAGAGCAATCTAATACATTTTTATAGGCCTGAAATAGCCTAACTTTCAGTGATTGCAGCCAAAGATTTGAGCAGTGTGTTGTTGGCGCTGTTCACTGGGGTGGTGCTGAAATTGATGGATGTCAAACTTGACATGTGTTCTATTCCTACAGGATCTCAAACTGACCGGCAGTGTATGGAACTAGTAATCAACTGGGATGTTTTGAAAACAATTTGATGTACATGCCAATGTAAAGCTGGATATTTCCACTTGCAGTCCATACAGTTTTTGAATGTTTGAGTTTCAGATTGTATAAACAGTCAGGCCAGTTGCCTCCCAGTTTCCATTACTTAACTTTATAGCAAATAACTTGCCTGCTCGCTCTTCTACAAATATTGGACAAAAGCATGATGGTTGGTCACCTTTAATTCAATGAATTGCTCAAATTAATCACAAAAATCAAGTCCCCAAAAAGCCGTGACTGTTATAGACATTGTTATAACCGGTATGAGAAAGTGCTGCATTTGAAAATGTAAAAAAGCTATATGCAATATATTAATAAAACATTCCATCTTCCACACTGTCACATTTTACTACAGGATTTACATGCTTCAACATACATAGACCAGAACAGATACTGTACAGTGTGATGAGCGCAATAGTTTCAGAGGTTTCAAGAGGCCAACAAGAAAATGTCAAACAAACCAACAAACCCACAACCTGCATGAAGGTGTTTTGATGATATTAGTCATGTGACGTTCAAGCCTTTACTTCTTGTCAATGACAGGAGTCCATAACTCAGAGGCTGCAGTCCTGTTGTTTATGTTTCTACCTGGATCTTCATTGATGAATTATTGTCATTGATTGACTAACTAGTCCATCCACCTGCTGCTCTAAGTTTGAATGAGTTTCTGATTAAAATGCAAATATTAATATCAGGATAGTCTCCAACCCTCATGAATTCTACAGCCAATATTTTTAGATTGTTTGGTTGACTGAATGTCTTTTAACAAGCAGACAATGGGTTTTTAAACTAGAAACTCTCTACCTAAATATTAGGTGATATACTGTAGGTTTGGGCTGTGGTATAAGAATGTAAACTATAGCAGATGGTCAATACATTTCAACAGTAAATGACAAAGTGTATGTACAAGAAAAAAGTACATTAGTACTGACCTTTGACACATGGTAAAAATACTGTACATCACATTAACGGTGACCCTACGCACATGGCCTTTATAAAACCTCATTTTACACAAAGAACTGCTCTTCATTTTGTCCTTCTGTCAGGCAATGCTGAACATAGTGCCGGTGTCCCCACAGTCATCTGTGAAGTTGACACTCTTAACACTAGTGTTACCAAAGCTGCTGACATCCTCCTGCTCTGTCTGCGCATGGCTCTCACGGGAAGAGTCCTTCACGACACTGTAATACACTGGCACACTGTACTTGGTCACTTTCTCCAGGTCTTGGCCCTTGCACTTGCAAAGCTTTTTGAAGGCGGCCCGGAACTTCTGAGACATGAGGTTGTAGATGATAGGGTTGATGGCGCTGTTGACGTAGATGCACATGCGGCAGAAGAGCAAGAACCACGTGTTGAGGTAGGGTGGGTCCATGAAAGAGTTGACCACCACCAGTGTCCGGTATGGCATCCAGAGCAAGGCGAAAAGAATCACCACCACTGCTAGCATCTTTGTAACCTAAATTATGGGGGGTTTTAGAAAAAATGGTGTTAAAATATTTAGGTTCTTCATAATACTGTAAATGTTACTACAGTGTCATAATAATTGACTCAAATGTTTCTGGTTGTTTGTTTGACTGATGAAACTTTAGGACTTTAGGAAAAAACAGTCTAATGATGGTAAACAAAGCTATAATTAACGTAAGGTGATAATAACAGGATGTTATGAACTTTGAAACCATTACTATGAGCCTGCTGCTGTATCTTCGACACTACATTGATGAACTACGCACTAGCCTGCATTGTGTAGATAAACTACACACTACATTGATGACCTATGCACTAGCCTGCATTGTGTAGATAAACTACACACTACATTGATGAACTATGCACTAGCCTGCATTGTGTACATAAACTACACACTACATTGATGAACTTTCAAAGTGGAATTATTTTGTATATTGTAGCCTAAATTATTATTTGAACACATTTTGTATTTTGTCAAATTAAAAGCCTTTGATTACTATTTTCCACAATAATTCACAAAATGTAGCTTACCTGTTTTCTTGACGTCACTGCACCCTTGTTCGATTTGCACGACACCTTCACGTTGCTGGTGGATCGCCCCTGGTGTATAGAACCTTCACTTCTGTCGTTGAGATTGGTTGGCAAGGGGCTCATAAATAAAACCTTTGCGATAAGACCGTACAGTACAGTGGCCACAATGAGAGGGATGACGTAAAACAAAGTAAAGTCTAGAAAGTAAATTGGCATGTAGAGGTTTCTTGAGACACGGTAGCCACAGCTGACCACCACTCCATCGGCGTAGACGGTTTCGTTCGTGTCCACTAAAAAGAACCACATTGTGCAGTACAGCGAGGTGAAAATCCACACACAGGCAATGATCCTCTTCGCCCGAGACACGGTGCAAATAAATTGCGCCTTGATGGAGTGGCAGATAGCAATGTAACGCTCAATGGTGAAGGCTGTGATGGAGCAGGATGATACATTAATACCCAGATATTGCAGGTATGTGATGCAAAGGCACCCAGCGTAACCGTATATCCAAGAGTCGACTACTTCAGAAATATTAGGTAAACCTGCCGCTAGAAGGACGACAAGGTCCGCAATAGCCAGACTGACAAGATAACAGTTAGTAGGAGTCATCATGTGTTTGGTGCGCAGCACAACCAACACCACCATTATATTCCCCGCTATCCCAACTCCGCATATTAGAAGTGCGAGAACAATTGTTATAACTTGCACTTCAATTGAGTTCTGTGGCATACTAATTAGAACTTCACTCTGTGTGAAATTTAAGACATCTTGAGAGGTGTCAGTAGTATTCTCCATGGTGTTTTACTGTTGGCACCTTTCTTCTGCTTTAATTTGCCTTGAGGTGGAACAGTTGACAAAAATCCTGAAAAAATATAGATACAAATTATTCTAAAATTGCCCAGAATATATACATGTTATTTTTTCCCCTTCAAAATGAGATACAAATATAAGTCAATGACTATGTCATTTATCATCTGAGATGACAAAGATATTTGAAATGAAATAGCTATTATCAAACAATTGCAATGATTGCAAAAAAAAGGAGCTTACCATTGTTTGGAAAGGTCTGAGCTTCATAACTCAAGTCCATCTGATATCCACAGAGATAGTAAAATGACTAGTTGCCCTCTCAGTGGTGCTGTACCCCTCTCTGAGAGAGAAAGATATATATATATATATATATATATATATATATATATATATATATATATATATATATACATATATATCTTTCTCTCTCTCTCTCTCTCTCTCTCTCTCTCTCTCTCTCTCTCTATCACTGTAAGGTTGTATTCAGCGCATGTGACTAATAAAATGTGATTTGATTTGATTTGACAACACAGTGCAAATTGCAGCAAAAATAGACCACAACTCAGCCTTGTCTAGTACCAGCAATGGCCATAGATTTAATGACGCACTATGTTGACACAATGGGTCCAAAAATGCTGGAATGCATGTCACTTGTTTTTACCATGTAAGGCAAAGTAAAAAGTGATTTTTATGTTAGCTACTTTGGTGGCCACAAATCACAGAACACAACTGCGTTGGGCTGGGTAATTAGGTTTGGTCCTATGGGAAGACTGCTTTAATTAACCACTGCTTTAATTCTGTTGGATGCATTGGATTCTGAGGATCGTGTTAATGAAGCCCCTCAGCTCTCAGCCAACCTAATCTGGCGTTCTCTCAAACCATTTGGATAAGCCACTTGGACCGTATCAGAATAGGCTACGCCAGCCCTACTATGACAGAGCTGTCCATGCTATAGCTAATTCTGATTTGCTTTCCTTCAGTCAAAGATCTCTTCTCTCTATACACCAAGTCACTCGGCTCCGTCATATCCTCTCAATGGTCTCTCCCATCATGGCTATGCGGATGACACTCAACTACTTTTCTACTTCCCCCTTCTGACACCCACGTGGTGACACGCAGACATCTCCGTTTGGATGTCGGCCCAACACCTTAAGCTCAACCCCGACAAGACGGAGCTGCTCTTCCTCCAGGAGAGCCTGCTGTAGGCCCTTTCTACCTCTGATTTTGCTGATAGCTACTTCATTGAGGAAAAATGTACTTACAATGACTGTGATATGTGGTTGTCCCACCTAGCTATCTTAAGGTGAATGCACTAACTGTAAGTCTGCTAAATTTCACAAATGTAAATATCATTGCGTCCCTGTATTGATAAATTATATAATGTACAAATACAGTGCTCAGGCAGATCACTTTTTACCTTTTAGTCCAGCGGAAAAGAAACAAATATACCTGAGATCGTTTCACTTTATGATAGAAGTACCAAACATGGTACAGTAATACTGGATACCTTAAGGACATTTCTAAAGATTGGAGGCAGTCTGGGAAGCAAAAAAAAGTCAACCATGTGATAGTGATAAATGTGATAGTGATAAAGCCACCAAATTTCACACAGCTGGGGTGTGTCTAAAGAGGTTTGTTTGGCTATAGTGCCATCACAGATTTTGTCCATTTAATTTTTTAAATTTTACCTTTATTTAACTAGGCAAGTCAGTTAAGAACAAATTCTTATTTTCAATGACGGCCTAGGAACAGTGAGTTAACTGCCTGTGCAGGGGTAGAACGACAGATTTCCATAAATAATTGGTACATACAGCCCAATGATGGCTTAACATTTTTGAGGGGGCCTGGAAAACACAATAAAATGGCCTAAAAATGTAATGTATCCTTTAAACTTTTAGTATAAATGTGGTGAAAACGCATGCCAAATTACTTTTGTGTGTGTATGTTTTCATGGCTAGTTCCAGTAGTTTACATGTAAATACTAAAACGTCATATGGGTGTTCTCTGAAGTTGACTGATTTCAATTATATGCTATTCTCTTTTGAGACAATTTTAAGAATAATTACAGGAAACCTTCCCTGTACACATTACTTCAGGTAAAATCCCACAGGAATATATTACAGTATGTCCAGCAGAGAAACAGGTAACCCATTTTAACAAATACTTGTATGATGAGACCTTTCAGACTTTACACAAAGTAAGTAAAAGTCTTATCAAAGATGTCTAGCTATAGTGTCATTGCAGGATTAACCTGTTATATTCAGTGGTGTAGTGCTTTTTTCTTAGGTGCTGGAGCATAAATAAAATGAAAATGAAATTTCGAAATCAACGTTTGCACCGTAGCCTGTTGAATAATAACATTTTATATGCATAAAACACTTAATCCAAATGCAACATCTCCCTATGCCTATAAGCATTGACTTTAATCAATGTTTGTATTTTTAATACCCTTAAACAAGAAATGATTCCTATCTTATTTCAAAAGAGGCCATCATCACTGTTAATCATGAATGATAAATTCATCTTGTTTTACAGGTGAAACGTCCAAGCTGCATCTGCATGTCAACCATAACCATGTGATCTCACTCAGTTTCATGAGAATATGCATTTAGATCTTCTTGAGTGATGTGAGTAAATACTATTTGAGCGGATTTCAGAACAGGGGATATTAATGAGCTACAGACTATCCTACCTGTATTGTTTCCATCAGAGCACATTTATCCTATGGCTCGTGCTGTTTTGACTTTAGTGAAAAGTGTGTGTGTAACGATATTTGTAGGTGGAAGAAGGTGAAGAGGACCAAGGTGCAGCGTGGTACGTGTTCATGGTAAATTTGATAAAGAAACTGAACACTAGAACAAAAAAACAACAAAGTGGAACAAACTAAACAGTTCTGTCTGGTGCAGACACACAAAGACAGAAAACAACTACCCACAGGCTGCCTAAGTATGGTTCTCAATCAGAGACAACGATAACCAGCTGCCTCTGATTGGGAACCATACCAGGCCTAAACATAGAAGCACAACACCTAGACATACAACATAGAATACCCACCCACATCACACCCTGACCAAACTAAAAATAGAAACATACAAAGCAATCTACGGTCAGGGCGTGACAGTACCCCCCCCCCCCAAAGGCGCGGACTCCTGCCGCAAAACCTAAACCCCTAGGGGAGGGTCTGGGTGGACATCTGTCTGCGGTGGCGGCTCTGGCGCGGGACGTGGGCCCCACTCCACTATAGTCTTGGCCCACTTAAGTGGCGCCTTTGGAGCGGCGACCAATAAGGAGCGTGATGGAGTGCTGCATCAGATGACTTGGTCTCCACAATCACCCGACCTCAACCCAATTGAGATGGTTTGAGATGAGTTGGACTGCAGAGTGAAGAAAAAGCAGCCAACAAGTGCTCATATGTGGGAACTCCTTCAAGACTGTTTGAAAAGCATTCCAGGTGAAGCTCGTTGAGAGAATGCCAAGATTGTGCCAAGCTGTCATCAAGGCAAAGGGTGGCTACTTTGAAGAATCTAACATTAAAATATATTTAGATTTGTTTTACTTACTTACTTTGCTTACTACATGATTTCATATGTATTATTTCATAGTTTTGATTTCTTCAATATTATTCTACAATGTAGGAAATAGTAGAAATAAAGATAAACCATTGAATGAGTAGGTGTGTCCAAAAGTTTGACTGGTACTGCATGTATCCTTTAAATATTTTGTAGAAAAGTGGTGAAAAAGTGGCCACAAATTTATCAACATTACTGGTTCTTGAACATACTTTCATCCTCATTTTCAGTATTTTACATTTAAACACTGAAAACTGTCAAATGGGTGTCCCCTAAAGTCTATTAATTACAATGATATGAAATATGATATTCTGTATTTTGGAACCATGGACGTGAAGCCATTCCAATTATAGAACTCCACATTTTTTAATTGGATGTATGGGACACGATACTAATTCTACCATTCCTTACTCTTTTGGTACATGTTATATATCATTCTAATCCACATATATAACACAATATTTTGAAATCATTAGGAGCATGCTGAAATTTGATCGTCTCAATTCAGGGATCAAAATATCAACAATAATCTGTAATTTTGACAGCATTTTAGAAACATTTTTAGTTGTATTTTCAACAACAACAAAAAATACATGATCCATTTGATTGTATTTTCCATACTACCTAGAACATTTTAAGGCATCATTATTATACCACTTACAAATGAATTTATGCCCAATTCAAATTACATAACATTAATTTTAGAGTACATTTCTGCATAACATTTAAAGGACACATACATAAGGCATACTTGGGTCATTTTATTGTGTTCTTCACACCGCCTCAAACATTTTAAACCATCATATAAGTGATAATGCCCGAGAAGCCGGTGTTTGGAGGATATATTGGCACGGTTGTTTTCGGCCTGAGATGAAGTCGAGGGCCGGCAAACCGTGCCAATATATTCTCCAAACACCGGCTTTGTGGGCATTATCACTTTTATACAACGGGTTACGAACATATTCAAATAATGATTGATATATTTTCATTAAAAATGTTATTTTGATGACTGTATTCATACTCTTTCATCCTTCCACAAGATATAGTCCTGACACAAATCTAGGGTTGCTACCCAAGCTGGCTAATCATTTGTTCTATCAGTTCGGTTGCCAGAGACGCGACCCAGTCATTCAGTCTTTTTGTTCTGTATCCATGGACGCGACCCAGTCATTCAGTCTTTTTGTTCTGTATCCATGGACGCGACCCAGTCGTTCAGTCTTTTTGTTCTGTATCCATGGACGCGACCCAGTCGTTCGTTCTAAATGCTCCATTGCCATACTGGCCTGGCAACGTTCTTATCCCTTGCTTGCTAACTAGCCAGCTACAGCTAACTTACAGTCAAGTCAAACAGTGCAGACAGAAAACAGTAAAGTAGTTGCATTTGTTTACTCTGTTTTCTACGGACATTTATTTGAATACATCCATAACAATGAGCTAATGAGGTACGATTTCACTTTGCATAGAAAATGTGCTCTCTCGTCAGGACACTGTTGTTCAGAGGAGCTAGCCAACAACACAGCTAAACACAATCACTTCAAACTGAAGCTGGAAAGATTGCAAACTAGCTGCACTTCATTTCGTTTTACTTGCTTTTTATTGACATTTCTTTGTATATATCCATAAAAATTATGCCAGCTGATTCATGATTTCGACTGCCTGCCTGTCTGGCTCGTCCCGACTCCCGACACGTTCATTACTATGGGATAGCTAGAGATCGAATTTGAATATTGAAACAATGTTGCGAATGTCGGAGAGATAGACAGTAAGGTGTATACAAATATTCGCTGTTGAAAACTAAATGTTAGTCTAAAAGAAATGTAAGATAATGTCTAGAAGCTTTTTATAGTGTAGATCAAGTTTAGAAACTACCTGGCTGGGCGGATGAGACAGTGGATTGCGCAGTCAGATGGAACAGAGTAAATAGGCATTTTAATGTCATAGATGTAGCCGTTGGTAACATGTGGAATAGCCACCAGATGGAATGCGGTTTTAACCTATCAGCATTCAGGATTAGAACCACCCATTGTATAGTGGGCTGTAAATACAAATTATTTATGGAGATATGGCCATGTGAATCCTGTTCAATTAGAACCTATGTAGCTTGTTGGTGTTCATTTTAGGTTATTAAATCTGAAATGACACTATAGCTAGACATATGTATGGAGTAGTTTACTCACTTTGTGTAAATACTGAAAGGCCTCATCATAATGGGTTACCTGTCTCTTAAATTGACACAAAACAGAATAGCATATTATCTGTATATCACTGCAATCAGTAGACATCAGGGAACACCCATACAGCGAGGGAAAAACGTATTTGATCCCCTGCTGATTTTGTAGGTTTGCCCACTGGAAAAGAAATGATCAGTCTATAATTTTAATGGTAGGTTTATTTGAACAGTGAGAGACAGAATAACAACAAAAAAATCCAGAAAAACGCATGTCAAAAATGTTGTAAATTGATTTGCATTTTAATGAGGGAAATACAATGGGGCAAAAAAAAAGTATTTAGTTAGCCACCAATTGTGCAAGTTCTCCCACTTAAAAAGATGAGAGAGGCCAGTAATTTTCATCATAGGTACACTTCAACTATGACAGACAAAATGAGGGGAAAAAATCCTGAAAATCACATTGTAGGATTTTTTATGAATTTATTTGCAAATTATGGTGGAAAATAAGTATTTGGTCAATAACAAAAGTTTATCTCAATACTTTGTTATATACCCTTTGTTGGCAATGACAGAGGTCAAACGTTTTCCTGTATAAAAGACACCTGGGAGACAGAAATCTTTCTGATTGAGAGGGGGTCAAATACTTATTTCCCTCATTAAAATGCAAATCAATTTATAACATTTTGACATGCGTTTTTCTGGATGTTTTTGTTGTTATTCTGTCTCTCACTGTTCAAATAAACCTACCATCGTGGGAAAATCAAAAGAAATCAGCCAAGACCTCAGAAAAAAAATTGTAGACCTCTGCAAGTCTGGTTCATCCTTGGGAGCAATTTCCAAACGCTGAAGGTACCACGTTCATCTGTACAAACAATAGTACACAAGTATAAACACCATGGAACCACACAGCCGTCATACCGCTCAGGAAGGAGACTTGTTCTGTCTCCTAGAGATGAATGTACTTTGGTGCGAAAAGTGCAAATCAATCCCAGAACAACAGCAAAGGACCTTGTGAAGATGCTGGAGGAAACAGGTACAAACGTATCTATATCCACAGTAAAAACGAGTTCTATATCGACATAACCTGAAAGGCCGCTCAGCAAAGAAGAAGCCACTGCTCCAAAACCACCATAAAAAAGCCAGACTACGATTTGTAACTGCACATGGGGACAAATATCGTACTTTTTGGAGAAATGTCCTCTGGTCTGATGAAACAAAAATAGAACTGTTTTGGCCATAATGACCATTGTTATGTTTGGAGGGAAAAGGTGGAGCTGAAGAACACCATCCCAACCGTGAAGCACAGGGGTGGCAGGATTATGCTGTGGGGATGCATTGCTGCAGGAGGGACTGGTGCACTTCACAAAATAGATGGCATCATGAGGAGGTCAAATTAGGTGGATATATTGAAGCAACATCTCAAGACATCAGTCAGGAAGTTAAACTTTGGTCGCAAATGGGTCTTCCATATGGCCAATTACCCCAAGCATACTTCCAAAGTTATGGCAAAATGGCTTAAGGACAACAAAGTCAAGGTATTGGAGTGGCCATCTTAAAGCCCTGACCTCAATTCTATAGAACATTTGTGGGCAGAACTGAAAAAGCGTGTGAGAGCAAGGAGGCCTACACACCCGATTCAGTTACACCAGCTCTGTCAGGAGGAATGGGCCAAAGTCACCCAACTTATTGTGGGAAGCTTGTGGTAGGCTACCCGAAACATTTGACCCAAGTTAAACAATTTAAAGGCAATGCTACCAAATAGCAATTGAGTGTATGTAAACTTCCGACTTCAACTTTATATGGCATCTTTGGGACATTTTATTGTTTTACAGACCTCCTCAAACATTTTAAGCCATCATTGGGCTGTATGTACCAATTATTTAATGTAATATGGCCATGTGACAAGTGTCCAGTACAGCCCCATGCAGCTGGTTGGCGGCTGTACAAAAACCCTCAGACTTGATAGAGCTTCATACTGCTGCGATAAATTGATCAACCAAGTTGATTTCACCTGTTGACTCTCTCTCAATCTTAACATTAAGCCTTAACATTAAGATGTCATGTAATTTCCTTATTTTCGTTATAAGTAATATATTGGTTTAATAAATGCATCCTTATCACCTTTACCTTTTATGTTATGCAACCTGCTTATGATCTCTCTCCTTTTTTGCAGAACCATACACAAATCCAACTTTACCATGTCAACCCACAAGTCCTTAATAAATATGTGAACTTTGGCACTATCTCTGTCATCCGTTTTCTCTCTGACCGGAGCAGAGCAACCCTGGTGATATCTATCCAACCAGTTACCTATCTTTGGTTCTTAGCATACGTTTCAGCGGCCATTTTGGAAATGATTGCTAGGGGTAATGGACAAAATCTGATATAGCACTATAACCAGAAAGACTTCTTTAGACAGGACCTAGCTGTGCGTGAAATTTGGTGGCTCTATCACAAAGTCCACAATTTGTTTATTTAGCCACTGGACTATGGTCAGAATGTCCTCAATTTGACCCCTATTAAGGTCTTAAGAGTATTTTTTTGTCTTTATTATCCGTGGCGTTTATTTAGTGGGTAAATACAATTTTATATTGTTTGGAATGATTTTACCCTATTTTCTTCTAACAGGAAATCTGGAGTGGCAGCCATTTATATTAAGGCCAGGCCAGGCTTCCCAGACTGCCTCCAATCTTCCAAATGTTCTTTAAGGTATCTATTAGTGTGCCAAGTTTGATATTTGTATCATAAAATGGAACAATTATTTAACCTATCCGCTGGACTATTTGACCTTGTGTCTCTCATAATCACCCCATTTGACAAAGCTGGTCTTACTTTTTACATGATGCTTCATTAATGACATTCAATTTCTATGCTAGCTTGGATTTGAATCAAGAGATTAAGTTACATCCAAGATATACAATTTATTAACCTTTTATTTTGGTACAGAACCAAAGATTTATGTGAAGAGAAATGATCTGAATTATGCATTCGGTTCCAGGCCTCACAGCAACAAAGCATAAAATATTAGACACATAGTCTTGAATTATGGGGTAAAGATGAAGAAAAAAGAAGATGGACAAAATGGCTGGATGAAAAATAGATGAACAGGCGTTCTAATAATACTCTAGCTAAAAGTGCCTTCTGATGCCTTCTGGGAGTTGAAAGCAGTGTGTTGCTAAAAACGCTGAAGCATTTTTGTGGTATGACAAAAAAAGTACAAATATTAATCACAGAGGTACAGAAGCGTTTTTTGCTCTCAGATAAAGTTTAAGTTTTAGGTGTCATATGAAAATGAGTTTCACACAATCGAATCCATCATTGACCAGAAATAATAAATGGTATAATACCAAAACACTAAAATAATAATTGTGATTGTTATGCACATTATGCACAAGCATGATTATATTAATTCATTTGTAATAACATTCGGAAGGCCCACACATGACACGACTATGTGTCACAATATTTGCCCTCTGAACATTCATCTGAGTCTAATTAATTGAATTGGACAAATAGTTTGTTGACACAGATTTTCAATGAGTTTGTTTTACGCTCCTTGTTATGAGAATTTTCATAGCCTATTTGTCCCTTAAAAACTTCACAAATGCACTTAGTGTTAGTGGGGCTAGGTGTCACCTAGTCGTCTGTTGATTGTGGAGTTCTCCCTTGCGGTAAGAAACAAAGTAATACATGGTCTTGTTCCTTACATGTTAAAAGTAGTTTTACTTTAAAAGGGAACTCAAAGCCATTTTTATCAAATTCTTTAAAAGCATCAACCTTTCACAATATAAAACATTGAGTGAAAACACTTGTGATAGTCTGTTATATGGTATTTATTTCTTCATTAAGCCTACAAAAATGGTTTCATGAGTGTTGTTGAGACGAGGCAATGTGGGCGTAAGAGGGGTGCTCCACGACCAGGAGAAAGGTCCTATGACTGTGACTCAGTAACAGGATGCCCTGTCCTGTTCTCAACAGGCCCTTTGGCTCATGGAGAGCAGGATGTTGGCACTGAATTCATCAATTGTATTGTAACACAGGGATAAGCATGCTTGTATCACTTTGAAGTTAAATGTTTTATTCCATGCTTTTCATTTGTATATTGCAGAATCAGTTCAATCTGAAAATATGGACAAATCGAATCAACAAATTCTCTCAGCTGACAGCTGGGGAGACTGAGCAGGGTTTTCTCCAATTCTAAAATAAATCTATTATAACGGCAATAGCTCAAGAGGAGCAGTGAACGTATTAAAAGCAGAGGTCACCCTAAACTACATATAATGACAGCAAGTCAAGCTTCAAATTACGTTTTGGTTTGTGTGAACACAGGTCTCATCCACAGCTTCAATGAAAAATATATTGTTTTCTCTTGTGTCCTGTTTCGCCTGTATCTTCTTCAATAAGAAATGAATTCTTTTTTCCTCCTGCGTTTTGAAGAAGGATGCAGACACTTTCCTGCGGATGCGCCTGGCATAGACCTCCAGTAACACCATGATGTAGCTCACCAGACAGAGTAGTCCCAGGAAGACCCTCACTCTCAGGTCTGGTGCAGAGGGCTCAATATAACAGCGTAAAGCCTCTGGGCTAAATGTCCAGTCATACTGCTTGTGGAGGTTTGCCAGTTCTGTATCCCTACAGATAGCTGGGATAATACATAGACCTGGAAAGCGCAGGTGAATCTGTCAGAGAAAAGAGAATCCAGTCCCCATTTGTCCACTGTGTTATTCAATTTCTATATCATCATTGATCTCAAGGCTACACATTATATAACGTCACATTATGTCCCGTGATGTGCCCTACCTCACATAGTAAAGTACTGTATCAATATTGACCTACCTTATATTTCACAGCTATGTTGACAGATGTAGCTGGAACATCCAGCAGCCAAGGCCCACTCACTGTAACTAGATGGTACACAATGTGATCCAAAACCATTATGAAGATAATAACAATAAAATACAAAGTCACCACTACTATAGGAGCAAGACATTTGGTAAATTCCTGTTTTGTTATTTTACAACTTGTGGAATTAACCATATTTTTCAAGTTAGTTGGCTCTATCTGGATTCCATCCTCAGATGCTTTTTGCAGCAATTGTCTGGTGATGTAAACATTGTCAAACTTAACTGAAATGACATATGACTTCAGGTAGTAGGCTGATTCAACTATCAGGTAGATTAGAAAGATGGCCGCCAGAATCCTGTTTGACAGAAGTTTATAATCCTCCAGCAGTTTATTGGCACGTGAAAAGTCACTCTCAATCTGTTTGCTTACAGTAACAAACATATTTTTGACCTTTGACACATCAATGTGTGTAAAATGATCAAATTTCCTCAACCTGTTAACGATATTCAGTTCTTCCTGTTTCACTTTGATAGCCTCTCTAACAAGATCTCTCTTTGCTTCTTGAAACAGCTCAGATGAGTTTAAAAGAGAGTGGACAAAACCTTCAGAGGTGCACTTTAAAACGTGTATCACCACTCCCATGTTAACGGTTATGTTAAGGATGATGCTCAACACTAACACAATCACAGAGGTGGAAATGATCAGCTTGCGCCCCTGTTTGGTGCCCAGAGTGGGCAGGATCATAGTTAGCACACAACGGAGAGGATGACAGAGGAACGAGAGGAAAAGGATGGCCACGCTATAGATGCAAGCAGCAGTGCTGGAAGTACCACTGTCATATCTCAGGATCTCTGTCATCCAATGGTAGAGGAGACCACCAGTCACCATGGCGATAATGAAACACATAGAAAGTAATGTCAGGACCTCCTTGGCAGCCTGGGTTGGTTTTGAGTAAACATCCCACAGATACTGTAGAGTGGTCTTCATGGCACTCCAAGGTTTTTGCCTGAAAACCAATGATTGTGTGAATTCAAGTTGTATTAGTTGTATGTACAGTATACACATGGTATACACCGTCAAACTAAGTGCTTACTTGCAGGCTCCTCGACAATGCAACAACAATAAGAAATAATAAAAGGTAAGAATACGAACAATAAAGTAAATGGCTTATTAGAATAAACTAAACATGAAACACATTTTAGAATTGCACTGTATTATAACTAGGCTGTGAATTTGATCAAACTGCAATATCCACCATTCTGACTATCGTCATGTATTGTTTTAATATCAACATTATACAAGAGCAGAATTGCTTATTATTGTGTAATTAACACTTTAATAAGCCATCTTTCTTAATTTCACAAGAAGGGCCTAGCACAATTCACTGTGAAAATAATATACATTTCACCATAACATTAATTTCTTTAATCATCTCATAAATAGCTGTCCAGTATCCTAATGTCTCTTTCACTCAAAAGACTGAAAAATTAACACCTACCTCAATGAAAAGCCAAAGCCCATGCACTCAGTAATGCTCTTCATTCTCCTTTGCAACAGTGCATGTGAAGTTACACAGTTGTCTGATGGGGGTAACTGTGAAGTTTGATACAGGAACTTATCATGCACAGTCATTGCCACATAGATGTGTAAGACGGTTCCCAAAGGGAACCGAAGGGCTCTTGCTCATGCTCACATGCTGACACACACTCACTGACATTGACAGGCATAACAAATCAACACATGATGGAACATGCAATACTTGGTGACTAATCATTTAGGGAAGTACTGGTGAGTTAGAAGGTTCTGTATGAGCATTGTGGTATCCTATTTTAAGGTCGAAAACATAACCCCGTGGGAGGTCATACTACTACTGACTGATAGGAGGGGGGATTGCTATGATCTGGGAAACTATGAGCATGTGAGCAATTGTGCGAGTTTTCCAAAATAAAATGTTTAGCTGGGGCTTTTTTAATTTCCCTTTGTATTACAGTCAATTAATACGTATATTTGAATGGTTGAGCATCAAGGTTGAGCAGTTTCATGTTGTGGTACGACTTGTCAAACATCCTTTTCCAAAATGTTGTGTATTCCTTTTCCAACAAGTTCTTCTATTTAACAAAGTGTCATTGTGTTATGTTGTAGTTTGTCTCATTTAATGGCGGCTCCACCAATGACCCTTCCTCTCTTACACTGAGTAACTACTTCAGAGTTCTGCTGAGTTAACCATGTGCCTGACCTTGAGACTTTACATAGCAAAATAGACACTATAAGGTATGTACAGCCCTTCACCATTCTTTAGAGAAACAGGGGCCAATATCACCGCTTGGTTCCAGACACATGTAGAAATTGTGTTCCAAGCAAATTTCAATGCAACTTTCTTTCACATGTGTTGTTCGCTTGTTTGTTCGCCTCATTTGGCTTATTGGGTATCTTGTTTGGTGCTATCAGGCATAAGGCTGTTGAATGAGACTTGATTCCAGTACATTTTATGCTGTGTCACCTGGGTCAATGATTAAAACTAAAAAGGACTATAGTGGCATGGCCCACGTCTGAATATCATCTCATGGTTTGAGTTGCTCTGTAGTATATATTACTGTGTGGCATGTCTGTCGGTGCCTGCTCACTGACATCAGCTAAATATACCAATTCCATGGATTGACGAAAAAAGAAAAGACCCATTTGCTGTTGAGTTTTATTTGGTAACAACAGTAGTATTAAGAAAATAACAAAGCTCCAAAATGTGCATTGATAAACCTAAACGTACTACACAAAATACAAACTACGGTAGAAAATTGTTAATTAGATTTCCACGTACCACATTTCAAATGATTACTTCAAATGAAATAAGATCAGAAAATCACGATTTGTGTATTTTAAAGACACGATGAAAAGTAAAAATGACTTTATGTGTGTAACTTAGAATGTGTTAAAACATGTGCAGCCTGTGACCCCATGGGTTAGGTAAGTATCTTTCCATTAATAATTCACAAACTCCTGTTGTGCATCAAGACAGGCACAGATTATCCTAACTAAAGATCAATGGAGGATGAAGTTCAAGTGTGATTTACTAGAAGGTGGCGGATTTGGAGGTTGAGCGTTCAGTGTGATGAAATGGATTGGGTCTATTATCATCAAGCAGACTGCTAACACCCTAATCAATAAGGATTATCCTCACAAATACTATCTAGGGAATGTTACAGTGACAAATGAGACAGACACTCGCAAAGTGGCACACTGAACACCAGAGGTCACTAAGATGCAAGGCATTTCAGCAAGCATAGCGACAGAATGATGACACAGACATCACCGGTGTCCGGACAAAAACGGTGTCCGACATGACTTGTTGTATAACTGTGGAAGAGAATGTAACAACAGACAGACCAACCACTGTCTATTCTGTCACCCCCTGCCCTGCCCAAACAAATTAACTTCAAATGGAAACTTGGCATGGGGACCTAAAACAAACCAGGACAAAACATTGGACACATCTGGGAGACCAGGGGTTCGTGGCATGTGACAAGCAAGAAAATTAGCTGATAGAACTTAGTATAATCTACACGACAGAGGAAGTAGAGCACAAGGAGAGCCTGAACAACAAAAAAATCTAAACTCATATAGTATACGGTAGGCAAATGGAAGAATCTAGAAGTGTACAGTACATTCGCAACATGGTATAGCCATCACACCATAGGCTAAATAACTTAAAGTAACGGCTAATGCTCCCCAAATCTATAGTTGACTTTTGTACATATTCAGAAATGCTGCTCTAGTATTTACTATATAATACCGTGTAATACTTTGTATTGGATAAGCTTCAGATCTACAGTATGCAGTGTATCACAAACTAGTAAGGTTGAAAGGTGGGACGGAGGGGAATTGTATATCTGTGAGAGTACTGGACATGTTGACTGGACGGGCCCAGTCTGGATAAGTCTCCAAACTGAACATGGCACGACCCCAAGTGTTCATGGCCAGAGAAACTGATAAAATGCCCAAAATGTTCATCACAAAGCCCGTTTTCACCTGGGAACAGAGAAACCAAACAGATGTAAATCATCTATCTACTAGGATAGAGTATGTTTAAGTTTAAGAACAGTCTGACATATGGTCACACAGTATATTGGCGTGAGGATCTTACCATGTCCTTCACCAGAAGATGGCCAGATGCAAAGGCAATGGAGTTGGGCGGAGTGGAGACTGGCAACATGAAGGCAAATGAACATCCTGTTGTCGCAGGTATCATGAAGTAAAGAGGATTCACCTTGACAAACATAGCCTGTAAAGAGGAGACGAACACAGTCATTGATATTATTTTGCAGAAATATTGTGTTAATGGAGAATAATAATACTTTCGAAACAGTTTTCTGCAGATTAACACAAGTAACACAAATGAACAAAGAGTGTGTGAATCCACATCGCATTCAATAAGTGGCAACGATATTCCAAATTCTTAGTAACGTACTTGGCTTAGAAATGACGCTGGAGATAAGTAACTAGGGTGCCCTTGTCAGGGTGATACTGGATGATACTGGTTGGGTGATATTATTGCTTAGATTTAACAATACTGTAAGACATTGGCACAGACAGACGAAGACAACTGGTTACTGATAACTGTGGTTAATGTCCAACAGACCAAACAGCCACGGTGCTAAACTGACAGATCTGTTGACCCCATGACAAACACTAAAAAAGTACATTGCTGTGGGAGATTAGAGTAGAGAGCATCAACTTTCCCATTATCTTTTCCCATGGGGGGGATTAGTAATACAGTGGAGTTCAAGGCTTTATCGTACTGTAGTTCACAAGGGTATTCAAAAATACTACACAAAAAATACGCCTTTCTTCAAAATGAGTGCCGACTGACCTCTTCATACCCACAGGGTACTTCATTCTTAATAATGGAAACATCTAACTAAATGTTGACTGTTGTGGGCATGTCATACAGTAGCTGACAGCTCACCAGTTCAGCGATGACGGGCAGGAATATGATAATGGTGGCGGTGTTGCTGGCGAACTCTGTGAAGCAGGCCAGGAAAGCGGTGATAAACATGACTGCCACAGCAGGAGGGACCTGAGCGATAGGCTGGAGGTAGGCTCCTATCCACGCCGCCAGTCCTGACTCCTACACCACAGGGACAGAGCATCAAGACGGCCCTTGACTCAGTAGTAGCAGAAATAGGTCAGAAAGTATAGAAATCACCACACAACATCTATTTGAATGTACACAAAAGAGAATGTGAGTTAAAGGGATTTCATATCTATGGTGTGCACCCTTAAACATGAAAGGGGTTTACCCATAGAGATCTTAAGGATGAATTATTCTATATGTAAATGATATGGTTTTACCTCACATCCCTTGGCCATGGCAAAGCCTCCACCCAGCAACAGAATGATATTCCATGGGACACATTCCTGTGCTTTCTTCCATGATAGTAGAGGAACATATGGAGTATTTGGTGCTGTGGAAAACATGACAGGGTATGAAATCGACATCTGCCCAACAGACAAATCCAGGTCAACCACCCAAATATCAGAATATCTAACCTGCAAGGAGCTTTGAAAAGAGGCAATAAAGAAAGAGCTGCAGCTAGGGGTTAGTGGTCAAAGTAACGGTTATCGAATCAAATTTGATTTGTCACATGCGCCGAATACAACAGGTGTAGACTTATAAACTGTTAACCAACAATGCAGATTAAATAAAAATAAAAATAAAAAAAGTAACAAATAATTAAAGAGCAGCAGTAAAATAACAGTAGCGAGACTATATACAGAAGGTACAGGGGGTACCGGTACAGAGTCAATGTGCGGGTGCACAGGTTAGCTGAGGTAATTGAGGTAATATGTACATGTAGGTAGAGTTATTAAAATGACTGTGCATAGATAAAATAGAGAGTAGCAGCAGCGTAAAAGAGGAGGGGGGGGGGTGGAGGGGGCAATGCAAATAGTCTGGCTAGACATTTGATTAGATGTTCAGGAGTCTTATGGCTTGGGGGTAGAAGCTGTTTAGAAGCCTCTTGGACCTAGACTTAGCGCTCCGGTACCACTTGTCGTGCGGTAGCAGAGAGAACAGTCTATGACTAGGGTGGCTGGAGTCTTTGACCATTTTTAGGGCCTTCCTCTGACACAGCCTGGTATAGAGGGCTGAGACGCAAAGAAAGTTCAAGAAGAGGGGCTACAAGAATGATCAGATTAATATTGCCATTGAGAAAATTCAAAACAAAACGAGACATGACCTTTTTCAAGGTCAGTCTCGCAAAAAGACGCATTCTTGCGTTCTAACTACCCGCTATTCAAAGTGCTCTGAACAAATTAAGGGAATTGTTCACAAACATTGGCACATCCTAAAATCCAATGATAGTCTCGGGTAGCCTAGTGGTTAGAGCATTGGACTAGTAACCGAAAGGTTGCAAGTTCAAATCCCTGATCTGACAAGGTACAAAATCTGTCGTTCAGGCAGTTAACCCACTGTTCCTAGGCCATCATTGAAAATAAGAATTTGTTCTTAACTGACTTGCCTAGTAAAATAAAGGTAAAATAAAAAAATTAAAAATGTGTTTTCTGACCTTCCATTGGTCGTATTCTCGCGGGGCAGAAATCTCAGAGACCAATTGGTAAACTCTGATTTACCACCCCAAGATATTCCTGAACAACCTCTATTTGCGCCCCTACTAGATGGAAATTACAAATGTAATGGCTGTGCTCAATGCAATGGCACTTATAAATGTAGATCCTTCAAACACCCACAAACAGGGAAATCGATCCCAATAAAAGGTGTTATTACGTGCTCCACTAAGGCAGTTATTTATCTTATAACTTGTCCTTGTGGAAAAAATTATGTAGGTAAAACAAAGCGTGAATTAAAAGTACGTATCTCAGAGCATCGTAGCACCATTAGGTGTAAAAACTTTACTTATCCAGTTGCGGCCCACTTCTTGGAGGCAGGCCACTCGATTTCGTCTCTGCGTTATATTGGCATCGGACATGTCACCCTCCCTAGGAGAGGGGGTGACCTTGATAATTTATTGTTAAAACGAGAGGCTGCCTGAATCTTTAATTTAAAGACCCCTGCGCCCTTCGGTCTCAATGTAGACTTTGTTCTGAAGCCATTCTTGTGATTATTGTGACTTTGCCATTGTAATTGTTTGTAAGCTTGTGTAGTCACATTAATCTATGATCGTATGCTATCCATATGTTGTTTGTATGCTGTTCTTTGCATGACATTTTAATATTTGATTATTAACCAATGATATTAGACCACTCTTGGCCATGATTACAGACACCTGTGTCTTTTGACACTATATAAACGAGTCATCCCGCAGTGTTTGTGATTATACCCTGATGAAGACAGCTTGGCTGTCGAAACGTTGATAATTAAATGTTTTCATCTAAGCTGCAGCTCTCTTTTATTTTCAAGTTTTCTACTCCGCTAGCCAGCACCTCGTCTTAATAGGTGTGCGTTTCTTTTTCTTCTAGATAGAGGTCGTGGATGACAGGAAGCTTGGCACCAGTGATATGCTGGGCCGTACGCACTACCATCTGCAGTGCCGTGCGGTCGGAGGCCGAGCAGTTGCCATACCAGGCAGTGATGCAACCCATCAGGATGCTCTTGATGGTGCAGCTGTAGAAGCTTTTGAAGATCTGAGGACCCACTTAGTGGACAAAATAAGGCTGGTTGGGGTTTTGTTTCTTTCTCGGCACCGCTCTGCCGGACATTTTTCATTTGTCAATGCCTGGCAAAACATAAAGTTATGAATATAACTACTGTTCCCTGAAGGGAGGGAACGAGGTACAACATCACTATGGGGAGTTGTGCTTTTGTTGTACAGAGTGAACTGACTGAAAGGGAACTATTACTTCACAGGCTAATTCTTAACATACCTACTCAAAATAGTTTATAATAAAGAACATTAAAGAGCTCAATGCCAAACGTGTACATATTCTAATCTCGATGGAAAAACATGAGGGTAGAAAATGAAAACACTGGTATTTCTGTTGCATAAGAAGTTGTGTGCTATGTTAAACCAATGGGTGAACACAGAGCAAAGTACACAGAGCAAACCCAAGTGTGGCAACACATTTTTGAGGGATTAATAATAAGGGGCGACAGTCTTACCTCACGACGGGACTCTGCTCAGACTCACTAATCTACGTCATTAACATTCCTCAGGTTATTTACAGTACTTTACAACAGAGCCAATACAAGTTCTGCTTCAGAAATAGATTAATGAAATTACAAAAAAAATATTCTGCCTTAATAGGAGTCAATGTTACTGTAATTTCTGTCTGATGAGGCATGACTGAATAATAATGTGACTTTAAAAACCCAGATCTACAGTGCATTCGGAAAGTATTCAGACCCCTTCCCTTTTTCCACATTTTGTTACATTACAGCCTTTTTCTAAAATTGATTAAATAAAATACTCCTCAATCTACACACAATACCCCATAATGACAAAGAGAAAACAGGTTTTTATAAAAAATTTAAAACAGAAATACCTTATTTACATAAGTATTCAGAACCCTTTGCTATAAGACTTGAAATTGAGCTCTGGTGCATCATGTTTCCATTGATCATCCTTGAGATGTTTCTACAACTTGATTGGAGTCCACCTGTGGTAAATTAAATTGATTGGACATGATTTGGAAAGGCACACACCTGTTTATATATGGTCCCACAGTTGACAGTGCATGTCAGAGCAAAAAACAAGCCATGAGGTCTAAGAAATTGTCCAAAGAGCTCTGAGAGAGGATTGTGTCGAGGCACAGATCTGGGGAAGGGTACCTGTCACGCCCTGACCTTAGAGTGCCATTTTATTTCTCCATTTGGTTAGGTCAGGGTGTGATTTGGGGTGGGCATTCTATGTTGTTTGTTTCTATGTTTTGGCCGGGTATGGTTCTCAATCAGGGACAGCTGTCTATCGTTGTCTCTGATTAGGAATCATACTTAGGCAGACTTTTTTCCTTTTGGTAGTTGTGGGTAGGTGTCTTCGTTTGTGCATGTATAGCCTTACGGAGCTTCACATTCGTTTTTGTTGTACTATTGTTTTGTTGGCGACATTTGCAAATAAAGGAAAATGTACACTCACAACGCTGCACCTTGGTCCATTCCATACGACGATCGTGACAGTACCAAAACATTTCTGCAGCATTGAAGGTCCTCAAGAACCCAGTGGACTCCATCATTCTTAAATGGTAGAAGTTTGGGACCACCAAAAACCAGATGGTCACTCTGACAGAGCTCCAGAGTTCCTCTGAGGAGATGGGCAAACCTTCCAGAAGGACAGCTATCTCTGCAGCACTCCACCAATCAGGCCTTTTAGTAGAGTGGCCGGACGGAACCAACTCCTCAGTAAAAGGCACATGACAGCTGGGTTGGAGTTTGCCAAAAGGTACCTAAAGAAACCTCAGACCATGAGAAACAAGATTCTCTGGTATAATGAAACCAAGATTGAACTCTTTGGCATGAATGCCAAGCGTCACGTCTGGAGGAAACCTGGCACCATCCCTACGGTGAAGCATGGTGGTGGCAGCATCATGCTGTGAGGATGTTTTTCAGCGGCAGGGACTGGGAGACTAGACAAGATCAAGGGAAAGATGAACGGAGAAAAGTACAGAGAGATCCTTGATGAAAACATGCTCCAGAGTACTCAGGATCTCAGGTTCACCATCCAACTGGACAACGACCCTAAGTACACAGACAAGACAACGTAGGAGTGGCTTCGCTGCCAAAGGTACTTCAACAAAGTACTGAGTAAAGGGTCTGAATACTTATGTAAATGTGATATTTCATTTTTTATATATATATACATTTGCAAAAATGGCTAAAAACCTGTTTCTGTTTTGTTATGATGGCATATTGTGTGTACATTGATGAGGGGAAAAAACGATTTAATCAATTTTGGAATAAGGCTGTAACCTAACAACATGTGGAAAAAAGTCAAGGGGTCTGAATACTTTCCGAATACAATGTATACAGCTACTTCACTCCATCTAATCTTTTGATTTGAAAATATACAGTTTTCTCTATATCAGTACAGAAAGGCTGTATGATTTGAGACAGTGGTATTTTAAATTGACATATTCTAAAAATGTATTTCTCATTATTTGGGACATATCCTTTCTGGTACTGACCTCTAGAATCAAACCACCAGCTAAGAGAGGGCTTTTGGGAAGGGAAGAAGAATAGGATTGACACAATGATCACTCCAGTGGTCGCATCTGACACATACCTGCAGGAGGAAGAGAATCAAAGAAGAGGAAGTCATGATGCGGCTGGTTTCCTCAAGCCTCCAGTGAATTATACAGACATATCCTAGTTAACGGGCAGTGGATTGTCAGCTTGTCTCTCTTACCCTTTGTTGAAAAACGTGGACCATCCAGTTACAAATTTAGGATCTCTTGTAAACAGGAGAACGGCAAACAAAATGAAAAAGAATGCGATGGCTCCTTCTGCAAAACTAAAATGGAAGATAGGAAATGATTGTCTCAGGAATTCTATATTACCACCGACATATAGTCCAGAGGGTCTAGAACAGGGGTAGGGTCTAGAACAAGGGTAGTCATCTTTAGTCCTGGAGGGCTGCAGCAGGCGTTTTGTTCCATCCCAGCATTAACACACTGATTCAAATAAACAATCTAAAATGTGAACAATGTGGCCCTCCTGAACTAGAATTAGCCACCCCTGGTGTAGGGCATGATTTGAGACTGGAGCATGTTGCCTGTGATTTAGTCTAGAGATATGTCCTTACTTTATGGGGCCTAGTTTTCTGTAGTCTTCATCAATCACGGCCTCAGCCTTCGCCTCCGCTTGTGCTCTTTCGTCCTGTTTCTTCACACACAACCTGAACACAAAAAAATAGTATGAAAATAATGTGGAAATATCTGACAGGTAGAAGAATGTATTACTCCATACTACTTCAAAAAGTGTACAGTCACAAATCCTAGAACTCTACCAGACTGCCACATGTCATCATCTGTGGTTACATTTTTATTTAACACTGATGAGGTGCTGTACTTAGATCTGATTTCACCATCATACCGTGTATTCAGGCCCCCGTAGAGGAAAGAAATCCATAGCCATCCCAAGATGAGGAAGAACACCATGAGAGGAAATGCGAATGCAAACCAAGAGCCAAAATTGATCAAGTCGCACTCTGGGAAGTAACTAGAACACAAAGAAGCAACTGTCAGAAATGGTACAGCAAATGTGAATAAAGTTGTTTTTATGGTCTAAATGTAACATGTTATTCGTACACAGCTATTTTCCAGTTAAATCCTAACAGGCCTTTAAGAGGGACGTCTGAAGTTCTACAATGTCTGAAACATCCCAGTACCTGTGTCACTTGTCTCGTCTTTTTTCATAATGGTTAAAAGTTTGTACGTTGTACAAAACCCTCTACTAGACCTCCTCAGAGAGACATTGTCACCTTATTGCTCTATCCGATGGGCCTGAGAGTGTATGTTCAGATGCAGTAGGAGAAAGTGAGATCAGCCAAGTCTTCAACTTGGGTACCTCTTAAGTTGTCCAATAAGGATGAGGTTTGGTGCAGTGCCTGTCAGGGTGGCAGTCCCTCCGATACTGGCAGCGTACGGGATACATATCAGGAAGCCTTTCCACACCTTCATCTGGTACTCTGACTCTGTCCTGATCTCCTCTGCAGTACTCCCATCTGAACGCTCCATCCGATCAGGTCTGAAGATATAATTATACCAACATTAGTAAATAGCTACACAATAACCATGAATCCTATTCTAACATGAGAGCTTCAATTGTTCAGTTTGTTTGTGTTTGCTTTCTTACCCGTCTATAGACAAGATCTGTTTTTCAGAGGGCAGTGCATGCAGCTTTACTCGTGCTTGACCTGATGGATGTTGAAGTGAACAGGTTGTGTTAGAGTTATTCTCTCCATTGTTTACTCTGTGGTGACAAATTACAAAATATATATATATTTAAGGACAGGTTGAGACGTTATAACAATTCCATATTGAAGACCAATTTGAACATGATTTAGGCGGTCATCTAAGTGTAAATAAAGGCTACATTTTTAAAAATTAAAACGACCTCTACTGAGAATCAACACGTTTCCCATGAACCAATTACTATGATGCTACAGTATCCATAGCTATAGAATGAATGAGACAAGCTATAACAGAGATATTTCAACATTTCTTTCTCATCAAAGCCTGTGAGTTCCAGTTTTCTAAGTAGGTTGTCTTTAGGCCTTCGTCATATTTAATATATGACTTGAAAGGCGGCTAATATGTTTAATCAATTATCATTTGAATATTGACATGTCGTGCACCGAAGTTCCATGTGATGGAACAGGTAGTTGTAAAAATGTTCACACCTTCAGCTACCTATTACAGTTTTTGTCATGTTTTGTCATAGATTGTCATGTCTTGTCCCTGTGCTTTCTCTTCTATTCGTTTCCCCCTGCTGGTCTTATTAGGTTTCTTTCCCTCTCTCTCTATCGTTTCGTTCCTGCTCCCAGCTGTTCCTCATTCGTCCTAACTACCTCGTTTACTCTTTCACACCTGTCCCCTATTTTGCCCTCTGATTAAGTCCCTATTTCTCTCTCTGTTTCTGCTTCTGTCCTTGTCGGATCCTTGTTTGATGTTTGCTGTTCGCTGTGTACTTGTTCCGTCCTGTCGTGTTTTTGCCTTCATCAGATGCTGCGTGTGAGCAGGTGTCTCTGTCAGCTACGGCCTGCGCCTACCCGAAGCGACCTGCAGTCTGTGGCCGCTTCTCCTGTTATTCCCCTCTACAGACTAGAGGATTTCTGTTATTCCCCGTTTGGACATTTCCTGTTAAGGATTCAGGATTTGTCGTTTTCTGTTTTGGACTTGAATAAACTCTGTTTCTGTTAAGTCGCTTTTGGGTCCTCACTCACCTGCATAACAGTTTTAGTGTGGAAATATCACTCTTGGCTTTAGAAAGTTGAAGTATAGTATATTTGTTTTTGTAAGCACTACAAACAATTTGCATTGCAGTGTTGAAAAGACCAAATTTGTCCTGGCTTGACTACTTAATATTTTGTATCTTTTCACTCAATGTACACTACTGGTCAAAAGTTTTTGTACACCTACTCATTCAAGGGTTTTTCTTTATTTGACTATTTTCTACATTGTAGAATAATAGTGAAGACATCAAAACTATGAAGTAACACATATGGAATTATGTAGTAACCAAAAAGGTGTTAAACAAATCAAAATATGTTTTATATCTGAGATTCTTCAAAGTAGCCAGCCTTTGCCTTGATGACAGCTTTGCAAACGCTTGGCATTCTCTCAACCAGCTTCACCTGAAATGCTATTCCAACAGTCTTGAAGGAGTTCCCACATATGATGAGCACTTGTTGGCTGCTTTTCCTTCACTCTGCGGTCCGACTCAACCCAAACCATATCAATATGTTTGAGATCGGGGGATTGTGGAGGCCAGGACATCTGAGGCAGCACTCCATCACTCTCCTTCTTGGTCAAACAGCCCTTACACAGCCGGGAGGTGTGTTTGGTCATTGTCCTGTTGAAAAACAAATGATAGCCCCACTAAGCCCAAACCAGATGGGATGGTGTATCGATGCAGAATGCTGTGGTAGCCATGCTGGTTAAGTGTGCCTTGAATTCTAAATAAATCACAGACAATGTCACCAGCAAAGAACCCCCACACCATAACACCTCCTCATCCATGCTTTACGGTGGGAAATACACATGCAGAGATAATCCTTTCACCCACACAGCGTCTCACGAAGACACGGCAGTTGGAACCAAAAATCTTCAATTTGGACTTCAGAACAAAGGACAAATTTCCACTGGTCTAATGTCCATTGCTCGTGTTTCTTGGCCCAAGGGAGTCTTTTCTTCTTAATGGTGTCCTTTAGTACTGGTTTCTTTGTAGCAATTTGACCATGAAGACTCACCCAGTCTCCTCTGAACAGTTGATTTTGAGATGTGTCTGTTACTTAAACTCTGTGAAGCATTTATTTGGGATGCAATTTCTGAGGCTGGTAACTCCAATGAACTTATTCTCTGCAGCAGAGGTAACTCTGGGTCTTCCATTCCTATGGCAATCCCAATGAGAGCCCGTTTCATCATAGCGCTTGATGGGTTTTGCGACTGCACTTGAAGAACCTTTCTTGAAATTTTCTGTATTGACTGACCTTTATGTCTTAAAGTAATGATGTACTGTCATTTCTCTTTGCTTATTTCAGCTGTTCTTGCCATAATATGGACTTGGTCTTTTACCAAATTGGGCTATCTACTGTATACCACCCCTACCTTGTCACAACACAATTGATTGGCTCAAATGCATTAAGAAGGAAAGAAATTCCACAAATCCACTTTTAACAATGCACACCTGTTTCATGAAGCTGGTTGAGAAACTGCCAAGAGTGTTTAAAGTTGTCATGAAGGCAGAGTGTCTATTTAAAGAATCTCAAATATAAAATATATTTTGATTTGTTGAACACTTTTTTGGTTACTACATAATTCCATATGTGTTATTTCATAGTTTGATGTCTTCACTATTATTCTACAGTGTATAAAATAGTAAACATAAAGAAAAAACATTAAATGAGTACGTGTTCTAAAACCTTTGACCTTTGGTAGTGTATATGAGACAGTTGGAGAAACCCTACACAGCAACTCACCCTCTGTCTCGTCTTTCACCTTACAGTTTTCCTTCAGAGTGTCCAGGTCTCCAAAGAGACTCTCCAGGATGGCGTTAGCAATGGGAAGCATCATGGCCGTTGTTGCGGTGTTACTGAGCCACATGGACAGGAAGGCAGAGGTGATCATCATTCCCAAAATCAACCTGCATAGAGAGATGTACACATGGGTCCGGAGTAAGAGTGACACATCAATACATTTAATCTTTCTGATAATATGAGTATGTAGCCTATATTTTGCCATATGCAGGGCATTCAGATTAGATAATGGAAAATAATCCCAAAATATAAATTATGATGAATTTATTACTGTTGTATATGGCGATATAGTCTTCTCACCAGGCTGGTTTGACTCCAACAATCTTAAGAACTTTCAGAGCTATTCTGCGATGCAGACCCCATTCCTCAATAGCTGACGCCATAACAAGACCACTGAGAAAGAGAAAATTGGTATCGAGGAAGTACTGGGGGCAGACTTTTTGGGATGGAAGAATTCCCATGGTTGGAAAGAGGCAAACAGGTAGCATGGCAGTGACAGCTAAGGGAAGAGCCTCTGTGCACCAGAACACAGCCATCAGCAGCACCACGTACAGGCATTTCCCCTCCTGCAAAACGTAACAGAAACATGTTGGTGAACACCCAAGAGGAAGAGCCAACTGTACCATTTACAAAGGTGATCTATTTCATTCATGTTTGTATCGTGCCGTGCCAAGTTAAATGTACAAGGAATGTACCTTTTTAATGTGACTGGATTTGCAAAATTAGGGGGAGAATTGTTAATGAAGAAGTCTTTGAAGTTATTAGTAAGGGCTCAGATTGGGCTGCGGTTATGATTAAGAAGGGGGGATGGAGTTAAGCCAAGTTATGGATGTAAGGATTGTGTTTTTAGACATATGATGGAGCAGGGCCATGTCCTTTACACTGGAATAACACAATCACCCTAAAACAGATCAAAAGTATAGAATTGTAGGTTTTAATCTAATGGGGCTCTTCTTAGGATCCTGATTCTAATTTCAGTGAAGACCAACAGATATCAGGTTAAAGGGTGTTCTTGTTCGGGTTTAAAGGCAGGTGTGGATATTAATGATAATATCAGTTTTAGGCTTGATATGGTTTAGCAATTTGGTTAAGGTATAACTTAAAAGTTGAATCTACTTCTTCTTTGTAAATTAGAGGAATAAATTGTTACAGTAAGAATATCTGTGCATCTTCCAATAACCACGTACCTTTTCTGGTAGCCCGAAAAGTAGCGGGAGAAGAATAAGTGGAGTGAGGAAAAGAATAAGTTGTTTCTTGACACACCAAAGTTTCTTAGCGAATGTTGATATGGTTTCCATTTCCATGTCGAATATGAGCGTCAGAGCTCGTTATGTTACGCTTTAGTGCAGAACTTGACGCCTCTATCTCTTTTATTACCTTGACTTTGTTGTTTTTGCACTCTTGGAGAAGCTTAACTATTGGCTTACAGTTTAACTCCTAGCGCGTTGTTCAAGTTATTATGGATGTGCGCAAATTGAGCCTGTTCTCTGATTGTCCCATCAGGCAGATGATTTATTTTGTTTTACTGATAACAACCAAAATGCAAAGCATTCCAGCAGTCTGGTTGTCTGGTTCCTCCCTGCAAAACAGATGCCATGTCATCGTTAATCAAAAACTGTCAATCATCATGTGATCTTATAGCCTATAACCCATCCATGTAGAATCTCACAAGGAAACGGGCCAAACAGGTAAGACATGTAAAACTGTATTTAAGGGGGTAGGGACTTGAACCAGTGACCTTGCTTGAAGTTATTAAAGGATAAGAGCAACATGCCTCTGTGCCATAAATGTCAGGACCTTTAAGCAGAATTCATACGTTTGGAGAAAAAAAATGAAGACCAACTACATGGAGACTACTATTGTAATCAGTAACATTTGATCAAACACAGTTTACGTAGTCTAGTTGTTTTTTGTAGATAATTGAAAGATAGGCCTATGTCCTATTGCATTTGCTGGATAAAGAGGTGACTTCAGTTCATTTGTAATTTCGTTGGCGGCTCCCACAATTGCGCGCACAACAACGCAATATATAATATGTTCTTTTATTAGTCCATAGAGATGGAAATTGGTCTTCTACTTTTTTCTACCCAAACCCTCCGACACACACACACCTAGGCCTACACACTAGTGATGCGCGTTTTCCTCATAACCCGCAGTCCTCGGGTTTTACCCGTACGGTGGGTGGTTTATGGTCATGCAACATTGTGTGGATGAAGGGTGGGTAGCGTATAGGTTGGTGGGTGGCGTATAGGTTGGTGTGTGGCGTGTAGGTTGGTGGGTGGCGTGTAGGTTGGTGGGTGGCGTGTAGGTTGGTGGGTGGCGTATAGGTTGTTGGGTGGCGTGTAGGTTGGTGGGTGGCGTGTAGGTTGGTGGGTGGCGTGTAGGTTAAATAAAGGTAAGAGGATACTTTTTTTTGTTTAAATCTATGACTGTATAATTATTGTGCAATTGATATATTTAGGCTACAAAGCGTTTTTTATGTTAGGCTATATGGCATTAGTGCGTAAACCTAGACTTTAAGGCCTAACTGTTGGCGCGCCAAATAGCCCACGTGCCAATAGCCGAATGCTTTTGTGAATGGGCTGAAAAAGTTAACGTAGATCCACTGAGGCAAAAAGGACAATGTCGGCGTTTAATTCAATAAGAGTAAAGCTGCGAAATGGAGAGTTGAAAGAGAAGGGAGTGGCAGAATAAATATTTATGGGAAAGGTAAAAGAGGATGATAGTACCTTGACCAGCTAGGTTATGTGTGATGATTGTGAGGCACTATACAAATTCGACAGTCACAAGACGGGGACTTCAAATAGGCATGGTATGTCAAGGGAACTTATAAGACTACTGTTCAGATGGGTTTAATGGAAACTGAAATCTGGACACTGACTGTAGATCTATAACCTCTCACATAGCCTTAATATCAACTCCTGTAGAATTAAGCATTTCTTGCAATATAATTATATAGGTCTACTATACGTAGGCAACATTTCGTCTTTGACGGAATTCGTTCAGCATCTTGAGAGAATGCGAATGGCATTTACAGTGCCTTGCGAAAGTATTCGGCCCCCTTGAACTTTGCGAACTTTTGCCACATTTCAGGCTTCAAACGTAAAGATATAAAACTGTATTTTTTGTGAAGATTTACCAACAAGTGTGACACAATCATGAAGTGGAACGACATTTATTGGATATTTCAAACTTTTTTAACAAATCAGAAACTGGAAAATTGGGCGTGCAAAATTATTCAGCCCCCTTAAGCTCCAGCCACAGCCTCCTTCAATAAATGCCTTGGTTACTTCATTCCAGTCTACTTGTCTGAGTCTGCTCTTGGGTTTCCTTGTTCCACTCCGCATAACAAATTTAAGCTACTTGCTCTCACAGTCGCATGTCAGAATTAGACATTCTTCCATGTTTCACAAACATACAATTTCGAAGTTGTTTCTAACTTCAAATTTCGAAGTGTTTAAGTTTACATTTAGGCATTCACTTTTAAGGTTAGGGTTAAATTCGGGCATTAACTCAAATCTTAAGGTTGGGCATTAACTCCTAATTCCTAAACTTCAAAAATGTTTTTCTATTGCAGGATTCGAACCTGCAACCTTTGGAATCAGATGCTTACTGTTGCCCCTAGTAGCCAGTTTCCATGTCATCTCCCGACATCTTCACACATGGATGGACCTTGAATACTGACTTGTATCAAGGGTGAGCTGGCTTGTTTTAAAAACAAAGTCATAATTATGACTAAACCCTGCCTACTTCTAAAATGTATATTCTTAAAATCTGATTTTAAACCTAACACTAACCTTAACCACACTGCTAACCTTATGCCTAACCCTTGCTCGAGCACATTTTTACGATATAGTCCATTTTTACATTGTGGCTGTGGTAACTAGTGACAACTGACTCTCTGCTTTGGCACTTCTCAAAAGAAGGTAATGGCAGGCTCGCTTCTCTCCCACGGGAAAAGCTCCCTCTCTCTTTGACTTTCTAAAGCCATTCATAACTACCCTGGCCTGGCAAGAAACGGTCACTGCTGGCACCAGTCTGATGGCCTCATAGAGGTCAGAGCCAACCCTCTATTGCTCTTGATCACAGGAATAACTAGCGCTTTCCACTGTTGAACTATTCTCTGCGATGCAGAGGTGCCATCTAGTGTCAACATGTGTCATACATAAAAACTGAAGGGAAAAAAACGGTTTGTGGGGTACACTCCCTTCCATATGTATTTGGACAGTGAATAATCCTGAATAATCCAGCATTTTGGATTTGAGATCAAATGTTTCATATGAGACTACAGTAGCCTACAGAATGTCACATTTGACTTAAAGCAGTAATCAGCAGTAGAAACAACACCAAACCTGCCTCCTCGCCGCTGGTTCCGCAAAAAGCTGAGGGATGGGGGCCGGAGAAATTGAATCACTCTCAAATTCATAGACAGAGTTATGATGCAAGGGTTGAACATCCATGATATCAAAATATTATAGTTTTAACCAATGTTTTGTTTACATTTTCTTTGTTTACAGACATTGGAGTAAAATACGCTTATATTTTGGGTTCTGATGGGGTATGACAGTTGAACTGGGCTCATGAGTTATATTCATCAAGAATCAAGAATCATGAATTTGTAGGTCAAAAATTGATGTACTGAAGTAACAGCTGATTGTACCTTTAAGAGTATTTTCATACCCGATTTACCGTTTATAAATTAAAGCACTTTATCTATTTAATACCCCCATGTGAAGAAGTCATAAGTATTTTTGAAAATGTACTTATGTTGTAGGAAAGCAGTCAAAAGTTTAGTATTTGGTCCCATATTCCTTCCACACAATGACTACATCAAGCTTGTGATCTCTAAAAACTAGTTGGATGCAATTGTGGTCTGTTTTGGTTGTGTTTTGGGTTACGTTTTGCCCAATAGTAATAGCTATAGATCAGATTCTTCCAGCTATAGAACATAATCAGAATGACAAGGTGGATGCAGGTCACTGTAAGTGAGGAGATTAGAGACTCAGTCAGCCATAGGCACTGGCAGTGGACTAACCATAACCTCGTCCCCATGCTGATTGTGTCTGATGAATCAGATTAGACCATGACATAGTCATAGTGGTTTACCCTTAGCAGACAGTGCAACTAAGCAACTCTACTCTAAGATTGAAAAAAGGTACAGTGTACTTTAGATCATATTTCATCACAGATCAATTTGTTCCATTCAGTTATTCCAAATGAAATAGTGAGTATGAAGTACTCATATCGAAAACCTGCGTAGACTTCAGCAATTCCCAAAGGCCAGGTTTCCCCCCTATTTTTTGCTTTATACATGCCATCAAATCAAATCAAACCTTACAGTGAAACGCTTACTTACGAGTCCCTAACCAACAATGCAGTAAAAAAAAAATACAAATAAGAAAAACAAATAAAAGTAACAAGTAATTGAAGAGCAGCAGTAAAATAACAATAGCGAGACTATATACATTTACATTTACATTTAAGTCATTTAGCAGACGCTCTTATCCAGAGCGACTTAGAAATTGGTGCATTCACCTTATGACATCCAGTGGAACAGCCACTTTACAATAGTGCATCTAAATCTTTTAAGGGGGGGGGGTGAGAAGGATTACTTTATCCTATCCTAGGTATTCCTTAAAGAGGTGGGGTTTCAGGTGTCTCCGGAAGGTGGTGATTGACTCCGCTGTCCTGGCGTCGTGAGGGAGTTTGTTCCACCATTGGGGGGCCAGAGCAGCGAACAGTTTTGACTGGGCTGAGCGGGAACTGTACTTCCTCAGTGGTAGGGAGGCGAGCAGGCCAGAGGTGGATGAACGCAGTGCCCTTGTTTGGGTGTAGGGCCTGATCAGAGCCTGGAGGTACTGAGGTGCCGTTCCCCTCACAGCTCCGTAGGCAAGCACCATGGTCTTGTAGCGGATGCGAGCTTCAACTGGAAGCCAGTGGAGAGAGCGGAGGAGCGGGGTGACGTGAGAGAACTTGGGAAGGTTGAACACCAGACGGGCTGCGGCGTTCTGGATGAGTTGTAGGGGTTTAATGGCACAGGAAGGGAGCCCAGCCAACAGCGATACAGGGGGGTACCGGTACAGAGTCAATGTGCGGGGGGGGGTGGCACCGGTTAGTCGAGGTAATTGAGGTAATGTGTACATGTAGGTAGAGTTATTAAAGTGACTATGCATAGATGATTGTCACGTTGCGAAAGATCGGGAGACAGACGCAGGAATGCGTAATAGTTTTTTAAATTTACCTAAATTACAATGTGCCATGTAAAGGCACAGGGACGAAGACCAAACAAACACGTATACAAAATACAGGGTTGAACCCAAACAAGGTAATTGAGTCGAGGTAATCGAGGTAATTGAGGTAATGTTTACATGTAGGTAGAGTTATTAAAGTGACTATGCATAGATGATTGTCACGTTGCGAAAGATCGGGAGACAGGCGCAGGAATGCGTAATAGTTTTTTAAATTTACCTAAATTACAATGTGCCATGTAAAGGCACAGGGACGAAGACCAAACAAACACGTATACAAAATACAGGGTTGAACCCAAACAAATGAGCGAGGAGTACCTCAAATAAATACACGGGGTGAGACCCGTACTATCTACGAGTCCTGAAAAACACAAGCGCACAATGATACACCATGGGACGAGACCCGTAAACATATATGCGCATCCAAACAGCACGAAAGCCAAAACAACACAGCACAGGAACAATGGACATTGGAACAATAATCGACAGCCCAATGGAGAAACAAAGGGCACATTTATACAAATACAATCAGCGAGGAATAGGAACCAGGGGTGCGTAATGACACAGTTCAGTGCCTAGAGGCCGATGATGTAGACCTCCGAAACTGGTGCACGGAATGATCAACAGTACCAGAGGGATCTGTGACAGATGATAACAACAGAGAGTAGCAGCAGTGTAAAAGAGGGGGGGGGGGTGTAATGCAAATAGTCTGTGTAGCCATTTGATTAGATGTTCTCCGAGCCTTATGGCTTGGGGGTAGAAGCTGTTTAGAAGTCTCTTGGACCTAGACTTGGTGCTCCGGTACTGCTTGCCGTGCGGTAGCAGAGAGAACAGTCTATGACTTGGGTAGCTGGAATCTTTGACCATTTTTAGGGCCTTCCTCTGACACCGCCTGGTATAGAGGTTCTGGATGGCAGGAAGCTTTGCCCCAGTGATGTACTTCGCCGTACGCACTACCCTCTGTAGTGCCTTGAGGTTCAGAGACTGAGCATTTGCCATACCAGGCAGTGATGCAACCAGTCTGTATGCTCTCGATGGTGCAGCTGTAGAACCTTTTGAGGATCTGAGGACCCATCCCAAATCTTTTCAGTCTCTTGAGAGGGAATAGGTTTTGTCGTGCCCTCTTCACGACTGTCTTGGTGTGCTTGGACCATGTTAGTTTGTTGGTCACCAAGGAACTTGAAGCTCTCAACCAGCTCCACTACAGCCCCGTCGATGAGAATGGGGGCGTGCTTGATCCTCTTTTTCCTGTAGTCCACAATCATCTCCTTTCTCTTGATCAAGTTGAGGGAGAGGTTGTTGTCCTGGCACCACACGGCTGTCTCATCTTTGTCGGTGATCAGGCCTACCACTGTAGTGATCAGCAAAATTTATGATAGTGTTGGAGTAGTGCCTGGCCATGCAGTCAAGAGTGATCAGGGAGTACAGGAGGGGATTGAGCACGCACCCCTGAGGGGCCCCTGTGTTGAGGATCAGCGTGGCGGATGTGTTGTTACCTACAGTTGAAGTCAGAAGTTTACATACACCTTAGCCGAATACATTGAAACTCAGTTTTTCACAAATCCTGACATTTAATCCCAGTAAAAATGACCTGTTTTAGGTCAGTTAGGATCACCATTTTATTTTGTAAGTCGCTTTGGATAAAAGCGTCTGCTAAATGGCATATATTATTATTATATTATATTATTTTAAGAATGTGAAATGTCAGAATAATAGTAGAGAGAATTATTGAATTAAGCTTTTATTTCTTTCATCACATTCCCAGTGGGTCAGAAGTTAACATACACTCAATTGCTATTTGGTAGCATTGCCTTTAAATTGTTTAACTTGGGTCAAACATTTCTGGTAGCCTTCCACAAGCTTCCCACAATAAGTTGGGTGAATTTTGGCCCATGCCTCCTGACAGAGCTGGTGTAACTGAATCAGGATTGTAGGCCTCCTTGCTCGCACACGCTTTTTCAGTTCCACACACAAATTTTCAATAGGATTGAGGCCAGGGCTTTGTGATGGCCACTCCAATTCCTTGACTTTGTTGTCCTTTAGCCATTTTGCCACAACTTTGTAAGTATGCTTGGGGTCATTGTCCATTTGGAAGACCCATTTGCGACCAAGCTTTAACTTGCTGACTGATGTTGCTTCAATATATCTACATAATTTTCCTCCCTCACTATGCCATCTATTTTGTGAAGTGCACCAGTCCCCCTGCAGCAATGCACCCCCACAACATGATGCTGACATGATGCTGCCACCCCCGTGCTTCACGGTCGGGATGGTGTTCTTTGGCTTGCAAGCCTCCCCCTCTTCCCTCCAAACATAACGATGGTCATTATGGCCAAACAGTTCTATTTTTGTTTCATCAGACCAGAGGACATTTTTCCAAAAAGTACAATCTTTGACCCCATGTGCAGTTGCAAACCGTAGTCTGGCTTTTTTATGTTGGTTTTGGAGCAGTGGCTTCTTCTTTGCTGAGCAGCCTTTCAGGTTATGTCGATATAGGATTAGTTTTACTGTGGATATAGATACTTTTGTACCTGTTTCCTCCAGCATCTTCACAAGGTCCTTTGCTGTTGTTCTGGGATTGATTTGCACTTTTCGCACCAAAGTACGTTCATCTCTAGGAGACAGAACGCGTCTCCTTCCTGAGCGGTGTGACGGCTGTGTGGTTCCATGGTGTTTATACCAGCATACTATTGTTTGCACAAAGTAGATGTCTTAACTGGCCTGCCAAAACTATAGTTTGTTAACAAGAAATTTGTGGAGTGCTTGAAAAACGAGTTTTAATGACTCCAACCTAAGTGTATGTACACTTCCGACTTCAACTGTACCCTTACCACCTTGGGTCGGCCCGTTAGGAAGTCCAGGATCCAGTTGCAGAGGCAGGTGTTTAGTCCCCGGGTCCTTAGCTTATTGATGAGCTTTGAGGCCACTATGGTGTTGAACGCTGAGCTGTAGTCAATGAATAGCATTCTCACATAGGTGTTCCTTTTGTCCAGTTGGGAAAGGGCAGTGTGGAGTGCAATAGAGATGGCATTATCTGTGGATCTGTTAGGGCAGTATGCAAATTGTAGTGGGTCTAGGGTTTCTGGAATAATGGGGTTGATGTGAGCCATGTCCATCCTTTCAATGCACTTCATGGCTACAGACATGAATGCTACGGGTCGGTATTCATGACCCTAAATATTGGCATCTTCAGCTTGGCTACACATGACCCTGAATATTGGCATCTTCAGCTTGGTTACACATCAACTGTCTGCCCAACTCATTATTTAAAGATCATAAAAAAGGAAAATCCAGTTGTGTAATGCTATGTTGGATGAAATGCAAACAGATGGTTCCTGAGCCAAGAAAAGGTTGTTGTAATGCCTATATGTTCTGACAAGTTTCATAGAGATTAAGGACATACAGTAGGTCTCAGGTTCTATCCACTGTTAGACCTAAATACAAAAACATGTCTTGAAACACCCTTTTTGCTTTGTGTGTGTGTGTGTGTGTGTGTGTGTGTGTGTGTGTGTGTGTGTGTGTGTGTGTGTGTGTGTGTGTGTGTGTGTGTGTGTGTGTGTGTGTGTGTGTGTGTGTGTGTGTGTGTGTGTGTGTGTGTGTGTGTGTGTGTGTGTGTGTGTGTGTGTAACCACATCACCTTTGGCTTTACATGATTTGGTGCAAAATACTGTAGCTACTTTTGAACCAATGATTACTTCTCTATTTTGATTTTACATGCACCATCGGTTTTGCCAGTTTAATTTACTGTAAGTTTCTGAATTGGCTGGGATATTTTTACCTTCAAGAAGGCAGTCAAATAGAGTGAATGTCATCGATGAAGTATTATCAGGTGAAGGGAAAGTTGTATAATGTGAAAACTTAGTCTATGTCAAACTATTGAATGTGTGTGTGTCTATGTGTGTCTGTGTGTGCACTTGAGTGAATGTGTGTGTCTGTGTATGTCTGCACAAGCACCCAGGTCCAGGCTGTGTTCATTGGACCGGGGCAGCTGAAAGGGCTCTCAGGGCTCAGGAGAAACCACAGTTCTCTCTAGCTGTGATCTAAAAGGAGGAGCATCCAGCAGCAGGGCTCCAGAAGAGGTTCTTAAGGGGCAGGTGGCTCTCTCATTACCTTGTATTCCTGCATCACGGCATCTCCCTCTGTAAACTGTTGTCTAAATTACCACCAGATGAACAACACTTACAGACATCTGCTGCCGCCGGACCTTCGGCTCAATGAGACTAATAGGGAGTCTCTGGCCAGGGAAGACCAGCAAGGGAACTGGACCGGCACCGGCATTGAGCCTGGTCTGGGTGAGCTGGTCCACATCTAGGCTGAGGTGTTCCTGACACTAGGGATCATCAGCCTTCTAGAGAACATCTTGGTGATATCGGCGATGGTGAAGAACAAGAACCTCCATTCACCCATGTACATCGTCTTTTGTAGTCTTGCTGCTGCTGACATGCTGGTGAGTGTCTCCAACTCACTAGAGACGGTGGTAATCGCTGCACTGAACAGTCGGTTGATAGTGGCGGACGACCACTTTATTCAACTCATGGACAACTTCTTTGACTCCACAATCTGTATCTCTCTGGTGGCCTCAATTTGTAACCTTCTAATTATCGCCATTGACTGTTACGTGACCATCTTCTATGCCCTGCGCTACCACAGCATCGTGACAATGTGACGGGCTCTCCTGGCCATCAGGGGGGGGGGGATCTGGCTGACATGTGTGTCTACTCAGAGAGCAAGGCAGTCATTGTGTGTCTGATTATCATGTTCTTCACCATGCTGGTGCTCATGGTCACGCTGTACGTTCACAGTGTGATTTATTTAGTTAAATATTGTAGTGACATTGTGTTTATTAGCGCCGAGATCGACTCTGCCACACAAACTTTATTTTGTGGCCCAGTTGATGCCATCTTTAATATAAACATGGAAAAGTCCCCAGACCCACTCCAAAAGCCATCATCGACTCAGTGGGTTTTGTCCAACATGTCTCTAGACCTACTCACTGTCACAGTCATACTCTGGACCAAGTTTTGTCCCATGGAATAAATGTTGTGGATGTTAATGTTTTTCCTGTGACGACCCTCCCACTCTGTCTGCCGTATTCTCTCTTTGTGGTTTCCTTATTAGGATGCCGGTGGGCGGCGTTGGGAGGGTCGTCAGCTACATGGGAAACACCTGGGCCAGGTGTTTGTGACAAGTGGGGGCTCATCTGGGATTTTTGAACATATTGGTTTTGGAGACCGTGGAGGTATGTGTTTGTTTTGCATATTTTGTTTGAGTTAGATAGGTCCAGTATTGGTTGCCTTTTGTTGTTTGTTTTGTGTGCTGCGTTGGAGAGTATAATGGTTAGTTTCCAGGCCCTGCCCAGCCTGGAAACTCTTGTTCTACTTTCTGTTGGGACATCAGTCTGAGGTGAGTAATCGGCTGTGTACCTTGGTGGGAGATTTGGGTAGGGTAGTGGAACTTGCTACTTGGAGCTATAGCCTTTTACCCCTGATAGGCTTAGCGACGTGTTTTATTTTTGGACATGTTGGGCATGGTTAAATGTTTGTTATTTTTCTGTGGTGTCTGTGGATTGAGCAGTTGTCTCGGGTGCACATCCGTGGCTTGGTGGAATTTGCCAGCATGCTGGGGAGTTCTATTTCCTTGCCAGCGGGCTACAGTGCGTAAATACCCACCGCAAATCTGCATGAAGGGTTGAGTTATTGTAGGTTTTGGGGAAGCTCCGTATCTCATCTCTCTTCTGTGGTGCTCAGGGAGATTGTCATTTCTCTGGTCGTGGTCTGATGTTCTCAGCAGAGGGGTTGAGCAAGATTATTTACTTATGACTATGGTGTCTCATGTAGACAAGTTCATTCGCTTTCCATCAGAGGAACTGTTAGAATTATGTACTAAAGAACAGCTGTTGAAGATCGCTGAACACTACAAGGTTGAATGATTGAAATTGGTGAAATTCTGTTACATTGTGAAGTGACAATGAATTGTTGGAAGTGACAATGAATTGTTGGAAGTGACAATGAATTGTTGGAAGTGACAATGAATTGTTGGAAGTGACAATGAATTGTTGGAAGTGACAATGAATTGTTGGAAGTGACAATGAATTGTTGGAAGTGACAATGAATCGTTGGAAGTGACAATGAATTGTTGGAAGTGACAATGAATCGTTGGAAGTGACAATGAATCGTTGGAAGTGACAATGAATCGTTGGAAGTGACAATGAATTGTTGGAAGTGACAATGAATTGTTGGAAGTGACAATGAATTGTTGGAAGTGACAATGAATTGTTGGAAGTGACAATGAATCGTTGGAAGTGACTATGAATCGTTCGGAGTTGTAAAAATTAAGAAGGACCCTGACGTTCTTTTTGTTGGAGTTTGTAGCTGTTGTGGGTGTTTGTGCCATGTTCCTGATTGTTTACGTGACTGACCATTGTTTGGGGTTGTCATGTTCTATCTTTCCTGTCTGGTCCCTCCTTATCTTGTGTTCTTCTTTCCTCTTAAACATTGCTTCCTATGCGCAAAGGTTGCTGAGGTCTGGGGAGGAGGAGATTGGCTGGGGCAGGTGGAGGTGTGAACACCTCGTCAATTTGGGACGCAGAGGCTGTGTCAATTTGGGACGCAGAGGCTGTGTCAATTTGGGACGCAGAGGCTGTGTCAATTTGGGACGCAGAGGCTGTGTCAATTTGGGACGCAGAGGCTGTGTCAATTTGGGACGCAGAGGCTGTGTCAATTTGGGACGCAGAGGCTGTGTCAATTTGGGACGCAGAGGCTGTGTCAATTTGGGACGCAGAGGCTGTGTCAATTTGGGACGCAGAGGCTGTGTCAATTTGGGACGCAGAGGCTGTGTCAATTTGGGACGCAGAGGCTGTGTCAATTTGGGACGCAGAGGCTGTCGTTGTTCCGGGGCCGTTGTTGGTCTCCGGTTTTATGGGGGGGAATGTGACGACCCTCCCACTCTGTCTGCCGTATTCTCTTTGTTCTTGTTTCCTTATTAGGATGCCGGTGGGCGGCGTTGGGAGGGTCGTCAGCTACATGGGAAACACCTGTGGGTGTTTGTGGGCTATACTCGGCCTTGTCTCAGGATGGTAAGTTGGTGGTTGAAGATATCCCTCTAGTGGTGTGGGGGCTGTGCTTTGGCAAAGTGGGTGGGGTTTTATCCTACCTGTTTGGCCCTGTCCGGGGGTATCCTCGGATGGGGCCACAATGTCTCCTGACCCCTCCTGTCTCAGCCTCCAGTATTTATGCTGCAGTAGTTTATGTGTCGAGGGGCTAGGGTCAGTTTGTTATATCTGGAGTACTTCTCCTGTCTTGTCCGGTGTGAATTTAAGTATGCTCTCTCTAATTATCTCTTTCTTTCTCTCTTTCTTTCTCTCTCTCGGAGGACCTGAGCCCTAGGACCATGCCTCAGGACTACCTGGCATGAGGACTCCTTGCGGTCCCCAGTCCACCTGACCGTGCTGCTGCTCCAGTTTTAACTGTTTTGCCTGCGTCTATGGAATCCTGACCTGTTCACCGGACGTGCTACCTGTCCCAGACATGCTGTTTTCAACTCTCCAGAGACAGCAGGAGTGGTAGAGATACTCTTAATGATCGGCTATGAAAAGCCAACTGACATTTACTCCTGAGGTGCTGACCTGTTGCACCCTCGACAACTACTGTGATTATTATTATTTGACCATGCTGGTCATTTATGAACATTTGAACATCTTGGCCATGTTCTGTTATAATCTCCACCCGGCACAGCCAGAAGAGGACTGGCCACCCCTCATAGCCTGGTTCCTCTCTAGGTTTCTTTCTAGGTTTTGGCCTTTCTAAGGAGCTTTTCCTAGCCACCGTGCTTCTACACCTGCATTGCTTGCTGTTTGGGGTTTTAGGCTGGGTTTCTGTACAGCACTTTGAGATATCAGCCAATGTACGAAGGGCTATATAAATACATTTGATTTGATTTGAACTGGGCTACGACCCAGAACGTTGGGGTTTGAATACCACTGCGGACAAGCTCACTCTCCCTACCTGTTTTTTGTAATGATATACACTACCGGTCAAAAGATTTATAACATTCAAAACTCATACAAGAGTTTTTCTTTATTTGTGCTATTTTCTACATTGTAGAATAACTATGACAACTATGAAATAACACATGGAGTCATGTAGTAACCAAAAAAGTGTTTTAGATGTTGGGAAATATATATATAGATGTTAGATTCTTCAATGTAGCCACCCATCTTTGCACAGTCTCTGCATTCTCTCAACCAGCTTCATCTGAAATGCTTTTCCAACAGTCTTTTTATTTATTTTAATTTGACCCCTTTTTCTCCCCAATTTCGTGGTGTCCAATTGTTGTACTATCTTGTCTCATCACTACAACTCCCGTACGGGCTCGGGAGAGACGACGGTTGAAAGTCATGCGTCCTCCAATACACAACCCAGCCAGCCATACTGCTTCTTAACACAGCGCGCATCCAACCCAGAAGCCAGCCGCACCAATGTGTCGGAGGGTACACCGTGCACCTGGCAACCTTGGTTAGCACGCACTGCACCCGGCCCGCCACAGGAGTCGCTGGTGCGCGATGAGACATCCTTACCAACCAAGCCCTCCCTAACCCGGACAACGCTAGGCCAATTGTGCGTCGCCCCATAGATGTCACGGCCGGTTACGACAAAGCCTGGGCGCGAACCCAGGGACTCTGATGGCACAGCAGTACAGCGCCCTTAACCACTGAGGCCTTTTCCAACAGTCTTGAATATGTTGTTGTTGGCTGCTTTTCCTTCACTCTGCGGTCTTCATCCCAAACTCTCTCAATTGGGCTGAGGGCAATTCCAAGATGGCGTAGCAGTCAGACGTATTTGTCCTTTGTCTTGTGTCCCATGTATATATATTTTTCTTCGTATATCTTTTTATATTTTTCTAAACCCTTACTTCAAAATACTATCCTGCAACCCGCCTCACCCAATGTGGTGTGGACCTGCTTTTTCTCTAAATGACATTGACCTCATCCCGACAGTAGAGGATGCCTGGCTATTCTTTAAGTCTTGGTTTCTCAAATGATTGCCTCGCCTGGTTCACTAACTACTTCTGATAGAGCTCAGTGTGTCAAATCGGAGGGCCTGTTGTCCGGACCTCTGGCAGTCTCTATGGGGGTACCACAGGGTTCAATTCTCGGGCCGACTCTCTTCTCTATATACATCAATGATGTCGCTCTTGCTGCTGGTGATTCTCTGATCCACCTCTACGCAGACGACATCATTCTGTATACTTCTGGCCCTTCTTTGGACACTGTGTTAACTAACCTCCAGACGAGCTTCAATGCCATACAACTCTCCTTCCGTGGCCTCCAACTGCCCTTAAACACAAATAAAACTAAATGCATGCTATTCAACCGATCATTGCCCGCCCATCCAGCATCACTACTCTGGACGGTTCTGACTTAGAATACGTGGATAACTACAAATAGTTAGGTGTCTGGCTAGACTGTAAACTCTCCTTCCAGTCTCACATTAAACATCTCCAATCACAAATTAAATCTAGAATCGGCATCCTATTTCGCAACAAAGCTTCCTTCACTCATGCTGCCAAACATACCATCGTAAAACTGACCATCCTACTGATCCTTGACTTCGGCGATGTCATCTATAAAATAGCCTCCAACACTCTACTCAGCAAATTGGATGGAGTCTATCACAGTGCCATCCGTTTTGCCACCAAAGCCCCATACACTACTCACCACTGCGACCTATACGCACTCGTTGGCTGGCCCTCGCTTCATACTCGTCGCCAAACCCACTGGCTACAGGTTATCTACAAGTCTCTGCTAGGTAACGCCCCGCCCTATCTCAGCTCGCTGATCACCATAGCAGCACCCACTCGTAGCACGTGCTCCAGCAGGTATATCTCACTGGTCACCCCCAAAGCCAATTCCTCCTTTGGTCGCCTTTCCTTCCAGTTCTCTGCTGCCACTGGCTGGAACAAACTGCAAAAATCACTGAAGCTGTGAGATTTCAATCTCCCTCACTAGCTTTAAGCACCAGCTGTCAGAGCAACTCACAGATCACTGCACCTGTTCATGGCCCATCTGTATACAGCCCATCTATCCCCATACTGTATTTATTTATTTTGCTCCCTTTGCACCACAATATCTCTACTTTTACATCCATCTTTTGCACATCTACCATTCCAGTGTTTAATTGCCATATTGTAATTACTTCGCCACCATGGCCTATTTATTGCCTTAACTCCCTTATTTGACCTAATTTGCACTTACTGCATATAGACTTTGTTTTCTTTTTTTCTACTGTATTATTGTGTAACTCTGTGTTGTATGTGTCGAACTGCTATGCTTTATCTTGGCCAGGTCACAGTTGCAAATGAGAACTTGTTCTCAACTAGCTTACCTGGTTAAATAAAGGTGAAAAAAAAGGTTGAGTGAATGTGAAGGCCAGGTCATCTGAGGCAGCACTCCATTACTCTCCTTCTTTGTCAAGAAAGGGAGGTTGGAACCAAAAATCAAACATTTGGACTCATCAGACCAAAGGACAGATTTTCACCGGTCTAATGTCCATTGCTTGTGTTTCTTGGCCCAAGCAAGTCTCTTATTCCTATGGGTGTCCTTTACTAGTGGTTTCTTTGCAGCAATTCGACCATGAAGGCCTGATTCATGCAGTCTCCTCTGAACAGTTGATGTTGAGATGTGTCTGTTACTTGAACTCTGAGAAGCATTTATTTGGGCTGCAATTTCTGAGGCTGGTAACTCTAATGAGCGTATCCTCTGCAGCAGAGGTAACTCTGGGTCTTCCTTTCCTGTGGCAGTCCTCATGAGAGCCAGTTTCATCATAGCGCTTAATGGTTTTTGCGACTGAACTTGAAGAAACTTTCGAAGTTCTTGACATTCTGGTAGCAGCGGCTGCTGGGGCATCACCGGAGTGGGTGCTACACATTGGTAGTGTAGAGGAGTAGCTAGCCAGCTACCTATGGATTCCATAAGGAGAGGCTGAGGATGTCGGGGACAGCGAGGTGTGCTGATTGCTGCGAACCTGTCTCTGACTCTGATATGACTACCGAGCTCCCTGGCTGTGACTGTGACAAAGATGCTCCCTCCTCCCTCCACTGCTCAGTTCCTTCTACCTCCAAAATCGTTTTGATTTTGTTCAATTTGTTGCATCTCGTCTTATTTAAATGTTTTATTGTTTATTGTATGTGTTACTGTAATTCAGCTTTTACCTGCCATTATACACATGAAATCAAATGAAATAAACCTAGTTAAGCTGCAGCTGGCCCAGAACAGAGTAGCACGTCTTGCTCTTCATTGTTATCAGAGATCTAATATAAATACTGTGCATGCCAGGCTCTCTTGGCTAAGAGTTGAGGAGAGACTGACTGCATCACTTCTTCTTTTTACAAGAAACAATGTGTTAAAAATGTTTGCATAGTCAACTTACACACAGCTCTGACACACACACTTATCCCACCAGACATGTCACTTGGGGTCTTTTCACAGTCCGCAAATCCAGAACAAATTCTAAAAAGCGTACAGTATTATATAGAGACATTATTGCATGGAACTTGCTTCCATCTCATATTGCTCAAGTGAACAGCAAACCTGGTTTTTAAAAAACAGATAAAGCAATACCTCACCCCACAACGCCACTCCCCTATTTGACCTAGATTGTTTGTGTGTATGTATTGATATGTAGGCTATATCAGCCATTTTTTTTAATGTCGTTCTGTCCTTGAGCTGTTCTTGTTTATTAATGTTCTGTTTTATGTCATGTTTCATGTTTAATGTGGATCCCAGGAAGAATAGCTGCTGCTTTTGGCCTCCTGTCAGGCTGTATCAAACAGGAGCAATGAATATGATTGCAAGTATTTAAGAAGAAAAAAAGGAACCATAAAAGCTCAACGTGTGTGCATGGTACGATTTGCCATGTACGCATGAGTAGCACTATGAACCTGTATTAATGTCCACATGATAAACTACAGTACAATATTTCAAATATATTTTTGTATTTGTATTTTTATTTAAGAAAAACAACTTTCACACGTTTTTATCCATGTGATATTATCTAAGTTGTTGTGTCACAATTCTGGTTGTATTTTGAAGAATCACCAACAGGTGGAGGTCTTTACTCAATGTTTTCAAATGGTCTATTTCAATCGACCCGCAATGAGAAGACACATCTCTGTAAATGTCAAATCGATGCGTACGGGATCCATAAAACATGTTCCTTTGTTCTGATGCTACCAGGGTAATCTGCTGCAGTACATAGGTCAAGTCATTGGGGAGTCTGCGTTAGCCCCTCTGTGTTCAGTAGATTCTGTCCAGCATCCGAACCAGCTGGATTTCCCCCCACAAGGTAAGGCCAATACGGGCTGGAGAACAGTAAGGGAGGAATGACACAGCTCTTTCACTTTCCATAGTTAGGAAAGCAAGAACAGGAACTGAAACAACATTGCACGGGCAGGAGGAGGATTATCAGTGATGAAACACAGAATGATTTTCAACTTGTATTACTTGCTGTTTTAACAGACACAATTTACGTTTAAAAAAAAGGAAAACATATCACAGACAGACCTATACGACAGAGGTTTGAATGCAAGGTGTAAGTGTGTTATCACATAGTGACAAAGTACCCTCCTAGAAGCGTAGGAGGTGAGAGAGTCTTATGGAGAAATGTCAGAGTCACCTCACTCACTGTAATTCTCCATGTTAGGGAGAAAGGGCAATACACTGAACAGGTTAATAGGCCATGGTGTTTCGTGTGCAAACAAAATTGCAAAATGCTAACCCCCTTCCCCCCTCCATTACACACTTCCTGGCAGAAGCATAGATACTTTTGTGAAAAACCACAGACAGTTCTTTGGAAAGGTTTTTTTCTTCTGTATCATACAGGGCACAATACAGTTGAATACAGAAAACAACACACCTGAGCCTCATAACATGTGTATATTCTGGCCTACATAGTTAATAACAATACAGTATCATAGGCAGAGAAATCCCCAAAGCCTGACGCTAAAGTCATTACAGCACCCTGCAGTTTGAACAGCAGGGGTTTACTCGATAGGGCATGACCAGAAAGGGCTACAAGCAATCCTGGACATGATTCATACCTCATCAGCATCAAACACTTCACAAAGTGGATCTTGGATCTTCACCAATCAATGGATCTTCACCCATCAACTCCAGCATCGGCAGAATTGAAATCAGTACAGTAGTCTATGATTAGTAGGGTGAACAATCTGTATAGAACGGCATTTAGTGGATAACTGCTCAGGGTATCATTGCAAGATTTTTGCAACACAAAGCAGAACTTCTGATATACTGTATATTTGAAGCTGATATTTACATCTTTCATCGTATTGTTAGGTTTTACTTTACATTATTGTGTTTGTCATAAATTTGAAGTTTATCCAGGTGACCTACAAGTAATTGCCAAAATAAAGGAAACACCAACACAAAAGTGTCTTTATTTTATAGACGGGTTGGATGTTTAGCAACAAAACCGGTGTGTGCCCAACTATAAGGCAAAACAGACAGGGTAACTTAGATTGTTTACAACATTTAACCTATATTTAGTCTCCAAATGTGTATTAATTGATGTGCACAATGTGCACTTGTTGTCTCTCAAATACATTGTTGCCGTTGTTGGTTAGCTAGCTAGCGAATTTTTGCCTTTTTAAAATTTGAGCCACCTATGATTCCCCACGTGGTAGTTTCTTGTCATTGTTGCTAGCTATCTGACCATTCAGAATCATAACACCACACTGACTTTTGTCTCATTGATATGCGTGCATCTATAGTGCATTGGTTCACCACAAGCCGCCAGAACAGCTTCAATGCGCCTTGGCATAGATTCTACATCTGTCCGGAACTCTGTTGGAGGGATGTGACCATGAGAAATTTCATAATTAGGTGTTTTGTTGATGGTAGTGGAAAGCGCTGTCTTAGGCGCCGCTCCAGAATCTCCCATAAGTGTTGAATTGGGTTGAGATCTGGTGACTGAGATGCACACACACACACACACACACACACACACACACACACACACACACACACACACACACACACACACACACACACACACACACACACACACACACACACACACACACACACACACACACACACACACACACACACACACACACACACACACACACACACACACACACACACACACACACAGCCTTTCAACCCTCTATGGTCCTTTGAGACCCCTCTTTCAAAGTCACTGAGATCTCTTCTAGACATGGTAGTCAAAATAATGGGCAACTGGGCATTTTTATACATGACCGTAAGCATGATGGGATGTTAATTCCTTAATTAACTCAGGAACCACACCTGTGTGGAAGCACCAGCTTCCAATATACCTTGAATCCCTCATTTACTCAAGTGTTTCCTTTTATTTTGCCATCTGCTTGTAGCTAACCTCAGATGTTTTCACAGGCCTAACATGTTTTTGAAATCACTGCACTCGGAACTGTTGACCAAGGCTCAACCATTTTCATTACCACTGCCGTTGTTTGCCCCTGCTATGTCTCCTCTTGATGTTTCGAACAACCTGATGAGAAAAATAAACATTAATATAAAGGCAGCGTCTTTGAGTGGGAAATTATGGGGACAACTGTTTAGTGACGGCTCCCGCTTTGAGAGGAAATGTTACCTCACAGAGTGAATCATCATCCATCTATTAAACTTTTACTGCAGTGGGTGTCACGACTCCCACCGAGGGTGGCTCCCCTTCCCGTTCGTGTGGCGCTCGGCGGTCGTCATCACCGGCCTACTAGCTGCCACTGATTATTTTCCTCCCCCTCCTTGTCTGTTTATTAGTTATACTCGTTGTACACACATGTATGTCACGGTTGTTCGTGTACGTGAGCTGTTTTTTGATACTGTTTAGTTCCCCTGTGTTTTGGGGTATTTGTTTTGAGTGGCGTCTGTTTTCACCTGGTCGGTGTATAAAGATGTCGCGCTACTCTGAACTCTCTGTCTCCTGTGTCTGACTCCTTCCTCCACTACACCCTGTCATTACAGTGGGGCGAAATCAAGGTCTTGGTCGTCTTAAACAAATCTTCTTTGAAACAAAAGTATTCACCTCACAGACATGGTTATGGACTTTTAAAAAAGAAGACACCTGTACCATGTCAGATAAAGAGTTGAAATGTATTACATTTTGAGTTTACATCCCAATAATACACTTTACGTACATCACAGAAGACTGAAAAATAACAAAAACGTTTGATATAGAAAAAACGGATTTCCTGCCTATTGTTTTATTTCTATGTTTATTAACTTTGAAATTCTGAAAAATATTAATAACACTCTAGCCATGAGGCCACGAGGTGATTTGACTGCAGGAAAGGGCAACGTCACCTCACATAGATTGTCACAACCGCTGCAGTTATGGAGTTTGGATAATTCTATGTCATGAAAACAACTCGCATGATTACGGTAAGTACCCTCCACGCTCACTAGTTTGTGTCATTGTAGCTATGGTAAATCTGAGGAGGTGAAATTTGAGAAAACCCAGTAAAGTAGCCTATCAACTACATATTCTGCTACAACGACACCACATAGGGTTAAAGGCTATAGAAAACATATTGATTTACCTGCATAGAGATGAGACACAGAGCGATTTTGACAAGGCCAAGAATCAAGAATCCACATAAAGTCCATATGACAGAGGCCTCCACCAAATGCATGGTACACTGTGGGGTAGTGTGAGTCACTCCCTGCCATGCTGTCACTGCCACTGTAGTCGGGATAACACAATCTGTGGACGTGATTAAAGTCAATGAGACCAGGAAAGTTACAGAGTGCTCTGTTATTCTCTGGACCTGTTACTGTACTATGAAACCTGTATTTTTGCTTGGCCCAGTGGCTTCTATGGTGATTAAAGCAATGTATCCAATCAATCAATCCATCATCCCTCGTCATACCTAGGTTATAATACTGTTCATTTCCATAGCCTACTGCAAGTCAACCCACTATAGTGAGTAATAGTTTACCTGTAGATACACTGAGGGTGACTTTTGACTCTCTGTTGGTCTGTCCTATGTTGGCCCTGATGAGACACAGGTAGGTCCCTGCATCCTCAGGTCTGACTCTGGGAAGGACCAGACTGTCCCTCATTCCAAACCTGGCAGGTCGGGGAAATTCATAGAACTGCGGCTTCTCGTCATCACTTCTTCTGATAATACCAGTCCGGTTGTTCAGCTAAACACAGAGAAAAGAAGATTGTATTTATTGTATATTGATCTATTCTGTTATTTATCAGAGGTATTTTACCAGAAGAGGGGATTAAAATGAGATTTAATGTCTCATACAGTAAAATCTATGAAATTGTTGCTTGTTGCGTTTTATATTTTTGTTCAGTATAATATGTAGTAACACAAGTTACATCAGATCAGAAAACCCAAAAATATTTGCCATTACAAAACTACATTATATAGTTTGATTTGAAAGATTTCCTTCTCACATCATCAAAAAATACCCAAATGTATTTGAAACAGAGGCATTCACTGATGAAATAGGTTAAACACAGTACCAATGATGGCCTACTGTAGCCTACCTTATACCATGTAATGGATCGATAGCTCTTATCCTCGATAGCGTCACACTTCATAGAGATGTCTTCATTGCAGTCTACTTGGATTACTAGACTCTTGGAAAGGACTAAACTGGCCATCATATACACTGTTGTAACAAACAAACACAAAATAAACACACGGAAGACAACTTGTCAATTCTAATGTGTGCCTGATGAAGAAAGATTGTTTGGTTCAAACTAACATTTTTATTTCACAAATATGATTTATTAGGTACGTTCTGACACACGCAACATTCTAACCTTCTAAGCCTGCATTTATGGAGAGCGTTGTGAAAACCATCTTTATGATAATAATGTTACAAATGTATTAATTTGACAATAACTTTGTTTATAATTGATTAAACAAATTCACACTTACCCCAACCCAAATTAACATGGAGGCATCTCTTATACATCTTTTGCAGCAGTAATGACTAGAATACCTGCTTTATAGTAGCAGATAACCGCACAGTTATCAACAGGATGTAGGTAGGCTAGGGCTAGGTGGTAGCCTATTTTCAGTTCTTATTTCCAAACAAGAGTTGTTGAAATCGGAAAAATAATATGCGCACACACACACACGCATGCACACACACCCACTCACCTCTTCCTATACACAGACTATGCGCAGCTGCTAGGGGGCCCCAATCCCCCAAAAAAGGTTGCAATGGTTTTAGGAACTCAGTTGAGGTCTCAACTTATTGTTGAGAGTTAGAATAATTGAATACACAAGGTGCAATTTCGAATTTGGTTGTGTATCAACACTTTTTCTCTTGTTATGTGACACACAGTCACTCACTCAAAAATGAGTGAGCACTAAAACGTTATGCCTACACACACACACACACACACACACACACACACACACACACACACACACACACACACACACACACACACACACACACACACACACACACACACACACACACACACACACACACACACACACACACACACACACACACACACACACACACACACACACACACACACACAGAGGACAGAGAGAGGTAAAAGTGACTATATCATGCCATCATGTGGCAGTTATCTGTAAATGATTCAATGCTGTTTGATTGCCTGTGATTCAATGTTATTTCCAATACTTCAAAATACAGACTATGGCTTTATCGTTTGCTTTGATAGACCAGCAAGAAAGAAAGCTAAGCAACCCAACTCCCTCCACTCAGGAGTCATTATGATACAGAGCAGGCTGTCTCATCCTGTTGTTTTCATCCAGAGGACTTCCCCATTGTCTCTCCTGAACCATATTATTTGAACGTGTCACTCTTGTTGACAAAAGAGGTATTCAGATATGAGTTATTATTAGGAGACTGACTTTATGGAGTGAGGCCTTTGGGTTCCTACCATCTGGATAAACAATGCCTCCTCTTTCAGGAGATACTGACACAATGAGAGACAGGGAGGGAGGAATAGCGAGCTGCTGCTGAGGACCAAATAAGATCAATGGAAATGTGGCCACTTCCTATTAAATGTTGGTCGTTGCAGCTATGAGTGTTTACACATTAGCAAGAGGTGGTGATCTTGGAGACGATGCTATAATGCTGGGTAAGTTCATTCCATTTTTTCCCTGCATGATTCCATGAACCTTAGTAATTAAAGCAATTTCAGAACCCAGTCCTAAATCTCACGTGTGCTGGACTTTTATGTTAAGTATGTGTAACCATGTGCGCTGAGAGTTGGGAAGCAAGTTCAGGGAGTGTTTTAATAAATAAACACAACATAATACAACAACAAAAAGAAACACTAACAACGCACAGACAGGGAACTGAAACAGAAACAATGGCGCCTGGGGAAGGAACCAAAGGGAGTGACATATATAGGGAAGGTAATCAAGGAAGTGATAGAGTCCAGGTGAGTCTGATGATGCGCAGGTGCGCGTAACGATGGTGACAGGTGTGCTCCATAATAAGCAGCCTGGTGACCTGGAGAGGGAGTACACGTGACAGTACGTCATGAGAGACTAAAATTGAAGTACTGTAAAGGCCATAAAAGTGTGTTAAAATTGCTTTCATATTGTTCATGAATGAACATAGAAAACTTACTGCAATGAAGTGGAATGGAATATTCCACACCACTTGGTCTAACAAATATGTTCCCAATTATTTTGGTGCTGAGGCTTGCAACACTTTGTCAAAATAATATTTTCCTTGTTAGACCATGCAAATGTCCAGGTGTTCCGATGTTAGGCTCAGTAAAACATCTTATTCAAATGCTGTGGAATGAGCTGCAACTGATACAACATGTCACGGTGTGCAAAACAGAGGACCAAAGGCTGTACAGATATCAACAGAAGTTGCATCCGCATGTAGTCTAAATACAGTCACTGCAACATCTCCCAGCGGAGTAGGTGTGTCTGTGTTTTTGTGGGGCGGAGAGTAATTCTGTTCTTTACTATGTCACACTACAGTAAATCCCTGAGGTTGTTAACATGCCCAGCTGCAAGTGTAGGGCTCCATTTTTCTGTCAACAAGGTTGTTCATTGCACACTTTCTGGCCCCTGATTAAGGATATCCTCTGAGTTTTTGCTCTTGTGCGAAATGTAATAAGCCAATGGTTCCGCTCTAGGTCTCCAGCAGGCCTAGCGCCTAACACAGCTGGGAAAATTCCCCATGTGACACATACACACACATCCCATCCTGATCTCACCAGACATGTAGATATTGTCTGACACACACTTGCAACTCATCCCCCAAAAAATCTTAATTTTCACATTAGAAGATAGAAATTGCTTTATGAAATACTCCAGCCATGTTACTTGTGTTGCAGAAAGAATGCTGTCATCATCTTGGTCTAATTATAACTCACCCATGCATCCTTTCGCTGACATGGACAATAAACAGTCCCTATCATAATAGTTCATAGATTGATTAGGATTAAATGACCTCATCTTTGGAACAGGATAGTGTGAGCACACACAGTCCTGTCTCGCAGTGTTCAATTGTTTTCCACAAGGAAGCGTTTTCTTAGAATGGCTGTTGCTGACTTCTCACCTCTGCCTCTGTACATGGACACAGATTCTGAAGGTGGGTCACAGCAGCCTGTGCCAGAGTAAAGCAATTAGGAGGATAGCCTGCATTGTTCCGCGCGGACCTTCTCTGGGAATTCCTCTGCTTCCCGACTGACCATCCCCTCCAAACACTCATAAACACACACGCTTTCAATCGCCCTGCCAAACTCAGCAGCACATAAAAGCAATGGTTCTTGTGTACATGTGCTCATGGGAGGGTACTGCTACAGTCATGACCTATTCAGGTGCACAACCTCATCTGCTTGGTCAGACGTCCTCCTCCTCCTACTTCTTCTCTGGAGAGTTGTTCATAAAATATCAAAGGGTGAAGGGGTATATCCAAGCCGCTGAATGGAGAGCCACAACAAGTGTCCGACAGCCATTAAAATCTCTGACATGCAGGTTGAGCAAGAGGACATCTCCCCTGTCAATGGGTGTTTGAAATGTGATGATATTGTGTTTACTTCAGTATGTTACTAAAACATTACCTCTGCGCACCATTTTCCATCTACAACTGTTTAGCGAGGCCCTCTGGGCTACAAACGTCTGGAAGTAACCATACTGTATGGTAGAGAATTGAGAAAGTGCTCCCTTATGGTGTTGACAAAAAAATTCCCTTTTCTAGATAAACTGTTTTAGTTTTTCTTGTAGGGGAGAGTGGGGGAAGGAGATATTAGAGTGGTCCATGACAGATTAAATCAATAAATCAAATGTATTTAATAAATTCCTTTTAAGTCAGCAGTATACATAAACCCAACCTAAAATCCCACAAAGAGAAAGCAATGCAGATGCACAGCAGTTAGTAAAAATTCCCTAGAGAGCAGGAACCTAGGAAAACCTGGAGAGGAACCAGGCTCAGAGGGGAGGCCAGTTTTCTTCTGGCTGTGCCAGGTGGCAATTATAAGAGTACATGGCCATTAAAGCCAGCTCGTTCTTCAAAATGTTCAAACGTTCATGGATGACCAAATAATAATCACAGTGGTTATAGAGGATGCAACAGGTCAGCACCTCAGGAGTAAATGTCAGTTGGCTTTTCATAGCCGAGCAATCAGAGAGAAGGAGCGAGCGAGAGAGAGAAATAAAGAGAGAGAAATAGAGAGAGACGGTCGAGGTAGCAGGTCCGGTGAACAGGTCTGGACCAGCAGCATGACAAGGTTGACTGGGGACAGAGACAGCCAGGAGTCGTCATGGTCCTAGGGCTCATGTCCTCCAGGAGGGGAGACAGAGAGAGCGAGAGAAAGAGAGAGAAGATATACTACTTAGTTCTGTCTTGTAGTCCTAGTTCACGTTAAATGCTGAGCAACCAAAAACTCTGTTCTTGAGTAGGCTATTAGGTGAAAGCTCTCCTTTCTTGAGGTCCGTGAGGTGACCCACTGGGCAAAATCTGGTTCAATCAATGTTGTTTCCACGTCATTTCAACAACAGAAATTCAATGTGACGACGTTGAATCAACGTGGAAAACCATGACAGAGATGCAAACATTTGAACCCATGCTCCAACTATGTCAAAAGAGTTGACATTAACTCCAACCCAAATAAACTGCAAAATAATCACTCTACAGTTAGGGTCACTGAAATAATTGTTGCTCAAATTAAGAAAAATAAGTTGAAAAGTTACTCAGTATGATTTTCTTATTTTTGGTTGTTTCTTCCCTCCTTGTTCACTGATAATAGAACACACACAGTATGCAGGCTGTTTTTTTTTTTATTTTTTATTTTTATCTCAGTGAGAAGTGCTGTCTAGCTCCATTTCACCCCTGCTGAAAGTCTTCCTGTAGGATATACTTTGGGGGCAGTGGGGAAACGCAAGCAGAAATTTAACTCCATCCATTTGTGACCTTCCATATTCTGCTACCTTTGCTTTTATCCTTTTTTCCTCTTAAGGGTTATCATCAATTTCTCCCTGTCATCCCTGGAAAAGCTTCCTGAATATGTTGGTTTAAAAACACACGTTTTCGTTCATCCAGGTGAACCACAGAGAGCCGTACATCTGGGTCTCACCGCCGGATGATGTCAAGACTGGTGCTGACCCAAAACCTGCCGCACAGAGAGTAGCTCCGAGAGGTCGGCCCTGCGTGTTTTTCCTTCCTGTGCCTCTGTGACATCTTCATGCCGGAGGGAGCCTCGGGGAGCAATTTGGGGAGGCCTGGGTCCGGAGCACAAGGGGCTGAGCACAGAAAATTCAAATTAGGCTGAGTCCCTGACAGGGCAGGTGGGGAGAGGAGAATAGGAGAGGGGATGGACTTGGACCCGGATCCCAAGCCTGTGTGAACTGTTTACTGTCTGGAAATTGACTTTCCATATACCACAATCAACACCAGGGAGTCTTCCTCAGCCGTACGGTGCTCTGCACTCTGATCCATCTGCAATCTCATTCAAAGTGATCCCAGACAGGAGCGAATGTGAGCACTGAGTTCTGTGTCTGTGTGTCTACTCTCTGCCTGCTGAAACCATCAGTATGTTGAACAGGTTCAAACTTAGCCAAACTTTCCATGGTAACAAGATTAGGGCACAGTATCCTCCTGGTATCATGTGAAGACCTAAGACCATTACAATGTATATATTTCAACAACATTTTTCCTGGACTATGACTTCATGTCAACAGGGTCTTATTGCACTTCTTTAGCCCTGTCCCCTCTTGCTCCACAAAGACATCCAACTTCTTAAGTTCCCTCCTCCTCCATTGGGCCACTGCTGTGATTTATACCTCTGACATCCCAACAGCTGTGTCAGGGTCTCGGAGCAGAGTGCGGGTTACTATTTGCCGTGACTAATCGATACCAGGCTTCAAATAAGGCAACCGTGAGATTTGCAAAAATACACCAGTCAATGAATAACACAAGAAACCATAATCCTTAGCTATGCATCTACAGACTTAACCAAAAACGTGTTGGCACAGCTATTGGAAACAATGGAATGTGAATTACGAGTGTGTAAGAGATCACCAGCCACACCCCAACCAGTTAAGACCACCCCAAGCAAACCCTGGCCACACCCTATATTGGACCCCCCCCATATCAGACCTATGCCCCTTCTGCCCACTCCATGCCCCCCCCCCCCCCCCCCCCCGCCCCTGCGGCAAGGACCTCAGCATGACAGCAGGACATATGTCCAGGCCGTGAACAGAGCAACAGACTCAACCCCCACTATTGCACCCACCCAAGTCCCATCCTGCGACGTGAGATGTATGTATCAGATGCTCAACATGCTCTGCTCACACCTACTGTGATGGTCCAGGACAAACCACACAAAAACACGAAACGCTATGGAACACAAAGCTTTAACTATCTCATCCCGGAATATACAAGGTCTGAGGTAATCTACCTTTGGTCTAAAGAGCAGGAACCCAGACTTCATCAAATAAATTGGAAATACAGACATTTTCATCCTACAAGGAACATGGTATAAAGGAGTAGGACCCACTGGTTGCCCTCTAGGTTACAGAGATCTGGTAGTCCCATCCACCAAACTACCAGGTGTGAAACAGGGAAGAGACTCAGGGGGTATGCTAATTTGATAAAGAGCAGACCTAAAGCACTTTATTAAATTAGTCAAAACAGGAACATTTTACATCTGGCTAGAAATGAAGGAAATTATCTCAACAGGCAAAAATGTTTGGCACCTATATCCCCCCAATAGAATCCCCATAGTTTAACGATGACAGCTTCTCCAACCTAGAGGGGGAGATCAACTATTTCCAGGCCCAGGGACATGTTCTGGTCTGTGGCAACCGAAATGCCAGAACTGGACAAGAACCCTTAGCACACAGAGGGACAAACGCCTACCTGGAGGTGACAACATTCCCTCCCCCATATGCCCCCCCCCCCCTAGACACAACTACAACAACATAACCAACAAAAGCAGATCACAACTCCTGCAGCTCTGTCAGAAGGTGGGTATGTACATAGTCAATGGTAGCTTTTGAGGGGACTCCTATGGTAGGTTCACCTATAGCTCATTTCTTGGCAATAGTACTGTAGACTACTTTATCACTGACCTCAACCCAGATATCTTAAACCGTTCACATTCAGTCCACTGACACCCCTATCTGATCACAGTAAAACACACTCTACTTGAACAGAGCTGTGCTGAATAATGAGGGATCAAAGCCAAAGGAACTGAATAGTATTAAGAAATACTATAGATTGAAAGAAAATAGTGTGGAAATCGACCAAAAAACATAAGGCAACAACAAATTCAATCCCTTCTAAACAATTTCCTGGACAAAAGATTTCACTGTAATAGTGAAGGTGTAAACTTGGCAGTAGAAAACCTAAACAGTATATTTGTCCTCTCAGCTTCCAAATCAAAACTAAGAACTTAAAGCAGACAACCTAAGAAAATTAACAAAGACAAATGGTTTGATTGTCACGGCCGTTGAATGAAGTGGACCAAGGTGCAGCGTACCAATCTTTTATTTCGAAAAGATGCCGAACAAAACAATAAACACTACACAGCAAACCATGGCGCTAAAAGCTATGTGCCATAAACAAAGCCAAATTCCCACAACCACAGGTGGGAAAAAGTGCTGCCTAAGTATGGTTCTCAATCAGAGGCAACGATAGACAGCTGTCCCTGATTGAGAACCCTACCCGGCCAAAACATAGAACTACACAACATAGAACAGAATACTCACCCCAACTCATGCCCTGACCAAATCAAAATAGAGACATAAAAAGGATCTCTATGGTCAGGGCGTGAGATTGATGAAGAATGCAAAAACCTAAGAAATTAATTGAGAAACCTATCCATTGAGAAAACCTGAGCCTATGCCTTCACTATTGTGAATCACAAAACAAATACAGAAATACACTACGGAAAAAGAAGTAACAGCACGTCAGAAATCAGCTCAATGTAACTGAAGAATCCATAGAATCTAACCATTCTGGGAAAACATCAATACAGGGCTAAGATTGAATCATACTACACCGGCTCCAACACTCGTCTTGTGTGGCAGGGCTTTCAAACTATTACATACTACAAAGGGAAGCACAGCCACGATCTGCCCAGTGACACAAGCCTACCAGACAGCTAAATCACTTCTACCCTCGCTTCGAGGCAAGCAACACTGAGGCATGCATGAGAGCATCAGCTGTTCCGGATGACTGTGTGATCACTCTCTCCGTAGCCGACGTGAGTAAGACCTTTAAACAGGTCAACATACACAAGGCTGCGGGGCCAGACGGATTACCAGGACGTGTGTTCCGGGCATGTGCTGACCAACTGGCAGGTGTCTTCACTGACATTTTCATCATGTCCCTGATTGAGTCTGTAATACCAACATGTTTCAAGCAGACCAACGTAGTCCCTGTGCCCAAGAACACAAAGGCAACCTACCTAAATGACTACAGACCTGTAGCATTCACGTCCGTAGCCATGAAGTGCTTTGAAAGGTTGGTAATGGCTCACATCAACACCATTATCCCAGAAACCCACTCCAATTTGCATACTGCCCAAAAAGATCCACAGATGATGCAATCTCTATTGCACTCCACACTGCCCTTTCCCACCTGGACAAAACGAACACTAAAATGAGAATGCTATTCATTGACTACAGCTCAGCGTTCAACACCAAAGTACCCTCAAAGCTCATCGCTAAGCTAAGGATCCTGGGACTAAACACCTCCCTCTGCAACTGGATCCTGGACATCCGGACAGGCCGACCCCAGGTGGTGAGGGTAGGTAGCAACATATCTGCCACGCTGATCCTCAACACTGGAGCTCCTCAGGGGTGTGTGCTCAGTCCCCTCCTGTACTCCCTGTTCACCCACGACTGCATGGCCAGGCACGACTCCAACACCATCATTAAGGTTGCCGATGACACAACAGTGGTAGACCTGATCACTGACAATGACGAGACAACCTATAGGGAGGAGGTCAGAGACCTGGCCGTGTGGTGCCAGAATAACAACCTATCCCTCAACGTAACCAAGACTAAGGAGATGATTGTGGACTACAGCAAAAGGAGGATCGAGCACGCCCCCATTCTCATTGACGGGGCTGTAGTGGAGCAGGTTGAGAGCTTCAAGTCCCTTGGTGTCCACATCAACAACAAAGTAGAATGGTCCAAACACACCAAGACAGTCGTGAAGAGGGCACGACAAAGTCTATTCCCCCTCACAAAACTAAAAAGATTTGGCATGGGTACTGAGATCCTCAAAAGGTTCTACAGCTGCAACATCGAGAGCATCCTGACTGGTTGCATCACTGCCTGGTACGGCAATTGCTCGGCCTCTGACCGCCTGGCACTACAGAGGGTAGTACGTATGGCCCAGTACGTACATCACTGGGGCTAAGCTGCCTGCTATCCAGGACCTCTACACCAGGCGCTGTCAGAGGAAGGCCCTAAAAATTGTCAAAGACCCCAGCCATCCCAGTCATAAACTGTTCTCTCTACTACCGCATGGCAAGCGGTACCTGAGTGCCAAGTCTTGGACAAAAATGCTTCTCAACAGTTTTTACCCCCAAGCCATAAGACTCCTGAACGGGTAATCAAATGGCTACCCGGACTATTTGCATTGTGTGCCTCCCCAACCCCTCTTTTACACTGATGCTACTCTATGTTAATCATATATGCATAGTCACTTTAACTATACATTCATGTACATACTACCTCAATTGGGCTGGCCAACCAGTGCTCCCGCACATTGGCTAACCTGGCTATCTGCATTGTGTCCCGCCACCCACCACCCGCCAACCCATCTTTGTCACGCCCTGGCCATAGAGGCTTTTTATTCTCTATTTTGGTTTGGCCAGGGTGTGACCAGGGTGGGCATTCTATGTTCCTTTTTCTATGTTTTTGTATTTCTTTGTTTTTGGCCAGGTATGATTATCAATCAGGGACAGCTGTCTGTCGTTGTCTCTGATTGAGAACCATACTTAAGTAACTCTTGCCCACATGGGTTTTGTGGGTAGTTGTTTTCTGTTTAGTGTTTGTATCACCGTTCCGAACTGTTTCGGTTATTCCTTTTGTTACTTTGTGTTTAGTGTTGAGTTCTATTTAATAAATATGAACACGTACCACGCTGCATCTTGGTCCTCACCTTCTTCCTCTGAATGCCGGTACACTCTTTTACGCTACTGCAACTCTCTGTTCATCATATATGCATGCATAGTCACTTTAACCATATCTACATGTACATACTACCTCAATCAACCTGACTAACCGGTGTCTGTATGTAGCCTCGCTACTTCTATAGCCTCACTGCTGTATATAGCCTGTCTACTGTATGTAGCCTCGCTACTTCTATAGCCTGTCTACTGTATATAGCCTGTCTACTGTATATAGCCCGTCTTTTTTACTGTTTTATTTCTTTACTTACCTATTGTTCACCTAATACCTTTTTTGCACTATTGGTTAGAGCCTGTAAGTAAGCATTTCACTGTAAGGTGAAACTTTGATTTTGATTTGATTGCACACAGGTGGAATTTTTTCAACTAATTATGTGACTTCTGACAGTAATTGGTTGCACCAGATCTTATTTAGGGGCTTCATAGCAAAGGGGGTGAATACATAAGCACGCACCACTTTTCCATTTTTTATTTTTTATAATTTTTTAATTTTTAAAAATGTATTTTCACTTCACCAATTCTGACTATTTTGTCTATGTCCATTACATGATAACAATCCATTTAAATGACAGGTTCTAATGCAAAACAAAATAGGAAAAATGCCAAGGGGGCTGAATATTTTTGCAAGGCACTGTATACATGCCTCAACCTAAACATCAGCGCCATAGGTAACTTCCACGAATCTGTGAACGATCTGAGAGACAAGGCAAGAAGGGCCTGCTATGCCATCAAAAGGAACATAACATTTGACATACCAATTACTGATTTCTTGAATCAGTTATAGAACCAATTGCCTTTTATGCATGCAGAGCAGAATTAGGCCGATACCCGCTAATTATTATAAATTACTTCTATTGCAACTTCGTATTTCGTCGTCCTAATGTAGTCTACACTGCTATCTGCCCAGCAGCTAGCCAGCTAGCAAACGTCCACCGTCTACCGAATAGCAGCACTGTAGAAACTATTACACTCAACTGAACGACTTGATTAGTGTAGTGTTAGCTAGCTACATAGTTGTCTTTGCTGTCTTCGTATCCAAGATAATTGTGTAGTTTAGAGCGTGTAGTCTTAGAGTGATTATTTTAATTTACCGAGGTTAGCTAGCCAGCTATTTGTTACCAGTTACCAGCCCCTTCAAGCTTAACATCCTTATCATTTATCGCCCTCCAGGTTCCCTCGGAGAGTTCATCAATGAGCTTGATGCCTTGATAAGCTCCTTTCCTGAGGACGGCTCACCTCTCACAGTTCTGGGCGACTTTAACCTCCCCACGTCTACCTTTGACTCATTCCTCTCTGCCTCCTTCTTTCCACTCCTCTCCTCTTTTGACCTCACCCTCTCACCTTCCCCCCCCCACTCACAAGGCAGGCAATACGCTCGACCTCATCTTTACTAGATGCTGTTCTTCCACTAACCTCATTGCAACTCCCCTCCAAGTCTCCGACCACTACCTTGTATCCTTTTCCCTCTCGCTCTCATCCAACACTTCCCACACTGCCCCTACTCGGATGGTATCGCACCGTCCCAACCTTCGCTCTCTCTCCCCCGCTACTCTCTCCTCTTCCATCCTATCATCTCTTCCCTCTGCTCAAACCTTCTCCAACCTATCTCCTGATTCTGCCTCCTCAACCCTCCTCTCCTCCCTTTCTGCATCCTTTGACTCTCTATGTCCCCTATCTTCCAGGCCGGCTCGGTCCTCCCCTCCCGCTCCGTGGCTCGACGACTCATTGCGAGCTCACAGAACAGGGCTCCGGGCAGCCGAGCGGAAATGGAGGAAAACTCGCCTCCCTGCGGACCTGGCATCCTTTCACTCCCTCCTCTCTACATTTTCCTCCTCTGTCTCTGCTGCTAAAGCCACTTTCTACCACTCTAAATTCCAAGCATCTGCCTCTAACCCTAGGAAGCTCTTTGCCACCTTCTCCTTCCTCCTGAATCCTCCTCCCCCCCCCCCTCCTCCCTCTCTGCAGATGACTTCGTCAACCATTTTGAAAAGAAGGTCGACGACATCCGATCCTCGTTTGCTAAGTCAAACGACACCGCTGGTTCTGCTCACACTGCCCTACCCTGTGCTCTGACCTCTTTCTCCCCTCTCTCTCCAGATGAAATCTCGCATCTTGTGACGGCCGGCCGCCCAACAACCTGCCCGCTCGACCCTATCCCCTCCTCTCTTCTCCAGACCATTTCCGGAGACCTTCTCCCTTACCTCACCTCGCTCATCAACTTATCCCTGACCGCTGGCTACGTCCCTTCCGTCTACAAGAGAGCGAGAGTTGCACCCCTTCTGAAAAAACCTACACTCGATCCCTCCAATGTCAACAACTACAGACCAGTATCCCTTGTTTCTTTTCTCTCCAAAACTCTTGAACGTGCCGTCCTTGGTCAGCTCTCCCGCTATCTCTCTCAGAATGACCTTCTTGATCCAAATCAGTCAGGTTTCAAGACTAGTCATTCAACTGAGACTGCTCTTCCCTGTATCACGGAGGCGCTCCGCACCGCTAAAGCTAACTCTCTCTCCTCTGCTCTCATCCTTCTAGACCTATCGGCTGCCTTCGATACTGTGAACCATCAGATCCTCCTCTCCACCCTCTCCGAGTTGGGCATCTCCGGCGCGGCCCACGCTTGGATTGCGTCCTACCTGACAGGTCGCTCCTACCAGGTGGTGTGGCGAGAATCTGTCTCCTCACCACGCGCTCTCACCACTGGTGTCCCCCAGGGCTCTGTTCTAGGCCATCTCCTATTCTCGCTATACACCAAGTCACTTGGCTCTGTCATAACCTCACATGGTCTCTCCTATCATTGCTATGCAGACGACACACAATTAATCTTCTCCTTTCCCCCTTCTGATGACCAGGTGGCGAATCGCATCTCTGCATGTCTGGCAGACATATCAGTGTGGATGATGGATCACCACCTCAAGCTGAACTTCGGCAAGACGGAGCTGCTCTTCCTCCCAGGGAAGGACTGCCCGTTCCATGATCTCGCCATCACGGTTGACAACTCCATTGTGTCCTCCTCCCAGAGCGCTAAGAACCTTGGCGTGATCCTGGACAACACCCTGTCGTTCTCAACTAACATCAAGGCGGTGGCCCGTTCCTGTAGGTTCATGCTCTACAACATCCGCAGAGTACGACCCTGCCTCACACAGGAAGCGGTGCAGGTCCTAATCCAGGCACTTGTCATCTCCCGTCTGGATTACTGCAACTCGCTGTTGGCTGGGCTCCCTGCCTGTGCCATTAAACCCCTACAACTCATCCAGAACGCCGCAGCCCGTCTGGTGTTCAACCTTCCCAAGTTCTCTCACGTCACCCCGCTCCTCCGCTCTCTCCACTGGCTTCCAGTTGAAGCTCGCATCCGCTACAAGACCATGGTGCTTGCCTACGGAGCTGTGAGGGGAACGGCACCTCAGTACCTCCAGGCTCTGATCAGGCCCTACACCCAAATAAGGGCACTGCGTTCATCCACCTCTGGCCTGCTCGCTTCCCTACCACTGAGGAAGTACAGTTCCCGCTCAGCCCAGTCAAAACTGTTCGCTGCTCTGGCTCCCCAATGGTGGAACAAACTCCCTCACGACGCCAGGACAGCGGAGTCAATCACCACCTTCCGGAGACACCTGAAACCCCACCTCTTTAAGGAATACCTAGGATAGGATAAAGTAATCCTTCTCACCCCCCCCCCTTAAAATATTTAGATGCACTATTGTAAAGTGGCTGTTCCACTGGATGTCATAAGGTGAATGCACCAATTTGTAAGTCGCTCTGGATAAGAGCGTCTGCTAAATGACTTAAATGTAAATGTAATTATCAAAATCCAGAAAAGAGCTATTCAATTCTACAACCACCTAAAAGGAAGTGATTCCCAAACCTTCCATAACAATTCCCAAACCTTTATTCTTTTGGAACTTTTGTGAGTGTAATGTTTACTGTTCATTTGTTATTGTTTATTTTACTTTTGTTTATTATCTATTTCACTTGCTTCGGCAATGTAACAGTATGTTTCCAATGCCAATAAAGCCCCTTAAATTGAAATTGAAGAGAGAGAGAGAGAGAGAGAGAGAGAGAGAGAGAGAGAGAGAGAGAGAGAGAGAGAGAGAGAGAGAGAGAGAGAGAGAGAGAGAGAGAGAGAGAGAGAGAGAGAGAGAGAGAGAGAGAGAGAGAGAGAAACTTTAAATTGAACTCCTGATTGTTTCACTGAAACTGAAATAGATTTGAGTCTAATCAAGGATATCTAGATAAGTGCTTAATGTAGAGGGTTCCTTTCTCCTTATCATTCCTGTGTAACTGTTAAGACCAAATAAACCTGCCATTAGAGGTATTCATTGACAAGCCTCTTGGACATGCCACCCAGCAGACGATGGCGCCCAGCTTAATTCTCTTGAGGATGTTAAACCTTATTTTGTACTCTTAAACTGTTGGACTCATTTTCCCAGGGTTTTGTTTTGAATGCAGTAAATGTCATGTTCTTGGACCATACAGTACACACACATAAATGCTTGTACCATCTCCAAAGCTTTTATAGTTTTACATTGCATTAACAAAAACATTTACAATCAATACCCAACCCGAAATGCTTTAATTTGAAATGCTGTTTTAGTCAATGTAACATTTCTCATGTTTTTATAACCTTGTACTCTAACTGACCGCCTGCCATCTGCTCTGGCACAGGGGTTGCCATGAGGAAATCCTTAGCAACATAAAGAATAAATATGGAAAAGTCCTCAAATCTCAGTCTCAACGTTTTCCTGTTTTTCTGTGCCCTGGCATGAACTAGACAAGGAATCAAGTGAATAGGTCTGTCATGTGTCTTTAAATGAATCTTAACTGCAACAACAGAGGAGGAATATACACATGTGTTCAAAGGAAAGAAAACTACTAGGAGAAATTTAATTCAGATAAAACTATTATTTTATTTCAAAATGTAATACATGTACAACACAAATATAACACAAATATACACATCTATAATTTCTCTATCTATAAATGCACTGCATTTGTTAAAGGCTTCATTCACATTGGACATTGGTTTGTTCCGTGCCTCTCACGCCATTCTCTCAAGCATAAATAGTCTCTTGTTATATAATGTTCTCCAGCATGATGAGAATGGTTCTGTTATGGCCTGCTTTTAGTGTTCCCTGAGTTTGTGGATAAGGAGTTCTGGTTCTGGTTCTTGCTGTTGTGTTTCACGGCCTTCTATCTGCGGTTCACCCTCAGAGAATCAACGCCTCGCATCTTCAGACAGTCTTTGCTATCCTTTATCTGGGGAAAAAAAGCACATTTTTGGGGACAATTAATAAGTGAACAATTTCCAAATGGCACTGCATATCACCACAACCAACAACAACAACCAAACATAAACAACAGTATACAGTATATGGTAATAATGATGACGATGATGACAATGATAATTATGATGGCGATGCTGCTATAGTATTAGCGCCACTGATTTAAGGTTACTTAAAGTGTATTACATAAATGTAATACTATTCTGTTATAAATGTGTATTGAATATTGCATTAGGCATAAATTCAAATCGATTAAAAAACTTGTGCAAACAATGTATGTTTTCTTTTTACAAAATAATAGGCTATCCTATATATTTTAAATATTTTGTTCTTCAAAATGATAATACATGAAACAATGGCAGTGGAAGAAAGAGGCGTGAGGGAACACCGATGAACAAATTCAATATCCTTGAATGAATTCAAACACATTGTGAAAGAAAAGTTAAAGAAATAGTTCAATCACATTTATCAAATTTAGGGGTCGCGTTGACCCCTCAGTATGGGCATAATGACGCCTCGTGCGAGGATGAGGGAAATATTGTTTTACGTGAGAAGATGGGGGAAATATTGTTTTACGCGCGGAGATTTCGATACAGAATAGAACAAATAATAATTTGGAAATGTCAATCAGTGTCAAATGTACGTCTTCCAAAAACAAATAATTCCCTATTACTTCCCAACAACGTGATAGGCAGGGCCTGTCTATAATTGGATTGCTATTTGCCTGACGTTCAGCCATGTTTTCAAGCTATTGTTTTCTTCACTGATATAAACCTTTTCCACTTGAATTGTGGACAATAATATTTAATAAAACGCATTGAATTACCCATTTTCTTTGGTTGCTCAAACAGAAGGTGCAGATGGTGCGAGGCTGCTTTCCTCTGCTCTCTCCTTGCGCGTAAACCGCGCCAAGACAAGGTTGTCCATCTCCATTCCCGTCACGGAGCAGCAGGGTGTTGGCGAGGTGGGAGATGTAGCTTGATGCTAGGCGAAGCGTCTCAATCTTGGAGAGCTTTCTGTCCACTGGCTCAGTGGGTATTAGAGTCCGAAGTGCAGTAAATGCAGTGTTGACACTTTGGGTTCGGTCGCGCTCCCTGGCATTGGCTGCGTTCCGCTGTTTCACAATGACAACACTGCTGCCTCCCGACTTTAGAGAAATCCTCCGCCGTTTGTCCGCGGCTGCGCAGCATCCATAGCTCTGATCCGAGCTACCATCGCTCTCGCTGCGGTTCTCCTCGTCCTCGGACATCATACTCAGGTCCGGGTAGCTGATCAGATGAGTCGCAATTGGCCGCAGCATGGCAAAGGTCATCATCGAAATGTTTTGGGTCTGGGTCTCTAAAACGATGGCCCCCCAAAAAATTAAGAGGAGCAAACAAATCCCTAAACGAATGAATCTTCTATGCATGCATCTTGGTGACCTAATGTAGACTTGGCCTATGTCTAAAATAGGCCTATTGGTAGTTCCAAAACGAGTTAGAAATGTCTAGTTTTCCTCAGCCACGTGTTTTTTCAAAGTCTTGAGCATCTCATAGTCAGTGTACCGGCCCACATAGCTCTTATAGTTGGATGGGAGGAGTTGTTCAGTGCATGGAATGTTCAGCCTCCAATCGAGATGTAGGCCCTATAACCAGCCTATTGCAGACTACTACAGTAAATACGATCTATTTTTCATCATCTATTTTTCAATTGTCTGTATTGTCTATTTAATTGGATTTAATTGGATTTTAAAGTGTTTAATAATAATATAATTAATAGGCCTGTAATGATAGTAATACCATTTATTATTGTCAATAATAAGTAGCCTGGCAATTCATATTTTAATACAATAAGGCTGTTATAGTCATGCATGGTAAATGTATTATTATTATGCATATCACAGTTTAAAAGTAACATTTCGAAAACTTTTGGTAACCCTTTACATTAAGGTACAATTTAAAGGTGGCTGTAAACGGTTTATATGTTGTTGACAGTAAAAAAAAAGTATATGTATCTGATAGATCACTAATGAACCCTTATAGGCCTAATTCATTGTTTCAAATAAGGACAATAAAGATGGCACTGACTGAGAAGGTCAACATCTTATGAGTTCCAACCTTTCCATATAGTGACTTTTATCTTGTTTATCTTCACTTTTGTTTTGTACAGAAAGTTCATATGATTATCACATTTGACCGCAAAGCACTTCTGGACATCAGATCGCCAAGTTTCACCTCAATTTCGAATTCAAATACGTCTTCAACTCCAAATCAGCTGTTCCACTGTTCATACTGGATCCTATTATTTGTTCCATGGGCTACCAAAACGCTGCAGGTGTAGACGCCGGAGATGAGGTGGAGTCCTAGTGAAATCTAGGCAAAGAGAAAACTGAACGGCGCTCCTCTCCGTTCTATTGGCAAATGTTCAGTCACTCGAGAATAAGAGCTTCGTTCTAGTCTCCTATCAGAGAGACTTGAAAAGCAGCAATTTTATATGTCTTACTGAAACGTGGCTGGATGATGACGCTATGCACGTAGTACTCAGTGGATTCTCCATGCAGCCGCAGGATCATACGCCGGCTTCGGGGTAGTCAAAAAGAGGTGGAGTGTGTTTTTTCATAAATAACAACTGGTGTTTTGCTTCAAGTGTGAAGGAAATCTCAAGCTTTTGCTCACCTGATGTAGAATACCTCATGGTAAGCTGCAGACCGTTTTATCTACCAAGAGAGTTCGCATTCGTAATTATCACAGCTGTCTACATCGTTCCACAAGTCAATACCACTCTGACACTCAACAAACTGTATGGGGCCATAAAAAACAAGAAACCATTCACCGAAAGGCAGCGTTTCCGGTGGGTTAAGACTTTAACACGGGGAGACTTAACACGGGGAGACTTAACACGGGAAGACTTAACACGGGAAGACTTAACACGGGGAGACTTAACACGGGAAGACTTAACACGGGAAGACTTAACACGGGAAGACTTAACACGGGAAGACTTAACACGGGGAGACTTAACACGGGGAGACTTAACACGGGGAAACTTAACACGGGGAGACTTAACACGGGGAGACTTAACACGGGGAGACTTAACACGGGGAGACTTAACACGGGAAGACTTAACACGGGGAGACTTAACACGGGGAGACTTAACACGGGAAGACTTAACACAGGAAGACTTAACACAGGAAGACTTAACACGGGAAGACTTAAAACCGTCCTACCTCACTTTTACCAACACGTCTCCTGCGCCACTAGGACTTCTAAAACTTTAGACCACTTTAATTCTACCCACAGAAACGCAAACAAGGCCCTCCCTCATCCTCCCTTTGGCAAATCTGACCTTGACTCCATTCTTCTGTTTCCTGTTTACCAACAAAAGTTCAAACATTAAGTACCTGTGATGTGGTCAATACAGAAGTGGTCGGAAGAAGCAGAAGCAAGGCTACAAGACTGCTTTGCTAGTTCAGACTGTGATATGTTCTGGGATTCATCCGATAGCATTGAGGAGTTTACCATAACAGTCACAGGCTTCATCAATACGTGCATAGACAATGTTTTCCCCACAGTGACTATAAGAGCGTATCCAAATCAAAAACCATGGATTACAGACAATATCCGCACTGGGCTAAAGGCTAGAGTTACTGCTTACAATGAACGAGAGACAGACATGGATACATACAAGAAAGCCCGCTACGACCTCTGACGAGACATCAAACATGCAAAAGGACAATATAGGAGGAAGACTGAATCCTATTACACCGGCTCTGACGCTCATCGTATGTGGCAGGGCTTGCAGACGATAACGGGGTAAACAAAGGGAAACCCAGCCATGAGTTGTCCAGCGATGCAGAACTCCCAAACGAGCTAAATGCCTTTTATGCTCTCTTCGGGGAATATAACACTGTGCCTTGCATGAAAGCCCATGTTTTTATGGATGACTGTGTGATCTCGCTCTCCCTGGCCGATGTGAGCAAAACGTTTAAACAGGTTAACAATCACAAGGCCACCGGGTCAGACAGAATACCAGGGCACGTTCTCAAAGCATGCGCAGAAAAGCTGGAAGGTGTCTTCAAAGACATTATCAATTTGTCCTTGTCCCAGTCTGTAATCCCAACATGTTTCAACCTGACCACCATTGTCCATGTTCCCAAGAGCGCCAAGGTAACCTGCTTAGATTACTATCGCCCTGTCGCACTTGCATCTAAAATACTATGAAGTGGGCATAGAAAGGTTGGTCATAACACACATAAACACCATCATCCCAGACACCCTAGACCCACTCTAATTTGCAGACCGTCCCAACACTGCCCTCTCTCAACTGGATAAGAGGGGTAATAACTATGTAAAAATGCTCATAGACAATAGCTCAGTGTTCAACACCACAGTTCCCTCCAAGCTCATCACCAAGCTAGGGACCCTGGGACTGAACCCCGCCCTCTGCAACTGGACCCTGGACTTCCTAACAGGCAGGTCCAAGGTGGCGAGGGTAGGCAACAACACCACCGTGCTGACCCTCAATAAGGGGGCCCCTCAGGGGTGTATGCTTAGTCCCCTCCTGTCCTCCCTGTTCACCCATGACTGTGGCCACGCACGACTCCAACACCATCATCAAGTTTGCTGACGACATGACGGTGGTATGCCTGATCACCTACGGCGATGAGTCAGTCTACATGGAGGAGATCAGAGACTTAGCAATGTGTTGCCAGGACAACAAACTCTCCCTCAACTTCAGTAAGACTACAGAGTAGATGATAGATTATAGAAGAAAGAGGGGAGAGCATGTCCCCATCCACATTCACGGGGCTGTTGTGGAGTGGGTCGAGAGATTCAAGTTCCTTGGCGTGCACATCACTAAAGACTTAACATGGTCCACACACACCCGCACAGTTATGAAGAGGGCACGGCAGGACCTTTTCCCCCTCAGGAGGCTGAAAATATTTGGTTTGGGCCCTCGGATCCTCAAAATGTTCTACAGTTTTGGATGGGCTATCAATATAGCCAGTCACTACAAAGATACAGGCATCCTTCCTAAGTCAGTTGCTGGAAAGAAAGGAAACCGGAGAGAAAGGAAACCACTCAGGGAATTCAACATGAGTCCAATGGTGACTTTAAAACACTTGAAGTTTAATCGCTGTGCTGATCAACAACATTGTAGTTACTCCACAATAGTAACCTAAATGACAGAGTAAAAAGAAGGAAGCCTGTATAGAATAAAAAATATTCCAAAACATGCTTCCTGTTTGCAATAAGACACTAAAGTAAAACTGCAAAAAATGTATCAAAGAAATTAACTTCATGTCCTGAATACAAAGTGTTATGTTTGGGGAAAATCTAACACAACACTGAGTACCACTCTTCATATTTTCAAGCATGGTGGCGGCTACATTATGTTATGGGTATGCAGCTAAGCACAGCTAAGCATAAGAAAAATCCTAGAGGAAAATCTGGTTCAGTCTGCTTTCCAACAGATACTGGGAGATAAATGATCCTTCAGCAGGACAACCTAAAACACAAGGACAAATATACACTGGAGTTGGTTTCCAAGCGAACATTGAATGTTCCTGAGTGGTCTAGTTACAGTTTTGACTTAAATCGGCTTGAAAATCTACGGCAAGACTTGAAAATGGCTGTCTAAGCAATGATCAACAACCAACTTGACAGAGCTTGAAGAATTCATAAAATAATAAATTACAAATGTTGTAGACTCCTGGTGTGCAGAGCTCTTAGAGACTTACCCAGAAAGACTCACGTCTGTACACGATGCCAAAGGTGATTCTAACATTCAGGGTTGTGAATACTTATGTAAATGGGACATTTCGGTATTTTATTTCGAATAGATTTGCTAACATTTCTAAAAACCTGATTTCACTTTGTCATTATGGGGTATTGTGTGTAGATGGTTAAGAGATTCCTCTTGTGTTACTATTTTATTGTAATTTGTATTATTATTTTTAAACTGCCTGGTTGGGAAAGGCTCGTAAGCAAGCATTTCACGGTAAAGTCTACACTAGTTGTATTCAGCGCATGGAACAAATTACATTTGATTTGATTCATTGTGTGACCTTTCACTTCAGAGCTTCCCAAAATGTGCAGCACTTAACCCATTATTTAGCTATCATCAAAACGATAATCACACAATTTAATCTAGGCTATTTATATTTATTGAATACTTACTTTTCTCCATTGATTATTTTGAGCTGAGATAGTTAAGAGAGGTTTACACATTTTTGAAGAGAGAAGAGAGAGGGAACGTGGTCCTGCATCACTGGCATGTTTGTCTGAAGTTTATGGTCCTGTTATCCACTGAGGTTTGTTTTCTCACTGTCACAAACAGCTCCTGTAGGCCCAGTGGAAGAAGCTGTAGTCAGTGAGGTGGAGAGGTCTGTCTTATGTCGAAGAGAACCCCCGCCCAAACCCTTCAAATTTGAGCCTCAAAATTTGCTAACATTGCCGACACAATATAAATAATCTGTCACGAACTAAAAATTTATTTAAAAAAACATGTAAACAGTTAATAAAACATTATTCATAAAAATAGGTATAGTCTGTATCAAGGACAAAATTATATTCTTTCTTGGTGAACTTAAAAAAAGTGATTTCTTTCCTAAACCCCATCTCCCTCAGTAGCTAACATACCCTCACCCCATGCTGAGAGGGTTTTCTTGGGCGGTGGGAGAAAGTGAAGTGTTGAGTAAATAAACGTTGAGCAGATGTCCGACTGACTGACCAGGGGTGAACCAGGGACACCCGTCCACTTTCTGGGGCCAGCTTTGACAAAACAAAGTGAGGACTGAGGCAAATGGGTGCGAGCCTAGAAACCCTGACTTTAAAACAGCCACAAGTCACCAGGGCAGCTTTCACAAACATGTCCCCACCACCTCCTGCCTGCCAACCGACACATCAAACCACTGCTATGTGCCTCAGCTGCATCAACAATGCTAACCCAGCAGACATTCAAACCCACTATAAAGACTGAGACCATTTTAAGCATTATTTTAAGGACAGGGCATGACAAGTACAATGACACGAAATACGTTCTTACTTTCCTATGACCTCATCAAGCCAAGTGGCACAGAATGCCTCTACAAAGTCCCTCCATTGACCCAAAATAAGTTTGTAAAAAAATATATAATATGCTGTATACCATTCTGTAAATACACTTTTCTTCCAAAAGAGAATTGAAGCAGGGAATTGTACAGGGAGCACTAATCAATAGAGTAATTTATTATCCATGGAAATAATCCGTGGTAATTGACAAAAATAGTGAGGTGTTTGAAATATGCCTTAATTGTCAGCATGTGGGTTGGTTAAGAGATGCTTATGAACAACACTCATTTTTCACAGGATTACTCAAGGCTCTTAATGTCCATCCGGAGGAAGTGTTCCCATTTATCCATGGTGGTGAGGTGACAGCTCATTGGTTTCACCACCTGCAGAGGCCCCTGTTATTCAGCCGGGGAATAACATGGGAACTGAGAAGCAGCGCAGTCAGAGAGGAGGTAACCTCAAACTGTCAAAAATATATATTTCAGAGAGCATCCCTCACTAAGTCTCACTGAACTCTATAAAAATGGTCAGGCGTAGGAACCAACTAAAGATGGACAAAAAGCCCATTCATGTGTAGTGTAGGATCTCAACATTTTGTTGTTTTTGGAGATAAAGCAATACTATGGAGTGGGCATAGAAATTTAAGTATTGACTACAGAAGAGACCAACTACTTACTATATGTTTTAAGATAGAGATGTGACTTATTTTAATCTGTAAATACCCTACAACCACAGTTCAAAATCAGTTGACATTTGTAGTTTAAAATCAGTCTAATGTTCTAGCCAAGGCAGAATTATACATGAGTTTGCAATGCGGTCAAGAAGGCGTTGGAAACACTGGTCTGGCATGAATTACACGCCTGTGGTGGCCAGCAGTCGGAAGGAATTCCTGATAGGGAGCCCTGGAGAGGCATAACCCCTCAGCCGAACAAACAGGGCTACATCCAAATGGCACCCTATTCCCTATATAGTACACTCGTTTTGACCACAGCCCTATGGGCCCTGGTCAAAAGGAGTGCACTATAGGCCTATAGGAAATAGGGTGCCATTTAGGACACAGTTCAGGCCTCAAAAGGACTTGGACGTAATCCCTCCCTAAGTGGAACAAATGGGTGAGCTGGTTTACCGTCCGGAGGTCACTGCTCACCTGTTTTATTGAGACTCACTCTGCAAGGCAATAAGGATCAAGAAGAACAATTAAAGACTCCTGTTTGGAGTTGGGTACAGGGAGGAAAGGAGAAATTACACGGTTCTTAGAGGAACCTTTTTTATTTCACAACTGGAATGGATCATGTTGCAGACCCACCAGTGATCAAGAAGTTAACATAGAACACATGAACCACTGCATTACTAGAGATTACTAATTCAAAATGTATTGTTGGCTATTTAGAAGCAACAACAGAAAGAGCAAGAATGAGAAAGAATGGGACCACACTGTCTCTAAATAAACACTTTCCACCTGATCCCCATATCGTTTATAAAACCTCAAAGATACAGCATCTAGCACCCATGGAATGAACCCCCTAAAGTAACAGGTGCAATCTCTAAAGGCCATGGACGTTAAGAAAATAAATTCTGAACAAGGATTTTGCGTGTCAAGAACCCTGTGAGGATATGGTTACTTCCAGGCAGTGAGGGAGCAACAGGAAATCGTCTCACACGCGACGATTCCTTGGAGCAATTTAGCCCTTTAGGTCTATTCAGCAAAAGCTGCCCCCAGTCTCCCTTCACTTCCTCCACTCCACGGCTGCAGAGGGAGGCGAAGAGGCAGGTCTGAGCTTGCAAAGACTAGAGATATGGATGGATGGAGATCCTTGGTGTTTTGTTTTTTTCTAGCGAGTTTTTCCTAGCCACCGTGCTTCTACACCTGCATTGCTTGCTGTTTGGGGTTTTAGGCTGGGTTTCTGTAAAGCACTTTGAGATATCAGCTGATGTACGAAGGGCTATATAAATAAATTTGATTTGATTTAGATGGTACTTTTTGGAGAAATGTTCTCTGGTCTGATAAAACCGAAGAACACCATCCCAAACGTGAAGCACGGGGGTGGCAGCATCATGTTGTGGGGGTGCTTTGCTGCAGGACTGGTGCACTTCACAAAATAAATGGCATCATGAGTAAGTAAAATTAGGTGGATATATTGAAGCAACATCTCAAGACATCAATCAGGAAGTTAAAGCTTGGTCGCAAATGGGTCTTCCAAATGGACAATGACCCCAAGCATACTTACAGAGTTGTGGCAAAATGGCTAAAGGACAACAAAGTCAAGGTATGGGAGTGGCCATCACAAAGCCCTGACCTCAATCCTATTGAAAATGTGTGGGCAGAACTGAAAAAGCGTGTGCGAGCAAGGAGGACTACAAAACTGACTCAGTTACACCAGCTCTGTCAGGAGGAATGGGCCAAAATTCATCCAAATTATTGTGGGAAGCTTATGAAAGGCTACCTGAAACATTTGACCCAAGTTAAACAATTTAAAGGCAATGCTACCAAATACCAATTGAGTCTATGTAAACTTCTGACCCACTGGGAATGTGATGAAAGAAATAAAAGTTTAAATAAATTATTCTCTCTACTATTATTCTGACATTTCACATTCTTAAAATAAAGTGGTGATCCTAACTGGCCAAAGACAGGTAATTTTTAATGGGATTAAATGTCAGGAATTGTGAAAACCTGAGTTTAAATGTATTTGGCACACTTCCGACTTCAACTGTACATAAACCTGCATACCAAAGTGATGCACTTCTTTGTGCTTGAAGAGACTATACTGAACTTTCTCTGGAGATATACAGAACGATTACCCCTACATGGACATAAATAACATTCAGAAATGACCCCATTAGACAGAAATATGTCAAGACATATTTAGAAATCAAAGAGCAAAAGAAAAATGGGGCCTTGTGAAGGTTTTCTTCCTTATGAATTCACCTTCGGCCACACATCCCGAGAAAGCTAAAAATACTCCTCATCCCTCGCCCACTATGGCAAACACAACCTAGAGGAGGTTACGAGGTTAAGAAAAGGCGTCCTTTTTACAAACTTTGGTTGGCTGGGTAAGACCAATGGCCAGCCACGGAGAGGAAGGGGGCATGCATACCTCAAAATAGCATCCTGTAGTGTAGAGCGAGTTAATCCTGTTTTTAAAAAAACTATTTTTTCAGTATGTCTGAAGCTTGTAGGCACTGTTCTTATGGAATCTGACCCTTGACCTCTTCTCGTCATCCTGTCCATGAGCTCATATCACGGACTGATGGAGATGCAGGGCCATATTCTGACTTTAGATTTGTGTGGTTAACTCAAGTTTTTGTTCAAATCTTCCATTGACTTCAATAAATTATTTAAGTCTTGTTGTTGACTTTACACTGTCTTTAATTGCATCATAATCATTTAACTTAACATTTACATTGCAGATAGAAACACCAGCCAGTATAGAATACAAGCAAGTTTACAACTTCAAATTAAGTTAATCTCCTCATGAATCTTTTTTTTATTCTATACATGATATATAATATATGATATACAATATCTAAATAATATATACAATATGTATATAAATAATATATACAATATATATATATGTATATAAATAATATATACAATATGATATACAGGCTCTGATCAGGCCCTACACCCAAATAAGGGCACTGCGTTCATCCACCTCTGGCCTGCTCGCCTCCCTACCACTGAGGAAGTACAGTTCCTGCTCAGCCCAGTCAAAACTGTTCGCTGCTCTGGCTCCCAATGGTGGAACAAACTCCCTCACAACGCCAGGACAGCGGAGTCAATCACCACCTTCCGGAGACACCTGAAACCCCACCTCTTTAAGGAATACCTAGGATAGGATAAAGTAATCCTTCTCACCCCCCCCTCCCCCCCTTAAAATATTTAGATGCACTATTGTAAAGTGGCTGTTCCACTGGATGTCATAAGGTGAATGCACCAATTTGTAAGTCGCTCTGGATAAGAGCGTCTGCTAAATGACTTAAATGTAATGTAAATATATAATTGGGGCCATTTGTATGTGGAAATATAATGTTCCAGCTTTCGGCGTCTAAAGTGATACATGAGGGAAATTAATTTAATGGCATGATATAAAACACTCACATCTCCACCTGCTGGCCAGTACTTACAAACAATTATGACTGAAACCCCTGATCTGCATACACTGAGTGTACAAAACATTAGGAACACCTCCCTAATATTGACTCCCCTTTTCCACTCAGAACAGCCTTAATTCGTCAGGGCATGGGCTCTAAAAGGTGTCAAAAGCATTCCACAGGGATGTTGGCCCATATTAACGCCAATGCTTCCCACAGTTGTGTCAAGTTAGCTGGATGTCCTTTGGGTGGTGGACCATTCTTGATACACACAGGAAACTGTTGAGCGTGAAAAAAACAGCAGCATTGCAGTTCTTGACACACTCAAATTGGTGCACCAGGCATCTACTACCACTTAAATATTTTGTCTTGCCCATTCACGCTCTAAATGGCACACATACACAACCCATGTCTCAAGGCTTAAAAATACTTCTTTAATCTGTCTCCTCCTCTTCATCTGCACTGATTGAAGTGGATTTAACAAGTGACATCAATAAGGGATCATAGCTTTCACCTGGTCAGTCTATGTCATGGAAAGAGCAGGTGTTCCTAATGTTTTGTACACTCCGTGTAGAGTATACCCACATCTACAGTCCTCATACTGACTATGACTCAAAAACAGTCCTCAGTTAATTAAACTTTTTTTAAAACCTTTATTTCACTAGGAACAAATTCTTATTTTCAACTGCCTTGTTCAGGGGGCAGACCAGCAGACTTGTACCTTGTCAGCTCAGGGATTTGAACTTGCAACCTTTTGGTTACTAGTACAACACTCTATCCGCTAGGCTACCCTACCGCCCCAACTTCTTCAATGTAGGTCTGGGGTTGAAGAGCCCAAGTAAGTGCGTAGGTCTGCAACATTTGATTTGAAGATCTTTGCTGGAATGGTGTTCATTTTCAACCGTTTGTATGCCTCAAACCGGTGACAGCCTCCAAAGGAGTAGTAGTAATTCCCTCCTTCCCTGCCCTTGATCCAGAGTATATCAATAGGAGGAACAATGCTGATGTCTGTAGATTCCTAGAAGGAAAAATAATAAGTGAGGATATATTGTCGCACATTCTTACCTGCAATAAGACCAACCACACAGACAACCGGTAAAGTAAGTTAAAATACCATTTTATTCAGCACTCTTGCTTGTCTGGTGAAAATGTCCAAACAAATTAATGGCATTAATAATCTCAGACTGTGAACCAGAGGTATCAATCTGATTGTCAGGCAATCTGCAGAGCTGCCTCCAGAACAAGATTCATGATGAAAAACGCTAACCTGCTTTTGATACATTAAATATGGAAAAAAATGTAATTCCCCCTAGAGGTTTTAAGGCTTACAAATACAGTAGCCTAGTCTGTCAGATGTTTCCCAATCAACAAGAGAATCTTCACACTTTTCTTGCTGCAATCTGTTTTAACATCAGCACTTATCTGAACTCTATGGTTTGATCTTGGCAGAACTAGGACACATTTTTACCTGGATTGTACCCATAAGGCTCTGAACTTTGGACTCATCTAGTAGAGGAGGGATTGGTCGTATGATAACTGCCATCGGCACGTTATGAACTTCCTCGACGTTGTCCGAGTGAATAGACCTATTTTCAATGTTCTTCTCACTGTCCATTCTATTACGAGAGATGTTCAACTGTCTGATAGGTAAACATGTGTGGTTTCCACTGCACCCACTCCTTAACAATCGAAATGTGTCATTTAGTTTGAGCCGTACGGTTTTGTAAACGAGGAAGTAGTGTAAATTCATGCGTAGTGGCGCATGCAGCTTTCCATTCGCCAGCACCATTGTCGTAACCCAGGATATATCACCGTTTTCAATGGAAACAGATTAGTCACAGTGAACATAACAAAAAAGGAGGGGCGGAGTCAAGCACGAGCTAGCGATATTCTATTGGCGCGTTCTAAGCATATTTTCATGTTTCCGTTAGGTAACGCCTACTCTGTGAAGTGTTCGTGTTCAATAACTAAATTCGCCCTGGCAAAGGTTAAAATCTACACAACTTAGTCCACTCTGTTTGTAACAGATTGTAGTTTTGGGACAGAAAAGTGTATTGAGATTCAACGTTTCATTGATGAGAAAATTAACATTAATGTCGGGCACTGGGCTTCCTCTCATCACCATATTTGGTAGTGAGTGGAAACGCCAACCGGATGCTTCACACTTATACATCTGGTGAAATATCTGGATCATTGTTCTAGCTGTGTCGCCAGTTTGTAGCACAATGAGACAGATATTTTACATGCTGTGTAACTGTGAATCATCCAGTTGGCGTTTCCACTCATTACCAAATATAGTGATGAGAGGAAGCCCAGAGGAAGCATGCGAGAAGATGGATTTTGCACGACATTGTGCACATTTTCTCATTGATGAAACATTTGATCTCCATACAGTTTTGTTTCCAAAATTACAAATTGTAGTAAAACAGAGTGGACTGCGTTTTGTAGACTTTACACTTTTCCTAAGTTGAAAAAAGTTGCGCTGTTTAGGAGTGTGAGGGAGAATTTAGTTTTTGCACACGCGCACTTTTCAGTAGGCGTTCTCTAACGGAAATATGCAAATAAATGCTAGATCACACCAATAGGATCTCACTAGCTCGTGCTTGACTCTTCCAACCTCTTTGCTTGTTCCGGCCACTATGATTCATTTGCTCCCATTGTGACCAGAGCCTGTCGTTAATCTTGTGTTAGTTATAAAAAATATTTCTTTATCATCCTAAAACCCGGAAATTAGATACTTCTGGTTCGTTCATCCATCCCTATGGGGAAAATGAATGGGAAAGAATAGGGTTTCGGAATAAATGCTAAAAAATAAGGTCTTGAGGTTAACACAGGTTTATGAGATGTTATACGTGTTGTTCTATGAGGCACTAGCAGTCAGTTAACATAACCATTATGAAGCCTTTATGGGATTTGTTTTTTCAAATTATTATTACATAAATTCTTCAAAATTCACAAAAAGTGATGTTAGCTGATGAAGATTATCTCATAGAACAAAACGTATCAAATCTCCTAAACACATGCCTTATTTTCATTTATCTAAAACCCTACCAAAAAGCCATTAATTCTCCTTTGTCCAACAAACCATGGTGGAGGTAGTGCCTACAAAAAGACGCCATTCTAGCCTGCTGATCGTGCCAGTAGGCACAGGTTTCCATTAACCCGGATTCATTCAACAAAAGCAATGTCGCAAAAAAAATGTATTGCAACATGTGTAATAGACACGGCAGATATAGGAGACATTTTCCAAAGATCAACATTTTTATTTGTTCGACAGGGTATGATTTTTCTTTTAACTTTTTTTATTATGAAAAATTATGGTAGAAATTGTGATTTTCAAATCAATTATGAATGCTGAATACTTTTGAAGGTATGTGGGGAATGTAATCAATCAAATGTATCTATAAAGACCTTTTTACAGCAGCCGATTTCACAAAGTGCTATGAAGAAACTCATGCTAAAACCCCAAACAGCAAGCAATGCAGACGTAGAAGCACGGTGGCTAGGAAAAACTCCCTAGAAAAGCAGGAACCTAGGAAGAAACCTAGAGAGGAACCAGGCTCTGATGGGTGGCGAGTCCTCTTCTGGCCGGGTTGAGATTATAACAGTATATGGCCAAGATGTTCAAACGTTCATAGATGACCAGCAGGGTCAAATAATAATAATAATAATAATAATCACAGTGGTTGTAGAGGGTGCAACAGGTCAGCACTTCAGGAGTAAATGTCAGCCGAGAGAGTCAAAACAGCAAGTCCGGGACAAGGTAGCACGTCCGGTGAACAGGTCAGGGTTCCATAGCTGCAGGCAGAACAATTGAAACTGGAGCAGCAGCACAACCAGGTGGACTGAGGACTGCAAGGCGACATTAGGCCTGGTAGTCCTGAGGCAAGGCCCCAGGGCTCAGGTCCTCCGGGAGGGGAGGGAGAGGGAGAGAAAGAGAATTAGAGCGAGCGTACTTAAATTCACACAGGACACCGGATAAGAAAGGAGAAATACTCCAGATATAACAGACTGACCTTAGCCCCGCAACAGATAAACTATTACAGCATAAATATTGGAGGCTGAGACAGGAGGGGTAGGGAGACGCTGTGGCCCCGTCTGAAAATAACCCCGGACAAGGCCAACCAGGCAGGCTATAACCCACCCACTTTACTAAAGCACAGCCCCCACACCACTAGAGGGATATCTTCAAACCACCAACTTACTACCCTGAGACAAGGTTGAGTATAGCCCACAAAGATCTCCCCCACGGCACAAACCCGAGACGGGCCCCAGCCCAGACAGGAAGATCACGTCAGTGATTCAACCCCCTCAAGAGACGCACCCCTCCTAGGGAGGTCATGGAAGAGCACCAGTAAACTAGCGACTAATCCCCCGTAATAGGGTTTGAGGCATCACGTAACTATAAACTCCACAATAATGTTTCACTGCAGGACAAGGATTGTTCTGAATTGGTTGACCTTAAAATGAATGAATAATCACATTAAATAAATAATAATCTTCAGAAATGAATTTGTCAAAGCAACAAAATAACAAAGGCTTTACAATAATGGTGAAAACTTGGGGAAATGTTGGGGTTATGTGGGTTAAAATCTTCCTGGAAGTAACAGAGGGGTGCATGGAAAATAGTTTATTGAATTCTCCATGTGGTCTATATTGAAACGCACTTCATTGAATATAACAGGCTATACATTCAATATTGTTGCACAATTTCTACTTAAAATATCAAAGGGACACAAAAGGTATTCATTTCGTGGAACGACCCTGATACCAAGCGGTCTCAGTTATCAGCCATAACGTTATTTCTCTGATTTGTTAAGTGGCAAAGGAAAAACTATGGAGTTGGATTATTATGCATTATTGCATTACCATACAAATCATAAAAAATACATTTGCTGTGAATGAAAATAAGTTATTTCACCAAAGTTAATTGTGTCACTTCTCAACATGATGGAGAGAAATTTCAAAGCGCTGATATGTATCCTTTATATATATATATATATATATATATATATATATATATATATATATATATATATATATATATATATATTTATTTATTTATTTAACTAGGCAAGTCAGTTAAGAACAAATTCTTATTTACAATGACCGCCTACACCAGCCAAACCCAGACGAGGCTGGGACAATTGTGCGCCGCCCTATGGGACTCCCAATCACGGCCGGGTTGCCTGTAGTGACCAGGTTGTCTGTAGTGACGCCTTTAGCACTGAGATGCAGTGCCTTAGACCACTGCGCCCTAAGGAGTGTAGTTCAACAAACAAACTGAAATGTCACAGGAACTTTTGTAAATATTCTGCTTCTATAGATAATACACCTTTGAATCAGAACCCGCAGTCAATTTACTCATATCCCCACTGACTCTCATTAACATTAATCTTAGCAATTAGTCATACAGTTGAAAAGAATAAACAAACAGAATAAATATGCAAGCAGAATCTTTAGGTGACTAACTTTTTATAATGAGGTGAGTGCATGTTTTGAATTGTGAAGTATTAGTACATGATATAATGCCTTTTCCGTCAAAGAGCACTTGGAGTACTAGGAGCGATAAAAATCATATTTTTGTAGGGATTTCAAAGAGCCAGCTAGGTTGCTGTGGTGACCAAAAGGACATCTGGGCTCAATGCTTTACCTATGCAGATATTACTGGGAAGCTGTAAAATAGTGAGGACTATAGAACAATTGTTGGTTTCTCCAACCCAGTCAGGTTATAACACAAATGAGACAATTAGAAATGATTTATTGGAAAGACGAGCATGTCACTGCATTAAATCATCATAAATACTTTGAACTACAATATGATAGTGCATTAAGTATGTTAGTTTTATGTTGGGGCTACAGGTAGCCTAGTGGTTAGAGCATTGGACTAGTAACCGCAAGATTGAATCCCTGAGCTGACATGGTAAAAATCTGCTGTTCTGCCCCTGAAGAAGGCAGTTAACCCACTGTTCCTAAGCTGTCATTGAAAATAAGAATTTGTTCTTAACTGACTTGCCTAGTTAAAGAAAAGTAAAATAAATAAAATTCATTAATTGGTCACATGGGGGATCAGCTGCAAAGTATGGCCCACTTGTATTGTATGTTCAAAAGAGTTGAAAAACAAAAAATCTTATCAACAATGTAATAGAACAAAGCAAATTACATATATAGTTTTAAGGATATGCTCAGTGCTCAAAGCATTGGCCTACTATTCTGTGGAATATAATGACACAGATGTTCAGGTAACTGCCAAAATAGAGGAAACGTCAACATAAGGTGTCTTAATAGGGCATTTTGGGCCACCAGAACAGCTTCAATGCGCCTTGGCATAGATTCTACAAGTGTCTGGAACTCTATTGGTCAACTCACTCTATTGGAGGGATGCAACACCATCCTTCCAAGAAAAAAATCATGTGGTGTTTTGTTGATGGTGGTTAAAAAAACGCTGTCTCATGCACCGCTCCAGAATCTCCAATAAGTGTTCAATTGGAATGAGATCTGTTGACTGACACACACACACACACACACACACACACACACACACCCTTTCAAGCCTCTATGGTCCTTTGAGAACCCTCTTTTAAACTCACTGAGATCTCTTCTAGACATGGTAGTCAAAATAATGGGCAACTGGGCGTTTTTATACAGGAACCCTAAGAATGATGGGAACTCAGGAACCACACCTGTGTGCAAGCACCTGCTTTCAATATACAAAACATTACCAAAAGTATGTGAACACCTCCTTGTCGAACATCTCATTCCAAAATCATGGGAATTAACATGGAGTTGGTTCCTTCTTTGCTGCTCTTGGCATCCGCCAGATGGTGAAGTGTGATTCATCACTCCAAAGAAAGCGTTTCCACTGCTCCGGAGATCAATGACGGTGAGCTTTACACCACTCCAGCCGACGCATGGCATTGTGCATGGTGACCTTAGGCTTGTGTGCGTGCGGCTGCTCGGCCATGGAAACTAATTTCATAAAGCTCCCAACGAACAGTTCATGTGCTGACGTTACTTCCAAAGGCAGTTTGGAACTCAGAAGTGAGTGTTGCACCCGAGGACAGATGATTTTTACTCGCTATGTGCTTCAGCACTTGCCGATCCCGTTCTGTGAGCTTGTGTGGCCTACCACCTCGTGGCTGGGCCGTTGTTGCTCTTAGACGTTTCCACTTCACAATTGCAGCACTTACATTTAACAGGGGAAGCTCTAGCAGGGCAGAAATGTGACGAACTGACTTATTGGAAAGGTGGCATTGTATGACAGTGCCATGTTGAAAGTTAATGTGCTCTTCAATAAGGCCATTCTACTGCTAATGCTTGTCTATTGCATGGCTGTGTGCACATTGCATGGCTGTGTGCTCGATTTTATACACCTGTCAGCAACACGTGTGGCTGAAATAGCCAAATCCGCTCATTTAAAGGGGTGTCCACATACTTTTGTATATATAGTGTACTTTGTATCCCTCATTCCTTATTTTGGCAATTACCTATATATGTTCTTGAATTAAAACAAAACTGTACTTTCCCTTTCATAGGCAAAGCACTTATTTGATGTAAATCTTTCTGAACATTCGAGACGTGTAGTCCACTTGTCATTCCAATCTCCTTTGCATTAGCGTAGCCTCATCTGTAGCCTGTCAACTATGTGTCTGTCTATCCCTGTTCTCTCCTCTCTGCACAGACCATACAAACGCTCCACACCGCGTGGCCGCGGCCACCCTAATCTGGTGGTTCCAGCGCGCACGACCCACGTGGAGTTCCAGGTCTCCGGTAGCCTCTGGAACTGCCGATCTGCGGCCAACAAGGCAGAGTTCATCTCAGCCTATGCTTCCCTCCAGTCCCTCGACTTCTTGGCACTGACGGAAACATGGATCACCACAGACAACACTGCTACTCCTACTGCTCTCTCTTCGTCCGCCCACGTGTTCTCGCACACCCCGAGAGCTTCTGGTCAGCAGGGTGGTGGCACCGGGATCCTCATCTCTCCCAAGTGGTCATTCTCTCTTTCTCCCCTTACCCATCTGTCTATCGCCTCCTTTGAATTCCATGCTGTCACAGTTACCAGCCCCTTCAAGCTTAACATCCTTATCATTTATCGCCCTCCAGGTTCCCTCGGAGAGTTCATCAATGAGCTTGATGCCTTGATAAGCTCCTTTCCTGAGGACGGCTCACCTCTCACAGTTCTGGGCGACTTTAACCTCCCCACGTCTACCTTTGACTCATTCCTCTCTGCCTCCTTCTTTCCACTCCTCTCCTCTTTTGACCTCACCCTCTCACCTTCCCCCCTACTCACAAGGCAGGCAATACGCTCGACCTCATCTTTACTAGATGCTGTTCTTCCACTAACCTCATTGCAACTCCCCCAAGTCTCCGACCACTACCTTGTATCCTTTTCCCTCTCGCTCTCATCCAACACATCCCACACTGCCCCTACTCGGATGGTATCGCGCCGTCCCAACCTTCGCTCTCTCTCCCCCGCTACTCTCTCCTCTTCCATCCTATCATCTCTTCCCTCTGCTCAAACCTTCTCCAACCTATCTCCTGATTCTGCCTCCTCAACCCTCCTCTCCTCCCTCTCTGCATCCTTTGACTCTCTATGTCCCCTATCCTCCAGGCCGGCTTGGTCCTCCCCTCCCGCTCCGTGGCTCGATGACTCATTGCGAGCTCACAGAACAGGGCTCCGGGCAGCCGAGCGGAAATGGAGGAAAACTCGCCTCCCTGCGGACCTGGCATCCTTTCACTCCCTCCTCTCTACATTTTCCTCCTCTGTCTCTGCTGCTAAAACCACTTTCTACCACTCTAAATTCCAAGCATCTGCCTCTAACCCTAGGAAGCTCTTTGCCACCTTCTCCTCCCTCCTGAATCCCCCCCTCCTCCCTCTCTGCAGATGACTTCGTCAACCATTTTGAAAAGAAGGTCGACGACATCCGATCCTCGTTTGCTAAGTCAAACGACACCGCTGGTTCTGCTCACACTGCCCTACCCTGTGCTATGACCTCTTTCTCCCCTCTCTCTCCAGATGAAATCTCGCGTCTTGTGATGGCCGGCCGCCCAACAACCTGCCCGCTTGACCCTATCCCCTCCTCTCTTCTCCAGACCATTTCCGGAGACCTTCTCCCTTACCTCACCTCGCTCATCAACTCATCCCTGACCGCTGGCTACGTCCCTTCCGTCTTCAAGAGAGCGAGAGTTGCACCCCTTCTGAAAAAACCTACACTCGATCCCTCCGATGTCAACAACTACAGACCAGTATCCCTTCTTTCTTTTCTCTCCAAAACTCTTGAACGTGCCGTCCTTGGCCAGCTCTTCGGGCTATCTCTCTCTGAATGACCTTCTTGATCCAAATCAGTCAGGTTTCAAGACTAGTCATTCAACTGAGACTGCTCTCCTCTGTATCACAGAGGCGCTCCGCACTGCTAAAGCTAACTCTCTCTCCTCTGCTCTCATCCTTCTAGATCTATCGGCTGCCTTCGATACTGTGAACCATCAGATCCTCCTCTCCACCCTCTCCGAGTTGGGCATCTCCGGCGCGGCCCACGCTTGGATTGCGTCCTACCTGACAGGTCGCTCCTACCAGGTGGCGTGGCGAGAATCTGTCTCCTGACCACGCGCTCTCACCACTGGTGTCCCCCAGGGCTCTGTTCTAGGCCCTCTCCTATTCTCGCTATACACCAAGTCACTTGGCTCTGTCATAACCTCACATGGTCTCTCCTATCATTGCTATGCAGATGACACACAATTAATCTTCTCCTTTCCCCCTTCTGATGACCAGGTGGCGAATCGCATCTCTGCATGTCTGGCAGACATATCAGTGTGGATGACGGATCACCACCTCAAGCTGAACCTCGGCAAGACGGAGCTGCTCTTCCTCCCGGGGAAGGACTGCCCGTTCCATGATCTCGCCATCACGGTTGACAACTCCATTGTGTCCTCCTCCCAGAGCGCTAAGAACCTTGGCGTGATCCTGGACAACACCCTGTCGTTCTCAACTAACATCAAGGCGGTGGCCCGTTCCTGTAGGTTCATGCTCTACAACATCCGCAGAGTACGACCATGCCTCACACAGGAAGCGGCGCAGGTCCTAATCGAGGCACTTGTCATCTCCCGTCTGGATTACTGCAACTCGCTGTTGGCTGGGCTCCCTGCCTGTGCCATTAAACCCCTACAACTCATCCAGAACGCCGCAGCCCGTCTGGTGTTCAACCTTCCCAAGTTCTCTCACGTCACCCCGCTCCTCCGCTCTCTCCACTGGCTTCCAGTTGAAGCTCGCATCCGCTACAAGACCATGGTGCTTGCCTACGGAGCTATGAGGGGAACGGCACCTCAGTACCTCCAGGCTCTGATCAGGCCCTACACCCAAACAAGGGCACTGCGTTCATCCACCTCTGGCCTGCTCGCCTCCCTACCACTGAGGAAGCACAGCTCCCGCTCAGCCCAGTCAAAACTGTTCGCTGCTCTGGCCCCCCAATGGTGGAACAAACTCCCTCACGACGCCAGGACAGCGGAGTCAATCACCACCTTCCGGAGACACCTGAAACCCCACCTCTTTAAGGAATACCTAGGATAGGATAAGTAATCCCTCTCACCCCCCCCTTTAAGATTTAGATGCACTATTGTAAAGTGACTGTTCCACTGGATGTCATAAGGTGAATGCACCAATTTGTAAGTTGCTCTGGATAAGAGCGTCTGCTAAATGACTTAAATGTAATGTAAATGTAAATATTTGCATGACGTGTGTAGGTTTTGAATATCTGAGCTGAAAATATGAATATTATGTGAGGTTACAAATCTAACCAACACATCTCTCCACTGTCAGCACATCAGTTTCTATATACATGAAATGCCACAATCAAGTCACTGCTTTGCTGTCAATCACACAAACCCTGACTTTACCACGGTGCCCCATTAGATCATCACAGGAGAGGAAGAGACCTTGTCACTCACATCCGACAGACACGTAAATGACTCCTACAGTAAGTATTTCCAGATGTCCCAATGCACTCTCTATAACCCTTAACTGTCACAGCAGCACTCCATCCCAGTACAGTAGCGAACAAATCTCTATTACCAAGATTGAGTTAGTCATACAGGTACAGCATCGGGTCACGGAAGAGCAGTTCTCACATAATGATTTGCTGTTAATATTAGATTTCAGCCCCCATGGGATTGTCACGCTGGAGCTCTTCAGGAAAATTATCTGCCAACTCTCTGACAGCAGGGCTATGAGCTATTTTTATTTATAACACAATGGCGTGCTTTTAAAGCGATAATTATTCTGACGGTGATGTTCAGTCTTTTAAATTAACTCTTTGAGAGAGTCTCTTTTAATTCTCTTTTTTTAAGTCTCTTTTAATTGTGACTGGCATTATTATTGTCATTGCTGCATGTAGCTCTTTTTACAGAGAAGCTCGACTGATCTGTTGTGGTCGTACACTGTGTTGAACATGCATGAATGCAAAAAGGAACACATACTCTATGTGGACTATTCAGCCAAAACAGGAAAATAAAGTTGCTCTCCTCAAAAATAATGGGAGAAAAATAAAACAATTGTTCGGCGAGATGTTGGGCTTGTACCTTATTTAAGCAGTGCCCTTTTTTAACTTCTGCATAATGTTGATTAAAAAAAAGTGAAGCTCAGATGCTTTAAATGCATGAAAACCTGATTTTGACATGACTTCAAAAGAGAAGCAGAAGGAAGAGGTGGCCCCTCTGCCAAGAGAGAGAGGAGCTAACAGATGGGTTTTACATAAACAGCACAAACATCAAGAACACTGAGCTAAAGAGCTTGGCAGTCTCAGCTGATGAAACAGACCAGGGAGGAATCGAGAGGCTTTAATGAGCTTCTCTGTCCTGTGATGCACATACGGAATGTGCAAAGACAAACGGTTAGCTCTTAAAGAGGCAGTTACAGCTATGGCTAGGGTGGCCTTGATTGCCTAAGAACCAACTGGTGAGGCAAACACCTTTCCCACTGGGCACAGACGTCAATTAAACGTCTACTCCACGTTGATTTGAAGTCATTTCATTGAAATGACATGGAAACAATGTTGATTCAACCAGTGCGTGCCCAGTGTTTTGTTGACAGTAAAGACAAATGAATATGATTTTGAGCAGAGGGATAAGGTAATATTCTACAATATGTTTACATTTGGATGAAGAAGTTAGTCATTTGGACAAATACATTTTTTTGTGTTTGTTACATTTAAAGGATCGTATTGATTTCCAGAGTATTTACTTGTCAAGAGATGGGGACCTTTACATGTGAGTCAATCATCCAACAGATGGCGCCAGTTGCATTTGGATGCTAAGAAACCGTACTCGAGACCAACACTAAACCCCAGTGGTTAGAGTAATAGTCTCTGTAAGATACACACTGTTCTTTGAGGGTCTAATAACATAATGAATTGCAAGCTCATCACATCCTAATCACAACAACATGTTGTAATGTAATGTCTTCTCTGACAACCCTGAACATGTAACACAGCTCTTTCGCTGTCCCTGGTGCTGATTTACAGGATCCATGTTGAAGTTGTGTTCTCTGCGTAGCCCCTCTTCTCTCTATAGGGGATTGAGACAGATTTCCTCTCTGACAGTTACTTAAAAGACATAGGCTATCTGAGGGCAATCTCTTTGAAGAGTAAGTGTAGCTAGCATGCTCAATATTGCAGGTACTATTCAATAATTCAGTTTATGTGCTCCTAATGGAAGGGTCGGTTGGTGGAGGAAGGAGATGGCAGCAGCCTGTTAGGCACCAGAGAGACATGATTGTGTGTCCCAAATGGCACCCTATTCCCACTTTTGACAAGGGCCCATAGTGAACTATATAAGGAATAGGGTGCCATTTTGACAGAGCCATGACAATCATTTCTCTCAGGATTCACAGTCTGATCATTTACAGCTCATCCTATTACACCCAGTCAGTACTACCAGGGGGAAGTTAAGGTGATGTAATTGGATTCCATGTGTAACAGCATTGCTTCAGTCCCTCTCCTTGCCCCAACCAGGGACCTTCTGAACACATCGACTACAGTCACCCATGAAGCATCGTTACCTATCGCTCCACAGAAGCCGTGGTCCTTGCAGAACTACTTCAAGGTCTCAGAGCGAATGACGCCACAGATTGACACGCTACTATCACGCACCGCTAACTAGCTAGCTATTTCACACTGGTTACACTCATCCCCTTTGACCTCCTCCTTCTCCGCAGCAACCGGGCAGAGCCCAACTGAGTGATCCGGGTCCACAGCAGCAATGCTATTGCTTCCATCCCTCTCCTTGCCCCAACTTGGGCTCGAACCAGAGACCTTCTAAACACATCAACAACTGCCTCCTACAAAGCATTTATCATATTGTAGGTAACGATGCTTCGTGGTAGGCAGTTGTTGATGTGATCAGAGGGTCCCTGTTTCGAGCACAGGTTTGGGAAAGGAGGCGGACGGAAGCAAGACTGTTACACATAAATCCCCACTTAATGAAATTACCTATTTATTGTTATCGTTAAATCTGGCCAGGGACAATATCTGCTTCGAGAAACTTGAACTACTTTAGAAATCAGGGCTTGTATCTGTTTTTTTATGTATCGATGTTTTCTTTGAAATATAATATATAAGAATACGTCACTGTGGAATGAATTGAGCAATAATATATACTAGGTAAATAGAGATTGAATTTAGAAACACTTGTTGTAAAAGATTGGTTTTGGTAAACGCACATAAATATTACGTATTTACATGTTTTATTTTCTGGAATATCACTAATGAAGGGCTAGTTTACTGCTGTCGCAGCATACACTTTTACATATGATCCATTGTCCCGGTTGTCCCTTGAGTATAAAAAGCTTCCCGTGTCGTAGCCCACTGTCTGTCTCATTATACTGTTTCACTGCTGCTGTAGGACACTGAAGGACACCACCACCGCCACCATTTCAATTCAAGTCTTGTATATTCCCTAGAAACCAATCAAGAAAAGACCAGAATAATAATCCCCATCCGCTGCCATGATTCATTTGAATTTTGTTCCACATTTTTCTCTCTGGCTTTTGAGTCACTGGTGAAAGAGGAGCTCCGGCATAAAATCAATGTTCCATTAAAATGTAATGATCAAGAATGGCTTTATAGCGCTCGAACAGATGGCTCTGCTTTTAATATAACCCTATGTTTCAGTAACTCTTACACAGAATATATCGCCATCACCTATATCGGGTCTGTTTTATCTATCAGTTGATATGGGGACTAGGAAGAATAATGGTCATATTTATGAGAATTTGATAGATATGGTTGTAGCATTTCAGGCCAGTTGGCCTCTAGATTAGTGGCATAGAAACTATGTCTAACAACAGTGATTTGATGTGGATGCCACTGGACAAACACTGGTCGAATCAACGTTTCCATGTCATTTAAACAAATCGATTCAATGTGTTGACGTTGAATCAACGTGGAAAACTGATTGAATTTGCAAATAGTAGTCAATGTATGAGAATTTCGTATTTTTTTCCACCCAATTTAAATCCAATAACATGGTGACATTTGACACACGTTGAATTCACTTTAGTTGACAACACAACCAAATGTAAATAAAACTTAGACGTTGAACTGACGTCTGTGTTCAGTGGGATCAGTCTGAAGTAATGAATTGAAAACAAGGAATGTGCTATATTGATAGTGTAGCATAATTCAAATTATGATTTTCTTAATTCCGCTCCAGTTGAATCAGTATCAGAGAGGATGCAGCATCCAGTATATTGTAACAACGTGTTATGTATGAAGTGAATAGGTTGTCTGATTGCTCAGAGGCCTTATCAAGTGAAATAAAAACGGACCTGTAGTTTACTTGTGCTATTGTTTTTATTATAGTTATCACCATTATTAATTGTAGCAGAATCAAATAAACCAAAACACTCTAGAGCAATCATGCCTTAAATTTATTCACACTTGGTTGAAAATATTAAAGACAGAAAAAGTGATGGAAAGAAAGATAGCGAGAAACGAAAGTGGAAAATCTGAATCTATGTTTTGAGGACCATATGGAAGGTTTCAAGCAGACCACCATATGTTGAAGGCTTTTGTTATGGTAATAATTTTTGGCACTTTTCATCATTGCGCAGCCAAGCTTGGCAAATAAATAAAAGGAAAAAAAGAAAAGAGAAAAAGAACATGGACCAATCTCCCAGTCAGAATACACAGAGTAATGGAGTGTTGTTGGTAACCTATGATACAAGTCAGTATTTGACGTCAATCTATGTCTGAGGACGCCAGGAGATGAAGTGGAAACCGGCCACTAGAGGCAACAGTGAGCACTGTTACCTTCAAGTAGGATTCAGTATTGCTAGGATATTGTGGATGGGGATGGTAGATGGGCATTACCTTAGTGCCAAAGGTTGCATCTTTGATTCCAGTGAGAAAAAAATATTTTTTAGATTTTGCTTTAAGCCTATCCCAGAGCTTAACCTCTACCTTAACCATTCGGAGTTAATGCCTAACGGTAATAATTCGGAGTTAATGCCTAATCTTAAACCTAACCTTGTTTGCGCTTAGTCCCACTATCATTTATTTTTTCAACAGGACAATGACCCAACATACCTCCAGGCTGTGTAAGGGCTATTTGACCAAGAAGTAGACTGATGGAGTGCTGCATCAGATGACCTGGCCTCCACAATCAGGGAAAGGAAAAGCAGCCAACAAGTGCGAACTCCTGTGGGAACTCCTTCAAGTCTGTGGGAACTCCGTCAAGTCTGTGGGAACTCCTTCAAGTCTGTGGGAACTCCTTCAAGTCTGTGGGAACTCCTTCAAGTCTGTGGGAACTCCTTTAAGTCTGTGGGAAATCCTTCAAGACTGTTGGAAAAGTATTCCAGGTGAAGCTGGTTGAGAGAATGCCAAGAGTGTGCAAAGATGTCATCAAGGCAAAGGGTGGCTACTTTGAAGAATCTGAAATATAAAATATATTTTGATTTGTGTAACACTTTTTTGGTTACTACATGATTTCATATGTGTTATTTCATAGTTTTGATGTCTTCATCATTATTATACAATGTAGAAAATAGTAAAATAAAGAAAACCCTTGAATGAATAGGTGTGTCTGGTACTGTATATATATATATATATATATATATATATATATATATATATATATATATATATATATATATATATATATACAGATAAATATACAAAATCGTCAAAGAGGAACAATGTTTTCCTTTCTCAAACTCTGAAAAAAAAAATCAAAACAAATTATCACTTAATTTTCTGCATTTAGGGCTTCTATTCATTTTTGGAACAATGTAAATTAGATTTTACAACCAAAACAAGATCTGTATTGGAAATACAGTGCAGTTTGGTTGTGATATTGCTCAGAACATACATGGATCCCCCCATCAAGTAGGAGAATGAGCTTCAAAATAATTTTGAGCTTCAGTAACCAGAAAAACAACAATTTACTTTTTAACTCAAAATACTCTACAAATGAAGTACCTGTAAACACATATTCCACAAGTTGCTGTGGAAACAGGTGGTTTTTCCACAACACATACAGTATGGTCACCAAGCCTATCATGGGACAAAACTACATATTTAGGATGAAAATCAAAGGTTAATATAGAGGTCGGGGTCATTATATGAGTTGAGTGGTAGTTGTGAAATAGAAGGAAAGATGAAACGATAGGAGAGAGACTCAGTTTATTCCCTGCAGGTTTTTAAAGGAGAACTCACCATTACTGTGACTGTGTCATCCATGTAGAATATGCAAATAGCTGACAGTGCATTTGCCTGCTGGTGCTCGACCTTCCCCTTGGAGGTCGCTCACCAACTCAATTACTCTCCCTATCTGCAGTCTGTCTGCAAACACCTGTTATCCTCCCACACGACACGGTCCTCTACCAATCCCAGACTAGCACATCTCACACACCACTAAACCACACGTCTCATGAAAACCAGTTAGAGGGGGAGAGGGGTTATGATGTGAGGTGGGAGGGGATGGAGTGTATTATTATCTTATTACAATAGCTGAGTCTTTGTCATTAAGAGATTTAGGTGGCTATCATGAACAGACATGAAGAAAGGAATTTGTATAAAACCTTCATTGTCAATTGATGGATGAACATCCATATTGTTGTTACATTAATCATAATGATACATTTTACATTTATATAATTATCTGGCTTCTCGTCACTGCTAATCCCAAAAAGAAACATAGGGATTCAATATAGAGTGATCTGCCAAACAGCTTAATTTTAGAAGCCCCCGTGATTGTGAAAAATGCCTATCATAACAAATGTGCTAAACTCTGTATCACCCTGTGATGCCTTTACACCATTATTTTCAGCCTTCCAACCAAGTGACAATTTTGGAAAGTGCTGTTTTTATTTTATTGTGTTGTAAATTAAATGTCTATTAAACTTCTAAGGTATTTTCAAGGCATATTCACATTGCACTGCTAGATCAGGCTACAGAAACCATTCCAGTCTTCATCATAAGGAGTGAAACAACTGTTTTACAGCCAATCTCTCGATGACTGACTTTTCCCTTTTCCAGGGCATTAGTGGCGTGTAGCAATGCTCTGGCATGGTAATCTTGAGAGCAATTGGGGTCGACACTGTTTTATAATTACTGCATTGCTATTATTATCGCCTGACTAATCCACCTGGGAAAAAAAGCCTTCCCATTGCCATTATCTCCTCTGGCATGATAATTGGGGCTCCTCAGTCCTCCTTCCAACTAACTCAACCTGTCAGGATTCTGGAATACAGCTCTGTGAGCGGTGGAAGACAAGCCAGCTGGTAGTATAGAATGTGTCTCAGAATAACCTGATTCCCCCTATCCTATTCAGAGGGTTGAATAAGGAACTCTTTGATGTTATATATGTGGAAAATGTTACATTTCATGGGATGTCTTAATAAAACACAATAGTAACGTTTGCTACAGTTTTGTATGACATGATTAAGGGTCAATCTTCGGCCAATACACGAAGGGAGGCAGTTGAGTGGACTCTATTTCTATTACAACAACAAGATGCAGGATATCTTAACACTTCTTGTTCATCTGTTTCATTTTATTGCCCTAAATTGACTGCAAACAGGACAGCTTCGATTATTATTAATATACATGTCAATTGCCGTACCAGTGAAGTTATTATTGCCGTGAAACAAATATAATCTGCATTCATCATGTGTTTGAAGTTACCGCTGATACGAGACATTGTTCCTCTTTTAAAAAAACAAAGTCCAATGGACTCTCTACAGTTTCATGCATATAAACATTTTCTTTAAAGATCAGCAGCATCTTTACAAGGTCAATGGAAAGTCCGGTTTCAACACGTGAATAGACAAATATTGTAATGGCATAAATAAATAGATGAATAAATTAACAATCATGTAAATGAATAAATAAAATACATAGACACATTGACAGATAAATAAATAGTTACATAAATGGAGAAATACATTATGTACAAGGTAGTAGGGCGATTGACATCTAATGGTAGAAAGAGCTTTCAGCAACATATAAATACAAGAAAACGAATCCTTTGTAACTGAGGGTGCATGTCATGAGAACATACCTTTTCCTTATTGAGGTAATAGAAAAAGAGGGGGGCACGTCAGAGAGTGTATAATGAACATTGCTTATTACGTAAGACTGAGGGAAACACCACAGAGTGGCAAAGTTCATGCAAGCCACTGCGGTGGAGGAAGAACAGGGATGGTTTTCATTGCTATAGACAGGTCACTGCACAATGCACATGGCACTTATAACAACAGATCGGTAGATTTGGTTTGGCTCCCAGTGTGATTTTAGTTCTAGTTACCAGTATGATGAAGAGCGTATACTGTGATTGCCGCCGGAATCTTGTGATAACACAACCTGTTCAACAGGTTTCCCATAACAACTCAGAACAACTGGTCTGATGGAGTTGACAATGACCCCTGGGTCATGATCCTAATTGTTCTCAGCTGATGTAGTTTGCCTTTAGGTTTTGTTCAATAGGTTTGGCTGGAAGCTTTTGGAATACCCACAGTTACAAAGATGCTTTGCTTTTAAAAATCAAGGAAGAATTGGCACAAAAAATAAACAACAAATTCAGTCGGACAATAGAAAAATAACACCTATTGAATTAAAAACATATGTGTGACAAAAAGGGTATGTTTTTAACTTTTAAATGATCTCCCATTTTTTGAAAATACTGTCATAATTCACATTTTCATAAAAAGTTCATGTTGGCAGTTGCAAAAGAATTCAATTCTTAGCAAATAAAAAGCAGCATAAAAATACAAGAGGTCATTTTTGTCTCTAAAAAACAAAAGAACACTGTTACTGTCCTTTTTTTGTGTTGTTTATTTTTTTTCCTGTAGTATCTTCTATAAAATATCAGGAATCTAAATATTATTACTATTGATATCAATATCATTATAGTCATTGATAAAAATTCACATGCCAGGCCTCATATATAATTGTGTGTGTGTACGTATGTGGGTGTGTGTTTGTGTGTGCGTGAGCTTGTGTTTGTGTGTGTGAGCTAAAAACAAGTCTTTATTTGGGGGATGGGTGTTTTGATTGTATGTATCTGTGGACGATTAGCTACTGTGCAGGGGGAGGGGGGGGGGAATCCAGCATATTTTGAAATTGTCTTTGCCATAATCAGAACAGTTTCTTCACGTAATCTCAGTGAAAATATTGCTTTCTATAAAAGGGAAGAAAAAAGGGATGTAGGGCAGAGTGAAGGGGGTTATTGGTTGTAGAACCTAGGGTTCCAAAATCTGCTTCCGTCCTGGTTCCACCAGCTAGTTCTCAGAGCAGGACTCGTCCTCATCTTCATCCCCAGATCCCTTGAAGCAGGCTGACTCATAGTGCTTGTTCAGGTAGGATTTCAGGGCGAAGGTCTTATTGCAGCGCTTGCAGCGGTAGTGCTTGAAGGCAGAGTGGGTTTGCATGTGGGCGCGGAGGTTTGAGCGGTCAGCAAAGGCTTTGCCGCAGTGGGCGCAGGCGAACGGTTTCTCCCCGGTGTGCGAGCGCATGTGGCCCTGCAGGAGCCAGGGCCGGCTGAAGGCCTTGCTGCACACATCGCACTTGTGCTTGAGGTCATGGGTGAGGATGTGCATGGCCAGCGCCGGCATGGACACATACACTTTGTCGCAGGTGGGACACTTGCGCGCCATCTTGCTATCCAGGCTACGGTGCGTCTGCTTGTGCCTGCTGAGGTTGGATGAAGTGGCGTAGGTCTTGCCACACTCGTTGCAGGAGTGGCGGGCCGTACCAGCGGCCCCGGCCTCCCTCTCCTCCGTGGCATCGGCATTGGACGTGGCAGAACTACCTCCCTTACGGCCATCGCCGTCTCCCTTCCGCCGCGAGCGCCCGTCAGAGATGAAGAAGGCATCCATGGTGTAACCCTCGGTCGGGGCCTCCGCCTCGCCGCTGTAGAAGCCGCTGGCTGTCATGCCGGACTGGGGGCTATCAGGGTGCTCCAGGTCAGGGTCACAGTACTCCTCGCCCCCGCTGCTCACCTGGGTGTAAAGGGGGTCAGAGACGGGCGAGGCCAGCTTGAGCTCCATCTTCTTCTCCCCCTGGTATACCGATGGCGTGATGTAATCCTGGATGTAGCCTGGAGAAAACACACACAATAATAGTTAGAGTAAAGCAAAACACACACACACAGTCTACAGTAGTCTACAGTAGACCTGGGGTTGTGGCGGTAGATAAGTCTATTGTGATGTGATTACACAATTATTATTGATGATTGCCTCTTGTAAATTATGAAACAATAGCATAAAAACACACAAAACACATTGCAATTTCCCCAAATCAAACAGAACTAACCACAGGCCTCGGACTGTTATGCTACTGCCGAACATTATTCACAGCATTCAGCCTTATTACACAGTTACAGTGCAGATGAGTGGTGGCTGCTACATACAGATAATAGCTCATTAAATAGACCTGTGAAAGAAGGCCCCTCTTATTACACAACGTGGTCTCATTGATTAGGCACCTTTTCTTCCCACGATAAGACTTTTCTCACTATAAGGTATGTCAATCCTCTGTGACTATCTCTTTGCTGCATTTGCCCAATTGAAGCCTGAACACGCTGGGCCCATCAGACAGCACACACTGTCAAGGGTCTGGGTTGACTGTCTACCACACTATAAATGAATTGATCTAAACCAGGGGGCATCAAGCACCACATAAATCTGACGGGGCACAAAGTATGCAAACACCTGAAACAGCTTTTTCCTGCTATCTAGAGCCATAATCATTATGCTTAATTCTATATCAATATATATATACATGTACATATGGTGGTGGTTCTTTTTTTAAAGAAACAAAATATGCTTCTCTACATCTCTGCTCAAATTTGGGTAAAAGAATGTGAGTCTTACTCAGTACATTTAGTAATTGCTTGCTTTTCTAAAGTCTGCCAGCCTTGCCAGCTAAGACAGTTAGACAAGCTAGCGACTCTAACTGGATTGATAGCCTGACATGGCTTCTTGGTAGCTATAGCTATAGTTATGAGGTTTGGAGATTGGGAGCCTATCTGGGCTAAAGCCAACTTCATAATATTGCTAGGTGGCTAGTAGTATTAGAGACAAATATTTTTTATTTTTTTTATTTTACATGACAAATCTGATGGGGCAGAGTAGCACTTCCAGGATATTTCCAACATTTCTCACTAGATTATTGACTGATGTTACATTACAGATGGGCAATCTTTTTGTCTAGACAATTTTTTGTCCCTCCTTTAATTGTGAGGCAGCCAAGTGAAGCTAAAAGGTTTCCTGGCAGCTGTAAAGAGCTAAACAACGCTGAATGTGAAGTAACATTAGCCGAGTTCATCGACACACTTGTATGCATTTATCTAAACATGTTCCACTTTAACAGCTTCCGAGAATATAGGACAAACATACGATTCCAATTGGAATGTGTGGTCCAAATCCTGCCCTGGGAGAAGTAGTGCATAACTGCAGAAAAATAAACCCATTCCTAAGCACTGTGTGCAGCACGCGGTGGAAATTAACTATTGACTGTTTTTTAATGAAATTCTAAGTTTCTTGCTGATCAATATGCCATCATCTGTAAAATAGTACAGCTGTTGAAACACACTGTGTGAGGGGAAATAAGATAGAAGTAATGCAGGCTCGGGCACAGAATAAACTGACGGGAGAGGACAACACAATGATAGCCTATTGCACATGGTGCAGTGATGGAAAGGTTAAGCGGAAACACGATAAACAGGATTACCAACGGAACAAAATGGCTATAGTGTTTGTGAAGAGGGTCACCTGTATGCAACAGTAAGCTCGCTGAAGTGCCTTTAAGAATCAGGTCATTCGAAAATCCATTTAAGTGCTCTCTTAGAACGCTGTCTCCATTCCCAAGGGGTCCCTCTCAGAGCCCATTCCTTGTCAAAGGCATTACCATCATACTGTGGGACTGGGAGACTGGGATCTTACAGGAAGGCAGGGGTGGTATTTGGTCACACGCACCATCTCGTGTTGACTAGATAACAACTTATGATATTTGGGAGATGTAGCCTATCGTAAAGAAATCATTTTTTAAAGACTTCTTAAGGTAATGGTAATTCTCACTTCATTTCAAGTATATAACACATTGTTATATTTTCTCCCAACATCTAAAATGAGGCACTATCTCCTCCAATATACAGTACCCTAAAGAGAGCACAGGAAAAGAGTCAAACATACTGTAAACAGCAACAGATTGTTATTGGAACATACAGTATGTGGACATCTTGTTTTCTATTCCCCTGGTTAATTGCACATATGCAACCGGTTTCAATTACTTAAGGTCAGACAGAGAGTTCATCATTTGTGGCTGAACTAATGCTGTACCAACCTTTGCAGTACAGCAACTCATTCCTCTAATGCAGAGCAAGCATGTAATTAATGGACTCCCTCTCCCACCTTCCTCCTTTGTTGTTCGACAGACACTTCAAGTCAAATGTCTCCACAATGGAGGGAAATCCGTTGGCGCAGCCTAAGTGCTGATGCAAGGCTTTTCAACAATGTTATGATTTCTCTGGGATTTCATTGAGCAGACGAGAAGGCTTCCTTCCTAATGCAATAGACTATAATGTTTTTTTCTCCCCCAGTCAAAATTCTTTCTTTCTCAAAGGAAGAGGAGTAGTGTTTATTATTTACACGACAATAGAATGAGACTAACATGTTTATGAAGGATTGTAATTTCAACCGCATGGTCTATGTAAAGAAGTCATGTTTTTGCAATGAATCTGGTTCCATAACTTCATCATAACCTTGTGCATTTGTGTAAATAATACACACATTTATTTATCCTCATATATCATTTCAAAATATATATTTAGTTAAATTGGCCATTCACTACAGCCATCATTTGTGAATAACAACAACACCGTGCAAACATGTGCTTTTGTTATTGGTTGCTGTTGCAAATCTAAAATCACTGAATCACAGTAGTATGTGATGTGATGGAATAACAAGTGGGCATCGTTTGTTCACAGATTGAGCTGAACTGTAAAGCTATCTGCTCATTGCCAGACAAAATAACAAAGAGAGACAGACGTCTGGCATCCTAAATATGGCCACAAAATGGGAGCGAGCTAAAACCTGACTGACTGAAAGTGAAGGACGTCTCTCTCTGGCTCCGGCTCTGGCTCTGGCTCTTGCTCTGACTGGACTTGGGCTTAGCGTGATGCCCAGTCCTAATGATGCCCACTGTGCAGCTATGTGCCCTTTCTTCTATGTTTACTGTATACCCTTGGTCACGTGGCCCCTCGTCAATGCTGCCCGAAGCATTTCTGTATTTTTCTCCCTCTCTCTCTCCTCCTCGCCCCCACCCCAGCTAACCCCCCCTCCGGCCGTACTGTACATGGCTGAAACTCTACCTCTGCTAGTTTTCAAACGCCCGGAAGGAGGAGAAAGATGTAGCGGACGGATGGGGGTGGGGAGACTGTGCATGCATGCTGTGGTTGGGTGGGAAGGGAGGGGGGCAGAGGGGGGTTCGGACTGTGATGGAAACTCAAGGACAATAACAGCTAAGGACAAATGTATCATCCGGCACTCATCTTTCATGTTCATACATTTTTCAGTTTGTCATCCTATATGTTAATATCTCAATTTGTCATCCTGTATGTTTCAGACACACAGTAATTTGTGCAAGTAATACAAATTCAGATACACACGTCTACAGATGTGCGGCACGTTTTGCTCCCCAATTTGCATAAGCCGATCCTCTGCTGTGACCTGAATTGTGTCTGCCTATCATCAGAGTAAAAAAAAAAGTCTGGGAGCACAATGGGGGTGGGGTAGTGGTGCTGGAGAGGATTATTTGCGATACGGATGCAAAATCAGCCGGCTTTATGTAACATCTGCTGTGAATTCCCAGACAACAGGCATGTCAAGGGGTGAAGAGGCACTATTTCACCTAACAACCACTTATACACAAACAAAAGAGAATTCCAACTGTGTTTACTATGTTGATATCATGGGGCATTCTGATTCTGGAATCAACAACTAAACCTGTTCCTCCAAAGGGAGCAGTGATACAGTAGCACACCCTAGACAACGGCAGGCAGGACGTGTGTGTGCTGTGCAGAGGTATGCAAACTCACCATTCTCACTGAGGCGAACCCCCAAGTTGGTCACAGAGTCAGTGATGGAGCGTGAGAAAGGAGTGAACGAGTCGTCCAGGTGGTGATGGTGATTAGAGGCAGCATTGGATGAAGAGAAATCATCAAGCTTGATTTTCTTCACCAAAAACGAACGGGGCATGTTTCAAAGAATAAAAAACACACAGACCCGAGAATCACGCATGAGAAGAAAAGAGAAGACCCCCAAAGAAAGCAGCAAACAGGCAGAGCTGGAGCCTGCTGCTGACGGTAGTAGTAATCCTTGTGTTAAACGAAAAGACAACCCTCTAAAAAACATAAGAGAAGGAAAGAAAATGGAAACCAGTGGAGAACAAGGCTGACGGCAACGCTGTGTGTTACTCTATGGCTCCCCCAGCTTTCAAAAAGATAAAAAATAGTCTGGTTCAGCACTGGATAGCTCCTGTTATGCAGCAGGCTTAAAGGACCAGAGAGAAGAGAGCGAGAGAGAGAGAGAGAGAGAGCGTGGAGGAGGGAAGGGAGAGAGAGAGACTGTCGGACTAGCTGAGATCAGCGATCTCTCCAGCTTTTATATGGGGCACAGGCAGTGGAAGATCAGGTGGTGCTGCGAAATGGAGCTGCTTAGCTTTAATCCATCAAATGTCCCCGGGGACACACATCAAATTACCACTGAACCGTCTGTGCATTCATTCGCACACAGTCAGAGGAGAAAGAACACAGCCAGACCCCCCCCCCCCCCCCCCCACACACACACACACACACACACACTGCCCCCACTACTACCACCCCCCTTTCACCCCCTCTTATGCTCCATGGCATGCTCAGAGGAGGAGTAAAAGAGGGGGCGGGCAGACAATGGAGACATGTGGATGAGAGCACATTCAGTGTCCTGTCTCCCATTGTTTTCAGATGAAGTGGCACAGTTTATGTTTGCCTTGTTACAGGCACTGCCTCGCTTCCTCCTCATCCTTTCCTCTCTGTCACCTCACTACCTCTCCCCATTCCAAACTATCCTTGGCTGAAACGAACGTAGACATATCCTACTGTAATTCCACAATTCACATTTTTCTCCGTAATTCCCTATGAGAAAATGTTTGAATTGGAAATTGATTTTTAGGTACCTTCCTGATTGACTGCATTGGAGTGAAATTGTCTCCAACCCTGACACATGCACTGTAGAGTTTCATGAAAGGGATTTCAACACGGTTTATCTGTTTTTCCATGGATGTATTAGGAGCGTTCCTGGCAAACTCTCTCGAATTTTCTTCCCTGGCGGTGCGGCACAGATGTGTTTCCTGCTATGCATGAAAATGTATTATCTGTTTAATTACATCTTTTTTATTAGAGTGAAATGCAAAATTAGACCCACATCTGCTAATTAGTGAGGTCAATTCTAGATTGATTTGGGTTGATAATATTAAAGCATAGCTGGCAGCAAATACTTCGATAGCTACATATTCTGTCGTTTTTGTTATTTCGAAAATATTGAACAGTTTTCCTTTTAGAATACGGTCAGAAAGTGTCACTGTATCTGACAAATATACATTGGAGACTGTAGAAATCTTACATAACAAGACGTGATTTCTCATTTGTAGAACACTGTATGTCTGTCATGCATATGAACTCTCATTATTCTCAATAATCAATCAGGAAAACCATGCACAGCCATGCTGGATCATACAGCAAAACATTGTCATGCTGCAATGATACAGTATCAAGGCTATGGGACAATTTCATGCTGAATTGACAGTCATAAATTGGAAGTGACAGTGTTATAACTGTGCTGCTGCTTGTTTCAACAATTTGGACATACTCTAAGAAACTTGCTACAGCCAAGTTCAGTTATCTAGTCTACGGAGGAGCAGAAATGGAGAAATATGAAGAAAACACTGTGCATCATGCTATGAATGATTTCCCAAAGGTTTATGGTGTGGGACCAATTACTGAAAGTTGCTGTCCACAGTTTACTGTATAGGCACATGTCTTGTACACATCTGGTATTTCTGGGTCTACTCTCTCAGGGTTCTTGAGTCTATTTAATAGTAATGTTCTTTCCAAATTCAGCACAACTCTTTCTGTGTTTTAGACATTGTAATTTTGACATCGGAAAGCTACAAGTGTTTCTGACTTCAACAAAAAAATCAGCCAGGGGGATAGATTAAAGTTAACTTTTTTTAAACTAATATCGAACTTCTCCAGCAGTTTTTAACCGACCTCTAGTTTGACTCTGCGGTCTGAACTGAGGTTTATCTGTGGCAGAGGCCCTCCTCATTCTTCTGCTTTCTGTACGGTGCAGTGGAGCACAACCAGGGCACCCCTCTCTGCTTCAGACATGGCAAGCAGACATTTACATTACACACGTAAAGATAATGCTCTGAAGAAACATTGAGGCACTGATAGCAACTCAACCTAATGGAGGAAGGAAACCTCCATTGAGAAAGAAGCATCCTCAGCACCTATGTGTCAGTCCTCCCAGTTCTATTGCCCTACATTTAAGTGCTTTTACAGTGTTATTTGTTTTATTCAAATGGTTGTGACGTTAACTTTTATGTCTGAGCATTTGCTTAACTGGCTATATTTCGACAGGATACACAGTATTCAACCATGAATGATCCTGATTTCATATTGAAAACCAACAACTGCTAGTTACAGGTGACAGGTTACAGGTTGCCTCTCACCCTATCACTCCTCTTCCCTTCCCTGAGTTCCAGTCCATTAGAACCCCCCCAGACTCACTCTGACATCTGATCACTGCCTCGGGACAAGTGTTGCCATGGTGACAGCCCCTCAGGGTTAGTGGGAGTGGGACGGCTCTACCCTCCCCAGTAGTCGGGGCAAGGGCTTGGGTTGTATCTACAGTCTGGTCAGAGGGGGAGGCAGCGACACTATCTCAACTGCATTAACATACTGTACAGCCTCAGACGGCTGTGGAAAGCTGGCCAGCTGAATGTTAAATGTCTTGGGTTTCTTCTTGTTTGAGGCAATTCCTCCACTAGAGATGCTGTGAAGCCCAAAACAGAGGAAATAAAGCCATTGGAGAAGGAGTCACATGTAAAGCAATTCAATCCCTTAATTTACTTTCAGGCTAATTCATCTCAGTAACTTCTTTAGAAATCAAGGGTTTCATTTGAATAGAGAGAAAATAAAGCCATTGAAACAGCTTTTCTTCTGAAAAGGTAGTGGTGCCTAAGCAGTCCAGGACACAGGCCATTGTGCCACTTATAACGTTACCATGAGTGTGAGTCAAGGTGCTCAGAGTCCATTAGGCACAACCACCATCAATAATTCACCTCGCTCTGCCTTACTGGGTTAGTGCAGCAAGCCAATATCCCCCTCACACTGTTTTATCATAGAGGCTCTGTCGTGTGCTGTAGCAAATATTGTTGTGCTGTTCTATGATAAACATCCTATACTGATGACTCACCAGCGTATAGGGATGATTTGGTCGCGATAATAGTTTATCCAGCAAAATCAAACTGAGAATGATGAATAATATTCTCTACATTGGAATACAAATAAATAAATAAACTCAGACTACAACAAGCAAATTAATAATTGTTATGTATGGCGCTTTCCAATGTCAGGCACACCCTTTCTTCTGTTGCAAATAACAAACTGATCAGCCCTAGAAAAAGAGAAGAAGGTCGAGAAGACAATATTTTGTACTTTGTTGAGGACTCCCGGCTCAACATAGCCACACTATATCAAATGCAAGTTGGCATATATCACTCATGCCCTATTTGGCTTGTGTGTGCCTGTTGTTCTGTGTGTGCGCTTTTGTTGTCCACAGGCAACTGTACAATAAGTGGGGCAATTAACTGTGAAAGGCAGAAAGAAGCTAACATGTTCCTATCTCTCTTTGGTGGGTGAGATAATTTATGCTAATAACATCTCCACCAGCTCCAGTCTGCCTAAAAATGATAGCAGACCCTTCATTCTCCCTCTGAAAAATCCTTTTCATCCTCTAGAAAAAGCTGTCTCTCAACACCTTGCAAGAAGACAGCTGCATGGAAATGAATGAATATCTCTCAGACAGAGCCCAGACAGAATTGGATTTTCAATGTTCCACAACTATCAATATATAATGGTAAATACACTCACTCACACTCACTCATACTGTGAGCCCCTTTGTGGTTAGGAAAGGAAGGAGTAGGCCTACCTAATTAGGATGTATAAACATGAATAACAACCCATTGCCCAGTGATATTTAGATACTTTGGTGTGTGTGATAAGATGAGAAAAATGTTGAACAGAAATGATACAACAACAAATCTACCCAGCCCAAGGTGGGATCAATATAGAAATATACAATTGTTTTGCAGTGCAAAAAAATACGAAACCTCCTCCTCTGTCCTATTGTGAGTACTTCTTCCCAATTTAGCCTCCTGCACACTTACAACCTAGTCTCCATCTCTCTGTCTCTCTGTCTCCATCTCCCTCTCTCTCTCACCTTCTCTCTCGCCCTCTCTCTCTTTCCCTAACGCTTTCTCTCTCTTTCTCTCCCTTCTTCTCTCCCCTGAGCCCCCATTCCCCCCCCCCCCAATCTGTTGTTCTTTTCCTCTCAATAGCCACCATCACAGAGAACCCAGGAATGTAGGAAATGTATTCAATATGATGTATGAATGATGTTTCTTAATATCATTTAATCTGCAGCTCGGTACGCTGTTCCAGTGGCATAAATTCCTCTATCATATTATGGATGAGGAGGAAATCACTGGCCGTGCAGAGCGGGTGTTTTCCGTGATGCCAGTTCAATAAATAACACTGGTGAAAGTGAGAGCAATAAAGCATATGCAATCTTCACCATATGGTAGGTAGCTAGCTGCCCACAACCATATACAGTAAGGTGCTCTGTTATTGTCAGCGTGGTGAGAAAGTCATTTTCTAAAACCGTCAAAGGAGAGATTCTTGGACTTAAATAATACATCTGATTGTTCATCTCCACACCAAGAAAAATACATTATTATTCATAATAAACCTTGCAAAGGAATGACGGAGAAGCACCCTGGTGCCATTACAAAAAAAAATTAAGATCTTGTTTTAAATGTAAAAGCCACTCTCCAAAAGGTTTCCTATGTATTCATATCATCCGTTTCCCTTTCTATAGTGATAATTAAATATGAATTATAATTGTCATCACAGCACCTTGCTCTAAGTTATCTCTAAATGATTGTTCCAGTAATCTTATTCTAAGTTAATTGGGTTAATTAATCATCAACAGTCCCTCCTCTAACCCTCCTCCATCCCCCATCCTCCATCCCCAAAAAGGCATTGCAGGTTTTTTTCATAATATGTTCCATGGAGAAGGTCATACCACTTGATTATAGACTGTCTCTTGCAATTTGTACCCTGACCCCAAAATAGGAGCAACTGCATTAGTGTGATGTTATCAGTCTGTTTGAAATTAGACAACAAATTAGAATATTTGCATGCAGCATGAATGAAGTGGAATGGCCCAATAGACGAAACACAGACCAAAGATGTTAATTGTGTAGCAAGTCCAAAAATATTTTCTCATTTCAGTTGCTCATTTGTCTGTGTGAGCAACACCTGTTTGCTTTAGGGGACAAACCAAGACATGGAGCCCTTGTTTGCCAAAAATGAAGCCCTTTCATGAATAAAATGAAGGAATTTGCAACCAAGCAAATTCTCCATCAGGCAACATTGAAGCAGGCGTCTTTTTTCTCCTCTTATGTGCTTCCCTTCCCACCAATGCTGCTTGTCAGAGAGGTGAGGATCAATTTCCCCCAGATTAGGCTGCCTGTGGAAAATGATTGCTTTTTCTACTACTTAGCAACAATTTTTCAATTTCCTGTGGTCTTTGTTACTCTCAACATTTTTGCAAATGAGCAAAACAGAGGCGAGCAGAGCAGCATTTCTGCCTTTACGAACTTCACCTTGGGACCGGTCGTCATTTGCATATATATTGAGAGCATACGTTTTTGGTTTATAATAGTCGCCATTCTGGGGTGGGGGTGGGGAGGTGGGAGCGGCTGGCAGGCATTCTGTCACCTGTTATGAGGCCCTTGTCCACGAACAACGCTGAGGCAGACAATAATCACGGTGCTAGGAGACTGGGATCCTAATGCACTGGTGTGGTGGAGTTGCTCTTTTGCGACACACTCTCTTCTATCCCAACAGATAGACTACAGGCTACCACAAAACAAAGACCAATTACCCTGCGGGGGGGCAGATTTAGCCATAAAATATATTTATAGTTACATTCATTGATCAACACTGCATTAAAAGTCAAATAATTGTATGATGTGTAGTCATAATAAATGGTTTCTTTGTGCACCTGTATACCGTAGCATTATACAGTGAGTAAACAAAAAATTAGTAAGACCTGCTCTTTTCCATGACAGACTGGCCAGACTCCAGGTGAAAGCAATGATCCCTTATTGATGTCACCTGTTGAATACACTTCAAATCAGTGTAGATGAAGTGGGGGAGGCAGGTTAAATGGGGATTTTTAAGCCTTGAGACAATTGAGACAAGGATTGTGTATGTGTGCCATTCAGAGAGTGAATGGGCAAGACAAAAGATGTAAGTGCCTTTGAACGAGGTCTGGTAGTAGGTGCCAGGCACACCGGTTTGTGTCAAGAACTGCAACGCTGTTGGGTTTTTCAATCTCAACAGTTTCCCTTGTGTATCAAGAATGGTCCACCACCCAAAGGACATCCAGCCAACTTGACACAACTATGGGAAGCATTGGAGTCAACATGGGCCAGCGTCCCTGTGGATCGCTTTCGACACCTTGTAGTCCATGACCCGATGAATTGAGGCTGTTCTGAGGAAAAAAGGGGGTGCAACTCAATATTAGGAAGGTGGTCCTAATGTTTTGTACACTCAGTGTACATAACATATAAAATCCCATTCTTTACTTTGAAATGTAACTGCGCAACCATGCATGTTTTGCGGTGCACATCGGTGCGTGTGTAAGTGTGTGTGTGCATTCATAGACCTACATTTGTGTGTTTGAGCACATTTCAAAGGGCATGCAGCTTTTGTGCAGGAGGCACACACACGCGGACGATGCAGCTGGCAGTCAGAGGCAAGCTGTGTTCACTGTGTTGCTGCCTTGAAGCGTGCAAGTTGGCACACTTACAGAAGGCCGTGGCTCCTGGGTCACCCTTTATATAGGGTGCATAAAAGCTGCCTCCTTCCCCGTCTGCTGTCTGCTCCATCCAGAACGGCTGATGGTCATACCAAGGATAATTTAGCTATTTGATTTGTAATTTTAGAACCCGTTTAGGTATCTGCAAAAAAAAATAAAAAACAATTGTCTGATGAAACATTGAATTTGGCGTTACTGCTATTGTCCCATAGAGACAAATTGAATAACAGATAGTCCCAGTCTGAGGTCCTGAGTGTTTTGGAGCAGGTTTCCATCAAGGATCTCTTTGCTCCGTTCATCTTTCCCTCGACCCTGACTTGTTTCCTAATCACTGCCACTTAAAAACATCCCCCACAGCATGATGCTGCTACCACCATGCTTCACCGTATGGATGGTGCCAGGTTTCCTCCAGACTTGACACTGGCATTCAGGTCAAAGATTTCAATCAATCAAATGTATTTATAAAGCCCTTCTTACATCAGCTGATGTCACAAAGTGCTGTACAGAAACCCAGTCTAAAACCCCAAACAGCAGGCAATGCAGGTGTAGAAGCAGGGTGGCTAGGAACAACTCCCTAGAAAGGCCAGAACGTAGAAAGAAACCTAGAGAGGAACCAGGCTATGAGCGGTGGCACATCCTCTTCTGGCTGTGCCGGGTGGAGATTATAACAGAACATGGCCAAGAAGTCAAAATGTTCATAGATGACCAGCAGGGTCAAATAATAATAATCACAGTGGTTGTAGAGGGTGCAACAAGGTCAGCACCTCCGGAGTAAATGTCAGTTGGCTTTTCATAGCCAATCATTCAGAGTATCTCTACCGATCCTGCTGTCTCTAGAGAGTTGAAAAAAGCAGGTCTGGGACAGGTAGCACATCCGGTGAACAGGTCAGTGTTCCATAGCCGCAGGCAGAACAGTTGAAACTGGAGCAGCAGCACAACCAAGTGGACTGGGGACAGCAAGGAGACATCAGGCGAGATAGTCATGAGGTATGGTCCTAGGGCTCAGGTCCTCCAAGAGAGAAAGAAAGAAAGAAAGAAAGAAAGAAAGAAAGAAAGAAAGAAAGAACGAAAAAGAGAGAGAATTAGAGAAAACATACTTAAATTCTCACAGGACACCGGATAAGACAGGAGAAATAGTCCAGATATAACAGACTGACCCTAGCCCACCGACACATAAACTATTGTAGCATAAATACTGGAGGTTGAGAAAGGATGGGTCGGGAGACACTGTGGCCCCGTCCGGTGATACCCCCAGACAGGGCCAGACAGGCTGGATAAAACCCCACCCACTTTTCCAAAGCACAGCCCCCACACCACTAGAAGGATATCTCCAACCACCAACTTACCATCCTGAGACAAGGCCGAGTATAGCCCACAAAGATCTCCCCCATGGCACAACCCAAGGGGGGCACCATCCTGGACAGGAAGATCATGTAAGTGACTAAACGCACTCAAGTGACGCACCCCTCATAGGAATGGTCTGGAAGAGCACCAGTAAGCCAGTGACTCAGCCACCGTAATAGGGTTTGAGGCAGAGAATCGAATCAAATCAACTCAAATTTATTTATATAGCCCTTCGTACATCAGCTGATATCTCAAAGTGCTGTACAGAAACCCAGCCTAAAACCCCAAACAGCAAGCAATGCAGGTGTAGAAGCACGGTGGCTAGGAAAAACTCCCTAGAAAGGCCAAAACCTAGGAAGAAACCTAGAGAGGAACCAGGCTATGTGGGGTGCCCAGTCCTCTTCTGGCTGTGCCGGGTGGAGATTATAACAGAACATGGCCAAGATGTTCAAATGTTCATAAATGACCCGCATGGTCGAATAATAATAAGGCAGAACAGTTGAAACTGGAGCAGCAGCACGGTCAGGTGGACTGGGGACAGCAAGGAGTCATCATGTCAGGTAGTCCTGGGGCATGGTCCTAGGGCTCAGGTCCTCCGAGAGAGAGAAAGAAAGAGAGAATTAGAGAGAGCATATGTGGGGTGGCCAGTCCTCTTCTGGCTATGCCAGGTGGAGATTATAACAGAACATGGCCAAGATATTCAAATGTTCATAAATGACCAGCATGGTCGAATAATAATAAGGCAGAACAGTTGAAACTGGAGCAGCAGCACGGCCAGGTGGACTGGGAACAGCAAGGAGTCATCATGTCAGGTAGTCCTGGGGCATGTTCCTAGGGCTCAGGTCCTCCAAGAGAGGGAAAGAAAGAGAGAAGGAGAGAATAAGAGAACGCACACTTAGATTCACACAGGACACCGATTAGGACAGGAGAAGTACTCCAGATATAACAAACTGACCCTAGCCCCCCGACACATAAACTACTGCAGCATAAATACTGGAGGCTGAGACAGAATCCCAGTGGAGAGAGGGGAACTAGCCAGGCAGAGACAGCAAGCGTGGTTCGTTACTACAGTGCCTTTCCGTTCACCTTCACACTCCTGGGCCAGACTATACTCAACCATAGGACCTACTGAAGAGATGAGTCTTCAATAAAGATTTAAATTAATTGTCAGATTAAACAGATGATATCTTTGTTTCTGAGATCTAGAACTGGCATCTCTGTTTTGTCTCACATGGATAGGAAGACCATTCCATAAAAATGGAGCTCAATAGGAGAAAGTCCTGCCTCCAGCTGTTTGTTTAGAAATTCTAGGGACAATAAGGAGGCCTGCATCTTGTGACCGTAGCGGACGTGTAGGTATGTACGGCAGGAACATATCGGAAAGATAGGTAGGAGCAAGCCCATGTAATGCTTTGTAGGTTAGGAGGAAAAACCTTGAAATCAGCCCTTGCCTTAACAGGAAGCCAGTGTAGAGAGGCTAGCACTGGAGTAATATGATCAAATTTTTTGGTTCAAGTCACGAATCTAGCAGCCGTGTTTAGCACTAACTGGAGTTTATTTATTGCTCTATCCAGGTAGCCGGAAAGTAGAGCATTACAGTAGTCTAATCTAGAAGTGAGAAAAGCATGGATTAATTTTTCTGCATCCTTTTTGGACAGAAAGTTTCTGATTTTTGCAATGTTACGTAGATGGAAAAAGCTATCCTTGAAACAGTCTTGATATGTTTGTCAAAAGAGAGATCAGGGTCCAGAGGATCACCAAGGTCCTGAACAGTTTTATTTGAGATGACTGTACAACCATCAAGATTAATTGTCAGATTCAACAGAAGATCTCTTTGTTTCTTCAGACTTAGAACTAGCATCTCTGTTTTGTCCGAGTTTCAAAGTAGAACATTTGCTGACTTCCACTTCCTTATGTCTGAAACACAGGCTTCCAAAGAGGGCAATTTTGTGGCTTCGCCATTTTTCATCGAAATGTACAGCTGTGTGTCGTCTGCATAGCAGTGAAAGTTAACATTATGTTTCCGAATGACCCAAAGGTAAAATATATAGTGAAAACAATAGTGGTCCTAAATACGGAGCCTTGAGGAACACCGAAATTTACTGTTGATTTGTCAGAGGACAAACCATCCAGAGAGCCAAATTGATATCTTTTGGCTATCTCCTATCTATCTCCTACAGATAAGATCTAAACCAGGCCAGAACGTTTAGTGTGTTTGGTACACATCCGGTGGATAGAGAGACGTTTATTATGTTCAACATAGGAGGGCCAAGTACAGGAAGCAGCTCTTTCAGTAGTTTAGTTGGGGTCCAGTATGCAGCTTGAAGGTTTAGAGGCCATGATTATTTTAATCAATGTGTCAAGAGATATAGTAATAAAGAACTTGAGTGTCTCCCTTGATCCTAGGTCCTGGCAGAGTTGTGCAGACTCAGGACAACTGAGCTTTGGAGGAATACGCAGATTTAAAGAGGAGTCCGTAATTTTCTTTCTTATGATCATGATCTTTTCCTCAATAAAGTTCATTAATTTATCCCTGCTGAAGTGAAAGCCATCCTCACTTGGGGAATGCTGCTTTTTAGTTAGCTTTGCGACAGTATCAAAAAATAAATGGTGGATTGTTCTTATTTTCCTCAGTTAAGTTGGAAAAATAGGATGACCGAGCAGCAGTGAGGGCTCTTCGATACTGCACGGTACTGTCTTTCCAAGCTCGTCGGAAGACTTCCAGTTTGGTGTAGCGCCATTTCCATTCCAATTTTCTGGAAGCTTGCTTCAGAGCTCGGGTATTTTCTGTATACCAGGGAGCTAGTTTCTTATGGCAAATGTTTTTTCTGTTTTTAGGTGAGCGACTGCATCTAGGGTATTGCGCAAGGTTAAATTGAGTTCCTTAGTTAGGTGGTTAACTGATTGTTGTACTCTGACATCCTTATGGATGTGGAGGGAATCTGGAAGGGCATCTGGGAATCTTTGGGTTTTCTGAGAATTTATTGCACGGCTTTTGATGATCCTTGGTTGGGGTGTGAGCAGATTATTTGTTGCGATTGCAAACAAAATAAAATGGTGTTCCGATAGTCCAGGATTATGAGGAAAAACATTAAGATCCACAACATTTATTCCACAGGACAAAACTAGGTGCAGAGTATGACTGTGGCAGTGAGTAGGTCCGAAGACATGTTGGACAAAACCCACGAGTCGATGATGGCTCCGAAAGCCTTTTGGAGTGGGCCTTTTCCATGTGAATATTAAAGTCACCAAAAATTAGAATATTATCTGCCATGACTACAAGGCCCGATAGGAATTCAGGGAACACAGTGAGTAACACTATATATGGCCCAGGAGGCCTGTAAACAGTAGCTATAAAAAGTGATTGATTAGGCTGCATAGATTTAATGACTAGACGCTCAAAAGACGAAAATGTCAGGTTTTATTTTGTAAATTGAAATTTGCTATCGTAAATGTTAGCAACACCTCCACCTTTGCGAGATGCGTGGGGGATATGGTCACTAGTATAACCAGCAGGTGAGTCAGGCCAGTCACATCAAGATTATGATCAGTGATTAGTTCATTGACTGTAACTGCCTTGGAAGTGAGGGATCTAACATTAAGAAGCCCTATTTTGAGATGTGAGATATCACAATCTCTTTCAATGATGGCAGGAATGGAGGAGGTCTTTATTCCAGTGAGATTGTTAAAGTGAACACCACCATGTTTAGTTTTTCCCAACCTAGATCGAGGCACAGACACGGTCTCAATGGGGATAGCTGAGCTGACTACACTGAATGTGCAAGTGGCAGGCTCCACTTAGCTGGCAGGCTGGCTAACAGCCTGTTGCCTGGCCTGCACCCTATTTCATTGTGCAGCTAGGGGAGTTAAGATGAGAGCACACTTCCAGCTAGGATGGAGTCCGTCACTCCTCAGCAGGCCAGGCTTGGTCCTGTTTGTGGGTGAGTCCCAGAAAGAGGGCCAATTATCTAAAAATGATATATTTTGGGAGGGGCAGAAAACAGTTTTCAACCAGCGATTGAGTTGTGAGACTGCTGTAGAGCTTATCACTCCCCCTAACTGGGATGGGGCCAGAGACAACTACTCGATGCCGACACATCTTTCTAGATGATTTACACGCTGAAGCTGTGTTGCGCTTGTTGACCTCAGACTGTTTCATCCTGACATTGTTGGTGACCATTTTGGATAACAATATTCCAATACTCTCTACACTTGCCAGTTTTAGCGTCTCAGACCCCGTAACGGGAGGAGTAGAGACCAGAGAAGGCTCGGCCTCTGACTCTGACCCGTTGCTTAATGGGGAGAACTGGTTGAAAGTTTCTGTCGGCTGAATGAGCGACATTCAGCATTCCTACAGCATTTCCTTCCAGAAGCCATGAGAAAATTGAGGAGATTTAAACAAGGGTATTTAAACTACTATCTGTACTTACTAGAGGCACAGACGCTGTTTCATCCTTTCCTACACTTAAATTACCCTTGCCTAAAGATTGCGTCTGAAGCTGGGCTTGTAGCACAGCTATCCTCGCCATAAGGCGATCGTTCTCCTGTATATTATGAATACAGCGACTGCAATTAGAAGGCATCATGTTAATGTTACTACTTAGCTTCAGCTGGTGGAGGTCCTGACGAACCATGTCCAGATAAAACGTCCGGGGTGTAAAAGTTGAATGAAAAAAGTTGAGCAAATAATTTGATTTGATTTGACTTGATTCTCCCATCTTCACAGAGAAACTCTGGTCACCTCCCTGACCAAGGCCCTTCTCCCCCGACTGCTCTGTTAGGCCGGGCGGCTAGCTCTAGGAAGAGTATCGGTGGTTCCGAACTTCTTCCATTTAAGAATAATTGAGGCCACTGTGTTCTTGGGGACCTTCACTGCTGCATACATGTTTTGGTACCCTTCCTCAGATCTGTGCCTCGACACAATCCTATCGCGGAGCTCTACAGACAATTCCTTCGACCTCTTAGCTTGGTATTTGCTCTGGCATGCACTGTCAACTGTGGGACCTTATATAGATAGATGTGTGCCTTTCCAAATAACGTCCAATCAATTGAATTTACCCCAGGTGGACTCCAATCAAGTTGTAGAAACATCTCAAGGATGATAAATGGAAACAGGATCCACCTGAGCTCAATTTTGAGTCTCATAGCAAAGGGTATGAATACTTATGTAAATAAGGTATTTCTGTTTATATTTATAATACATTTGCTAACATTTCTAAAAACCTGTTTTTGGTTTGTCATAGTGGGGTATTGTGAGTAGATTAATGAGGAATAAAAATTGAGTAATCCGTTTTAGAATAAGGCTGTAACGTAACAAAATGTGGGAAAGGGAAGGGGTCTGAATACTTTCCGAGTGCATACTTCCATTATTATTTTTTTTACTGGGACCGGGCTGCCATCAGGAGAATCTTGTGAGGCTTGCAGGTGTCCTAGAGCAAAACAACGAACACGTAGGTGTTTTTGAGAGACTCATCTTTTCATAGAGGGGTACCCTCATACCCTCATAGATATCATCCTGACCAACCTTCCCTCTTAATTAATACAACTCTGCTGTCTTCAACCAGGATCTCAGCGATCACTGCCTCATTGCCTGCGTCTGTAATGGGTCTGCGGTCAAACAACCACACCTTATCACTGTCAAACGCTCCCTAAAACACTTCAGCGAGCAGGCATTTCCAATCGACCTGGCCCGGGGATCCTGGAAGGATATTGACCTCATTCCATCAGTTGAGGATGCCTGGTTATTCTTTAAAAGTGCTTTCCTCACCATCTTAAATAAGCATGCCCCGTTCAAAAATGTAGAACTAGGAACAGATATAGCCCTTGTTTCACTCCAGACCTGCTTGCCCTTGACCGGCACAAAAACATCCTGTGGCGTACTGCATTAGCATTGAATAGCCTCCGCGATATGCAACTTTTCAGGGAAGTTAGGAACCAATATACACAGGCAGTTAGGAAAGCAAAGGCTAGCTTTTTCAAACAGAAATTTGCATCCTGTAGCACATACTCCAAAAAGTTATGGTACACTGTAAAGTCCATGGAGAATAAGAGCACCTCCTCCCAGCCGCCCACTGCACTGAGGCTAGGAAACACTGTCCCACCGATAAATCCACGATAATTGAGAATTTCAATAAGCATTTTTCTACGGCAGGCCATGCTTTCCACCTGGCTACCCCTACCCCGGTCAATAGCCCTGCACCCCCCCAAAGCAACTTGCCCAAACCTCCCTCATTTCCCCTTCAACCAAATCCAGATAGCTGATGTTCTGAAAGAGTTGCAAAATCTGGACCCCTACAAATCAGCTGGGCTAGACAATATGGACCCTCTCTTTCTAAAATTATCTGCCACAATTGTTGCAACCCCCATTACTAGCCTGTTCACTCTCTCTTTCGTATCGTCTGAGATCCCCAAAGATTGGAAAGCTGCCGTGGTCATCCCTCTCTTCAAAGGGGGAGACACTCTAGACCCAAACTGTTACAGACCTATATCTATTCTACCTGCCTTTCTAAGGTCTTCGAAAGCCAAGTTAACAAACAGATCACCGAATATTTGGAATTCCACTTTCTTCGCTATGCAATCTGGTTTCCAAGCTGGTCATGGGTGCACCTCAGCCACGCTCAAGGTCCTAAATGATATCATAACCGCCATCGATAAAAGACAATACTGTGCAGTCGTATTCATCAACCTGGCCAAGGCTTTCGACTCTGTCAATCACCACATTTTTATCGGCAGACTCAAGAGCCTTGGTTTCTCAAATGACTGCATCGCCTGGTTCACCAACTACTTCTCAGACATAGTTCAGTGTGTCAAATCGGAGGGCCTGTTGTCCGGACCTCTGGCAGTCTCTATGGGGGTGCCACAGGGTTAAATTCTCGGGCAGACTTTTTTTCTCTGTATACATCAATGATGTCGCTCTTCGGGGCCTCCCGGGTGGCGCAGTGGTTAAGGGCGCTGTACTGCAGCGCCAGCTGTGCCATCAGAGACTCCGGGTTCGCGCCCAGGTTCTGTCGTAGCCGGCCGCGACCGGGAGGTCCGTGGGGCGACGCACAATTGGCCTAGCGTTGTCCGGGTTAGGGAGGGCTTGGCCGGTAGAGATGTCCTTGTCTCATCGCGCACCAGCGACTCCTGTGGCGTGCTGGGCACAATGCGCTCTAACCAAGGTTGCCAGGTGCACAGTGTTTCCTCCGACACATTGGTGCGGCTGGCTTCCGGGTTGGATGCGCATTGTGTTAAATAGTTTGAGGCTTGGTTGGGTTGTGTATCGGAGGACTTTCAACCTTCGTCTCTCCCGAGCCCATACGGGAGTTGTAGCGATGAGACAAGATAGTTAGTAGCTACTAAAACAATTGGATACCTTGAAATTGGGGAGAAAAAGTGGTAAAATTCAACAACAACAAAAAACAACAAACCACATCCACCTCTATGCAGAGGACACCATTCTGTATACTTCTGGCCATTCTTTGGACACTGTGTTAACTAACCCCCAGACAAGCTTCAATGCCATACAACTTTCCTTCCGTGGCCTCCAACTGCTTTTAAATTCAAGTAAAACGAAATGCTTGCTCTTCAACCGTTCGCTGTCTGCACCTGCCCGCCCGTCCAGCATCACTACTCTGGACGGTTCTGACTTAGAATATGTGGACAACTACAAATATCGAGGTGTCTGGTTAGACTGTAACTCTCCTTCACATTAAACATCTCCAATCCAAAAATACATCTAGAATTGGCTTTCTATTTCACAACAAAGCATCCTTCACTCATGCTGCCAAACATACCCTGGATAAAACTAACTATCCTACCTGTCACGGCATTCATCAGAAGAAGAAGAGAAATCGTCAGACCAAAATGCAGCGGGGTATGTGTTCATGTGAACACTAAGATATAAAATAACAATAGGAATAGCCGAAACAGTTCTGCAAGGTGCAACCAACACTAAACAGAAAACAACCACCCACCCAACTAACAGTGGGAAAACAGTCTACCTAAGTATGGTTCTCAATCAGAGACAACGAGAGATAGCTGTCCCTGACTGAGAACCATACCTGGCCAAAACATAGCAATACAGAACCTAGACATACAAACATAGAATGCCCACCCACATCACAACCTGACCAAACAAAAAATAGAAACATTCAAAGCAATCTACGGTCAGGGCGTGACAGTACACCCCCCCCCCTTCCTACCGGAAAACCTGGTGGCGGTTCTGGTGAGGGACGTGGAAACCCCGCCCCACTTATGGCTCGGCTCACTTTGGTAACGCCTCTGGAGCGGGAACCCTCACCACCGACCCAGGACTAGAGGATGCTACTGGACTGATGGTCGAGTCTGGAGTGAGTGGTGCCTCTGGACTGATGTCGCCTCTGGCGCCTCTGGAATGATGGGCGGCTCTGGCGCCTCTGGAATGATGGGCGGCTCTGGCGCCTCTGGACTGACGGGCGGCTCTGGCAGCTCCGGACTGACGGGCGGCTCTGGCAGCTCCGGACTGACGGGCGGCTCTGGCAGCTCCGGACGGGAGGGCGGTTCTGGCAGCTCCGAACGGGAGGGCGGCTCTGGCAGCTCCGGACGGGAGGGCGGCTCTGGCAGCTCCGGACGGGAGGGCGACTCTGGCCGCTCCGGACGGGTGGGCGGCTCTGGCAGCTCCGGACTGACGGACGGCTCTGGCGGCTCCGGACTGACGGACGGCTCTGGCGGCTCCGGACAGGAGGGAGAACCTGGAGGGAGGAGACGGAGAGACAGCCTCGTGCATGGGGCTGCCACAGGGCCCACCAGGCTGGGGAGACCTACAGGAGGCCTGGTGCGTGGAGGAGGCACCGGATGGACCGGGCTGTGGTGGAACACTGGAGCTCTGGTGTGCAGCCTTGGCACCACTCCTCCAGGCTGGATGACCACTCTCGCATTGCACTTGCGGGGGGCTGGTATATAGCCCTCTGGGCTATGAGCGCACACTGGCGACACCGTGCCACGCTGCTTCCGGTAAACACGGGGAGTTAGCTCAGTTCTCTCGCCTGACTCCGCCAATCTCTCCGTGTGCCCCTCGTGCCTGTTGCGCTGCCTTACCTCATATCGCCGCCGCTCAGGTTTAGCTGTCTCCAGTTCTGCTTTGGGGCGGCGATATTCCCCAGCCTGTCTCCAGGGTCCCTTGTCGTCCAATATCTCCTCCCATGTCCATGAGTCCATCAACCTCTGCTCCCGGTTACCCTGCTGCTTGGTCCATTTGGTGGTGGGTGGTTCTGTCACGGCATTCATCAGAAGAAGAAGAGGAATCGTCAGACCAAAATGCACGTGTTCATCTTTAATATATACTGAACTGAACACTAAGATACAAAATAACAGTAGGAATAGCCGAAACAGTTCTGCAAGGTGCAACCACCACGAAACAGAAAATAACCACCCACAACTAACAGTGGGAAAACAGGCTACCTAAGTATGGTTCTCAATTAGAGACAACGAAAGACAGCTGTCCCTGATTGAGAACCATATCCGGCCAAAACCTTGACAAACAAACACAGAATGCCCACCCACATCACACCCTGACCAAACAAAAAATAGAAACATACAAAGCAATCTACGGCCAGGGCATGACACTACCGATCCTTGACTTCGACGATGTCATTTATAAAATAGCCTCCAACACTCAGCAAATTGGATGCAGTCTATCACAGTGCCATCCGTTTTGTCCCCAAAGCCCTATATACTACCCACCACTGCAACCTGTATGCTCTCGTTGGCTGGCCCTCACTTCATATTCGTCGCCAAACCCACTGGCTCTAGGTCATCTATAAATATTTGCTAGGTAAAGCCCCGCCTTATCTCAGCTCACTGGTCACTATAGCAGCACCCACCCGTAGCACGCACTCCAGCAGGTATATTTCATGTCATCCCCAAAGCCTATTCTTCCTTTGGCTGCCTTTTCTTCCAGTTCTCTGCTGCCAATGATTGGAACGAATTGCAAAAATCACTGAAGAAGGAGACTCATATCTCCCCCATGAACTTTAAGCATCAGCTGTCAGAACAGCTCACAGATCACTGCACCTGTACATAGCCCATCTGTAAATAGCCCATTCAACTACCTCATCCCCATATTGTTATTTAATTTTGCTCCTTTGCATCCCAGTATCTCTACTGGCACATTAATCATCTGCACATCAATCACTCCAGTGTTTAATTGCTAAATTGTAATTACTTTGCCACTACGGCCTATTTATTGCCTTTCCTCCCTAATCTTACCTAATTTGCACACACTGTATATAGATTTTTTTCTATTGTATTATTGACTGTACGTTTGTTTATTCCATGTGTAACTCTGTGTTGTTGTTTGTGTCGCACCGCTTTGCTTTATCTTGGCCAGGTCACAGTTGTAAATAAGAACTTGTTCTCAACTGGCCTACATGGTTAAATAAAATAAAGGTGAAATAATAAAGAATCAATTTAGATGGGGATTGTTGTATTGTGCTAATTCGATTTCCGTGGGGGCATGGACATTGGCTCTATTATTATTATTTTTTACAAATGAGCAATAAAGATATTCAGGATGCATTTTCATATTCCCTCAACACACTCCACTGATAGATGTGTGATTCTAGAATGTACACATGACAAATCGACACCAATGGTTGCCCAAATGAAGAAGACAGTATAGCAGTTCTGTATAATTGCCTGATACATTAACCAGAAAAGACACCTGTCAAAACAGGCAACATTTTCTGTGGAACCACCTTCCTCCCATTGGGCTTGTTCTGAAGGACTGAGTTGTTAATGACAGTCTGTCCCCTCAGGGTGAGAGAGGAGAGCGAGCACCATACATCCAGTCCTCTCCTCCAATCCATCCCTATTAAGATATTACATCAAATAGACATTGTAATTTGAAGTAAAAATGTACCCTCAAGGGTTTGAGGAGAGCTGAAACGGCTAACCTTACATTTACAACATTGACTGACTAGTGGTATTATGTTCCCGCATTTGTCCATTCTGACGTACATGATTTCACTCAGGTATTGTTTATGCCTTTTCGATAGACACTTTAAAACCACGTTTAAATACTGCAGCCAATAACTCTTCTCTTATTTAGCACTCATTAGTGATCCGCAGCAATACATTGTCCAATGGTAACCCCATCATGAATTAGAACAGTAGCAAACCACTCAATCACAATCTCTTTGGACGTAAGACTTTCTGTGAGGCTATAGCCAAGTTGTTTCAGGATTCCTATCTCGTGTATGATTGCACAGAAATGGCCATATGTCGAGTTAAATCAGATATTCTCCCCCCAAAAAACAATAATGATGATTTATTGATTTTTCCCAAACAAACCAATTTTCTAGAATAATGGAAACTCCCTCTCTTGACTATAAAGAGACCTCATCACTCAGCAGTTATAGACTATGGTGCACTCCGCGACCTCTGTTACCAACACAGTTTGTGTGGCGTTAACGTGCATGAAATGAATGCCGCGGCCTGCCAGTGGTGCCTTAGCACTCGCTGGGCTCAACACCTGCCCGTGCTCAGCTGCTACCACTACGGTCGACCGCACATACGTAATAAATAGACCCGTCCTTATCAATGGAACTCCATTAGAGGGGACTACAGTCACCTAAATCCAGGCTGCCTGGGACCAGGGACAGAGGAACGAATTGTAAAAGCAAATGGTAATGGTTTTTTACTATATTAACCAACTGCACGCTGAATTTCTGAATTACACCAAAAGCCTGATGTTATTACACGTCCCCTGGAGGACCAAGAGCTTGGCACTGTGTGCTTTATGATGACTACAGTGGAAACCAGGTCAGTGCTCAAATCGTCATGCTCTTTGCCCTCGTCACTCTGATCCTATCTATCAGCTCCATTCAGACTGCATGGGGACAAAGGCCTGCAGCAGGTTGGTCCCAGCTAGCACAATTGGTTCCTTGGAAGTTGTGGGAATGTACGTTTTTGGTTCCCCATTGATTCTGGGAATGAAACCATGAGTTTCGTGACTGGTAAAACTGAAAGTTTTTTTTAAACGTTCTAAGAACATGGAGCTAGCGTTCAATATTTGTTTTTTTTACTCATACAAAGCTGTTCATTTAAGTTTATTCAAACAGACCCCATTGCAAAGGAAACAAGCGCGCATTAAGATCAGGTGTGGCCAACAAGATAGAGGGTAGAGAGAGAATACTGAGAACGGAATGTATGTTTTTAATTAAATAACATTCTTAGAACGTTAATTGAACGTTACTAATGTTTTCTTTTGTTTTTTTAATGGAATGTTTTCTTAATGTTCTGAGAACATGACATTAAATAGATCCATGAGGAAACCTGTAGAAAACACTGAAATTCCCAAAGAAGATAGTTTCTAAACATTCTCTGAACGTTCCGAGAACATGACTTTAAATAGAACCATGAGAAGACCTGCAGAAAACGATATGCTGAAGTACTGAAACTCCCACCTAAAAAGTGAAACGTTATGTGCTACTGTAGCTGGGTATCCTGCACCATTCCCAGAATGTTGTGGGAAGATTGTATGCAAAATAACCATGGGACAACCACGCTCTCACCAAGCTCTAAGAAACAAATGGTTTCCAGAACATTATGTGCTAGCTGGGGTACTTTAATCAGTCACGTCTTGAACACGACAGTGTTCAACACTGGAAAGAAGATAATTATAGTCTCATATACAGTAGACAAGAATGTCTAGCAATGCTAACCCATACTTTAACTGTATACTGTAGGGGTGGAAGGGAACATTTTAGCAAATTGTCCCATATGTCTTTCCCTATTGTGCTACTACACTCTGTTAAAGTTGGAATCCTTAAGGTGAATCAGCAACATCTGTTTGGGATATTACAACAAAAAAGTTACTGCAAACAGCGGACACTATTTTTTTCCCTTGGACATCATTGTACGCGCGATTGAACAGCAGCACATCAGTATTTTTTAATACCATGCTCCTCATCTCCGTTTGTCAACAAAACAAAAACAATAACAAATGGGCAACCAGTCGCGCTGTTTCCCCTGATGTAGATTCCATCTTTAAGCCCTACTACTGCAGTATCCTGCAGCAATAATCATACTCTACTAGTTTACAGCAGAAACAACAGACCATGAAACAGATCGGCGACAGGGGGTAAGTAAGGGGGTTGTTTTTAATCAGTGAACCCTGGCTGCATCCTTCTTCGACAATGCATCCTGCTCTCCCAGGGATCCTTCAGTTCACAGACCAGGCCAGGCCTGAAGGGGAAGAGCTCAAGACAAAGACAACAACACTAGCGCAACTCCATTCCCTGCAGGCCTATAGGACTGAGGAGATGCCATTGGGGGCCCGTTGATAAATTACTCTTGTCCGCCTGCATGAGAAAACGGGAATTCTCAGTAATTTGTGTGTTCCTCAGAATTCCCTCTAATTGCAGTTGTCACATGTGCGGTCTGTGCAGTGAGCCAGCCTGGTCTCTGGGCCTTGGTTGTCAGTGATGTGTTAAACTAAACAGCTGAACTCTCACCTGCTCCCTAAGTAGGCAGCGGAGGATGTGCAGAGAGAGGCCTGTACGAGAAGAGGCTAATAAATGATACAGTGGCACAAAACGGGACAGCGGGACAGCCATGGAGTCAAGAGGCAGAGCGTTCCCAGTGTATCCTGCCAGACAGACAGACAGAGACATGTTGCAGACCCATTAAGGCCTCTGGAATGGGCAATATTGAGAATGCCTTGGTGACACTGTTTAAAACAGCCAGGAGCTACTGCATGTCCCCACTTCCATTATTGAATGTACTGTATGTTGAGCTCCAGAGTACAGATGTAACCAGGTGATATATTGTGGAATATTCCATTTCAAGGTCTCGCACACAGAATTAAATTGAATTATAGGATCTCTCTGGTCCCTCACCAATTTTCTGTGGGCGGTGTAGTCAGTAGTTCCTACACTTTACACTACATTCTTTCAGAAAATCAATTATTATTCTACAACCAAAAACCCTTGTACACTGGCACCTTTATACTGTGACCAACCAAAATATGACATATGTTTATCTAGTTAAATGTAAATTAGGGTACAGAAAGTGCACTGAGATTAGGAATTTGAGCATCAAAGGTTAGATTATGGAACATGTTACATGGGAGATCTTGGAAAATAATGTTTTCGTGATGTGGATCTGTTGAAAACCTTTCTCACAGGTTTCTGTTTGTCTTCTTGGTTCACTGACATAGAGGTGGGGTCGGTGATGGAGGAAGGCATATCTCATCAGGACTTCTGGCGCACAGCGATACCGTGGGGCTGCTGAATTATACAGAGGGGTTGTACAACTACATTTTAATCCACTTGTGTTTGAGGCCTGATAAAAGGATTCTCTCCATCTCTTTCAGGTTAATTCACACCATCATAAATCAAATATCCCTCCTCCTCCCCCCAGGTTTTGAGGGCCTGCTGATAGGCTGGGGGTCCCCTGAGGGGGTTAGGGACTGGGACATGACCGACTGGTTACAGATGCTAGGGAAAAATGAAAAAGCAAAAGTCTGTATACATGTGCAAGGTGCTCAGTTTCTCAGACAAGCAGGTTTGCAACAAGCAACACTTAAGGCATTCAGGAAGTTTTGTTTGTAGGAACCTTCTCAAACAACTACGGTTGTAGGAATTAGTAGATTTATTATGTGTGAATCACCCAATACAGGAATGTTTTTCAAATGTTTTGATATGAGCTTGGCAACACGTGTGTCACATTTCCTGTATATAAAATATAAGGGATTTGTATCTTGCCCTTGTCAGGAACACGTAAGGACAGCAGCACCCACAGGCTGCCTGGGTAATGAATGAGTGCCTGTAGCATAACGATGTGTTGCAGTGGGAAACCATGAGGGTATTCTACACCTTCAGAGAAGGCCTAAGGATTTATGAAATCATTGTTGTATTTTTAAAATGTAAATGGCTATTTCATCTTTTCAATAACATTTCAATTATATTTTCATTGTATGATTATTTTCAATGATATTCTGCTTTCATCTATTCAGTTTGAGTTGGAAAGAAAAGTGTTAAGAGAAAAAAGATCCAATCAGGATTTTTCTTTGGTAGTCTCTGGGTAAATACATTGAGCTCGCTAAGTCAGCCATTGGCTAGGCACTCAGAAACTTTATAGAAGGCATCTTTGCCATTCAACTGTCCCAGGGAAGAATTTTGGAGTGACAATGGAATCAACAAATCACATTTTGACTAGTAATGGATGGGACCATTTTACATTAACTTGACCATAAAGTCAGATTCCAGAGTCACAAAGTCAAAATTGGCTACAAAAATGTGCTTTTTGGTATTAATTGAAGGTTAGGGTTAGGCATAAGGTTAGCATTGGGTAAGGATTAAATGCAGATTTTAAGAAGAACCGTTTTAGAAATGGGTGGGGTTTAGCTACAATAATGACTTTGTGTCTTAACTAGTGGCCACCTATAAACGTATGGAAACTTCTGCCTTCTCGAAGGTCAACAGGTCCCTGCGCAATAACGAGCAGTAGTTTCACCAGGGTCTAGCTAGCTAAACTTTGTTGTAGGCTAGTGTGCAGAGGCTGCAGCACGTGTTATCGAAGAGGATGTTGTTGCTAATAATTCCAGACGTTCTTGATTTCATGTTTTTTGTTGTACTTTTTTACATGTAATTATTTGTGTACTGTAAGGAGCTATTAACATAACCATTTCGCTGGACCCTCTATAACATTTGCCAAACTGTGTAGCGACCAATAAACTTTGATTTGATTTGTTAGCCTCGCACTTTTCAAGATGAACTTTCAACAGGAAGTTAAGCTTCAAAAGATCATCTGGTGAGGGGAAGTGTGTCTCTTATTGCAGCTCGCTTGCTGTTGTTAGCTATATCTTTGAAAATAACTTGTGTGTGTGTGAAACGTTGTTGCATTTAAACTTCAGATCAATGGTGACTTTGTGGTGGGCTGAACATGAAAAATATATTTGCAGTGGGAAGTAATGGTTGTAAATTTAGATTGGGAAACGCTTAGCCTAATGGTTGTATATTTGTATTCTTATGATTGGGGCCTACTGGCTTATTATGTCCGAGTGAATGGGCTGCTTATCTTTTAACATCATGCTATGTGTGACTGTTGTCTTTCTATCGGCCCTGTGTGTTTCACAAAACGTGCGCTCTCCTACATGCGGTACGCTGCACATTACGGTCACTGTCCTTTCAGCATCATCAGCCTGTCACATTAACATCCTATGACGTGTCACTGTTGTTGAATTGGTGAGAGTGTGATAGTGATGGCGTTAGGCTCCAATAGGTTGTGTAAGCAGTGTGGTTGTTGTTGCTGATAGCATTTTCAGTGCAGGTGCTGTCTCTGTGTGAGTGGCAGCCCAAAGTGTGGTTCAGCCTCAGGCATGTTTTATTCAGTTGTGCGCATTAAGTGATGCTATGTTGATTTTTGAGTTTGATACAAGGTGTTGGAAGAGTTTCTTCCCCACTGAAGGCCTAGGTACTATAGCCAAGGTTCACCGCGGCTGTGTTTTGTGGTTCTATGTTGTTAGAAACCTATGAATATAGATATGCACATCCCACTACAGTAGGTCAACGTTTGAACAAAAATAGAAAATAAAGGATTTTACTGTATGTATTACGTTATAGCCTAGGTAAGTATACTCCCACACAACAACAAAGCATTTCAGAAATAGACCATATTTTATCCTCATCAGATTGTCCCTTAAGGAAAAAACACATGAATTTCACATGTGATCATGTGTTTCACAAACTGTTCAAAGGCACATAAATCTTTTTCCTTGCCCATTTACCCTCTGAATGGCACACATACACAATCCATGTCTCAATTATCTGAAAGTTTAAAAATCCTTCTTTAACCTGACTCCTCCCCTTCATCTACACTGATTGAAGTGGGTTTAATAGGTGACATCAATAAGCAGTGGTGACCAGTCATTCAGGGCAGGTGTGGCAGAGCAATGTAAAAAAACGATGTGAAAGAAATTGCATTAATAAAGCCCCACCTGTCCTCATTTTTACTTTCATGAGTAAGGCAGCTCCAAAATGCAGCTGTTTCAGCCTAGCTCAGTGATAAAACGTATCGGTGCCCATCGGCCATCAGCCATAAACATTACACAACAAGTTGGAAATCGCTAATTCAACAATGAGTAGTGTGGAAGGAGTCAGTGGCTATCTGCAAGCGCTACAAAGCAGTGACTAGCCTGCTATTTGGTGGAGAGGGTGTATGGTCCAAGTCTGGCTTTAAGTGTCTCTTTTCACAGGTTAAAAGGATAAACATTCACATTCAACACAATAGGCCAGAAAAGGTTGAATACATTGGCCATGCTGTCTATGAAGGATGACTCCTGCCACATTCAAAACAACTGGAAACTCAGATCTGGGAAATCTCAGACTTCAGTGAGTTCAAGACAACTAGGACCTCGGAAAGAAACAAGCTCTGTGTGGGAAAATATGTTTTGAGCTCCGACCTGAAGATCACTGATGTCATGATTCGACCTTGTTTTTTTCTGAGTTCACAGTTTTCTTCAAAGCACCAAGAGAATGACAGATTCTGATGACAAAGTTTGATGACAAAATGTGTCCACAAGAAGGAGCGGCGCGCCACCTCACAAGGTGAGTCCAAAAATGTCTTGTATACCTCTGCATAAATTATGTAATATGCCAGGGAGATATGTATACTGTAGCTTAGAAAGTAATACTAAGTGTATGTTGTGTAGTAAGCTGTTAGTAGCCCATGTGCCTCGCCCTAATAGTTTGGTCCCTTTCCCCCTCACCTACTGTTCTGACTTGGTGGTGTACATGTAGCCTATAGTCTGTTTTAGAGATATATCATTATCAAATAATGTATGAGCTTACATTGTCTGCTTATATGCCCCCGTTATTTATCCTACGGTTCTAACTTGGTGCGCAAGGAGAATACTGTAAGAACGGCCCATGTTCTGAATTACTTCGCTGTACATTTCAAAAGTGCTGAACAAATAGACAGACTACATCTGTCCTAGCTCGCTTATTAATGTCATAATCAAAATTATGGATTGCCTCTTATCCCCTCATTGTTCCCTTATGCCATAGTTTGTACATCTCAATTGTCAGTAAAAACCACATTTGTTTAAGCAAGTCAGCCATATCAGCAGTTTTTTTAAAGGCAGTAAATGAGGCTGAATTAATTGTTTCACTGCCAGACAAGTCTCAGCTGATAGCCAGGTATAGCGGTGGTATGGATTCACACCATGGTGCTGAAAAATGGTCTGCTGTTGGGATAGCTTTATGTAGGCCCTAACAGTTTGTGGGCACCGTTCTTCACCGTTATAGTGCAATTAAGTTTCAAGTTTTAATGTACAGTGAAATGCCTTTCTTGCGAACTCAAAACTCAAAACTCAACAAAGCAATAATCAATAACAATGTATTTCTAGAAAAAAAACATGACAAATAAGAATAAGAACAATAAAGTAAGTATACTATATACAGGAAGTATTGTTGTTTAGTGGCTTTGCTGACATTTGCCCCTCCCCCCAAGATTTATATGCTAAAACCGCCACTGTCAATAAGGGATCATAGCTTTCACCTGGATTCACCTGGTTAGTGTATGTCATGGAAAGAGCAGGTGTCCTTAATGTTTGGTACTCTCAGTGTAGAATACAGCTCCACACTTAGCAAAAGAGAGCCATCTGCACTGTTATTTAAGTTATCAGTTAATCTGAATATTCTCTCATCATTGATATAATTGACTTACTTCAGCAATTTGAGGGTTTTCTGTATAGTTGTCTAATGTTGGTGGAAGCATGTTAATGCTTTAATGTTGAGAAATATAGTATAGTATAATATCGTTTTTCTTGAGTTTATTATACAAAGATGAGATTTACTTTGAAGTCCAAATTGTAGAATTTGGAATACAGGTGAAGTCAGTCATTGACACAGATATGATGGCATAGCAGGAAGATCAGAATGCCGTGAACCAAGAGGTAGTGTAATGAGGTCTGTGTGTAGCTGGTTAGGAGTCAGGTGCAGGGCAGCAGATATGAGTAAATAAACGTACTTTACTCCACATAAATCAAATGCAATACAAAAGAGAGCCCACATAACCTTACTACATACAAAACAATCACTCACAAAAAAACATGAGGGAACAGAGGGTTAAATAATGAACAAGTAATTGGGTGATTGAAACCAGGTGTGAAAAACAAAGACAAAACAAATGGAAAATGAATAGTGCATCAGCGATGGCTAGAAGGCCGGTGACGTCGACCGCTGAACGCCGCCTAAACAAGGAGAGGGACCAACTTCGGCGGAAGTTGTGACAGGTAGTGGGTTTAAATTCCAGGCAAGGACATGTTGAATAATAATTACTGTATAAATAAACATACAAAATATATTCATGTGTGTCAAGTATGTACATTCCGGGGACATCCTAACAACACATTTTTGTTTGCAGGATATGTGTGAATCCACATGTGAAAGATTATGTATAAATCCACAAGAAACAACATGATTTCACATGTGAAACTTCATGTGAAATATCATCACTTGTGAAGTGTTCCAAAACCACATGGTTTCACACGATTTCACATGTGAAAGGTTATGTGATCAAATGTGAAAATCCATGTGAAACTTCATGTGAAATATCGTCACATTTGAAGTGTTCCAAAACCACATGATTTTCATGTGAAATCATGTGATTTTCCACATGTGAACTCGTGGTTTTTCTGTAAGGGTTTACCCACAAAAATATGATAACGTACATAATTGTGGTCTTATTTTCTCATTTTTAATGTGAATCTAAGTTATTCTATGTTTCCCCAGCTCTGGTTATTAGTTTATGGGACAATAGCATTAATGTTTAATGGCCGGTAAATAATTCAGTACCTTTATGTTTGTCTGTGGTTCACTACCAGTTCTGATTGAGTCACTTCAAGACGTCTTTTGTGGATGGAGGGTCCTTCAGCCTAAATGACACTTGGCCAAATAGCACTTAAGTACCTGCTCAATATTTTAACAGGGTTGCCATGAAAGAAGGCCTGGGAATGGAATGGCGGGGCTGGTTCTTTTTAGTACAGGTGGATTTTGTCTTTGTTAAGCCACAGTATGGGTAGTGTATAGCCCCATTCATGCAATTTGCTCTTAAAGCCTCTGGGCTAACCGATCACTCAAGTTCACCCATCACTGTCCAGGCACTACAGTTCATATTCCATGCTCAAACCAAGTCAAATTATTTGACAAAATGACTTCTGATGCAACAAATGATGTGTGAAATTGCACCACAATAATATGGGTGTTATTGTGAAAGCCTCTTTTGAATTTATATTGAATTTCCATGTGATATGTGGTTTGAAAATATATATTTATCATCCTTTGTTTTATCAACTCTATTTTCATATACACAATTAAGAATTGAATTGATTGGTTCACAGCTGTTACATTTTCTGGTGCTTATTGTTCTTGGGCTGAAAAGGTATATATTCTTTAAACTTGGATTATTTTCATCTTGACACAATTTCTCAAATATTGTTTTTGTAAATATATCATCAGAATATACAAATCGCAGATTTTATGAAAATAGCAAAAACCAGAGTGTGAGTTGGTACACTAATTTGAGTAATCAAGTCTGTCAAAATTGTGTTTTCAAAATCATCCCCAATTGGGTGTGGAAACTGCTATTGTAGTCTTTGGTGAACGTTTCGTTGATGAGAAAATTAACTTATGTGTACACTTCATTATAAACCCAGCAGACCTCAAGGACCCAGGCCTTTATGAAACCAGGACCAGATGTCAGCCAGCCACAGCCCCAATTAATCTCCAAGGCCTTGTAACAAGCCTGAGAAGAAACTAAAAAAAATCTTTGGGTGCGTAGGAGTATGGGGACAGAGAGTCAGAGATGGTGAGTGGGAAGCGAGGGTGAGAGATGCTATCCAGGGAGCACGGAGCCTGGCTAGCGAGCCTGCACAAGGGGAGATAAGAAGGGGCGGCTGGGCGGTGGTGGAGCCTGGGTCACAGAGAAGAGGCTGGGGTTATTCATGGCCTTGCCGTGAAAGCTTGAGAAGATTACCCAGGGCCTGGCTGGCAGTGATACCGAGGGAGCGGACAGGCAGAGCAGAGGGGGGCCCCCTTTCACCCCCTTTGTTCCCATCCATCTGCTTGGATCTTACAATGGCTCATAGGGACAGGGGGGTGGAGGGGTGCAGCCTGCAAGAAAGAGGGACCGACCTGATGGAAGGCGGTGTACCAGGGAGAGTGAAACCAAGAAAGGGAGGGGAGAAGAGATAGAGGAGGAGAGGATACACAACGAATGAGGACTCGGCTTGTTGAGATTGAATGAATGGCGCTGCAGCTGACAAGCTCTGACATACTACATTGGGAGAGGTGGTGGAGGCGGGTGTTTACATTGTCTTTTTCCGGGCCGGTAATGGGCCGGCGGCTCCTCTTCACTCTGTATAATCAGTACTTTGGATAGACTCAGACGCCTCTTCAAACCATGATAAATAAACCACTCCAAAACCTTTGCGACTGAGAGGACAGCATTTGTCTGTCAATGTGTTGACCACCGTATTCATCATGTTGAGGAATGATCAGATGATAAAGGTGTTGTGTCCTGTAAAATGTTGTCCAGACAGACTATACCTCCACTCACAAACAAGGGTTTTGTCCTTTGATTATCTATGTTCCACTTGTAGAATAGCAGACAGGTTTAAAGTGGTAAGCATTGTTAGGAAGAGAGTTTATGGTCGTTGCATTGCATTGACAATGGGGTGGAATATTACTTTGGTAATACCTCATGAGTAATTTTATTAATGATGAAATATGGAAATGTATTACTGCTGTGGTCTATGGATGGATGGTTGCCAAGAGGAATATGTGTGAGTGTGTGTGTGTGTGTGTGTGTGTGTGTGTGTACAGATGTAGGATCTTTATTTGAGCCAGTTTGCTACAGAAGGAAAATAATCCTGCCACAAAAACCAATGCAAATTATTAGGTGAATTATAATTCATGGAAAAATGTGTAGGGGTTGATACATTTTTCATAAGGGCAAATCAAGTCTGACATTTTAAAGTGGAAATTACAAACTCTAGAATACTTTTTAAACCTTGAATACACTTCAAGTTTGCATTTCCTCAGCAAACAAATAATCAAATTAAGATCCTATATCTGTAGGTGGTAATGCCTTTGCGGTGAGCTTGTTTTTTGCTCTTACTTTTTTAAGAAGATAACTCACCATGAACTGCCGCTGTACAGTAATTCATGACTCACTGAATATATTAGAGAAAGAATAGATGTTGTATTGCTGAGGATAAGGCAATCTTCCTTATGAAAGTGTGATCTCTGATAAAAGGTTATATTGCTGTTGCAGTCTAATCTTATTATTAAAAGTGGTGTTGATATATAATTCAAATCAATTCCCATTGTCACATTCTACTTAACTATATATTACAGATAGTGTGTTTCCTCATTTTGAGAAGAAATTAGTATTTTGGAACATTAAAGGCTAGTTATCTGTTATCTACAAGGGAACCTCCATTTCAATCTTCATGACAACTACCTATAAAAAAGGCTATAAAAGCTATTCAACCCCCCCCCCCCTAGACCCAGGTTTCTCCATCTCAACCTGTCCACCACTTCTAAAAATGTTGTGACATTAAGGTCAACCCATCTTTTGATTGTCCTCAGTGTATCTAGTTCACGAGTGAATGTATGAATAGCTCTATTGCTGAAATATGAATAGCGGACCAATTACTTAGGCCCTGATGGAGTTGGTTGCTCCTAGGAGAATGGCCTCTCCTTGTGTAACACCAATCATGTGCTTGTGTGTGTGTGCACCTCCCAGCAATCCTCATAGCATTCTCTCAGTAGTAAATATGTATTGAGAGGACAGAGGCGGGCTAATGAGACAATGTTAAAGTATGTGCTTGTTGTTACATGAAGCATTGGGAAATATTTTTTGAAATATTTTATATTCATACATGTTCATACATGCCTTTCATTATTAAACTCAGATTGGATGTGGTGTAGGCCTACATCATACACTGTAAAAATGGAAAGTCTCAAAACCCCATGGTTGTGTAATGAAACCATGAAATGTAGCGCACCTATTATGAGATCTGGTGTTTGGAGGGGGTTTGAATGTAATCCCAATGTAAGTGTTTTCAAGGAGCAGAATACATCTTATAACAGAAATGAGGAACTCTGAAACACCCGTAAGCGGTTCTTTAACCTGAATATTGGTGTTTTTACGGGAATGCTGTGAAAACACTTTTTGGGGTTTCAGTGCATGTAAAAGGTAACATCAGAACATGCATATATAGCCTAAATATGAATTGATGCACACAATGCAAATAGTCCGGGTAGCCATTTGATTACCTGCTCAGGAGTCTTATGGCTTGGGGGTTAAAAACTGTTGAGAAGCCTTTTTGTCCTAGACTTGGCACTCCGGTATGCGGTAGTAGAGAGAACAGTCTATGACTGGGGTGGCTGGGGGTTTTGACCCATTGATAAATCCATATTTATCAATGGTGAACTGCAGAATCCTCTATTCTTGCAGTTCAATCTCCTGTTAGTGCTGGTGGTTTAAACACTGTGCTTGACAATTCCTGCCAAAATGGTATAAAAAGGCAAATGATCAAGTACACAAAACAGTCTTAAACATTAAAACACTTCAGAAAAAGGGATCTAATTCTGCACTAGGCAGGATTTAAAACATCATACCGGTGTTTAGAAGCTTAGAAGGAGGAAACAGCATCAAAAAAGAGGTATCAAGTTCTGCACTAAACAGGGTTCGAAACACCAAAATAGTGTTTTCAATCTTTTCTGTTAGTTCTCCTAGTCCCACAACAGTTGATTAAGTGGCGTTACAACACACCATGTAATGTTAAAAATAATATCAGGATGATGTGCTTAAATAATCCACCAAAGTTAAGGTTTCGTCTCCTTCAAGTTGGTCGCAGCTCAGTTGCCACTAGTTTTGCTGTTACACGGCACTGGTTTTTTGTTAACAAATAATCACATTACATTAATAATGTCACATTAATTGTAAATACTGAGAAGTTGAGTCGAAACATCACTTCTCTAATGTGTCAAAACAGCAACAACAAAAATATTATCTCAAAATATAGCAATTAGAGATGAAGTTTCTCTCTGTCCCAGAGGAGCATTCACTGAGATGTTCCCAGAAGAATCCCTACCATCAGAAACCAAGCCAGTGTGGCTTGCTGGCACTAACAGACAAACAGTGGACATATGGCCAGTCTCCCATCATCTGCTCTGCGGTTTACGGCCCAGTAGACTGTCATTTATGTGGCCTCCAAGGAGCCAGGATGAGCCAGGATGACACCTGTTTGAATTCTCAATCAAAGGACATCTACCCTTACACTGATTTATGAAGTATGGTTGTTGGAGAAGATTTGCTAATACAGTAATGCTCTCTTTCTCCAGTAGTATTGATCCATCTTGCAGTGTACCCATAGGGCTGGCTTGTTAAGCCAATTAACAACAATAACTCTATCAAAAAGATTCATCTATTGAGCTTATTGAGTAGATCCTCAACCCTAACTTTCTATTTTGGTTTAGATTGTCCTTCATTCTCATTCTGCATTGTGATCCTTCCACTTCAAAGAATCCTTCCAGAGCCAAACAGATGTGTTGTTAAGGCTTGAGTCTGTGGCCTATAGGAAAATATGCCATATAGCCCAGAGGGGCAGCATGACCTGGATGTGGAATACTCTTTTGTAAGTGTCCCAAAATGCCTTCTCACTCCAAAGGCTATAAGATAAGAGTGGCAAGTAGCAAGGGGCATAATGCATACATTGGTAGTCTATGTGAAAAACAAAGGCTATAGAAATGGAAGAAGATAGTGTAGAAAGACAGTAGCGAGGGAATGGTGGCATATAGTGGAAGGGAGGAATGTGTTGTTAATACGGAGAATGAGGGGTAGAGGTGGAGAGAGAGGCAGAGGGAGAGTGAAAGAAAGAGGGAGAGGGAGTGAGTGAGTGAGTGAGTGAGTGAGTGAGTGAGTGAGTGAGTGAGTGAGTGAGTGAGTGAGTGAGTGAGTGAGAGGAAAGGAAAGGGAGGCAGGGAGAGGGGGGAGAGGCAGATGGAGGCAGGGAGAGAGAAAAGGAGATGGAGACGGGGAAAGGCAGATGGAGGCAGGGAGGAGAGAGGGAGAAGGGAGAGCATGGAGAGAGAAAGAAAGGAAGAGTTGTCTCTGACTGACCTAAAGGTCATAATGACAACAGGTTTAATATGATTAATCATGCAAGGCTAACACACAGCACTTACAGTAATTTGGCAGCAACCGCACAACAGCAAATATAATTATTTAATGTAAAAATAACTTACACTTGCCCAAGTCATCTGTATAATCTATTTGGATCATTGTTGTGATGATAATCAACTGACTTTTCAAGCAGACTTTCAGTGGGACTTTAGTGGTTAATCCACATTTCAGTTTACATCCAGAAACTTTCTGGTCCCTGGTAAAAACCTAGGCTTTAGATCAGCAGGCTAACACTTTCTTTTGGCACACCAGAGACCCAGGTTTCAACCCAGTTGATAACATAACCCAGTCGGTCACATCAGCAGAGTATGCATTAGAACCTGGGAGAAACTAAGCAGAACCAATCTCTCAGGTTTAGAGTGTCCCCCTCAGGCCACAGTGTGCTTCGTCAAACGTCAGTGACAAGGTCTTCCAGCCTTCACCTCTCTCTGACAGATGAATTATTCATAAACAACAGAGAGTCGTTGGTAGGGGGCTGGCTGCTAATTTCTCAATGGGATTGTTGTCTGTCCTCACTAGCATTTGCTGAAATGCATGTTTGGGAGGCACACATTTAAATAACTTGTCAAGATATCCCCCAATGCTTTTGATTATCTATCCATAATCATAAACAAAGTTCAAAATGCAATCTATAAATGCTGTGAAAGAAAACAGGATCAAGTTAAACTGTTAGATAAACTAATAGGGCATTAACTCTCAAGGCCATTGTCTGCTCTGCTGGACAGTGTGAATCTAGGCGCTGTACTATAGATATACTGAGTGCACTCTTTCCCCACTGGATTCATTCAGCAACAGCAGAGCAGGTCACTTTAAGGGTTGGGGACTTTGCCAATTGTCGTCATCAAAGAGAGTGTGATTATGTTCTTGTCCTTTTATAGCTGGCACCGAGCCATGGCAGTATGCAGATGTCAAATTAGCATATTACATTATTTCATACATCCTATATCTATCCACATAATGAAGTAAATCATAGTAAAGTGAGTGTGGCAGGGAAAGTGAACATTATCACAGAGCAACATGAACATAATACATACTTTGTTTCTTATCTTCAATAATTCTGCTTATAGGCATAATGTTTCAGGAATTGAGAAGGCAACTAAATAAATGAATGAGAAAGTAAATCACCGAACCTTGAAAAGACCATTCACATTTTATTGAGCGCTCAAGGTCCTCTGTTGGATACCAGGTATCAAAGTTCACCATTTCAATCAGAAAGGTGAAGACCACGCAAGGACATTTCCCTTGAACTGAGTCCAAATAGACAGCTTAATTCATTGATCTGGCCATTAATGCAAAGCACCACTGTCGTCAGGCGTGGGCTGGTGGATAAACCAGTACCTGTGGTCCTGTCCCCTAACCTGTTTAGAAAGAGGCATACACGCCACAGTCCAAAATCACAGCAAACCCTTTTGGATCGTTGTTGAAATATTTTTCTTTCAAAGACCTATACATTTGTGCTGTGTGACACACACACAGAACTTCCCATTCAAAGCACACTCAAGCCATACAACACAGCACCATCAAAAGCCTCTGACAATGAACACTATAGGAGAAGATAACACCAGCAGGTGCTCAAGGACAAAGAGGAAAACTCTGCCTCAGCAGAAAATAACAAATAAAGTTATGCAAGGTAAGCTACGGTTTTGGGATGTTTTCCAGATCAGATGTCTCACTGTTTTTTTACCAGGTAAAATTGTGCAGAAATAAAGTGGGACTTGGTGGCTGCATTCCAATGGATGTCTAAGAATGAGTTTGTGCCAACTACCGTCTCTGTGTAATATGTTACCACCATCACTCACTTCAGACGTCAGTTCCATAACCTGGGGAGTGGGAGAGATCTTAAACCCGAGGGAGGATAATGAAAGCCTAACTATCTATCCCCCCAGATGGACCACCCTGAGGCAGGGCCCTGAGTAGAGGGACCTGTGAGAAGGTGGAACTGCCATAGGACTGAGATCAGGTGAGCTTTAACACAATGATGCCTCCTGCTCTTTTCTAGTAAACCCATATTAGCCCCCCAGACAAACTCATGTGAGATGTAATACAACAGTGGCATCTGTGGCAGAAAATGGCCCAACTACTGAGAATCTGGATAATGACATACCGTAGCAAGACCATTTGTTGCAGATATAATCACTGTTGCACATTCAGCGGCTCTACACATTGGAAATGGGGTAAATAATTAACCAACTGTAAGCACACCAGCTGAGACGTTTCACTGTAACCTATATAACCAAGGGACAGTGTGTTATTATATAATTTCTTCCATCCAAGCCACATTTCCAAATCTGCTTACATGCGCTTCCCCTATCGAAGTGTTTTGCTACTTCCATTATGCACTATGCGCTAAATATACCACAGGTCAATATAGTCTACCAGTCTAACTGTCTAGTCTGCCTTCTATCCACCATTCGTAGTGAAAATAGTGGTAGGTGGTCGTTTGTCCAGATCGGCAATGGGCTAACTAGCAATCATACCACAACTAAAATCATTAAAAACGGCAATTAAAAATCCACGAGAACAACGAGAAATAGCTGATAGGCAGCGAAGTGGCCAGGTACGTCATTGCGCATGAAAGAACATTGAAGACGTGAGACACGCAACTCAAAAAGCTCCCCCATTGATCTTGTTTAGGAACAATTAAATTATCTCGACTAGCCTACAACAAGTGAGTACAAAATTATCCTCTAGGCTGTAAATGGCAGTGAATAATGACATTTGAATAACAGCGCAAAAGTCCTGTGATTTGAACATTTAATTCAATTTATTCCATATAGGTCAGTTGTGGGTCTACTCTCAACAATGTATACGTTCTAGAAGGCATTGTAAACAAGTCAGTCTGGCTATAATTTCACTTCTGATACTGAGATGCGCTGTTCGTTGCAGATCATAATTCTCCCAAGTCGTGCTTTAATAATGTGGCTCTAAACAGTCCCAATTATTCTGGAAAGCTTACTGCGCACATAGGACCTGCTTCAATAGTCCGCAACAGTGGACACGTCATAATACCCATAAAAACACGGAAATGTTCGCAATGGTTTTTCCGCCATTCGTTTTTCACGTCGTGAATTTTACAACAAATTCGAATAAATTGTATGTTTGGTGTAGGCTTACCTTGGCGTGACGTTTTGATAGCCGTGTAATTCTCTCTTGGACTAGGTACATTTGGTATATTTTCACCTCAATTTACTTCCAAAAATGTGCAATACTAATTATTGATAAAAGTTAAATATTTGCGCGGTTATCAAAACGTAATGCCAGGGTAAGCCTACATGAAACATAGACCTTATATACAGTAGTTCTAAAATCCCATATGGAAAAATGAATGGTGAAATAACGATTGGAACCATTTCCCGGGTTTTATGACTCATACGGTGGTACTCCATATAGCCAAGCCTTCAATATTGGGGACAAGGTAGGGAGGGATGTATTTTCTGTTTGTCGAGATTGACATAGTCTATTTGATTGTGGTGTTGAAAATGCTAACCTTGATGTTGAAGCGCCCGAAGTTTGTATGCTTTGCTTATTGGTTGTATGGTGCATTGGCACCATACACCATACAAATGAATTGTCCCACCATTTCAGGGGACCAAAAGTATTGGGACAAATTCACTTATATGTACATTACTATTAAAGTAGTAAAAAGTTAAGTATTTGGTCTCATATTCCTAGCATGTAATGACTACATCAAGCTTGTGACAGTAGAAACTTGAAAATATCCTCAAATTAAAGCTGACAGCCTGCACTTCAACCTCATAGTCATTGTATCATTTCAAATCCAAAACTCTAGATTACAGAGCCAAAACAGCAATACTTTTGGAGCTCACTGTAATTATAAATATACCATCCAAATGTTGAAAATCTGATTTCCTCTAGCTGATGATTGTCTGCAGCTGGCTTTGATCGTAGTGTAATGACACAGGCAGAGAGCGTGAGTAGTCGAAGAACCACCAACCTTCTGGCCCGTAACCATGTGTGGCATCAAACTGCCACTACAAAAACATGCTGTAGTGGCAACGTCGATATCCACATTTATAAGCACAAGGTTGGTACAGTTATTGTTATTTGTGGTCGTAAACATTATTTTGAGCTAATTCAATGGGGGAGGGTGTGCACATTTAATTTACAGTGCGGGGGGGTCATGTGAAGTCCAATTTGTAAGTCGCTCTGGATAAGAGCGTCTGCTAAATGACTTAAATGTAAATGTAAATGTAAGATGTTTTTTACCTTGGGAAGGGGGGTGCATTTGTTTTCGAACCGTCCCTAATATTACTACAATGGCCTGGTTGAGGACATATAATTCAGCAGACGAGTGGTTTGTTTACAGTACCAATGGAGCTGAACGACTTGATTAGTTTAGTGTTAGCTAGCTACATAGCTGTCTTTGCTGTCTTCGTATCATCGTATCCAAGATAATTGTGTTGTTTAGGTTTAGAGTGTGTAGTCTTAGAGTGATTATCTTAATTTACCGAGGTTAGCTAGCCAGCTATTTGTCGTCCTTAACGTAGGTGACTCTGCTAGCTAGCCAACGCTAGCCAACGTCTTCTGTATAGAACTCAACTACCCGGTCGCATTCACAGGTTGTATCACATTTTCACTTCATTTCATTACAGTACAACGGTTTGATTTGTTTGATCGTAGCTAGCTACTTAGCTAGCTACATAGCCGTCTTTGTATCAAAGATAATTGTTTAGTCTAGAGCGATTTTCTAGGTTCGCTAGCCATCTATTGTCGTTCTTTTAACGCAACGTAACGTAAACACTGCTAGCTAGCCTGCTAGCCCCCGAATAGCAACACTGCAGAAACTATTACACTCAACGGAACGACTTGATTAGTGTAATGTCAACAACGCACCCACTGCCAGCTGGCCTACTTCAGCAGTACTGTATCATTTTAATCATTTTAGTCAATAAGATTCTTGCTACGTAAGCTTAACTTTCTGAACATTCGAGACGTGTAGTCCACTTGTCATTCCAATCTCCTTTGCATTAGCGTAGCCTCTTCTGTAGCCTGTCAACTATGTGTCTGTTTATCCCTGTTCTCTCCTCTCTGCACAGACCATACAAACGCTCCTCACCGCGTGGCTGCGGCCACCCTACTCTGGTGGTCCCAGCGCGCTCGACCCACGTGGAGTTCCAGGTCTCCGGTAGCCTCTGGAACTGCCAATCTGCGGTCAACAAGGCAGAGTTCATCTCAGCCTATGCCTCCCTCCAGTCCCTCGACTTCTTGGCACTGACGGAAACATGGATCACCACAGACAACACTGCTACTCCTATTGCTCTCTCTTCGTCCGCCCACGTGTTCTCGCACACCCCGAGAGCGTCTGGTCAGCGGGGTGGTGGCACCGGGATCCTCATCTCTCCCAAGTGGTCATTCTCTCTTTCTCCCCTTACCCATCTGTCTATCGCCTCCTTTGAATTCCATGCTGTCACAGTTACTAGCCCTTTCAAGCTTAACATCCTTATCATTTATCGCCCTCCAGGTTCCCTCGGAGAGTTCATCAATGAGCTTGATGCCTTGATAAGCTCCTTTCCTGAGGACGGCTCACCTCTCACAGTTCTGGGCGACTTTAACCTCCCCACGTCTACCTTTGACTCTTTCCTCTCTGCCTCCTTCTTTCCACTCCTCCTCTTTTGACCTCACCCTCTCACCTTCCCCCCCTACTCACAAGGCAGGCAATACGCTCGACCTCATCTTTACTAGATGCTGTTCTTCCACTAACCTCATTGCAACTCCCCTCCAAGTCTCCGACCACTGCCTTGTATCCTTTTCCCTCTCGCTCTCATCCAACACCTCCCACACTGCCCCTACTCGGATGGTATCGCGCCGTCCCAACCTTCGCTCTCTCTCCCCCGCTACTCTCTCCTCTTCCATCCTATCATCTCTTCCCTCCGCTCAAACCTTCTCATACCTATCTCCTGATTCTGCCTCCTCAACCCTCCTCTCCTCCCTCTCTGCATCCCTTGACTCTCTATGTCCCCTATCCTCCAGGCCGGCTCGGTCCTCCCCCCCGCTCCGTGGCTCGATGACTCATTGCGAGCTCACAGAACAGAGGGCTCCGGGCAGCCGAGCGGAAATGGAGGAAAACTCGCCTCCCTGCGGACCTGGCATCCTTTCACTCCCTCCTCTCTACATTTTCCTCCTCTGTCTCTGCTGCTAAAGCCACTTTCTACCACGCTAAATTCCAAGCATCTGCCTCTAACCCTAGGAAGCTCTTTGCCACCTTCTCCTCCCTCCTGAATCCTCCGCCCCCTCCCCCCTCCTCCCTCTCTGCAGATGACTTCGTCAACCATTTTGAAAAGAAGGTCGACGACATCCGATCCTCGTTTGCTAAGTCAAACGACACCGCTGGTTCTGCTCACACTGCCCTTCCCTGTGCTCTGACCTCTTTCTCCCCTCTCTCTCCAGATGAAATCTCGCGTCTTGTGACGGCCGGCCGCCCAACAACCTGCCCGCTTGACCCTATCCCCTCCTCTCTTCTCCAGACCATTTCCGGAGACCTTCTCCCTTACCTCACCTCGCTCATCAACTCATCCCTGACCGTTGGCTACGTCCCTTCCGTCTTCAAGAGAGCGAGAGTTGCACCCCTTCTGAAAAAACCTACACTCGATCCCTCCGATGTCAACAATTACAGACCAGTATCCCTTCTTTCTTTTCTCTCCAAAACTCTTGAACGTGCCGTCCTTGGCCAGCTCTCCCGCTATCTCTCTCTGAATGACCTTCTTGATCCAAATCAGTCAGGTTTCAAGACTAGTCATTCAACTGAGACTGCTCTCCTCTGTATCACGGAGGCGCTCCGCACTGCTAAAGCTAACTCTCTCTCCTCTGCTCTCATCCTTCTAGATCTATCGGCTGCCTTCGATACTGTGAACCATCAGATCCTCCTCTCCACCCTCTCCGAGTTGGGCATCTCCGGCGCGGCCCACGCTTGGATTGCGTCCTACCTGACAGGTCGCTCCTACCAGGTGGCGTGGCGAGAATCTGTCTCCTCACCACGCGCTCTCACCACTGGTGTCTCCCAGGGCTCTGTTCTTGGCCCTCTCCTATTCTCGCTATACACCAAGTCACTTGGCTCTGTCATAACCTCACATGGTCTCTCTTATCATTGCTATGCAGACGACACACAATTAATCTTCTCCTTTCCCCCTTCTGATGACCAGGTGGCGAATCGCATCTCTGCATGTCTGGCAGACATATCAGTGTGGATGACGGATCACCACCTCAAGCTGAACCTCGGCAAGACGGAGCTGCTCTTCCTCCCGGGGAAGGACTGCCCGTTCCATGATCTCGCCATCACGGTTGACAACTCCATTGTGTCCTCCTCCCAGAGCGCCAAGAACCTTGGCGTGATCCTGGACAACACCCTGTCGTTCTCAACTAACATCAAGGCGGTGGCCCGTTCCTGTGGGTTCATGCTCTACAACATCCGCAGAGTACGACCCTGCCTCACACAGGAAGCGGCGCAGGTCCTAATCCAGGCACTTGTCATCTCCCGTCTGGATTACTGCAACTCGCTGTTGGCTGGGCTCCCTGCCTGTGCCATTAAACCCCTTCAACTCATCCAGAACGCCGCAGCCCGTCTGGTGTTCAACCTTCCCAAGTTCTCTCACGTCACCCCGCTCCTCCGTTCTCTCCACTGGCTTCCAGTTGAAGCTCGCATCCGCTACAAGACCATGGTGCTTGCCTACGGAGCTGTGAGGGGAACGGCACCTCAGTACCTCCAGGCTCTGATCAGGCCCTACACCCAAACAAGGGCACTGCGTTCATCCACCTCTGGCCTGCTCGCCTCCCTACCACTGAGGAAGTACAGCTCCCGCTCAGCCCAGTCAAAACTGTTCGCTGCCCTGGCCCCCCAATGGTGGAACAAACTCCCTCACGACGCCAGGACAGCGGAGTCAATCACCACCTTCCGGAGACACCTGAAACCCCACCTCTTTAAGGAATACCTAGGATAGGTTAAGTAATCCCTCTCACCCCACCCCCCCTAAGTTTTAGATGCACTATTGTTAAGTGACTGTCCCACTGGATGTCATAAGGTGAATGCACCAATTTGTAAGTCGCTCTGGATAAGAGCGTCTGCTAAATGACTTAAATGTAAATGACTTAAATGGAGCAGCAGATATTATGCAAATATGATATACAGCTATACCTGGCTGTCAGATATCATACGTCATCTGTCTGTGATGCTTGTCCGTAAGACAAGCCCCTTGTCTCTGTTGGCTGCAAATATCAACCAAGGGGGTCTCCCCTTTATCCTCTCTTTTCTCCCCCTGCACTGGTAAACACAATAATAGCCGTGCTGTGTTCCTATGTGCTCCATGTTAACACTGTGGCTGTCAAAGGCCATCAATCCCCTTCAAAGGGTGACGGCTCTCTGAAGTGGTCTCTCTGTAGTGGCCATTTTCCACTTGACTGGCCCCACAGACAAAGGGCCTATAGCTCAGCCTCAGCCAGGCTTGGCAACTCCCAGCAGCTGTGCCAGACTGGTCAAGGGGGGTAGGGTGCTGTAGGGGAAGAGGGGGGGGGGGGGAATCCATGCAACGAGAGAGCTCTCAGTGTTAAAGGGGGGTCAAAATCCCCATCATCATATGGGTATCCAAAAGGGGCATCCAATATTGTTGCCCCAAATCATCCCTTACTGGACCCATCAGAGTAGCGATCAATAACTCAATGCTTCTATTGTTGATTACCATAGATATAAAAACTAGTTTTACAGGGAATGGTCATAATGCTTATATAGCTAAATCTTAACCCATGATCATCACATCGCCGTGTGGGAAATGGTTAGCTAATTCTGCAGGTGGTCCACAGAAAGATCAAATGGTCCTAGGTAATGGAAGCCGGTCACCATAATCCACAGGTCCTTTGACCCTTATGGGATCTCTCACCACATTACTGCTTGCAGTACAGTATGCTGCTTGGTACTGTCCATGGTCTCCAGAGTCCGCTGCTTTATTGAGCACAGCCTGGCATGTCAACTGTGCCACTGCATCAATGCTAGCCTGGCTACTCATCCTGTACTCATTCATGTAGCACAGACAGCCAATGCCTCATCACATAACTCGGAGCATTAGGAACAGAGATTTGTGTCCCAAGTGGCACCCTATTCACATAGCGCTCTGGTCAAAAGTAGTGCACTATTTAGGGAATAGGGTGCCATTTGGGACACATGTCAGGGAAGCTATACATATAATGATATCATTTATAATGAATGAAAGTTGTGTCAACATCAACATCAGGCCCAGTCAGGTGAGGTTCAACCCAGGAACTAACAGAGGAATCAACATTTTCACAAATAATTTCTCTATGTCATCTCAAGGTTATGGGGCTGGCAGTCAGGTACCATGAACAAGTCAATTACCTTTGAATTGCACAGTACAATGCAAAGAAGCACTATGAGGATTTTACTTTATATTCCTGTTATCTACCATTTGTACCTGTTTATGGTTACAAAATGAGAAAAAACTTTTCCCAAACAGTGATCATCAAAGTGCCGTAAGAATTTAACTACAGTCCAAATCACTGACATTTTAGTAAACATGCTTTCAGACATCCATGAAGAATAGGTGAAACATTTGTCTATTTAGTTACTCACTCATGAGCACTCTTCTATCAACTAGGTAAGTGTAGTAATTAGCTCTCTACAACAGCGTAACAAGTTTTCCCCTCCTCCCTGCTGTGCATCTCTATCATTGGTCCCCACATATGGCACAGTCAGCCCCCAGAACAAAGGGTTCCCAGAGAGGGGGTTGGTGGGTGCATGCTGACCCCTGCAGAACCCCCTGCCACATTGACAAGCAGGAAGCATTTACATATGCTGACAGACTTGTCCCTTCCAAGAGTGGAGCGGTAGGCACTTCATTAAACCAACATCAATATCGGCTGATGGAAAAAGAAGAGCAGGCATGAGCACTGCTGTCTACAGGGAGAGAATATAGGGAAATGACAGAGGGCTGTAACGTTCAATCAAATTTTATGGGATAGCATTATTTAAATAGAAATTGATAGGAGATGGGGCGTACTTATTGAAGTACTAATGTCTGAATATTTCCTTGTGTGTCTGTCACTTGATTGTCTGCATGCATCAGCAATTGGTTTCCACAAGCTGTTCACCTGAATATCAGCTGCCAGCATTTGTCTCCATCTGGGTTTGCTCAAGCAAAAATGTCCCCATGCAAATTTCCCCCACATTCTGGATTTTGTTGACGTTTTGACAAAACAGCTTTATAATTTTACTAGGCTAATTATGGTACTTTTTAGCTGGTTAGTAAATTTGAGTATTAATGTTAATCGTGAATTCTTAAATGACTGTTGTTTTACCAACTTTACAAAGGGGATCATATAATCACAGTTACAGTGTCAGGCACAGGTGACATATCTGTGGATTCAGCAACTAGTCAGATAGGATATTTATTTAGAGTGGTGGTTTAGAGTTCATTGTGTCATAACTCTCTGAATTCATCCTCTGATTCTGTTAATTAAAGAGGGTAAATTCCCTATTCAATTTGACGCGCTGCTCATTTAGCTGGGAGCTGGGAGGGGAAGCGGCTGGGTAGGGTGGTGGTTCAGTGGGGTGTGGGTTCGTTTGGGTGTGAGGGTAGGGGTTCTTTATGGGTGTGAGGGTGGGGGTCCACACTGGGATGTGTCGTCCCGACCAGATGGGCCTCTCAGTGGCGTAGTAAGTGGAGTCCTCGCATGGCAGGGGAGACTGCAGGATCTCACAGGACCAAGACAGGGAATCCAGGTGGCCGTAGCCCCTCCTGTCCAGCTGGAGAAGCGATGGGCCATCTGATGAAAATGATACACTTTTTTATTTTGCTGCTGCTGCTTTGTGCTGCCTTGTCAATGCCTCGCCACAAAAGCCCAGGCCAATCAAGGAATTCAGCTAATGAAGCTAGCAGAAAACCTCTTAGTTGCACTGAGATATTCATGGTCGTTGTGAAGCAAAGCGGAACGACATTTGCATGCAAGATGCAGTGAATTGTGCGTAACAAGCTGTGTAAGTGGCCAAAACAAAAAAAGGAGCTTTTATATCAAATAAAAAAAGAAATTCTGATTCATCTTCAACTTCATGTAATACTTTATCTTAAACTACCTTTACATTTTTCTTTTACATGATATAATCCACTAATGATAAAATAGCTCAGGCTTATTCATTGTCAACAATGTGAGTAAACCACTGCAGTGATTTCAGGAAAAGGCGGTTTCCTTTCCTCAATTCCAAGAGAGAAAGTCACATCTGCTCTTAGCCTGATCCTCAGCTGACCCAGAGGCAGGGTGGGGATAATCATTGCCCTCTTTCGTTTTTGTTTTTACTCAGTGCCGGGGTCAGCAAAGCTCCCAAGTGACCAGCGACAGGGCCAACAGCCAACTGACTGCCTACTCTACTCTGACCTCCCTTCATTAGTAACCCCCTCCCTGGGCTTCTCCTCAGACCTGGGGCTGCTGGGGGGACCTATTTGTGGTCCTCCACTCGTCTGAGGGGAAGGGGATAGCGGGATAGAGACTGAAGGAACAACAGCTGCTGATGGGGACATCACGCTTCCCATGGAAGAGCAGCATCCTCCTGAGAGAAGGTGCTGTAATCTGCAGGAATCGAATTCTCAGTCATACATGATAGCCACAGTATGTCTCGAAGCCACATTGTATGTGAGTGAACACATGACGTTGAACATATTGACACATGACGTTGTGTGATCTGTATTGTATTTACAAAAACAATCAACAGTGCAAGTCACATGATGATCTTACACGGAAAGCTCTTGAAAACTTTCACAGACACACAAAAACATAGAGATATTAAAGTCGTTATACAAGCAGTGTTAAATGGACAAAGTGTAATTAAATGTACTTTGTGTTCAGAGAATCTGCTGGGGTGCCAGAGGAATGCAAAGAATTGTAGGCACTTTTTTCTGAGACGGTATAGTGATGCCATCATAAGTTGCAATGGGAAACATTTACACACAGCAAACAACCCAGTGGGTTCACTAGTAGCAATACAAGGTGACATCATCTGTCTGATAAACAGTCTTGTGTCTGTTTAATAATTTATTTAATAAGGTGTTATTTACTTAACTGACTTGATTTTGAGTGAATCTGGATTCTGCTTATTCCACATATTTAACTTGGTTTAAAATAATCATACATGTATGAAAAAAGTCAACCATCCTAAATTGGTTTAGACATGATTCTTCTGCCCCCTGGCTGTGGATATAGAGAAATATAATGTCTCCTATTGCCATGGAAGTGTTTGTCTTAACCAATATATCCGTTAAACAATGTAAACTACGGTTTGGTGCCATTATTGCTTAAGCAATCTCTATTTGGCACAACATTTGAAAACAATGTAACTGAGAATCAAAATGGCATGCCCATACTTCAATGTTTCACTATAACGCCTTGCGATCTTTGAGAGTAGCCTTTTGCATTCCCCCCCAATAGTGCAAATGTGGAATCTGTATCCTTGCCGTTATCAAGGACAGTAATGGTTTGAGAACACTCCAAAATTTGAAAGGCACATTACAGGCAACTCCTTTTTTTCTATATGTACAACTTAGGTCAACTATGCTGGTCTAGAGTCCCTTGGGAGACCCAACTACTGAACCTGGACTCCCAAAGGGGCTGATCTCTATACTATATAAACAACTTTTTGAAAGCTCATATTCTGAGCGAGCCATTCAAATGATTATGGTCCACAGATCTAAGTGAATATGAACAACCCTTTAACTCGAACAGAATATGAAAAATATGACTTTGGCATCCCATAATCCGAACCATCACCTTATACATTGAAGTTTGTTAACAGATTGTATTTAACACCAATGAAACATTTTAAGATGAAATTTGCCCCGACTGTTCACTGTGTCCCCTAAATCAGGTAGGCACATTCCTTCATAGGATGTGTGATTGCCCTGCAGTTAAATGCTTCTGGGTCAAAGTTACTCCATTTCAAAGTGCATGAATGTAAATATTCAATGCTTTGCATCTACTATGTTACTTAATGACTCAATAAATCAGAGACAATTACTGCTGTCAGGCAGCACTGCCAGAAAGAAAGATGTTGGCTCTTATATGGCATTCACCTCACTCTCTCCCAATTCGCCAGTGGATACAGTTACTATTATTACTATTAAGTTATAACATTAGAATTATCAACAGTGAGAATGAATGGTACGTGACAAAGAACAATTGAGGCCTTGAAAAATATACTTGACTCTGTAAACCTTTGCTCCTTTAACAACCTCCACTGTTCTGGGAAGGCTTTCCACTAGATGTTGGAACATTGCTGCGGGGACTTGCTTCCAATCAGCCACGAGACCATTAGTGTGGTCGGGCACTGATGTAGGGCTATTGGGCCTGTCTCGCAGTCAGCGTTCCAATTCATCCCAAAGGTGTTTGATGGGGTTGAGATCAAGGCTCTGTGCTGGCCAGTCAAGGTCTTCTTGACAAACCATTTCTGTATGGACCTCACTTTGTGCACAGGGGCATTGTAATGCTGAAACTGGAAAGGGCTTCCCCAAACTGTTGCCATAAAGTTGGACACAGAATCGTCTAGAATGTCATTGTATGCTGTAGCGTTAAGATTTCCCTTCACTGGAACTAAGGGGCCTGGCCCGATCCATGAAAAACAGCCCCAGACCATTATTCCTCCTCCACCAAACTTTACAGTTGACACTATGCATTGGGGCAGGTAGCGTTCTCCTGGCATCCGGCAAACCCAGATTTGTCAGTCAGACTGCCAGATGGTGAAGCGCGATTCATCAATCCAGAGAACGTGTTCCCACTGGTCCAGAGTCCTATGGCAGCAAGCTTTGCACAACTCCAGCTGACGCTTGCCATTGCACATGTTGATCTTAGGCTTGTGTGCGGCTGCTCGGCCATGGATACCCATTTCATGAAGCTCCCGATGAACACTTCTTGTGCTGACTTTGCTTCCAGAGGTAGTGAGTGTTGCAACCGAGGACAGACGACTCTAGTGACTCCTTGTGGTGGACCGGTCACCTGCAAGCTAACTGCACATACACTGCTGCCATCTCGTGGCGAAATTATCTAAGTTGCCCCTGGGCTGGAATTTATGGCCTTATGGCCTTTCTCTTGCATTTCAAAGTTGATGTTACAAAAAAATAAAATATATATTTTTTGTATGATCTTTTACTAAATCTAATGTGTTATATTCTCCTACATTAATTTCACATTTCCACAAACGTTAAGTATTTCCTTTCAAATTGTATCAAAAATTTGCATATCCTTGCTTCAGGTCCTGAGCTACCGGTAGTTTGATTTGGGTATGTCACTTTAGGAGAAAATTGAAAAAAAGGGTCCAATCCTTAAAAGGTCAAGGCATGCCTGCTAATTGAAATGCATTCCAGGTGACTGCCTCATGAAGCTGGTTGAGAGAACGCCAAGAGTCTGCAAAGCTGTCATCAAGGCAAAGGGTGGCTACTTTGAAGAATCTGACTTTTATTTAACCATTTTTTGGTTACTACGGGATTTCTTATTTCATAGTTTTGATATCTTCACTATTATTCTACAATGTAGAAAATAGTAAAAATAAAGAAAAACCAATGAATGAGTAGGTGTGTCTAAGCTTAACTATTAAATGATGTGAATTTGTGCATGTAGCCTACCCCAACAACAACATTTTAAAATGAATAAAGATTTTGTCCAACAACAACAAAAAAGTCTACAACACAATAAAGATGAAAAGATTGAGGCTATTCACAGGAGGTATTTCAAAGGTGCTTGACCCACTTACTAGGGCAGGCATTTTAAACAATCATTGCTAACCTTGAGCGTGGGTTGTGAATCACACTTTATAAAACATTTTCAAATATTAATTGAGCAACATTTTGAAATGTTATATTTTAGTCCATTGATCCAGGTGGATTTCTCTCTCAGAAGAGAGTGCCCTTGAAGGCAGGTTCAGAGTCCAATCTCTAATCTTGTCCAGTCATTGTTCATTCCCCACATTATTCACACACCACCCCAGTTAGTATAAGTACTTGCCGGTACTAGTGTCCTTTCCTGGGAGTGTTCTATGAGATGGGCCATTCTGGCTTGGACAAAGCTACTTACCCGTGGTTATGTTAGTGTTTTAGGAATAGGTCACCATCATAAAGGGCACTTGGTGTTACAGAAGTCTCCTGACTGAAACAGGTTGTAGACATTTACCAGTGGGAACATGATGGCAGAGCCTAGCAGAGAGCCTGTCTGTGCCGCTGCTCCACACCACACCAGGGCGCTGTGGCTCTCATCTCTGAAGATGACACCCACCATCACCTTGACATAAGACAGTATCCCTGTGAAGAAGACCCACGACAGCACCTGAGGGTTTCAAGGTAACATTATCAGCAATGTTCCCTCAAAGAAATGTCATCGCTAAGCAAATTTCAGGTCTGCTGAAATTTCTGTGCAACTTCCGGCACACATTTACTGTGAACACTCAGGTTGTACCCACTTTAAGTTGATGTTGTACAAACAGTCCCGTTCAAAGGGAATGGCACAGATCCATATATGGCAATTGTCAATTTGCATACAGCCCTACTTCAGCTCTGATTGGTTATGGCGCACCGGTCTGTGTAGAGTACATGCCTGAGTCCTGCCTGGCAATGCAATAGAATCCTAACTCTACAACAAAATCTCTTGCATAGTTCGTTTTGTTTCGGTATGTTGCAGTTGAAGCTCACATCCACTACAAAACTATGGTATTTGCCTACGGAGCAGCAAGAGGAATTACCCCCCCTAACTTCAGGCTATGCTCAAACCCTACACCCAAACCCGAGCAATACGTTCTGCCACCTACAGGACGGCAGCTCCCACTCATCCCAGTCAAAGCTCTTCTCTGTCCTGGCACCCCAAAGGTGGAACCAGCTACCCCCCTGAAGCTAGGACAGCTAGGACAGCAGAGCCCATTTTATGAAAACATCTGAAACCATACCTCTTCAAAGAGTATCTTAAATAATCCCACATCAGCTCCCCCAAACAAAAACATGTGCCTTTTATAAACTAATACTCACACTTGACTACTCCCCTCCTGCTCGCACTGACTTTGCTGATAGCTACTTTATTGAGGAAAAATGGATTTACTATAACTGAGATATGTGGTTGTTCCACCTAGCTATCTTAAGATAAGTCTCTCTGGATAAAAGCGTCTGCTAAATTACTAAAATGTAAATGTTATCTCGGTATAGTTATTGTAGATCATTGGTATTCCAGAAAAGAATAGGTGATAGCATCTTCCAAACATGACAGCAACAACTTTGTCACTATTCCTTTTCTGCAATAACAAGGATCAATGAACTGACAGAGAGCCAACCCTTTCTTAGAAAGTGTCCCTGGACTGAGACCTACAGTATCTCTACAGGTGGTGTGTTACTCACTATGATGGCTTCTCCTAGTGCGGAGCCTTGTAGTAGTGGACATGGACTCATGGTGGCCATTGCCATGTTGTATCCTCCAAAGACTGATCCAATGAGACACAGTACACCCAGGAGCACTAGTGACCTAAACAGAGACTCAGAACAGGAACTGGTTAGGTACCTGTATCTGAAGTAAAGACATTCTAGATAACCACAGAGATGGTGATGGAAAGCTGAATTACTTGATCATATACTAGTATATGCCATATTTTGTTTTACCTTAGCGTGCTGTAAAATGTGTCAACCTTTAACAGTGGAAAACTATTTCAACCATAATAATCCATTTATAGAGAGTTACTGAGGTTTTACCTTTTAGGAAAAAACATGGCGACTATACAGGCCACTGGATTGGCACAGGATGCCAGAGCAGCCGACAGGTGATATGCCAGGTTACCGTAGGGCATACAGGAGTATGTCTGCACCGAGGTCAAGAGGCCGTTAGTCGCCCCATTCACCCAGACCACCATGAAATAGATAAAAGTTAACTGAAAAATAGAGTGGCCTGATTTAGCCAGCTGTGGCCTGGCCTGACCTGATTCCTCACTGTGGCATTTTGGGTTTGAGTTCTCCCCTTCAGTCACTGCTCCATGGTTGTCTAGTCCGGAGCAGACTGACGCCACTGTGTCAGTGTCTGGAACCAAGTTCTCCGTGGACAGTTCAAAGGTACGTGGGAGCCTGTTTAGTGCAGAGAATGCTGCCAGGCTGATGCACATCATGGACGCCAGGAAGAAGAAAAACACCTCGGTGGAGAAGTTGGGCGGTAGAAACTGGGTCTGGACAATGTACATATCCTCTTCAGTGAGGTTACCAGAGGACTGAGTGGCATTCACACACTTGGCCATGCCGACGCCCTGGCCGAGAGCCACCAGACCAGGGATAAAGCCACTCAGGCCTTCTCCAATGAAGTAGGTGGGGATGTAGTGGGCTGGTAGCTGCATCATGAAGGGCAGGAAGGTGACAGAGGAGGTGCAGTCCACCAAGGCCAGGAAAAAGGTGAGGATAAAGAAGGCTGTGCTCCGAGATGCCGCCGCCACCACTGTGGTCTCATCCCAGTAGAACGCCAGAAGTATACAGGCCAGGACACCTATGGACAACACACTGTAGATGGCAGCTCTCTCCTTCAGACGGCCCGGACACAGCTTGTGCATGAGAGTGACCAGCAGAGGCCCCAGGTTGGCGAGCTGGATGATAACGGTCAGGTAAGATGGTAGTTCCCAGCCCTCGGGGAGAGTGTTAACGATGAGGGGGAGCTCCACCCACAGGCCATTAACAGCCACCCAGGAGCCCAGGCCGAAGCAGCAGGCCAGCACATGGATCCGCAAAGACATGGCTGTATTGTTGCTGGTCTCAGTCAGGTCAGGTGAGGTAGTCTTCTGGAGGAATTTCTGATCTGAAGTGAAGACCTCTCTGAACAGTTTCAACCCGGCCAGCCTTCAGAGCCTAGAAAGAGAGGAAATATCGAGATACCAGTAATACTGAAAGACATTGCTGCTAAAACGATAAAATTACAGTGGGGCAAAAGAGTATTTAGTCAGCCACCAATTGTGCAAGTTCTCCCACTTAAAAAGATGAGAGAGGCCTGTAATTTTCATCATAGGTACACTTCAAATATGACAGACAAAATGAGAAAAAAAATCCAGAAAATCTCATTGTAGGATTTTTCATGAATTTATTTGCAAATTATGGTGGAAAATAAGTATTTGGTCACCTACAAACAAGCAAGATTTCTAGCTCTCACAGACCTTCTTTAAGAGGCTCCTCTGTCCTCCACTCATTACCTGTATTAATGGCACCATTAATGGCACCTGTTTGAACTTGTTATCAGTATAAAAGACACCTGTCCACAAACAGTCACACTCCAAACTCCACTATGGCCAAGACCAAAGAGCTGTCAAAGGACACCAGAAACAAAATTGTAGACCTGCACCAGGCTGGGTAGACTGGATCTGCAATAGGTAAGCAGCTTGGTTTGAAGACATCAACTGTGGGAGTCTTTCAGCATGACAATGATCCCAAACACACCTCCTGGGTAACGAAGGAGCGGCTTCGTAAGATGCATTTCGAGGTCCTGGAGTGGCCTAGCCAGTCTCCAGATCTCAAACCCATAGAAAATATTTGGAGGGAGTTGAAAGTCCGTGTTGCCCAGCAACAGCCCCAAAGCATCACTGCTCTAGAGGAGATCTACATGGAGGAATGGGCCAAAATACCAGCAACAGTGTGTGATAACCTTGTGAAGACTTACAGAAAACGTTTGACCTCTGTCATTGCCAACAAAGGGTATATAACAAAGTATTGAAATAAACTTTTGTTATTGACCAAATACTTATTTTCCACCATAATTTGCAAATAAATTCATTAAAAATCCTACAATACAATGTGATTTTCTGGATTTTTTTCTCATTTTGTCTGTCATAGTTGAAGTGTACCTATGATGAAAATTACAGGCCTCTCTCATATTTTTAAGTGGGAGAACTTGCACAATTGGTGGCTGACTAAATACTTTTTTGCCCCACTGTAGATTAAGGATCAAATGACTAGGACAATAATTATGCTAGTAAAAGTATTAATGTCAGTACTGTAGTACCAAATCTCTCTGAAAGGGTATATCAACTGGTAGGCATTGACCTATAGCCTGGACCATCAATAATGATTAACCAAGAGCAAATATCACATTGTTATTGTGGGCTTACCAAATCTGTTCTTAGTTACTGAAAGTGCATTCCTATTGTCATTGGAATTTGATCTTTAACTTTTAACCAAACAGCTTTTTACTGTGCTATTTTACACTTTAGTCATACAGGGTGAAGCAACCTGTTATAAGCAGATCTATTTAAACTGATGCTCTCGGCTGTGTTTAGACAGGTAGCCCAATTCTGATCTTTTAATTCACCAAATTAGTATTTTGACCAATCAGATGAGCTCTGAGAAATATCTAATGTGAAAATATCTGATGTGATTGGTCAAAAGATAATAAAAGAACATCATAATTGGGCAGCCTGTTTGTGCCCTATATTTTATGCACAGGGTGTTGCTCAAGGGTGCAAATGTCACACTTCACACTTTGAAATGACTGGTTTAGTTATTTAGTTACACTGATTACCTCAAAGTCAAGAACATCTACCTAACTGTTGAGCTGGAGTAGTGATTATCAGATGTATTGTATTTTAAATGAATACACAGATGAGACCATTGAGGAGACCCATGAAACCTTGAGACAATACTCACAATATAACAGATAAGTATTTCAGTCTACTCTACACAGTCGCATGTCAACCAGCTGAAGTCATTTTCACTTCCCTAACACATGGTCTAGAAATACAACATGCCACAAGGCAGTGAGGGCCAGCCTGGCCAGCCAGATGCCTGATGACCACCTAGATCACACAGGACACACAATTCAACTCGTGACACTGACACTCCAAACCGTGAACTGGCTCAAGCTGCTGAACATCACATGCTGTTCCCAAAGTGGCAAATGTTTCATTGTTGAACTAGAAATTATATCCGTTTCATAACAACCATTGTCTGTTAAGATGCATTTATACGTAATTCAGAATGACTATATATTCTCGAGACTCATAAGCATAATTTGCACCATGCTATTCTTGGTTGTGGCTTCTCAGCTATTGGTGCTATTAGCCTTTGCATTTTCACATGACCACCTATACCCAAAACTCTGTATTAAACGTTTACTTCGACCGGATCCTGGAACTCAAGTCTCTCCTTTTACCTTTACAAAGTCAACTTTGCTACTGCACAATGCCGGTCTACACGACTCGTTTCCTATCTCTGCTAGTGAAAAAATCAGACAGGCGTTTAGCTTTTACGCAATTTCATGATATTGGGCCTAACAAATTAGACAATGTCAGAGCCAATACCATCACATTCTGTGTATCTTCCTGGCTAACAAAGCCCAGATGTGTTATAGTAATTCACACAAATAATATTTTAAAGTGAAGGGAGTGCAAGAACCTTAACTTCATATTGAACACTATTATTCTTGTCAGAGGAATAGATCATCAGAATCTACCTGAAAAAGGCCTCCTTTACAATATATGAAATTGATACACTTAAGCTTTCATTTTTGTTCCATTGCTTGACTTTAGAGCACAATACAACCATTTTTAAACAACTCATAGGAATCAAGAAGATTCAAAATTGTACTCACAGGTTTCTTGAGCCACTGGGTGGATGCCCTATTGAGGAATCCAACTTCCTCCCTCTCATCCCATATATAGAGCTTTTTTGGGACAATGTGACCAGCTTACTCTCTCCTTCACACGCAGGCTGGAGGATAAACTAGGAAACTACTGCCTTGTGGGTAGTTCAGAGTCCAGTCCAGCAGTCAGCTCCACCGTGTTAGATTAAACTCAACTGTGTCCTTTTTAAGTCTGTGCAACAGTCATAAAGTCAGACATAGTAGAGATGGGACGTCCCATTCCTCCGCCTGCCCGGCCGCGTGAGACTAATGGGAGACCTACAGTCCATTTTCTCATTCCACAATTACAGTGCATTTGGGAAAGTATTCTGACCCCTTCACTTTTTCCACATTTTGTTACCTTACATCCTTATTCTAAAATGGATTCAATAGTTGTTTTACCCCCTCATCAATCTACACACAATACCCCATAATGATAAAGCAAAACAGGTATATACATTTAACCAAATGTATTACAAATAAAAAACAGAAATATTACATTTACATTCGTAAGTATTCAGACCCTTTACTCAGTACTTTGTTGAAGCACCTTAGGCAGCAATTACAGCCTTCTTGGGTATGACGCTACAAGATTGGAACACCTGTATTTGGGGAGTTTCTCCCATCCTCTCAAGCCCCGTCAAGTTGGATGGGGAGCACGCTGCACAGCTATTTTCAATTATCTCCAGAGATATTAGATCAGGTTTAAGTCCTGGGTCTGGCTGGGCCCCTCTTGCAGGGCCAATTACGGGCTCTCGCTTCTGAAAATTCAGAGACTTGACCTGAAGCCACTCCTGCATTGTCTAGGCTGTGTGTCCTGTCGCCCCAGGCTGGGGTACTGAGCGAGCTGGAGCAGGTTTTCATCAAGGATCTCGCTGTATTTCGCTCCGTTCATCTTTCCCTCAATCCTGACTAGTCTCCAAGTCCCTGCCGCTGAAAAAAATCCCCACAGCATGATGCTGCCACCACCATGCTTCAATGTAGGGACGGTATTGGCCAGGTGATGAGTGGTGCCTGGTTTCCTCCAGACGTGACCGTGACACTTGGCATTCACGCCAAAGAGTTCAATCTTGGTTTCAGAGCCCTTTAGGTGCCTTTTGGCAAACTCCATGTGCCTTTTACTGAGGAGTGGCTTTTGTCTGGCCACTCTACCATGAAGGCCTGATTGGTGGAGTGCCGCATAGATGATTGTTCTTCTAGAAGGTTATCCCATCTCTGCAGAGGAACTCTGGAGCTCTGCCACAGTGATCATTGGGTTCTTGGTCATTTCCTTGAACAAGGCCCTTCTCCCTCGATTGCTCAGTTTGGCCTGGGCAGCCAGCTCTAGGAAGTCTTGACGGTTCCAAACTTCTTCCATTTAAGAATGATGGAGGCCACTGTGTTCTTGGGGATCTTCAATGCTGCAGAAATGTTTTGGTACCCTTCCCCAGATCTGAGTCTCGACACAATCCTGTCTCGGAGCTCAACGGACAATTCCTTCGACCTCATGGCTTGGGTTTTGCTCTGACATGCACTTAATTTTTGGTATGGCGTTCATAACAATTAAATGTGCATTCTACCACCTAATGTACAGGTGGGTAATGAGGATACAAAAAGGGAAAAATATACAAGGTAAAAAATAAGTTCCAAACAAACCATCAGTAATGAAATGTTAAACTAAATCAGCCAGCTTCTGTGTTTTAATCAGGTCCTCACACAGGCTCAGAAGGATCCTGTGAGGGCGGGACATTTCCTGACGACAGTAGTCCTTGCGGTGCTTCTGCTGTTAAGTCTTTCTTGGAGGCCCAAAAACCTCTCGGCTGCAGATATAATGATGTCCATCTTCTTGGACACTTGTGCAGTACAATTAAAAACTGTAGCTGTAAATGCTACAAAATCCACCAGCGTCACAATAAGTGTATCCAGATCACTTGAGTGACGTATAACATTTACAACTGGTTGTGGTCCATCCACCGCCATATGTTCTTCAGAACTGTGGCCTCTTGCCCCTTTCAACGCTCTTCACCGCCTTCACAGAGGAGATTTTGCTGTACAGCCCTGATGTTTGACCCCTCAACCTCTTTCACCCTAACAGGGCTCTCAGGGAATTTGGAAATATGATCCTCACCACAGTTGCAACATTTAACATTTACATAACATATTACTTCCGTCTGCAAACGCTTGACACATGGTCAAACATTTTACACTTCTTGCATTGCATTGGGTTTTACTGCATATCTTATATATTCAAACTTTACATAGGGTGGAAAAATGCTCATCGAACATAAATAATACAGATACACTTTGCTTTTTTCCCTTCCCATTCTCCGTATGTCAAGCGACATGCATACACTACTTCTGGAATTTTTGGCCAAAGATATTGACCCACAATGCACGCTCCTTTTGCTCTTTAGATACACACGATATCAACACCGTACAACTCCTGATTACTTTGACTGCATCCACTTTTCCCCATGCCTTCTTGCCATCCCCGTGACTTTAAAGGGGTTTCCCAAATAAACATCCTTAACCAAAAATCATACAAGAAATATCCATCAGGTCATTTTCCACAACAATTTTAGCCATTTTTGTACTAAACTGTTGTCCACTCATCTTTCTCGCTGACTGTACTTGCCCTGCTTTCAGCTTCAAAATACCCCTTTAATGACAAAACGAACAGGTTTTTAAAAATGTTTGCAAATTAATGAAAAATAAGAACAGAAATACCTTATTTACATAAGTATTCAGACCCTTTGCTATGAGATTTGAAATTGAGCTCAGGTGCATCCTGTTTTCATTGATCATCCTTGAGATGTTTCTTCAACTTGGGAGTCTACCTGTGGTAAATTAAATTGATTGGGCATGATTTGGAAAGGCACACACCTGTTTTGGAAAGGCACACAGTTGACAGTGTACTTTGCAAAATTGTTATTACTTCACCACTATTGGCCTACTTCATTTGCACACACTGTATACAGATTTTTCTATTGTTATTGATTGTACGTTTTTTATCCCATGTGTAACTCTGTTTTTGGCGCACTGCTTTGCTTTATCTTGGCCAGGTCACAGTTGTAAAAGAGAACTTGTTCTCAACTGGCCTACCTGGTTAAATAAAGGTGAAATAAAATAAATTTTAAAAAGTTTGGAACCACCAAGGCTTTTCCTAGAGCTGGCCGCACCAGCCAAACTGAGCAATCGGGGGAGAAGGGCCTTGGTCAGGGAAGTGACCAAGATCCCGATGGTCACTGATAGAGCTCCTCTGGAGATGGGAGAACCTTCCAGAAAGACAATCATCTCTGCAGCACAAATCAGGCCTTTATTTAGAGTGGCCAGACAGAAGCCACTCCTCAGTAAAAGGCACAACAGCCCACTTGGAGTTTGCCAAAGGCACCTAAAGTACTCTCAGGCCATGAGAACCGATATTCAACTCTTTGGCCTGAATGCCAAGCGTCATGTCTGCAGTAAACCTGGCACCATCCCTAAAATGAATCATGGAGGTGGCAACAAGCATCATGCTGTGAGGATGTTCTTCAGCGGCGAGGACTTGGGAGACTAGTCAGGATTGAGGGAAAGATGAATGAAGCAAAGTACAGAGAGATCCTTGAAATCCTGAGTGCTCTTGAGCAGGTTTTCAGACTTGGGCGAAGGTTCACCTCCCAACCGGACGAGCACACAGTCAAGACAATGCAGGAGTAGCTTCGGGACAATTCTTTGAATGGCCCACCCAGAGACCGGACTTGAACCCGATCTCACATTTTTAGAGACCTAAACATAGCTGTGCAGCGTCGCTCCTCATCCAACCTGACAGAGCTTGAGAGCATCTGCAGAGAAGAATGGGAGACACTCCCCAAATACAAGTGTGCCAAGCTTGTAGTATCATACCCAAGAAGACTCGAAGCAGTAATCGCTTCGAGTAATCGCAGTAAGGTGCTTCAACAAAGTACTGAGTTAAGTGTCTGAATACTTATGTAAATAAATTTGTTTTATTTTTAATACATTTGCTAACATTTCTGAAAACTTGTTTTTAGTTTGTCATTATGGGGTATTGTGTGTAGATTGAGAGGGGATAAAAACAATTTAATCAATTTTAGAATAAGGCTGTAAAGTAACAAAATGTGGAAAAAGTCAAGGGGTCCGAATACTTTCTGAATGCAATGTAAGCCATTTTACAATTTGCACAAGGGAAATTATGTCCACAGAATTGTAAATGCTGAACTTAAGCTAATAGGACTGCACCCTTTTGATGTATACCATTTCCTCCGACCCCACTTCAAGAGGAGCATAATTGTAATATTGTACGAGAAATAGTCAGAAAACTGGTCACACTGAGATTTACTGCATGTTAGGTAAGCTCACTCAAAGGGAACAGACGTAAACACTATACATAAGATCATGTACAGACAAAGATAGTGTAAAAGTACAATCACTGTAGTTTCATAACCCATACTAACAGGGTATGAATGACCTTACTCCCAATGACTCTAGTAAGCTAAGACAAACATGGGAAATGGCTGCAGGGGGTTAGAACCATAGGACTCTGGACACTATACCTAAGTGTGAAGGCATGATGCAAGATTTATGGGGGAATAAAACGGTCAATTCTACTCTCCTATAACTAACGACCGAAAGAGGTAGCTAACTCAAGTTCTCTGCTGTGTGAACCCTATCAAATGGCAAATTTTATTGTATTGAGTTTATACACTCAATTATACTTACGAACTAAAACATTACTGGATATGAGAGGCGAAATATCAGTGGTTGCTTCTGTCATGGCCACGCAAGTGTTGACCAAAGTGACAGCATGAAGGCCTTACTACTTCAGGCATCTTGCCATAAGCTGCTGCAGTCACATGCATTTCCAGTGGATATGGCAAATAGATTGCTATACTATATACAAACATGCACAAAGCCCAGAAAAACACAAAATATTTTCACATATTTGTTGGGTCAAGCTCTCTAAATCAATGGGGAGGTAAGGTAATTGACTGGTTGATCTTTATGTTTAGAACCTGATAAGAAAATGTATCTCATTTATATATTGCACTGAACAACATCCACAAATACTCGCATAATTAGTGGATTATAATTATAAACAAGGAAACTGTTGACAGACTGGGGTTCTTTCTCTATTACAAAAAGGCAGCACACAAAATGTACACTCAAGATTATTTATGTTATTGTACAATCTGCATTTATAACAAATAATAATAAAAAAAGATCAAGATGTACAGTATTCCGAATGATCAGGTCTGGTGTGGACCGATGACTCCGCCTGCCTCGTCTTCTTTAGGCCAACCAGAGCTCCAGTGATGGAAGAGGGGAGGGGCCAGGGCCTAGGAATGGCGCATACAGAAGTGATTGCATGTTTGTGTGTGTCAGCATATGCGTTCGCACACATGTATGTTCCCATGTCTATGTGTTTATGTACACGTGCATACATGTAGGTCCCTATATCTGTGTGTGTGTGTATGTACGCTTGAGTGTTGGCAGGCACCTGAATGAAAAAAGGAGGGAGGTGGTAGATGGGGTGAAAGGATGACTGAAAACAAAAGAGGGGGAAAAGGAGGAGAGTAGTAACATGGGTTCAGTTGGTGTAGATCTGGCCCTCTGGTGGCTGGGGGAGCTTCATGTTCTCCTTACACATCATGAGTCGTCTGAGCTCCTGCAGGACCACACGGATGCTGTATGAGTTCTGCCACTTGGCCAGCGCAGACACTGCTCGTGTGTCAACCTGCAGGACAGGGAACAAGGAGAGAGAAACATTGTCACACCTCAATCACACTCACATCCATCACACTAACATAACCTGCCAGAAAAAGTTGTTTTTAATGGGTGTAAAATGCAGATACAGTGCCTTTCGGAAAGTATTCAGACCCCTTGACTGTTCCCACATTTTTACGTTAAAGCCTTATTCTAAAATGTATTAAATTTTTTATTTCCCCTCATGAATCTACACACAATACACCATAACTTTAAAGAGAAACCAGCATGACATTTTTGCCAATGTATACTAAATAAAAAACAGAACTACCTTATTTACATAAGTATACAGAACCTTTGCTATGAGACTCGAGGTTGAGCTTAAGTGCATTTTTTCCATTGATCATCCTTGAGATGTTCTTACAACTTGATGGGAGTCCACCTGTGGTAAATTCAATTGATTGGACATTATTTGGAAAGGCACACATCGGTCTATATAACATCCCACTTGACAATGCATGTCAGAGCAAAAACCAAGCCATGAGATCGAAATAATTGTCCGTAGAGCTCCGAGACAGGATTGTGTCGAGGTACAGATCTGGGGAAGGGTAAAAAAAAAAAATGTCTGCAGCATTGAAGGTCCCCAAGAACAGTGGCCTCCATCATTCTTAAATGGAAGTTTGGAAGCACCAAGACTGAGCAATCAGGGGACAAGGGCCTTGGATCAGGAAGGTGACCAAGAACCCGATGGTCACTGACAGAGCTCCTCTGTGGAGATGGGAGACCCTTCTAGAAGAACAGACATCTTTGCAGCACTCCATCAATCAGGCCTTTATGGTAGAGTGGCCAGATGGAAGCCACTCTTCAGTACATTTACATTTACATTACATTTAAGTCATTTAGCAGACGCTCTTATCCAGAGCGACTTACAAATTGGTGCATTCACCTTATGACATCCAGTGGGACAGTCACTTAACAATAGTGCATCTAAAACTTAGGGGGGGTGGGGTGAGAGGGATTACTTAACCTATCCTAGGTATTCCTTAAAGAGGTGGGGTTTCAGGTGTCTCCGGAAGGTGGTGATTGACTCCGCTGTCCTGGCGTCGTGAGGGAGTTTGTTCCACCATTGGGGGGGCCAGGGCAGCGAACAGTTTTGACTGGGCTGAGCGGGAGCTGTACTTCCTCAGTGGTAGGGAGGCGAGCAGGCCAGAGGTGGATGAACGCAGTGCCCTTGTTTGGGTGTAGGGCCTGATCAGAGCCTGGAGGTACTGAGGTGCCGTTCCCCTCACAGCTCCGTAGGCAAGCACCATGGTCTTGTAGCGGATGCGAGCTTCAACTGGAAGCCAGTGGAGAGAACGGAGGAGCGGGGTGACGTGAGAGAACTTGGGAAGGTTGAACACCAGACGGGCTGCGGCGTTCTGGATGAGTTGAAGGGGTTTAATGGCACAGGCAGGGAGCCCAGCCAACAGCGAGTTGCAGTAATCCAGACGGGAGATGACAAGTGCCTGGATTAGGACCTGCGCCGCTTCCTGTGTGAGGCAGGGTCGTACAGTCCACTTGGAGTTCAGACCATGATTCTCTGTTCTGATGAAACCAAGATTCAACTCTTTGACCTGAATGCCAAGCATCACGCCTGGATGAAAACCTTCCCTAGGGTGAAACATAGTGGTGGCAGTATCATGCTGTGGGGATGTTTTTCAGCGGCAGGGACTGGGAGACAAGTCAGGATTGAGGGAAATATGACCAGAGCAAAGTACAGAGAGATCTTTGAAGAAAGCCCCAGTCTGTTCTGGAGCGGGTTAAAGTTCACCTTCCAACAGGACATCGACCCTAAGCACACAGCCAAGACAATGTATGAGTGGCTTCGGGACAAGTCTAAATGTCCGGAAGCCAGAGCTCGTACTTGGCCCAGTCAGAGCCTGAACTTGATCGAATAGCTGTGCAGCGACACTCCCCATCCAACCTGACAGAGCTTGAGAGCATCTGCAGAGAAGAATGGGAGAAGCTCACCAAATAGATGTGCCAAGCTTGTAGCATCATACACAATAAGACAATGCCTTCAAAGGAGCTTCAACAAAGTACTGAGTAAAGAGTCGGAAAACTTAAGTAAATGTCATAGTTTTTGTTTATATATAAACTCAGCCAAAAAAGAAACTGCCCTTTATCAGGAAGGACCGTGGCTTTCAAAGATAATTCGTAAAAATCCAAATAACTTCACAGATCTTCATTGTAAAGGGTTTAAACACTGTTTCCCATGCTTGTTCAATGAATCATAAACAATTAATGAACATGCACCTATAGAACGGTCATTAAGACACTAACAGCTTACAGACGGTAGGCAACTAAGGTCACAGTTATGAAAACTTAGGACACTGCAGGCCGTTCTACACCAAAAGAAAGATGCCCAGGGTCCCTGCTCATCTGTGGGAACGTGCCTTAGGCATGCTGCAAGGAAGCATGAGGACTGCAGATGTGGCCAGGGCAATAAATTGCATTGTCCGTACTGTGAGATGCCTAAGAGAGCGCTACAGGGAGACAGGACGGACAGCTGCTCGTCCTCGCAGTGGCAGACCACGTATTACAACATCACACCTGCGGAACAGGTACAGGATGGCAACAACTGCCCGAGTTACACCAGGAATGCACAATCCCTCCATCAGTGTTCAGACTGTCCGCAATAGGCTAAGAGCAGCTGGACTGAGGGCCTGTTGTAAGGCAGGTCCTCACCAGACATCACCAGCAACAACGTTGCCTATGGGCACAAACCCACTGTCGCTGGACCAGACAGGACTTGCAAAAAGTGCTCTTCACTGACACGGTTTTGTCTCACCAGGTGCGATGGTGAGATTTGCATTTATCGTCGAAGGAATTAGCGTTTCACTGAGACCTGTACTCTGGATCGATTTGGAGGTGGAGGGTCCGTCTTGGTCTGGGGCAGTGTGTCACAGCATCATCAGACTGAGCTTGTGGTCATTGCAGGCAATCTCAACGTTGTGCGTTACAGGGAAGACATCCTCCTCCCTCATATGGTACCCTTCCTGCAGGCTCATCCTGACATGATTCAAGCATGACAAAGCCACGACCCATACTGCTCGTTCTGTGCGTGATTTCCTGCAAGACAGGAATGTCAGTGTTCTGCCATGGCCAGCGAAGAGCCCGGATCTCAATCCCATTGAGCATGTCTGGGACCTGTTGGACCGGAGGGTGATGGCTAGGGCAATTCCCCCCAGAAATGTCCGGGAACTTGCAGGTGCCTTGGTGGAGGAGCAGGGTAACATCTCACAGAAAGAACTGGCAATTCTGGTGCAGTCCATGAGGAGGAGATGCACTGTAGAGGCCGACCGATTAATCGGCATGGTCGATTAATTAGGGCCGATTTCAAGTTTTCATAATTGGTAGGCATTTTGATGCCGATTATGTGTGTGGCAGGCTGACCACCTGTTATGCGAGTGCAGCAAGGAGCAAAGGTATGTTTCTAGCTAGCATTAAACTTATCTTATAAAAAGAAAAAAAACAATCTTAACCTAATCACTAGTTAACTACACATGGTTGATGATATTACTAGTTTAACAAGCTTGTTCTGCGTTCCAAATAATCAATGCGGTGCCTGTTAATTTATCATTGAATCACAGCCTACTTCGACAAACGGGTGATTTAACAAACGCATTCGAAAAAAGCACTGACGTTGCACCAATGCACCTAACCATAAACATCAATGCCTTTCTTAAAATCAATACACAAGTATATATTTTTTTAAACCTGCATATTTAGTTAAGAAATTCATGCTAGCAGGCAGTATTAACTAGGGAAACTGTACCACTTCTCTTGCGTTCTATGCAAGCAGAGTCAGGGTATATGCAGCAGTTTGGGCCGCCTGGCTCAAGACCATTTCTTCCTAACAAAGACTAAATTAATTTGCCAGAATTGTACATAATTATGACATAACATTGAAGGTTGTGCAATGTAACAGCAATATTTAGACTTATGGATGCCATCCGTTCAATAAAATACAGAACGGTTCCGTATTTCACTGAAAGAATAAACGTCTTGTTTTCAAAATGATCGTTTCTTGATTTGACCATATTAATGACCTAAGGCTCGTATTTCTGTGTGTTTATTATATTATAATTAAGTCTATGATTTGATAGAGTCGTCTGACTGAGCGGTGGTGGGCAGCAGCAGGCTCGTAAGCATTCATTCAAACATCACTTTCCTGCGTTTGCCAGTCGCTCTTCGCAATTGAAGCACAGAACTGTTTATGACTTCAAGTCAATCAACTCCCGAGATTAGACTGGCAATACAAATGCACCTATAAGAATAAACAATAGTCAAAGGTATATGAAATACAAATGGTAGAGAGAGAAATAGTTGACGCGTCATAAACTACAAATCTAAAACTTCTTAACTGGAGAATATTGAAGACTCATGCTAAAAGGAACCACCAGCTTTCATATGTTCTCATGTTCTGAGCAAGGAACTTAAACGTTAGCTTTTTTAAATGGCACATATTGCACTTTTACTTTCTTCTCAAACACTGTTTTTGCATTATTTAAACCAAATTGAACATGTTTCATTATTTATTTGAGACTAAATATATTTTATTTATGTATTATATTAAATTAAAATAAACGTGTTCCTTCAGTTTTGTTGTAGTTGTCATTAAAAATATATATAAATATATATATATTTTTTTAAATTGGCAGATTAATCAGTATCTGCTTTTTTTGGTCCTACAATAATCGGTATCGGCATTGAAAAATCATAATCGCTAGACCTCTAATGCATTGAGGTACTTAATGCAGCTGGTGGCCACACCAGATACGGACTTACTTTTGAGTTTGACCACCCTTTGTTCAGGGACACATTTTCCATTTCTGTTAGTCACGCGTCTGTGGAACTTGTTCAGTTTACGTCTCAGTTGTTGAATCTTATGTTCGTATAAATACTTACACATGTTAAGTCTGCTGAAAATAAACATAGTTGAAAGTGTGGTCCTTCTGTAGCTCAGTTGGTAGAGCATGGCGCTTGTAACGCCAGGGTAGTGGGTTCGATCCCCGGGACCACCCATACGTAGAATGTATGCACACATGACTGTAAGTCGCTTTGGATAAAAGCGTCTGCTAAATGGCATATATATTATTAATTATTATATATATTATATTATTATTATAAGTGAGAGGAGGCTTTTTTTTGCTGAGTTTATAAATTAGCAAACATTTCTAAAAACTCGTTTTTGCTTTGTCATTATGGGTTACTGTTTCTAGGTTGATAATGGGGGGAAAAAAAACAATGTAATACATTATAGAGTAAGGCTGTAACTTAAAATGTGGAAAAAGTCAAGGGGTCTGAATACTTTCCCAAAGGCTCTGTATACTTTAATGCAACCTCTGGAATAGCCTATCCTGCAGAAGCTACATTATATATGATCATGTATTACTATATTTAGTATGTTCAAGCAAAGTACTGCTGTCTGAAATGGCAATGGACTCTTATTGCATGTGACATTTCCTGTCTGTAAAGTGACCTAAACTTAGTAGACATTTATATTTATTATGGATCCCCATAAGCAGCTGCCAAGGCAGCAGTTAATTATGCTGGGCCCTAGGAAAAGTGAGGCAGATATAATTAAAAACATTACATTTCACAACACATTAAGTGTGTGCCCTCAGGCCACTACTCTACTACCACATATCCACAACAAAACCCATGTGTACCAGTCACCCAACTGCATGTTAGCCCTGCACTAAACGCCATCTTATTATAGCAGCCAGGGGCAATTTAAATCAGTCATTCACTCCAATTAACATAACCAAATCTTCAAACATACATCAAAAAATATCTACAACACAAAAGAGATATTTTCCAATATCCTCCTTCCTAAATTGAAATATTTTGCAGGATTTACAGCATTTTATGAAACAGCAAAAGAGGCCACCCAAACAGGTTTACTTACCACGCCATTGGAGTTGTGCACACCATTCAAGTTGATCTTAGTCACAAATCTGACAAACGGTGGTGCCTCTGGATATCTGGGACCACATTCAACCTTCAGACTGTACATCCTATTTTCATAGATTGTCTGAAAAATGATATACAAAAGACATCAGTGAGAATGGCAGGCCAGACAAAGGTTCCTGATAGCAGGTTATACAGAACATCTACATAGGAAACAGTGGCCTCATCCAGGAACAAACTCTAGTCCATACTCCCTAGAAGCTTGTGAAGAACAGAGGTTTGGATAGATTTAGCATTATGGTTATAACTCCACCTTGCTCTTTGATATTCTAGGTGGAATTTTTTCCATATTGCTTACATCGGTCATAACCTCTCAGGTTGCCACAAGTGCCTAGTGTGGTCAGCACTAGGGGTCGTTTCTGAACAAGGCCAGGGAACCAAACTTGGTGGATGCCTGTGGATCAGAGTAGCCTACTCACCCTAGGAGGGCCAATGATCATCCCTCTCCATCTTGTTAAGGTCATGTCCTCATCATCTTCCAATCCCCAGCTCACTGTCCCATCCCCCACACCTTTCTGACCTTCTTCCAGCTCTTCAAGCAGCCGGAAGTTACGAGGAACCTTAACGCCTGTTAGTGTGAGAGACAAGCACAGAAAACAGAAATGATTGAAATACAAGACAAAACCAAAACAGTAGACATCCCGTTATGGTTAAAGAAAACACTGAGAATACCAAACATTAGGTACACCTGCCTAATATTTGCACCCCGCCCCTTTTTTCTCAGAACCGCCTCAATTCTTTGGGTCATGGACTCTACAAACTGTCGAAAGCATTAAACAGGTATGTTGGCCCATGTTGACGCCAATGCTTCCCACAGTTGTGTCAAGTTGGCTGGATGTCTTTTGGGTGGTGGACCATTCTTGTACAAACGGGAAACCCAGCAGCGTTGCAATTCTTGACACAAATCGGTGAGCCTGGCACCTACTACCATACCCGTTCAAAAGCTCTGAAACATTTTGACTTGCCATTCACCGTCAATGGCACACATACCACAATCCTTGTCTCAATTATCTCAAGGCTTAATATTTTTAATCCTTCTTTAACCGGTCTCCTCCCCTTCATCAATAAAAGATTATAGCTTCCACCTGGTCAGTCTATGGTGTTCTTAATGTTTTGTATACTCAATGCATTTGTCAGTTACCCACCAAGGCAAGCTTTTCAATTCTTCTAAAGTGCCCTTTGAACGGTTATTGCAGCACTTGTCAGGTTGTCTGTTTTTTGTTG